>NW_028261387.1:51309158-51918325 GCF_051295495.1 Thamnophis sirtalis
ATTTTGTTCAAGTGAAGGTAAAATATCCAGGAAAGGCAAGGATTTCTATTCCTAGAAGATTCCCCTAGGAATTAGAAATGGCCAGCTGGATATACATTGGAGAATAAAGCTCATGAGATAAATTGCCACCTGTTCTCTACTTCTATAAATGGAAACTAGAAACCACACCAGAACAGGATAGTTGAAGAAATTATATTGCTCTTAATTAGAAAACAAAAATAGCAACTACTTGGAGAAGAGGAATACTCTGCAGAAAAGATTCACTGTCATGGATACTTAGAAGTCCATTTTCTTCTACTTCATTTCAATACCACTTCTATGACTTTCACAGGGGCTTAATGTGAGGTAACAAAGGGTTTTAAACTTCTTATAGTCATATCTCATCTTATTTTTGCTGCAATAACTTAGATTTTTGTGTGATGTTGATGGGATGGAGGCAGATTGTCCATCCATCCATCCATCCATCCATCCATCCATCCATCCATCCATCCATCCATCCATCTATCTATCTATCTATCTATCTATCTATCTATCTATCTATCTATCTATCTATCATCTTCTGCCTTTATTATTTTTAGAAATAACTCAAGGTGGCAGACATATCACACACACCTTCCTCCTATTTTTCCCATCACAACAACCCTGTGAGGTGAGCTGGGCTGAAAGAGAGAGACTAGCTCAAGATCACCCAGCTGACTTCCATGGCTAGGCAGGACCTTAACCACTAGACCAAACTGTTTTCATAGTGCTTGCTGTTTCTGGTTAAGTAATATCTTTGATTTTTTTTTCAAAAACATGCAACCTCCTTTCTCTGCTGCAGATGTGAGATGGAGGTGTCCCAATACAGCAAATTCTCTGGTAACATGATTTAATTTCTCCCTCCTCCCCATTTTGGGTTTCTAGCTTACATGTCTGTTTTGAAAACCTACCTATCTTCATCCATGATTACATAATCCAGCAATGCTTTTCATTCCCCAAAAGGCCAACTATTTGCTAAACAATTTCCACACCTGGACTTGATCTACTTGTAGAAAAAAGTACTTCATGTGGAACTACCTTTATCCATTATAAGCTTAAAGACACAACAGATATCATGAGCAAGAAAGATTACTGTTAGACATAGGGTTTCCCTTGCCCGCCCTCTCTCTGGCCCCACTGCCTGGTGAAAGTAGCAAAGGATAGACTATGCCTCTAGATCTCAGACTCCATTTTGATACCTGTCCCCTCTTCGCCTCGCTGCTTTCCTGCCAGGAAGGGGAGTTAGGATATTGCCAGAGACGGCTTTCAGAAGGAAGTGGAGGGATAGTCGGAGGAGATTCCAAGGGCACATATGATTTGGGGAGGGGAGGTCGAGGTGGACCAGGCTCCTGGAGTGGAGAGGAAATCAAGAAGCATTAGGAGTAAGAGCAAAGAAACTGTGAGAATGTGAAGGAAAAGAGAATTAGTGAGACACAGATACATATAAGGACAGATGTTAAAACAGGATAGCAACCTGCATCTGAGCACCAAAATCTCAGGAGCCAAAATGAACAGCCTTCTCCTTGGTGACCAACCCAATACCAATCCAAAGAATACTACCGTTAGCCAGGCGTCACTTGATAAATAATGTACATAATATGATGACATGACTTTCACTTGCTTCAAAAAATATCTGCCATTTCAAAATATGCATCCCTTTTGAGACACATTCTTCAAAATACAAATATTTTATAATGTCAGCACAATCTGTTGCTTCACCAGACAATGCAAAACAGAATCTGAAGACATGGCTGATGTAGACAAAAGACCTATTGTTTATTCATAAACATTGAGGTCAATAGGTTTTAGCAACATAAAAAAGTGATGTTCCACACAAGTATAGGGATAGCACATGAGTGGAACTAGGGATGATGACTGTTTCAGGGAAGGAGTTTAATTTTGATGAGTAGCTCAACAAGATGCTTCCACTGAATCTAGACATTTAACTAAAACCTTTTGGCTTGTATCTATCAGTCTAAAACAAAAGAAAAGACATGGACTATCACAGTGTTAATTGATCTCAGCAGCTTTAAGATGTGTGGGCTTCAACACCTAGAATTCCCCCAGTCAGCATGCTATCTAGGGGAATTCTGGGAGTTGAAACCCACACATTTTAAAGCTGCTGAGGTTGAGCACATTGGTCTATCAATTTCTGTATAATTTTTGTATTGACGAAGAAGTAAGCTATCTGACTCTCCACATCTTTTGGCTCAATCCAATGACTTCCTCTTCTAAGAGCTTGTTCCATTGGACTGTCATTCTCATGAGAGACTGACAATCATGTCAAATAAATAGAAAATGGATATACCTATGTCAAATAACATACCTCCACAAAAGTCTGCCTGAATGTTCAGAATAACTCATTTAAAATACAAATCAGAGGCAGCCCAAACTGTTCTCAGTTCTATTATGGCTGCAAGTCTTTCTTTGCTTTCCCCCTCCTGAAGCCAATAACACTCCTGAATTATGTTTGACCCATCCACTTACAATCCCCTTTCACAGAGTGTATGTGCCCATGTATGTGCAGTTGTGTATCTCGCATAGTCTTTTTTTACTCTAATTTATTATTTACCCAGCACACAAACGCATACACATCAAATAGTTTACATAAAAAAAAAGCCAGCCAAAGCTTGGTCATAGTCAAAGACAAAATGGGTCGAGAGGTGCCATGGTCACAATTGGAGAGGTAAGGGATGTTTCCACAGCAGATTCACCCAGACAAAGTGGAGCTGCAGAGATGGCTGTCCCTGATTGTATCATGGCTTGTCCTTAAGATACTCAAGAAAAGAAAATATTACTTCCAAATTTGAACAGTTAAAGACAGCTCAAAACTGCTTCAGAGCAGATTAATGGTGAGATGGAGGCAAGGTCATGAAGATGTGGCCTTCAAAAATTGTTGGGAAAGCACCAAGGTGCTTCATCCAGCAGGTTGTAAGTCCGTAGAGTATGTTCTGAACAGAGGTGTAATTCAGAAGGACCCATTTTTTGAAATCCCAGGTGTTACTCAGATGCATCATTAGTTTTTTGTCAACTGCACAAGCATAAAGAAATAAGAGATAGGGAGCCTTGCCTTATGGGAAAACATCTGCTCATTATTTTAATTGCTAAAAGGCTTCTTCTGATAAAAATACAGTTCAATAGAACAAAGGATGAGACGGTTTTCTGTAACGATCAACCTCTGGCCTACTTACTTTCAGGTGATGGAAAATGTTAAAAACCAAATTTAAAGCAAATGAATAAATAAAAATTAAACTCAATTACATAACAGTTTTCATAGGTAAATTGATGCACCAAGCGCCAGCTACCAGGAATTTCTTCTTAGATTAACAAACTCTACAGATTTTCAAGGATTTGGGCCAATTTCCCAACCTTTAACTGCCTGCTCTCTGAAATTATTCAAGAGTTGTAAGCCAATAATGTCATGTTTAGATTTAAACTGTGGTCATTGGAGGAATTAGTCCAACCGTTCCATGTCAGAAGAAGGTTTAGATCTCCACCTACTGGTGGAATGATAACCTTAAAAAAAAACCAGTGGCCATCTCCTGGCTGCTTCTATTTTCCAGCACCTTTAGCCATTCCAATTGATGATAGATTTGCTCACCTCATTGCTGCCTTGCTTGGTAGGGGAACTCTGGGATCCAGACACAAGAGAGAAAGGGCTCAGGGGGCTTGTGAGGCTAGCTGAACTCAGAGGACTGGCTGGACTGTTGGAGCTGTAAGTTCCTGATGGGCCAAGGGCCACTGCAAGAAAGGGGAACAGAGAGTAAAGCATTAATGAACTGCAGGAAAGGGATATATGATGATGAGTTGGAGATAACTGGGGTGAATGGAGTGGAACAGAGAATATTTTCTATTAAAAGGAAAAAGAGGACTTAAAAAAAGAGATGAGGCTCAATATATTATGCATAGAGGAAATAAGGAAAGTATATAATATTACTTTCTACTGTGTAAAACAGAGTTTCTTAAGCTCAACTACTTTAAGGTGTGTGAACTTCAACTCCCAGCATTCTGACTGGGGAATTTGAGAGTTGACATCCACACAT
Organism: Thamnophis sirtalis; assembly: GCF_051295495.1. Classification (NCBI taxonomy): domain Eukaryota; kingdom Metazoa; phylum Chordata; class Lepidosauria; order Squamata; family Natricidae; genus Thamnophis; species Thamnophis sirtalis. The sequence goes on from NW_028261387.1 coordinate 51,313,220, forward strand.
CTTAAAATAGTTGAGATTGGGAAACACTGGTTTAAAGTGCCTAAACCTGGTTAAAATACTGTATGCCCTGGTAACCACTGTTTTCTTTTGTTGGCAGCTTACATTGTCTTCATTTCCACCTTGACACATATCCCAAAACGTTTCAAGCCCTCCTGATAGGATGTTTCAATGTTAAAAGTAGTTTTCCCTATTAGGCAGTCAACAAACGGCAACGGTTCTACCAAAGACACAATCTGAGGCACTTCACCAACCCATATGACTAGAAGACCTCCAAGGTCCCTTACAACTCTGTTATTCTGTTATATTATCAATGATTCCATCAGTATGGCATAAGCAATGGTGGCAGGGTCAGCCTGGCACATATTGACCACCTTAGATTGGTACAGCTATATCTCTCTATTCTGGTCTTGGACATTATCCTCTGAGGCCATTCTGTTTGAGCAATGAGAGCGTCCAGTTCTTCCAATTATTTCAAACAAGGCTCTTCCTTTTTACACGCCAGATCTCCCAGCCAATAAATCAGCCTGAATAACAGCTGACATGGATGGATTAAGGGGGTTGGAGAGTCAGATGGCTACTTCATGGAACAATTTCCCCCTGGGTTTAGCACTCTACTGGAAGAGCAGTAAATCCAAACTCAAAATCAGCTTGAACAACTGACAGATAGGGTGGGGTGGCAGAGAAAGAACTGCTCCTACAATGCCCCTAGAAGCCTATCAGCCAATGTTTGCACTGCTTTTGGACACAGATGGGATTTTTAATGGGCGAGTGTTAATCTTGGTGCTCAGGGACAGTCTGACAGTAATAATGGATTGTACCATAAAGCAGCAGCAGCAGCAACAGCAGCAACAGCAGCAGAGAGAAAGAAAAGTCACACAATCTCCAACCTCTCAGCTATTCAGGCTGATTCAGATCTCTTCACCTATTGCCTCTTACCACCTGGGCAACTGACCCTACATGTGGCAAAATGCCAAGCCAACTTTTACAGAAGATTAGGCCCTAAAATTTAGTCACAAGTTAAAAAAAACCCATTGTCCTATTTTTACAAGTCAGAACAGAGACATTGTGGAATAGCAATGGAGGTAGTAAACTCTATGCTGATATCAGGCTTACAGATAAGAAGAAAGTACTTTAACTTTAATAGAGAGAGGGTTGTGGGCAGAATGGATAGTTCCCCAGCTCCAGTACCTCTACTTGCATCTTTTGGGCACTCCCCTTCCATACGTAATATCTTTTTTGCTACCTCTCACTAGTTCTAGAGATAAAGAAAGCCAGAACAGGATTTTTGAAGGCATATGTAGCTTTGAATACATAGATTCTTGGGCTGTAGGACCCTTAACTTGTATCCATTAGTTTAATCCTGGTATCACCACTGAAGGTATTCTAGTTGTTATTGGTAGCTTTGGTTGATTAATTGTTATTGGTGCCTTTGGTTGATTATAAAAAGGCCACATTTATTAGTTAGCTACTTAATTTATTTGTCATTTTTTATGAGACCTCTATGCTTCTCCACTACAAAAAGCTCTGAGAAACACAGATAGGGAACTGCTGCCCTGCACTTAAGCATCATCAGGGCTGGCAACTGGAAAGTTTCAATTACAGCTGAATTTTTTTTAATGCTGGGCATTATTGCAGCAGATACTCAAGTTTGGAATATCTATACCAGCATTTAGTAGTGATTGTCATTAATTTTGGGAGATGAAAGTTACAGTGGTGGAGGTGAGGAACTGAAAACTAAAACTTGATCATAAAGTAGAAGGGCATATACAACTCAATCTAAAATACTTTGCATGCTGACTTCATTTTAAGTAGATACGGCACATTGGAAAAAGTACAGAAAGGGTTATTCAAATGGATTAGAAACCTTTTCTTTAAAATACAACTAATGCATTCAGAACTTCTTAAAAACGTCTTTAAAAGTTTTTAAAGAGGCAGCTTGAGACAGGGGACAAAGTTTACACAATGATGCCTAGTATGGAAATATGAATAGTGAGAAATACGTTTCAAATACCATTTGAAATGCAGTCAGTTCAGGACGGACAACAAAAAAATAATCCCTTCCCTCGGCACAGCTTTAACTGATGGAATTTATTGCCACGGGATGAGATGAAAGTGCTGCATGCAAAGTAGCTGGTTTAAAATTATATACCAATTTATAAAGCTGTGGGTGCTCCAACACTGGAGGTTTTTAAGAAGTCCAGAATACGGACTCCTACTTGAGCAGGGGGTTGGACTAGAGACCTCTAAGGTCCCTTCCAACTCAGCTATTCTGTCAAAATTATGGTTGTGAGTCATGCTGGATATTAAGTAGGTCATTACATGACCCACCTGATTTTATGACATTTTTAACAATGGTCCCATAATGCAGCAGGAAAGTGCAACAAATGGTAATTCTACACTGACTGGAACAGCAACCAACAGATTCTAGTGAGTATTTCACATGGCAGAAAATGGATGTTCATCTGCAATAACAAATAATTAACACTCAGATATTAATTGAATATTGTATCAGGTTAGCAATAGCAATAGCACTTAAACATATATACCACTTCATAGTACTTTGCAGCAGTCTTTAAGCAATTTAAAGAATCAGCATATTGTCACCAACAATCGGGGTTCTCATTTTCCGACCTTGGAAGAATGAGTCAACCTTAAACAGGTTGAATCAAATTGCTGGCAGTGAACAGTGAGTTAGCCTGCAATACTGCAGTCTAACTACTACGCCACCACGGCTCATTAAGAAGTCAAAATTAAGAGTTCTCTGAATAGAAGAAGTGGCCCTTACCTCGGTGTTTTGCGGTATCTGTGCCCCGAGAGGGGTTGTTCTTTTTGAGTCCCTCCATCACATCCTGGATCCGCCAGATCTCTTTCTGGATTTGCCTGTTCAGCATTTCATTCTGAAAAACCAAGGTAAAGAAACAAATCCATGATTAATTAAACTAAGTACTAATGTTAGTAATTAATTTCCTATACTTAATTGTGGGCAGGGGAAGGGTAATTTTAGGCAACCATGGTGCCTAATATTAGGTCAGTCATAATATGTATATTTCTTTTCTCTGTCATCAGACTATCACTTAATATCTGACAATTAGTATAATAGAAAGTAGATAAATTTAAGCAAGAAACAAACAAACAAAAACCAGAAATAGGATTAAGGGAAGAAAAATAGTGTATGTATAAAATATTTCCTTTAAAAACTATTTAAAGCATAGCCTCATCATAATAGAATACAAACATTTTGGTTCTACTGTTTTGATATTGAACACATTTATTTAAGAATAAGGAACAATCCATGAAGAAAATGGTGGTAGCAAAATGTGTCAAATTCAAAATATTGTGAATTGAAATGATCTGTTTTAGAACAGAACAGAACAGAACAGAATAGAATATAATTCTTTATTGGCCAAGTGTGATTGGACACACTTTGTGCATATGCTCTTTGGTGCATATGCTCTCAGTATACATAAAAAGATAAGATACAAATTTTGAATTTGAAATAACTATTCTGACATTACTGGAAGTATTCTGATGCTATTTTGATCACACTAGATATGTCCTTGGCTCCAATCAGCCTGATTTCAAGCTTATACATGTTTTAAACTCAAAAGAGCTACTTCAAGTTCAAAGATCAGAATAGTTGGAATACTACAATAAAATTGGAAGGATCCTTTCAAACTTGAACAAAACTTTTTTAAACTGATTTTTTTTTGATACACCTAATAAAAAGCAATATATTATAAAAGGAGAGGCATAGGAGCCATGGTGGCATAGTGGCAGTGGTGGGTTCCGGATCCCATTGGAACCGGTACAATTGCAACGGGGCCTGGCATCCTCCACATGAATGAGTGCAGCGTGCGCACACACACAGCATGCACATGCATCCTACCCTCCAGTGACAGCTCCGCAAGCATCCGCGATGCTCCAGGTGCTTGGCGGAGCATCGCGCATGCACTGTATGTGCTGTGTGCGGAAGATCCAAAGAATTTAAAGACAGGTAAGGATGATGGACGGGTGGGTGGGCCCTCCGGAGCAGCATACCGGAATGGTACCCAGTGCTCTGAGCATGCACCAGTACGCCCGTCCAGGGCATATCACCTGCAACCCCCCACTGCGCAGTGGTTAGAATGCAGTATTGCAGGCTAATTCTGCTGACTGCCAGGTGTTTGATTCTGACCAGCTCAAGGTTGACTCAGCCTTTCATCTTTCTGAGGTTGGTAAAATGAGGACCTGGAATAGAGATGTTTGATCCTATGGTTGAATTGCAAATGCATCATCAAAAGTATCTGCTCTTGGTTATGTTTCTTTTCTTTTCTTTTTTTTTACAGAACTGAGTGGCATCCAAATCACTGGGGATTTCTGAGAATTGAAGTTCACATGTCTGGAAGATCTTCAGTTAGAGAAGTCTATAAATGCTTTTTCTCCTAGGCTTATTTGGATCAGCTATTAGCATTCTGCAACAGAAAAAGTATCTCATAGGAAAGGGAAATTCAGCAGAAAAAGAATAGGCAACAAAGGAGTAAGCAATCTCTTTGTTTAACATTTCTACAAGAAATTTCCCCCTCAAAGATGCCTTTTAATAAAATATAGTGGGAATTTATTATATTCATGCATTCTGTAGATGATTCTTCATAAAAGAATGTGGAGGAATGATTGCAAAGGGAAGAGAAGAGTGGAAAGAAAAAATAGAAATCAAAGGAAGGAAAGCTCTTTGTTGAGGAGAATGGATGAGAGACTGGAGAATAGATCCGCAGTAAGAGAAAAGAGCCTAGAGCAGCAAAGAGGGCTGGGGAAAAGTTGTTTTCTTCCTTTATAAAAAGATGAAACAATTATGTTACCACAAAAATACTTTTCCACAATTAATATGATGATATATTTTGGCTGAATTAATTAAAAATAAATAAAAAGCAATTATTTAAATTATTTCAGTTGCGCATCCTTGCCTAATCTCTGTGCAATCTCTTTTGTAAAATAAGCTCATCTTCCCCTGAGGCCACTTGGCTTCATCAGCTCTTGGCAATTCAGCCTCTAGAGGTTTTGAAGTTTCTGAACAGGCTATGGAATCCCCAAGTAAAGAAAGATATAGGGTCTCACCTGAGATTGTGAATGTAGAAAACTGTGGGTGTGTGAACATGATTTTATCAAGCCTCCAGATTGTAGTTAAACCTTATCTCTAAATTGGAGAATGCTTCAAGAGTTAGCTTCCTACTGGCACGAATGTGTGGAGTACAATAAATATAATGCAGAAAATATTCTGGTATTCTGGTTTTTACAACTGTGACTACAGTCTTTGAAACAATTACAATTCTGGCAATGTGGGGCTGTATAATTTTGATTCATTGCCTGGTATCTTATTACAGTTCTTCAATCAATGTTGTGACCAGAACCTCTGGAATGGAGAAAAGAAACAACTGATATCCCTACATCAGTGTATAGTACTTTAGAAACAAGAAGCTTGATTTCTGAAAACTATTCAATTGCCTTTATGTCACATTGTCTAAAATATGCTATGAGCAAACTATGTAAATTTATTCATTTAAAAAAATCCATATCCATTAGGCAATTTACAAATATTTATTTATAATAAAAGCAAAACCAACTAAATTTAACCTAGCTAAATTTAAAAAAACCTAGAAAACAAAAAAAAATGCTTGAATTAAAAATTAATATTTTTTAATTTCCCTGTTAGAATTCTAAATTTTAACAGGGAAAGGGTCACCTCAACTCTACCAGGATGTTGTTACATAACATAGGCCCTACCACAGTAAAGCAGAAGTAGCTTCTGGTATTAAATGCATCCAGGATGGAACATGTTAATTTTCTTCATTAGTAGCACTTAGCAATACGACTTATATACTGCTTCACAGTGCTTTACAGCCCTCTCTAAGCAGTTTACAGAGTAAGTATATTGACCTCAACAATCTGGGTCCTCATTTTATTGACCTCGGAAAGGCGGAAGGCTGAGACAATCTTGAGCCACTCAGAATCTAAATCCTGGAGTGAGTAGTGAGTTAGCCCGCAGTACTTCATTCTAACCACTGTGTCACCATAGCTCTTATATTACTATAGTAATATAATATATATTACTAGACCGGTAATATAAGATGGTAAAAGATGGTATAGTAAATATGATATTGGTATTAAGGGTATCTGCAGGGATATATGTGCAAATTTGCAAAATGCTAAGTGCAATGTTGCCATAGAAGGCCTACTCCTGTTGAATAAATGTTAAGATGGGCTGAACTTTGATTATGTTACTATAGATACCTTCTTACAGATTTTTTGACCTTCTGCACGGATGCCCTTAATTGATATCAGTATTAAAAAGCATATCTATGTTGTACAAAGATAACGGGAGCCCTCACTCTTCGTTTCTTGTTACAACTCTTTATGTGTATATTTTCTCCTTCACCTCTCACTTCTCCTGCTATATGACCATTTATGCCCCAGTTTCCCAAATTAAAGTAATAATCACCACCGTGTAAAGTCCAGCATACAACATTGCAAAAATATTCAAACATTTCCTTTTATTTGTGAGATTCATTTCAAATGCAGAATTTGGGGTCTTTACCCAATATTTAAATTGTAATGAGTAAATATAGTTAGGCAATATGTCATAGTTCAATTTTAATATGAATATCTGCAGGAAAGAGCTCTTCTGGTCACTCAACTGAGAGATCACTTGGGAAATACCCTTTACCTCCTAGGATATATCCTTCCCTTCTAGCTACCAATGATAAATATTTTGTTATTGTAGTTCAATTCAGTCATGGAGACAACTGCATATCAAGGTGAGTGAAATTACATTGGAAATATGCACACAAATATAAACAAACATTAATCTGTTATAATTTAAACACAGAGATGGGAGAAGCAGATCATCCATCCAATTAGAACTCAAAATGTTGCCTGCCCTTTCTATTGCCACCAGCAATTGTTTCCACCAGGAGGCAAAACAGCTCCTGTCCTCCAATGGGGCTATCAAAGCAAGCTTGGATTAAACATCTATCTGGCATATATGACACAATGTTTCTACAAACAGAAGTTTGTGTGTCAATAAGTACTAATTCCAAGCCACTTACACAACTTTCTCTCAACTTGAGCTCTCCGTGTATATTATATTATAACTTTTGCTGGACACAGTTAATCTTCTGAAAATTTCCCTAACCTAGAAGACTGAGAAATTGGATGAATAATTTCCCTACATTTGGCTAAGATTTGCACTTATTTCCAACATATTCTAGCAACTCTGCATGCTGATCATTTGCCTTCAACCCATCTGATGCAGAGAGTTCATTCTCTCACCTGGATGTCCAAGTTCAGCTGTTCCCATAAATCATCATGCAAGGCTGACACCTCAGCTTCCAGATTATCATATTCCATAGTGCTGTTGGCCAGTGCCTGTGGGGATTTGCAAACAGTCTCATCAAGATACGAATGCCTGACTAGATCCCTGTAGTGCAGAAAAACTAATTAGCATATGAACACTAACTGTTCAACCATCTGTTTGGATCACAGCCTTCAAAACTTCACAGGAGAGACAAAGATTTCCATTCCTAAAAACACTTGCTTTTAAAAGACTCATTACAAGTCTTCAGGGGTAGGGAAGCAAGGCTAGCATCTTGCATGTTTCTCGAGTTTAGTTGTTTGGATGATGTTGTTGTTTCGTCATTCTTGAAAACAAAGAGCAGCCTTTTTTATTTAGGAAACCCTGAATATAGTTTTGGGGAGACCAAATTGATGGCATACAATTTGTATGTTTTGATCCCCCAAATGTGATTTTCAACTTGCCCTTGTGTTGGGCTTTATGTCTTCATTTCTTCCCTTCCCCCCGCCCCTTTTATAGGAAATGAAAAGGCAGTAAAAAAAAAATAGACTGAAGAGATGTATTGCACAATGCTAAACGATCAAAACATTATTCTTTTCAATTCTAGCATTTCCTGGCAGCACCAGCATTGGCAAAGCAAGAAGAACAGAGTCCCCATTCAAGCTCAGCTGGAAGCACCTGGTTTTCACAACAGCTAATGCTGCTGGAGAAGCAGTGAAGGCTGCAAAGCTGAGAAGACCAAAGCCCCTACTAATCTCCATGCCAGCTAGATATGACCAGAGGCTCAACAATTCCATCTGTACGCTTCCATTGATATAACTGTGAATGATATTGAATGATGGGATAAATCAAAGATAATGATTAATAGACACATTACCCTTTCCCTTAGATCAGTGTTTCTCAACCTTGGCATTTTAACATGTGTAATGGGGAATTCTGAAAGTCCCTACATCTTAAATGGTTACAGTTGGGAAACACTGCCTTAGATAGTACTAAGTTCCTGAAGGTTTCTCGGTACTTGGGATCTCTTTGTGACCATAGAAAATGGAATGCTTTCAATGCAGAAGACTTCTTAGATTACCGTGCTGGCTTGGGACAGTTCCACCCGAATATTGATCAACTGATTCTGAAGAGATTCCTTTTTGTGCAGCAGCTTTTCAGGGTAGGCTGGCTGACTCCCAAACATCTCTAGTTCCTGGTGTGTCCCCATCAGTGCACTCTCTAGACTCTCCTAGTGATGAAATGAGCACAAGGAAATGCATGCTTGTTAATAAAGGCAGGTGATTCAGAAGCAAATTCAAGACTTGAAATTGGTTGTGTTTTCTAGCTAAGAGGCTCTTTCTGGACTAGAATTCAGGTGGTCAGCAACTTACAACCACCTCTTTAGTGACTGTTTGAAGTTACAATGGCACTGGAAAAAGTGACTTTTGATCATTTTTCACACGACCATTGCAGCATACCCATGGCCATGTGATCAAAATTTGGATGCTTGGCAACTGGCATGTATTTACAGTATGATGGTTGCAATGCCTCAGGGTTTTATGATCACCTTTTGTGAGCAAAGTCAACCAGGAAGCCAGATTCACTTAGCAACTGTGCAGTGGTGGGATTCATTTTTTTTTACTACTGGTTCTGTGGGCATGACTTTGTGGGCATGGCAGGGGAAGGATACTGCAAAGTCCCCATTCCCTCCCCACTCTCAAAATTTCCGCTACCGGTTCTCCAGAACCTGTCCGAACCAGCTGAATACCACCTCTGCAACTGTGTTACTAACTCAACAACAACAGTGGTTCACTTAACAACTATGGCAAGAAAGATTATAAAATGGAGCAAAATTCACTTAACAACTGTTTTGATAATCAGTGGAAATTTTGAGTTCAATTGCAGTCATAACTCAAGGACTGCCTGTGTGTGTGTGTGTGTGTGTGTGTGTGTGTGTGTGTGTGTATTCTCTCTCTTTATATATATATTTGCACTGCTTCTAAGATTTGGAGTCTCACATTGTTTCTAAAATGTATGTCTGTGGATTTATTTCTATTTCTATTTCTATTATTTTGAAAATTATTAAATGTAATTGAACGTTTCTCATGTTCCGGGGTAGAAATCTAGTAAATTTATGAGAAAAATAAAGCTGAACTTTATAAATTTCTTGGATAAAGACTTCTTAAGCATTTATATACAGAAACATGCCTATATATCAGGCTCTGAAGGAGAATACAGTAGTTTATAAAGCCTTGAGAATTTAAGAGTCTACAATCAATATTTCTGCAATAAATTTTATATTAGGGCCAGGTCAATGTAATCCCAAGCTTTCTCCCAATTCCAATTCCCAAAGTCACATGAGTTGGTAACTGAATCTTGCTTCAACCCTGGCAGTGAGACAGTAAATTAACTGAGGGGCAGAAATCAGGCAACGTAGAAAAATAGTTCTGATGTTTTTCAGTATCTGTCAACTGAGGCAGTTATCTCAATCCACCTATAGTTAGGCTGGCTATAATAATCCACGTTGTAACCTACTCTAGTATGCTGGGAGCTGCAAAAATGTTTATTCATTTGTACCTCTGGGTATTTTATTATACACACTGATCCCAAAAGAATTTGCTGTAAAAAAATTGTAAATTGAAATTGTTCATTTATATTATGACTTGGATTCCATGGTTAGAACAGTTATATTAATTGAGATGTCCAGAGTATAATCTCATTCAGTTGTAACCAATACAAGCAGTTGCGCCCAAAAACTCAAAGAACTTGGATGCATTTTAACAGATCTCTTTGAAAGAGGTGGTAATCAGCCCTTGTTAAAGAAACTTAACTCAGAAGTGTGCCAGATAGTTCCATTTCTGGTTTAGCCTATGCTAAGAGTAGTTACTGTTTTGTCATATTGCAATTATTTCAAATTTCTATTTTGATTTTCCACAAAACTGCTGTGGAAAATTATTTGTAATATTAGCTGAACTATTATCAATACACAGATGACATTTTTCATTTAACACAGCTGACATGGTAAATGTTCTAAAACACACAGCATAATTGCCTGGATGAAAATCAAGAAACCAAGCTCAGTCCAGATTGAGATCGGAAATATTATTTGGGGTGGTTGCAATTATTTGTTCCAGTATACGTTATAGCCCTTCTGAGAGTTTGGGAAAGCAGTTTGGAGTGTTCTTGAAACTCAGTGGTAGTTTAATCATCTCATAAAATCACCCTCCTTTGAAATAGATAGCCAATGCTCAATTGTACCTGCTCTGATAAACTTCTGATTAAATTATTGTAACGTGTTTTGCACAGCTCCTTTGAAGATGGAAACTTTAGTTATCCCAACACAGATTTTTTAGGAAATGAATTGGGACAGTTCAATTCAGACATAAGAAATCAATGCTTCATCAGCAATTCAAAGAGCTGATACTACTCTTTAAAGATTTGAATGGCTTGGGTCCAGATACTTATAGGAATACCTCTCTCCCTATAGGTATTATTACAAGCATTCTGGTTACTTTAAGAGTCTCTCTTTCAGGTGTCCCTGCCAAAATGAAGCCAGGCAAATAGCTTTGAGGGATGGGATAGAGCAACTCAGTTATGGGCTCCTTATTACAAAATGTCTTTCCTGGAAATCACACCTGGTGCTTCTATTTGATGGCTCAATTTTTTACTGCCTGCACTGTATGAAAATGGTTTATATCTACTTATTTGAAGAACATTTGTCTTTAACATTTGCTATTTTTTATTATTTACTTTGTCATTTATTATTGTTATTTTGGTTTATAGTTTCATAATCTACTAGAATCTTCATAACTTGGCAGATTTAAAATATTTATAACACTTTGCAAAATTACATTTTAATATTTCAGTCTCCTAGCTTCAGGGAATTGGAAATACTTCTGTTAAATGTAATCACTGCCTAGAAGATGAAATCTTTTTAGTCATGCTATGAAAAAACTTCTGCGAAATGAGTTTCATTCATAGAGGTTGAAAGCAGCTTGTGTGTACTGCAACCATTTTTGGTGTGTGATTCATGTCTTTTACCTTTTCTGCTCGAAGCTGCTGTACCAGTCTTTCCTGTTCTCTTATCACCTTGTTTTGTTCACAGAGTTTTCCTAGAAGCTTCTGCCATGTGAAAAAGAGAAATAAAACATGAAGTCCATAGAACACGTCAAGAATGAGAAATATAAACTTTCAGCTGCTTTGATGGAGATCAGTTAGACCCTACCAGAGGCCTGGTCTCAGTTCCTGAATTCCAAATCCATGCAAGAGAAAATGCAAACAATTAAACCAGCATGGAGACATGTGCATTGAGTAGATGGAAGAGATACAAAAGGAAAAAAGACCGCACAAGATTTTTGATGGAGGATGATCAAGAGCCTTTATAGCCTTGCAGTTCTATTAGCGGAAAAGATGGATTATCTAAAGATATGAAATGGAAAGAAAGAACCCCCACGAACCTCAGGGAATGCAGGGTAGACAGTGGTAACAGGATGGGGGATGGATTGAGTAGGCAGATGACAGTGAGGAAGAGGTGTTCTTACATCTGTGTGTTGCTCATTTATCTTGTAGGTGTGCAGCGTCTCTCTATATGCTTCAGGGAAATGAGACACCTGAAAAAATAAAAACAGGTCATTGCTGCTCTCTCTGCCTTGATGTTGTCATAATAAGCCCCTGAGGAAATCCAAGCCTGCTACTACTTATTGGATCTCTCCACCCTTTACATATACATACAGTATACAGATACATTATCAGATTGTACAACTCTATTAGATTTTCCATGAAGCCTTTCTCAAAAGCAACACATAACTGAAGGAAAAAAGACATATTACCATGCATGATAATTGTCGTCCCCCCACATCTAACCAAAGATTATTTGCTGTCTTTGAAAACAGTTCTACTTTGTCAAGGAAAGAAAATGAAAGTTCTTTTGCTTTCAACATAGGAAGGAATAGTCAGGGTTCTAACAAAATGTTGCTTTTTTATATAATGGTGTGCAACTATCAGGCAATTACACACATTATGAGATAAAGCCATAGTTTACCTTTATTACTACATCTATATTTGTAAAGAGAATTAAAGGTATGGCCTGTTCTCCCTGGCCCTCTAGAATTTAGGATGATTATGGGAAGAAAAGTTACTTAAAATTATCATAGCTACTATGGTGCACAAGAGTTATTCTACACAGATACTAATACATCTCATAGTTAATATACAAAGCAAGAATGAAGCACAAAGAGCCAAGAAGATTGTTTGATGGGATTTGTAGGCCTAATAAGAAATTGTTATGGATATACACTGCCTTGCATAAGGCTTCATGGGTATATGCCTTTATATGCTAGGCAGAAGACAATATGATGAAAATAGTTGATAAATAGATTGTTATGTTCCTGACTTGTTAGAAACAGATTGCTCAGGATAATATGACTTTTAGCTAGATTTAGTTGGATTAATAATAATGTTCAATGAAAGCAGAAAAAAGACTAGTGTTAGTTTAATTTGAGAACCTGTACTTAATTACAATAATGTAAACTTTGTAGAATGAATTGTATCCCCAATTTAATTGCTGATTTCAAAACTGCAAACAACTGGACAATATTTTTCAAGTTAGAGATGCTTTATATAACAGCCAGATCTAAATTTATAAGCAAACCAATACAATGCAATAGAGACAAATTAAGGAGGTGATTTTTGAATACTGCCTTTTTGGTCTATGTTTTCATAAGCAAACCCAAATTTTGTGGGTTTTCTCCTCTCTGGAAAAATGAAGTTGTCAAATGTACTTATTCCCAGTTGTATGAACAAGTATGAGAGGAGAATACAGATTACAGCAGGATCTGCAGGGAGAGTCAAAATCCTCAAGATGATGGATGTGGTGTTGCAATTAAATCTGGGCTCTTTTCTATGGACATCTCTATGCATGTCCAAGCATTGAGGCTTTTATCACAACCCTCTACCTGCTGTCTTGTAGATTCTCTCTCTGTGAGACCCATGACCAACAAGTAGCAATACAGGAAACCCTCACATACACCACTACATCAGAATCCATGTTTATTGCTATGAAGCTCTGCTCCATTATGGCCTTACTACATAACGTTTCTCCTATCCAGTAAAGTCCAACTCTAGGGCACAGTGTTCATCTCCATTTTTTAGTCAAAGAAGCCGGCGTTGTCCAAAAACAATTTCCATGGTCATGTGACCAGCATAATAGAGATAGGTTGCCCCCAGTTTTACAATTGGTTTGCTTTGTGCGTGCATGCACAATTCATTGAAAATTGTTCTTTGTGCATGTGCAGAACAATTTACAGTGAACTGCACACGGATGCGCATTACTAAACAACATGCCGGCAACGGCAGCAGCAACCAGGGAACTGATTTGGGGGCATGGCCAGCCTGGGTTCTGCAACCCAGGCCAAAATACCACTACTAGTTCGGCTGATCTGGGCCGAACTGGGAGCAACCCACCTCTGCAGCATAACTATATGTTGAGGCACTCAAAACACTGTTACTTCCCACTGAAGTGGTGCCTATTTATTTATTTTCATTTGCATGCTTTCAAAGTGCTAGGTGGAAGAAGCTGTGGCAAGTAACAGAAGCTCACCCCGTCGCATGGCACTCAAGTCTCAAACTTGGACTGTCATCTTTTCAGCTAACAAGCTCAGCATCTTTAACCGCTAAGCCATCACACCCCCTTGGCCTAATCACACACTTTGCAGGAACTGATTAGAATGTACTTCCCTAATGGACAAGGAGCTTCTGGGGGAAAAAGCCCCATCCACAAACATAATGCATCATGCTTTTATTTAACTATTACAATATCTTAAAAAACATATTTCTTTACTAATTGTAATACCATTTAATATAATTACAAAAGAATTTCGCATGCACTAGAATCTAAAAAAGTCACTGCTTGTCTATATAAATGAAATGCCTTGGTCTGTAGTATTTTCCCATATTTTTATGAAGGTTAAGCAGCATAATAATAACTATTTTAGGAAGACATTTGAAAACCATCTTAAGGTTCTCCAGTGCAAGAGAAGAGGCCAGAGAACAGCAACATATAGCCCTCAAGGATTCATGACCTACTTTCAGAACCTTTAGCCAGAGACCAATGCAGTCTTCTAAGAAGAGCTACATGCCTCTTCACAAAGCCTCGTATCTTGGAAGAGGAAACAAAAAGTCCCTCCCTCAAAGGGGTATAAGAAATGTGCCCATCTCCTTTTCCCTATAGTTTTGCTTCAGTTCCATCCACCATTATTTCATTACTTTGAAATAATGCAGCTGTTAACAGAAACAAGGCATCCTGCCCCTGGGCTTATAATAATGTCTCACCAAATGTACAATAATCCACTTTCTCATATAATAAACAGAACTCAGACTGCTCCAAACATATTCCATCTAGCCAGCAATGTTCATAAGCAATGTTCATCTGCTATTTTCCTTATATAGTGGTGCAAAGTCATAAAATATATATTTTAGTGCTAAAAGTGACAAAACAAGCATTGAAGCCAAAGACAGAGATTGATGGTAGATGGCTGGCTGTAATTGGGAGGAATGCAGCTTTAATTATTCTGTTGTTGACTTTGTTGCTCAATACAAAATGAACAATGCCAAGCCTACAAAAGCAGAATCTCTACAAAAATCTAAGACAACTCTACCATTAGAAGGGTAAATTACTGTGGAAAAAACTTACTCCCCCTTCATGTAAATATAATTATAGATGTTAGTGTGCTTAACCACTTTCCAGAGGTACCATAATTTATGTAAATATAATAACAAATATTTTTTTCATTAAAAAAACTAATCAACTACTGGTAGGTTTTATTCTCTAGCAGAAAATAGCCTGAGAAAGATTTTTTTAATAGTGGTTATCGGCTGTATTCCAGATTGTTTATATACATATATTGAGAATTTCATTAGAGAAAAGGAACTGGCACAAGATGTACATTACCAAAGTTGCTTTCATCAATCTCAAAATAAATATATGGATTTAAACCATTCTAAGAAAGCCTCCTCTACTGGAGTCACTAACACAGGGGGCCATGGATGCCATGATAAGTTTATAAACAAATGCTACTGTGGGATGAAAACTTGAATGGCCACCTCACAGATGGTTGTGGAGGTGAGACATGGAACAATGATACTGGGATGGTTCTGCTATATGCAAAAGCAGCTGGAATGTCATGGTTGATGGCAGAGCTGCTGTGATGTCTTACTTGCAAGTACAGTTGAGCCCTAGGAGAGGAGCTCTCCACCATTCTGTTCACCATAGTGATCAAAGTCTCGCTCTCGCTCATCTGTGGCAGATAAGGAAAAACAGTCATGATGCTAATGGAGACAGAGTCATTTCCATTCAAGCTTAAACTTGTGTCATCCCTAAGATAAATGGGGAAATATCTGGATCAGTAGCTCAGATCTTATAGTAGAGAGAGGTACCAAAATGAAGCTCACTTTATGATAATTGTTGAGGCCATGCAGGTCTTCAAAAGGGTGGTGAACTTTCTTAAGACTTCAACTGAAGTGTCTTTTCAATGAAAAGCTGTTAAGTAAAATGGCCCTTGCATTTTTCTTTGTCAGGAAGAAATGACCACTTCAGTTCCTTTGATAATAAGTGGCTTCTGAATGGAATAGCCAATTGGGGCAGAGTGGTCCCATCTTAATTCTTTGTTGAGGTGAAATGATGTGCCTCCAGAAAGCAGCTCGTCATCTCAAGACAGAATGGCAATCCTCTATGAGAGAAAGCACCTCATCAAGGTAGATTGTGGACAGTCTCCTCTCAATTCTTTGCTGCAATTTTCATGCACATTTTTATTGAGTTATATAAGTGGCAGTCATGGAGAAGGGAAGCCTGCTTGGAGAGAAGGACTCAATCTTGCCTCCTTCCTGCTGACAAGAATCCTTACTGTACAAGCACCAGATTTCACTGACAGGATAACCTTTCTTGGTGTTTCCCAGAACTTATCCCTCTCCATACAAAGTCAGTTGCACAGGCAACTAGGCCAGGACACCCCCTATGGTTTAAAATGAAGGACATTACATTGAAGGAATCATATGGGGTTATCTTTCTGGGGTGGGGATGGGGAAACTATGTATGTGTACATATAAGTATGTTGTCCCTCCCCACCTCACTCCCCCATCTCCTTTATTTTATTTGGAATACAACACAATTGATCCATGTTTGGATCTGCTGCATTTTTATTTCTTTTGGCCCCTCCAAAATAGGCATTTGCCAGTTAGAAAATGAGGAAAGGAAGAAAGTCACAAACAGTTCTTTCTCCCATGGAATTGCTTTGGTCACAGATCCTTGGGAAACTCTGGAGAAATCCATTTCCTCTGTGGGTCTAATAGGAGCTTGGTGGGCAAAGATTATGTTACAGAAATAGTGCAAAAAAGGAAGATTTCAACAGGAAAGTTGGTTGTCGAAATGGTATGTATGCAGCTCCCATTTCTACCCTTCAGTATTTTACTTTGGGAGTAGCATTTTACTTCTTTAACAAAGCAACTAGATGTTGCTATAGCAAATAATTTGCTTCTATTCTGGAAAAAACAAAAACAAAGGAAGTCTGTTGCTAATCATGACTAGTTCTCTTTTTCTTTTAATCTTATGCACCACATCGTACCTCCAGTTCCCTTTGCCTATTCCATTTTCCATTGGGAAAATCCTAGACTGCTCTAAAATAGAGAGTAGCTCACATGCTTCCTCAACAGTGCAAATCAGCTTTAAATTAATGGATAGACTTTTATTCAGCTATATGGCCTGGCTAGTTACTACATTGCCTCTCAGATTATTTAAATCTGGAGTATTGCAATGCAGAAAGTCTCCCACTGATGATGTTACTTAGCAAACAGTGAAGCTCAGAGAGTACCAAGAAATCCACAGTTGAAACCTGAGCTACAGATTATTGTTCATTTAGAAAGCATTATTTGTGTACATTCTACTGCATATGGTACTCTAGGTTATTTAGACTGATCCTGCAGGAAGGGGAGGCACTTATGTAGGGTTGTATCTCTCTGGTTTTTGAATTCCTTCTAAATTTAGGTTTTTATAGAACAAACCATATCTAATAAAATAATCATTGCTTAAACAAAACCTCAAGGGTAGGTAAGAATAATATCTTTGAATAAATTCTCCCACATCTTCAACAAAAGTCGACAGGATTACATTTATATTCATACAGCTCACAAGCAACACAAACAGGGTTTCTGAATCAGTCACACTTAAAAACACAAATCACCAGAGCATAACAACAAAAAAAAAAAACCAAAACAGAAGCAGAATGCAGTAGCTGATTATTGTAGAATCTTTTTCCTATGGTCCAAAGTGGAAGAAGCTGCAAAGGGGGTTGCAAAGTTGCAAGGTTTAGAAAATTCAAAATGAAAACAGAGTAGTCACCCAGCAGGTTGGTTTCAGTCCAACCTAGGGACTCACATCTTCCAAATTATTGTATAGTGATGGACTTTGATGCTGAGGCCGCAATGAGATCAGTTTTGGAAGTAGCACTGATTCATGCAGGCATTTTGCAGGCTAGTATCAGCCAGCCATCATGTTTTTAAATTTCCAGCTGAAATTCGGTGCCAGCATTTTCTCAAAAAGCTTTGATTTTGTTTGATGTTTTTCAGAGGTCAGCAACTGGGTCTTAACACCATGTAATATGCTGAGAATACTACTGAAACTCAAATTTAAGTCGTAGGGAAGGTTGTTTGGGTTATCTGTTTGATGTATTAGTTGCCAAATTTAAATGTGTCATTTTTTTCTGGTTGGCAGATAGCCTTCCATACAGTTGTTATGATAAAAACTGGAGTTTATGTGGTTACCATATCTGAATTCACCTGTTCCTTCACATATACATACATACATACATACATACATACATACATACATACATACATACTTCGCTTGCCAGTCATGTGTGACTCTAGAGGGCAATGCTCATCTCCATTTCATAGTCAAAGAGTGTCTAAAGATGCTTCCATAGTCATGTAGCCAGCATGACTATATGCTGAAGGCACATGAAGCACTATTACTTTCCCACTGAAGTGGTACCTATTTATCTACATGCTTTGGAACTGCTAGGTTGGCAGGAGTTGGGACAAGTAATGGAAGCTCATTCTGTCATGAGGGACTTAGGTCTCGAACTGCCAATCTTTTGTTCGACAAACCGAGCATTTTAATCGCTTGGCCACCACACCCCTTTCTCATACATATACCAGATATTCTGGTAGCATACACATGGGTTCCAAAATGTAATCTTAAATATTTTATTCTATTTGCCTCAATTTTTTCTGCATGCTATATTTGAACAATTCATGCCGCTTACATTTAAACTGCAGAGAATTTTCGGGGATCAAAAGATTAATAAATGTGATATGATATTCCAGTCTACTTTACAAAAGCATATTTCCTAATACATATGTTAGTTCTAAAGATGTTGTAAAGGTGAAGAATCCAGAAACTCGGTGCTATAGGACAGAGGTCTCCAATCTTTCTGGTTCAGTGGACCAATGGAAGTGGTAGTGGGGAGAAGAGAAGATGGTTTCATGCATCCACGCACATCCACCAGGGGTGGATTCTGGCAGTCACTACTGCAGGTTTGCGAATGACTGCACCTAGCATGCGCTTGATGCAAATTGCGCTTGATGCACAATGCAATAAAAATTGCTCTGCGCATGCGCAGAAGCAAAAAACAAGATGGCGGCACCTACAGCACTGCCCTGAGAACTCATTTGGGGACATGGCAGGCTTCGGTCGCTGCCGGTTCCAGCACCCAGGCTGCCAAAACACTACCAGTTCAGCCGAGTGGCCAAACCTTAAGGAACCTACCACTGGCACTCACTCAGCACTTCCCTGGCACAGTTCCCAATTGACTATGGCTTGGCACTGGGTTGGGGATGCCTGTCCTAGGCAACTTTAGGAGGGCTTGGCAATGACAGGGCATGCCCCTGATGACAACATCACACTCAAGATAAAACTTATGAACTTGTCTTAGATGTCATGTTGACATTATTTAAATTGGCAATTTGTATGACAATATGACATAAATGTTCATGGCCTGATGCCATGGACTATATTTCATACTCTGTACATGTTCAGTTCTTTAGTTCAAACTGGACAAATTAATTCGCTTAGTCCCTGCTGAGTCAAACAAATATAGCAGCTAATTCTGATGGGGACATTTGTGACATTGCATAGTGATTCTGATACAGCTTAGAATTCATTCAATCTGCTTGGAGCTTGCTTCAAATAATCCTGATTGAGGAAGATGAAACACAATGATGCAGGATCAATGTTTCTTGCCAATAGCTAAGGTTATTGGCAACGAAGAAATTGTTATGCATGAAGTTGTGGGAACAGGTAGAAAATTCAATGTCTGATAAATGACAACAAGGAGACAGAAAAATGAAGGAAGGCAAATAATTTATATTCATCAGTGTCCCTAAAGAACTAGGTGGGCATTACTAAGGAGGGTGACTTTGTAAACTTCAATTTCACTTAGTCTACAATATTCATTTACATTCTTAACTTTATTACTGTATGTCCTGTTCCTGGATTTAAACTACAATTTTAAAAAAGAAAACCACAGGAATGTGTACACATTTTTCTTAATATGTAGATATCTATAAGGATTTTCACCTGTTGGATTGTGGTTTTCTGCACCTTTTTCTCCATTATACAGTATGGATTTCTACAAGCATTTTTAACAATAAATATTTTCTTAATGTGCAAATGATTTACAAGTATATAATGTGATTTCAGCCTTGCTTTACCTTAATACATGCAGTCTACTTCAAAAAGCTCCGAAATTTGTGCATATTAGTATATCATTGTGCTTCACAGATACATAAATTTTGGTAGTACATATTAGTGAATTTGCATTTAAATGTTAAATGCAAATTCACTTTTTGGAAGAACATTAGAGATTCAAGATTAGATTTCCAATCATTTTTCTTTCTTTTTTAAAACAAATACCAGTATTTACTGAGACAGTTTAGGGAATGGGTAAACTGAAATTTATCCTTCCTGACATGTGTGTTGTGTGTGTGTGTGTGTGTGTGTGTGTGTGTGTGTGTGTGTGTGTTGCAATGTTAATCCAGAAAATGGGATTTAGAAACCATTGGACTTCTATTCTTTTGGCACATTTGTCAAATTAGTACACATCCTTCACAGTTACTTTGAAGTAAAGGACAATAAATGTATCTTATATTGAGGGTTGCTGGAGGTTTTCCTTTTACTACAGATTTATGGTAATAATAATAATAATAACCTTGTGGGGTTTTTTTCAGCCTAGGCTGAAAAAAGGCAATTGAGAATTTGAATCTTTCCAGGTTTAGTCCAATGCTCTAACTCCAGCTGAATATCCCAGAGGTTCCACTCTTATTTTTACTCTGATCCTCAAATATTAACAGGTATGCAAAATTGCTCTTCAGTTGTTTCTTCCTAATTTGATAAAATGTATTGCTAGAATTCTTGACTGTAGTACTTCAGCTTCTGGGTGAAAAGTCATTTTTCCCTATTACCTATAGATCCATTTGTTAAACCAGCACGTTAAAAGGTGACCAGCAGGATCGTGACAGTTCATACTGCAAAAACAAATACACAAACAAACAAAACCCTCTCTCCCTCCCTTTGTGTAATTCAGAGTGCTAAGACATAATATTAATCTCAAGCGTACGCAAACATCTCAAGATGGTGCAGGATTTCCTAAATCAATATTCTTTCAGTCTTCAGGTGAACTTCTTTCTTATTGCAGTACAAACTAAGGAAAGTTTTGACACCTGGATCTGGTAAACATCTAAACTGCTTCAAGAAACATGCATTCAGGAAATACTTGTTGAGCTGCATGAGTGAGGACTCTAACTGGAATCTCTTGCTAGTCTCATCAGAGAGAAACCATTACAGACATTGCTAGATTTCATTCACCCATTAGCAAGGACAGTAGTGACTGTACTAACAGAAGGAAATATTTGTAGCTCAGGGTTGAACTGCGAAGTCCTTGGTACTCTCTGAGTTTTGTGGTTTTCTTACAAAGATTTCATTATCAAACTAGATAATATCATCACTGCACTTACGATGTTACCTAGTTTGGTAATGAACTGTCTGTAAGAAACCAAGCATGTAGAGCAGCAAGGACCCCCTAGTAGTGACTGAGTTAGGTCTCCATCTACCATTTTTTCTTCCACAGGTTCTAAACTGGAAGCTCTAGGACACTTGGGCCAATGGTCAGAGCTGAACCCTGCCATTAAATATACCCCCTGCTAGGTAAGTTTATAGGTAGGGTAATCCAAACAAACGGCTGCCTTTGGTCTTGGAGGGAGGTGTGTCCCCAGGACAATAATGAATTTTTAAAAACCAATCTTCTGAGGGAAAAGGGAAGGTATCCACGTATAGGTCAAATGAAAAATAAAAGTAGAAAGCTGTAATAAATTTTCCTAATTTTTTTCTACCAGTTCAACTGAAAAAGGATTGGCTTTCAACATTTCATTCAAAGGAGAAAAACATGTCAAAGAAATGCCTGTGGTGCATACAAATGGCTTTTTGAAATTCTTCACCAGATTTATGAGCAGAGAAATGGAGGGGATGATTTTTAAAAAATTCTCTAGGGAAAAAAAGAAATTCCCTCACAACTTTTTGAGGACAAGATACCCTCTTAGTAATATTTTTAAAAATATTCAGTGAGAGGCACTCCTCATCTTCCCTTGGAGAGATGATTATGCAAGGGAAGGCACAATACTCACGTACACCCTTTGGCTACTTCCCAACTAAATATTTGCCAAGAACACCACATTCCTCCACCCATGTGAATATTTCGACAGAATTGTGCTAGAAAATCTAGTCAGAATATTATGTAAATATTCTGTAGTCAGGAATGCATTAAAGAAACATGTAATCTAGCATATGAAATCTACAGATCTCTAGACAAGCAATGTAACCTCTTTTTTTAGCCTCCCAAAATGAAACATATATATATATGATTTTTGTGCTGCCCATCTCTGGGCATTCCCCTCACACAAAGAAGGCTAACACAAACTGAGTACCAGTAATGATAGCCCAGCATCAAGAGATTTTAGGGAAAGGGAAAGAGGTGCAGAGAAGGTAGGATGACACAGACCCATAACAGGACTGGAGGGAAATGGGTGTGACAAAGCAAAGGCTCAATGTGTGGGGAGTAGTGGAGTGGGGAGAGGAGGAAGACAGCCAGCTTAGCCTACCTGTTGGTCCAAATACTCTAGGTTTCTTTGCAACTGAAGGTCTAAAAGTTCATCCTATCAGGAGCCATTAGGCATGCGGCAAAATGGAAATACAAACATACAAAAACAACGAACACAAAGAAGAAGCAAAAGCAGTTAGGTGCAGCTTAACTAGAGACAGGCAAAGAGCTTTCCCCATACAGCAAAGGGAACATTCACAGACTCCCAAGCACTTTTAAAGAGAGAAGATAAGTGAATAGTAGTGGTTCAGCAATCTTTTCAGATCAGGAAATATATAACATTCATTTTAGGGACTCTCAGGGATCCCGATAGCCCAGAACTATCATCAATGCTCTGTCCCCAAGCCTTGCTTGCCATCTTATTGTATGGCTGAGCATTAACAGAGTGACCACATTAATCTAATCCAGGTCATCCTATCTTGTTTAATATGACCTGAATTTGGCAGATTATCAAGTTATATCATTTGATCAAGTTATATCACAATATAAGTCTTTATTCCTTCCCCTTCGAAAGACACTTTTATGAGTCCACATGTGTTGTTAATTGAATTCAGGACCTATCTTTGCAGATAGCATTCAACACTTTCCCCTGTAAGACAGGAGGAGTAACCTTGAAAGCAAAGGACTGTGTTGAAATGTCTCTTTCCTCTGTTTTTTGCTCAGCAGGTACAATGGTGTTTACGTATGATGAACTCTGAACTGACCCATCATGCCCAGAACAACTGGACAACAGGAAAAAAAGTGTGTGTCTTCATCACAACATGCTTCTGTACAATCCACTGCGGTCATGCAGCTTCAGGGACAGTACAAGAATATGCCCCTTATCAGGGGAGGAAAAAAAAGGCTGAGGTTGGAAACAGAGCATCTGTTATCAGAAAGAATGTTCCTGACCCGCTTAATGATACCAAACTCATCTCACTGCATTTTTAGTTCAGCCACATGCATCTGCTTTTGTGCATAGCTGGTGAAAAAGCAGGGGTAGTGAGGGAAGAAGCTACGTGCAACAAGCGTGCAACTAGAGTCTGTTCCACAGGGCACCTTAAATCCAGTCCAGGATTTACTGGTTGCTTTCAGGTGTCAGGTAGGGTCAAAAAACGTTGCATGGAGCAATGAAGTTGGCACTTTCATTTGGCAGAGTCCAATTCACAGTGTTTGTTGCCCCCACCACATGGATCCTCCCCCGCAGTGGAATAACCAAACAAAGAGAGAATTAGAATGACCAAGGAAAAACAACATATTAGAAATAGCCAATGAGGGGAAACAGAGGTTTCATCATGTATTTTTCCACTTCAATTTTTGACTCTCTAATTATTTTGGTGATACAGAGAGTGACAATAGAGAATTAAAGAGGATTAGTACTCCTCAGTTTTTGCATTCTCAATTCTTTGGGATACCATCTTAATTTCAGAATGGTATCCCATATATGATAGCAGAAGTATTTCTGGGTGTTCAGCCATTGGGAGGGTGCTGCTTGTCACAGGGAATAAAGCAATATTTTTCCATCTAGACATCACCCATAGAAGTGGACCAACCCTGAAGACAAGGCAAATGCTTGGTTGAAATGAGCAACAAGAATAAACAGCTCATATAATGAAAGCCGTTGGTGGAGCCGTTATCTTCAACATGCAAACAGCTTTGCTATGTGATCTGTGACTTAATTGCAAATCTTCCTCCACTTTGAGGTAGAAGCAAGACATGATACATCTCAATAATCAAGTTGTTAAACGGTGGTCCATTCCTCCCTAAAGCATGGAAGATAATCTTGATGGAGATATGCAAGATATATTGCACTTTCTCCTCTCTCTTATAGTCGGTGAATTAGAGAGGTGTCTGTGCCATTTCTAAATGTTACATGGATGTTCTGGACTTTGACAATGTTTTGTCCCTTGTCCCCTTTGGGAACAGAGCTTGGGTATCACCATCAAAGTCATCTTTGATCTTTCTATACACATTGGGGTTTGCATTCTATCTCTCCTTGCAACTCTTTCTGGGTGGTAATGTTAATGAAGCACTGGTTTCAACTGAATGAATAAATAAGGACTGAGTCTATGCATGAGTTTTTTTCCTCTCTCTAAAAATCACACACTCAATTCCTTCTTTGGTCTTCAGAAACACATACACACTATGATCAACCAATCATCAGCAGTCAGGCTAACGATTAAAATTTTCCACCTGTTCACATAGTCATAGTGCCTCCAGGCTGGTCTCATAACCAACCCTAATGAACTTTGCTGCTAAAGCAATTATTCCTGAATTAAATGATAGCTTTAGGAAAGAAAAACACATTCACTAGTGAAAGAATGGGATAGCATTGTGGCTTACCATTTTATCATGGACTGTAGGGGATGCTGGATAGTTGAAGGGAAACATTCCTGCAGAAACAGGCTTTCTATCACCAAGGTAATCATACTGGGCAAACAAAAGGAATGAGTGTGAGATATATATTCCTTATGTTGATAATCTAATAATAACAGTTGGAAGAAAAAAAATATCAAAGGCCATTAACTAAAGTGGTGGCGAATTAATCACTTATAAAAACTCCTTGAAACTGAAGTCTGGACAAAAAGACAAAAGGTTGGTTTTATAAGTGGAGCTACTTTGAAATCTGTAATATTACTTCGTTCTTGGGATGATTCTCTCTCCTCTTCCATTGATACTCTCTAATTTGTCCTGAAAATTACACTCATCAAGCCGTAGGGTGTAGCCACAAAGATGAACACTTCAAGTCTCAGATCAAAAACTTGTCTAATCTACTGCCCTCCCAATTCAGCTAACATGACACTTTCCCTCAGCCTTAACTTGCTACTTTGGCATCACATTTCAGCTGCTGGAGCTCTATACCTTATATTTAACTTGAATTAGGGCTCAGCTTGGATCCCTTATATTTATTTCCTAGTTATGTAGAATTAAGAGCAGATGGTGGCAACTTTAAGCTTTGCTGGCTGAGGAATTCTGGAAGTTGAAGTCCACACGCCATGAAAGAGCCATTGTTCCCCACCTCTGGTTTAAAACAGTCTTAACATAACTTAGATTGAGGAATAATCAGTTTATAATAGGGAATGTAATTTAAGGTCAGCTTCTCTAAGTATTGCTTAAAAATGACATTTTGCTCCTTCCTGCCATCAGTCTTGACCTGACTGATCAATGCATCTCCTTCATGTTCAACAACATCTTCCCTTCCCACTAGTCTTGGCTTTGTGGCTTAAACAATGAATCAAATGTAGAGAGAGGTTATACCCCCTCCCTCACCCTCACTTCACTGGGTATCTACTGAAAGATGGCCAAGCTATTTGGAGGAGGGAAGCCTCAAAGGAACTTTACCTTTGGGGAACTGACAGATCGTCTCATCATGTAAGTCGATGGCTCAGCATATATCTCCTCATTTCGAGAAGGCATTCGTTCAAAATGGGCACTGGGCGACCTTACTGGAGAGTAGACTCTGGTCCTATTGTAGGATCCTTGACTTGGTGAGCGGGGGACCGAACGCGAGCGAGGCTGAAGGGACATCCTGCGGAGGGAACCTGAGGCAGCGTCCATTTCATCATAGTACACTGGCTGCCGTGTGGGGCCTGGGATCCACATGGGCATATCTTGTCTGCTATAGCCGGGCTGTTCTTTCCACTCCCGCAGCTGGAATGAGCTGCTGTTGCGGAAGGCGTGGCGCTTGTCCTCCACAGCCCACTGTGGGCTCACACGTTCATAGGCAGGCATAGAACAGATACTGTCAGGACGCATACCAGGTGGATAATACTGGTAATCCTCCGAGTACTGGGATGAATAGGGAGGATAATAATCAGGTACTCTCCGAGACATTGGGAAGAATCTGTTGGGGCTACAAGTCCCCCAAAAAAACAAGAAAGGAAAACATTTGGTCTGGAGTTTTAGGATTTTCTATAACTATGTTAATATCAGCCTACCATCTGATGAACAGCACTGATACATTTTTTGTGTGTGCATATTTCTATGTGTAAAACTGGGAGAAGCTGAAAAATTTACAGTTTTGTTTTAAGCCTTAATGTTGCCTTCTTGTCTCCAATTGTTTCACTATATATTGTTTGGTTGTGTTTCTTAATTTTTTATTCTTCATAATTAAGGTTGTGAAACCCTCCTAGTTTCCTTTCTTGCATGTGAGCTACTTCCTTGAGTAGCAGAGTATACATAAATGTACCAGTTTTTGATAAATAACATGTAAGAGTTGAACTTTGTAAGGTTCAGTTAGGATAAAAGCTACTTTGGTACTTGTGCTAAATCTGTGATTTGTATATTTGGATCACTGAACTGCCCCAAATCAGTAAAGTTCATTGTCCATATGTCAAAAAGTAAACTTAACAGTGGAAAGATATTCATCTCATTGTGCTTTTTTGCTAGTATTTATTTTCTCTCACTGGGTATTTATATTGTTGGACTGTGTTTATTCCTACAGGGTACACTGAAAACTTTCTAAGAGAGCAGCTGATAAACAGTTGTTTTTTAAAAATATATATTTAAAAAATAAAAATTAAAAATAATTACTTCATTTCATGATCAGGAACACTTGGTAAATAAGCTGAATATAGTCACCTGTTTAGCAAATACTTTTTTTGCTCTTCTGGGTGCAAGAACACTAAATATAAACCAATTGTGAATTTTTAAAATAACATATTCCGAGGCACCCAGAGAAGATGATGAGGGTTTTTTTGTCAGAAAAGAAACTGAAAGTGTTACAGCCTCACATATTAAGGTCATGGACAATTATTTGGGGAAGAGGGAGTGGTACCAATATAAGATGGCAACGTATTTCAGGACTTTAGGTACCAATTTAAATCTACAATATGAACTCTTTTATTAGTACTTTACAAAAAACTTCTGTGTTATTTTGTTGTATCTTGTATAACAGTTTAAGTTATTATTGATTGAACTTTCTCATTAATCTGCCATTTTCACATTGTCTTAAAGCAATTATCCTAATTCCACTAAAGACAGTATCTTACAGCTATAGACAACTCACCTATGGAGATCTTCGGGTGGGGGAACTCCACGGCGCAAATTGACCCACTGTTGCAACTGGGTCATGGAGCTTTTCCTCTGAGCAATCTTTTCTGGATTAGTGCGAGGTGCAAAGCTCCGACGAGAGATAACAGTATCTCCATCATGCTGTGGAAAGGCCATGCTGCCAGGACGAGTTGGAGATGAATACTGCCAACCATTTGGTTGTGTGGTTCTCTCCACTCCAGCTGGCACACGAGCTGCTTCTGGATAAGGGCTTCCAGGCTCCGAGGGTGTATCTTGACTGGCAATGCCATTGGTTTTCACCAGTGTCTCTTTCTTATTTGCAACACGCTCTGGTTTTCTTTCAATCTTCTCGGAACCACGTCCATCCCCTTCTCCTCTGGTCTTTGCTTCCAACTCAGCTTTGGCAAGCTCCCTGGTAAGGATACTCCGCTGGTGATGATGATGATGATTTTTGCTAGGAGGAATGTTCTCACAGTCAGTCTTTTCATGCCTGAGAAGAATGCACAAGTGCATTCATTACCATAGTTTAGGATTGGCATATCCTAAACAAGGAATGCTAGTATACTGTGGGTTCTGACCATCCTCTTTCAAATCAGATATAACAGTTTAAATTATTATTGATTGAACTTTCTCATGAACCTACCATTTTCACATTGTCCTAAAGCAATTATCCTAATTCCACTGAAGACAGTATCTTACAGCTATAGAATGATGCCATATGAGATTATGTATTTGTTAGTATTTTACTAGCCATGCCATTAGTATCTTCCAAGTTCATCTAAAATTGAACCTAGCAATAGATGTAACACCCTTATATACTATGTTCAGTAGAGTGAAATGTCCACAACCAGTGCTAAACCCTTGCCACCCATCTTTTGAACAACTGACCTTTGAGTAGGTGGGATTTGAACCCGGGCAGCCTCACCCATGGCTTGAATCCAGGATTCTTGTTCTTCATTGTTCTCAGCACTGAAGAAATAGGTCCGGATGCCAGCATGTTCAGCCTGAGGAGAGAATGACTTCTTGTGATTTTGTGGCCTCTCTTCCATCCAGCATACAGTTACCTGCAGAAATGAAGAATAGAATAGAAAGAGAGAAAGGGAAATAAAAAGACCCCAGTCAGTGTCTAGAGAGTTTACTCGCCAGCAATAAATGTTGTTTTTTCCCCCTTAGGAATATTATAATTTCACCACATTTTTATTTCATGATTGTCAGCTCTTCCATTTAAACAATTTTTGGATTTGTTCAAATAGAACAGGGGTGTCAGACTCAAGGCCCATGGGGTGCTTAGTTCTGGCCTGTGGGGCCACCTTAGAAATAGTGAAGGACCAGCCTTTGGTGCCTCTGCCAGGCTCCTGAGCTCCATTTTCAGCTGTGACAGCCTCTTGCACCCCTCTTCCAGTGAAAACGGAGCTCAGGAGGGCTGCATGCAGCCTTCCCAAACTCCATTTTCACTGGAAAAGGGTTGCAGGAAGCTGTTCCTCGTAGGGTCCCTGCTCCGGAGCTTGTCGGGTGTGAGTCTCTGCTGATAAAGTTGGACCTCAAGGGTCAAGTGGGTCTGCTGTTAACGTACCTGCCTCCCAACAGCGTTGCAGCAGCCCTCCCCTCGCTCCTCGAGTCAGTAGCCGAGCTGGCAATTGAGTTCCCTAGGTTGATGGTCCTGGGGGACTTTAATTTGCCGTCGCTCGGTGAAAACTCTGACGGGGCGCAGGAGTTCATGGCTTCCATGACAGCCATGGGCTTGACCCAAGTAATTCGGGGCCCGACCCATTCGGCGGGGCACATGCTCGACCTCGTATTCCTCTCGGAGCAGTGGATTTGTGACCTTGGTCTGAGGGGTAACGACATCATACCCCTGTCGTGGTCAGACCACTGCCTACTGAGGCTCGACTTCCGGAGGCCAAACCCCCACTGTAGGGAGGAGGAACCGACCAGGTGGTTCCGCCCCAGGCGACTTATGGAACCGTTAAGGTTCCAGACGGAGCTTGGGGTTACTCCTGATACTTTCGCCCACAGTCCGGTAGAGACTCTGGTTGCTGCTTGGTACTCGGCAGCATCGGAGGCCCTCGACCGGATTGCGCCACTACGGCCCCTCCGAGGCGGCGGATCCCGGAGACCTCCTTGGTTCACCGAGGAACTCCGGGAGATGAAGCGCCGGAGGAGATGCCTAGAGCACCGATGGAGGTCCGATAAGTCCGAATCGAACCGAGCAATGGTAACCACCTGCACCAAGGAATACACCAGGGCACTTAGGGCAGCTAAAAGATCTTACATAGCCACCTTGGTTGCGTCCGCTGAGTCCCGTCCAGCCGCCCTGTTTAGGATAACCCGCTCCCTATTGAATAAAAGGGAAGCGGGGGAACCCTTGCAGGGCAGAGCTGAGGACTATGCCCAATTCTTAGCGGACAAAATTGCTCGGTTTCGGTCGGACTTGGACTCCATCCCCGCAGTTCCAGCCGAGGCACAGGAGGATCAAGTAGAACATCTCTGGGTTGAGTTTCAGGATGTTACCCCCGGGGATGTGGACAAGGCCATGAGGGCTGTAAGTGCCTCCACCTGTGTACTGGACCCGTGTCCCTCATGGCTGGTTACAAACAGCAGTGAGGTGACACGAGGCTGGATCCAGGCGGTTGTTACCGCCTCTCTTCGGGAGGGGAACTTCCCCGCCGCACTGAAAGCGGCGGTGGTGAGACCCCTCCTAAAAAAGCCATCTCTGGATCCAGCTGTTCTTAATAACTATCGTCCAGTCTCCAACCTTCCCTTTCTTGGGAAGGTTGTTGAGAAGGTGGTGGCCTTCCAGCTCCAACGGTCCTTGGAGGAAGCAAACTATCTCGACCCCTTCCAGTCAGGCTTCAGACCCGGTTACAGCACAGAAACCGCTTTGGTCGCATTGACCGATGATCTCTGGAGAGCCAGAGATGGAGGACATTCCTCCATCCTGGTCCTCCTTGACCTCTCAGCGGCTTTCGATACCATCGACCATGGTATCCTTCTGCGACGACTGCGGGAGGTGGGGGTGGGAGGCACCGTGTTGCGGTGGTTCTCCTCCTACCTCTCGGACAGGTCGCAGTCGGTGTTAGTGGGGGGGCAGAGATCGTCCCCTAGGCCCCTAACTTACGGGGTGCCTCAGGGCTCGGTCTTATCCCCCCTGCTATTCAACATCTACATGAAACCGCTGGGAGAGATCATCCGCAGGCACGGGATCAGATACCATCAATATGCGGACGATACTCAACTGTATCTGTCCGCCCCGTGCCAACTCAATGAAGCGGCAGACGTGATGAGCCGGGGCCTTGAAGCCGTTATGGACTGGATGAGGGTTAACAAGCTTGTGCTCAACCCAGAAAAGACCGAGTGGCTGTTGTGCTTCCCTCCCAAAGATTCGATCAATATTCCATCACTCAGGCTGGGGGGTCAAATTTTATACCCCTCAGAGAGGGTTCGCAACTTGGGAGTCCTCCTGGATCCACAGCTATCATTTGACCACCACTTAACGGCTGTGACCAGGGGGGCATTCGCCCAGGTTCGCCTGGTGCGCCAGTTGCGACCCTACCTGAATCGGGAGGCTCTCACAACAGTCACCCGGGCCCTTGTGACCTCTAGGCTGGAATACTGCAATGTGCTCTACATGGGGCTGCCCTTGAAGAGCATCCGGCGACTTCAGCTAGTACAGAACGCGGCCGCGCGAGTGATTGTGGGTGCACCTCGGTTCACCCACATAACACCTATCCTCCGCGAGCTGCGCTGGCTACCTGTCGAGCTCCAGATGCGCTTCAAGGTGTTACTAGTCACCCATAAAGCCCTGCATGGTAGTGGATCTGGATACTTGAGAGACCGCCTTCTGCCAATTACCTCCCTGCGACCAATAAGATCACATAGATTAGGCCTCCTCCGTATTCCATCGGCCAGCCAGTGTCGGCTGGCAACTACAAGGAGGAGGGCCTTCTCAGTAGTAGCCCCGACCCTTTGGAACGAGCTCCCCGTGGAGATTCGTACCCTCTCCACCGTCCAAGCCTTCCGCACAGCCTTGAAGAACTGGCTAGCCCGTCAGGCCTGGGGACAAGGATAGTTGCCCCTCCCGAATGATGAATGTATGTTGTTTACTATTTTATTATATGTCTCTATGTTTAACGTCTGTATTCCCCTTCCCCGATTTTATGTGAGCCGCCCTGAGTCCCCTCAGGGAAAAGGGCGGCCTACAAATATTAATAAAATCTACAAAAAATCTACAAATCTATACCTTCTGAAAACAGAGCTCGGGAGCCCATTTTCACTGACAGAGCGCTCAGGCCACTATAGGCACTGACACGAATGACATTAAGCTGGCCACACCCACCTGGTCATGCCAACCCCAGCCCCCTGAGATCAAACAACCCTGATGCGGCCCTCAATGAAATCAAGTTTGACACCCCTGAAATAGACAGTGCTTTCAAACAGAAAAGTAATCCTGACCATCCTTTAAAAGGAAGATTATCCTCTTTAAAATTTAGCACAAACCAACTCCGCTAATTCTAACACAAAGATACCACCTCTGGCTCTCCAGCACCATGAACGAAAGCTCTCCCCTTGCAGGGCATGCATGAGTCAAAAAAGTATAAGTGGCAGAGCATGCAAAATACTGGTTCAACTCAGATTGTCTTTGCTAAACTCCTTGATAATCATTTTTATGGTAGGAAGAAAAAAACCGACTGTGAAATGGCTTGTTGTAACTTATTGATTTGAATTAAAACAATGAGAGAGTTAAAATAAACCCGCCAACATTAAACTTCAGATAATATAAATTTATTGCTTTGGGAATAGTTCCTAGTTATTCAATATCTCTTCCTAACACAAACAAGGAAGAAAAATATCTCAAACTTCCTAATTTTTCTAAACATTCACAGCATTTGAGATAGTGTGATCTTCCACCTGCAACACTTCAATGTTATCCCATCATTTCTGCCATCTTTTTTTTATCAGAGGTAAAAATTAAGGAGGGATAGATTAAGTAGTGGTAGAGTGATCTTTGAATGTCAATGCTAAGAATTCTCCACAGAGAAGTATTCACATTCCATTTCCTTGCAGATTTTTTTAAATAAGATTACAATTTCACAACAGAGACTGAAGGGAGTACTGAATCTTCCCTAACAATGCTATCTTAGCGTTTGGGACCTAGACAAAATTTGACTGCTCTCAGCTGTGCAGTGCATGATATTTTGTTTACTTTCCCCAGCATGAACCATTTCTTCATCAGGTTAAAATGTAACAGAGTCTAGGAAATCGCACAGAGAGATTTTTATGTACTTCATTCCTGAGTTCAATATGTAAAAGCTATTTTCAGATTTAAAAAAACCACAAAGGAAAGATTATTTTTGAAACTGCCAAGTTTTAGATTGTATTTGTAATTTGCTGTGTGGATGTTTTGATCCTAAATAAAACTTGCTCATGAATTAATACCACAGTTATTCTGAAGACTAGGATAAAAAGACTAAGCATGCACATAAAGAATACCCATAGACGCAACCACATTTAGTTCAAAACAATCCTTTGGAGCTAAAAATCCATATCAAAGTATTTCTAGAATTAGCTAAGTCCAAATTCTTTGTCTGAATATAACCAGCTCATTTGTAATGTGCCTGTTTCAATGATCCTAAAAAAAAATCCAGTTGTTTTAATGAAACTTACTAATCAATATAACACATATTATGTACATTAAATATTCACAGTAGAGAATGAATATCATAATTTAGTTTTTGCTTATATTTACCCATCAGTTTTATCTCACAATTAATTGCCACTCATTGACTAACTACTACATGCCTTGACTTTCACTTCGTTGAGCTAGATATTATCTTCCACAAATCATTGAGCCCATAACTTGAACATTTATTTATGTTCAAGTCATATAAAAGAAATGACTTCAAGATCTACATCCTCAGTTGGATTTGCTTACATTGCTCTTTGTTTCCAGTATTCTCCATGGTTTAAAAAATACTTCTAGGTATTCCATTAGACAAAGGAGTTCAAAATTTCCCCCACCACAAATTTCCTTTGGGAATGATTGCAGGTGAATAAAGCATGCAGGATCATTTTTACCATTGGTACTTCATTTTTCCTTTCTGGCATGCATGCATGCATTTGGAAACAGAAGGAAAACACTACCTATTTGGTGGCTGGGTGATGTATTGCAGGCCAGTAATCAGAAGAGATCTCCTGTCCAGGGGATCCTCACACAGAAAAACAGGGAAGACAGAGAATAGATCAGCCACACCCAATAAGCAATTCAATGGGGAGGGATATCAGCAGGCAAAGCACACCAAGAACAAAAGTGGTCACTGTGAATGGGTTGTTGAAGCAGGATTGGGCTCATACTTAGTGCTTCTGAGCTTTGAACTGAATGGTCAACTTGGCTTTCACTGAACTTGGGAAAACTAGTCCTTGCATCTCAGCCCATGGAAGAGCTCTCAGACAGTTGTCTCGGAATGCTAAGGGGGAAATGTAGGTTCAAATATTACAGCAATAGGACATGATGTAAAAATTTTTTTTATAAACTGTGGGATGAAGTCAACAATTATATTTTTAGATCTACCCATCCTGTACATGTCGATTATCTATGTGAATAGTCTACAATTTTTTTTCTCAACATGAATTGAGAGCACAATAATTATTAATAAACAAAAGGGCAGAATATAAATTTTGGCTATCTTGTCATCAATACTGAAGTTTGGATAATTTCAATACTGTACTTTCATTTTATTCAACATGGTTTTTGTTTTCTTACAAACAAATACTGAAAATCTAGGCAGATTACTTCAAAATAATTCCTACTGAACTCTAAAATGTACTTCAGAAGCTTTGTATGATTCATAAATACGATACACTAAGATGTTCTTTATATATATAGACTCTGACATCCTGCGTAATGCAATGGCATCAGTAAAACGTAGTGGGAAACGTGCCAGAAAAAAAGGTTCTTGGATTCCTATCACTCAAAATCAGCCAAGTTGTCCTGAAAAGCATGTTTACATTTGGAGTTCCTGTGCCATGTTTAAGTGCAACTCCTTTTTTATATACCACATGTAGGAAAACATGTAGGAAGATTTACAAAGAAAACTTATGTATCAGTGGTTTCCAATCAAAACCCACTCATCATCATTAATAAGGGAACAAATATTACACAGCAGTGTTTTGAAACATCTGTAGAGCAAGCAGTTTCAATGAGTAGAAGGGAGTTAGGGAACAATGCAATGGCAAGATGGCAATGAGGAAAGTATTTGGTATACGTAACATATAGATGTGCAAGTACTTACATCTAATTTTCACTGAGTGTACTGGAAATTTGTTAAAATTTATTTTTATTAAGAATTTTTGCAGCATAAAAGACCAACTTAGAAAAAAGTAAGAAAAAGATGGTAGATAGACAAAAAGAAAAATAAGGAGAAGAGATAGAGTATACTGCATATTTTTGCATATGAAACAATCTTCAAATATTTCTACATGAACACATATTTTCTAATCTGTTCTACTCTAGATTTATTCAATAAACATTATATGATATATTTGACTAAATGTAGACTCACAGGAATTAATATCCATCAAGTGAAAGGGGGATAGAATGAATTTGGAGCTAAATCTCATTGGATTTAGGATCTCATAGAATATACATGTACATTGACATCATACATGCAGGTACAAATGTATGCTCTAGGAATTCAAGATTTTAAGTGTATGATACAATACTGTTTTCCATCTAAATAAAGTTTCTAGTGGATCCAGTTCAGGAATTGCTATTAGCCTATGATATATTTCTACTAGCACAACAAAGTCTATTTACACATTCATGAACACTACACTAGGAGCACTTCCACTCTTTACTGACCTTAAAGGTATATTTCCTGCTGATGTTATCCGACGGCTGGACAGCTGCCACTCGAAAACTGAGAAGTGGGATGCTGCCCAAGACGCTTTCCTCCTTCTCATCTTCATGAAAGAAAAAGGGAGGGGCAAAGAATTAGACAATTCTCCTTTATCTTAGTTAACAATTGTTAAAATGGACATCCATCTACTTCTTCACCATTGCAACTAAGAAACAACCCAAGGGTAATTTTCTGGTAGCAATAGCAGTAGACTTAGGCACTTATATGGTAGGCAGGCAGGCAGGCAAGCAGGAAGGAAGGAAGACTTGAAAACAATAACTATGCAGGGAGTGGGATGGAAATGCTGTGCCTAACTATTTATCTACCTATGAAAAATGTCTCCTTGCCCTGATGCATTCATGCTTCTTGTTCTCTCCAATTCAGACCAGCAAGTGCTCACATATCCTTGTATGCATATCAGTTACAGTTATAGTTCACAATACTGTCTAGTTAATTATTCATGACCATCATCTTTTCCATCTGCTACCAGAGAAAAGGCCCAGGCAGCAGGTCTGTGAGAACCAAAGGTTACAGGACAACCATTCATACTGATTTGTTGTTGGGCTCACAATTTGGCAGACAGAGCATGGAAAAATAAAAGAGTCGCATTTGGTGGTGGGTGACATGGAATCAGACTAGAAAGCAAATGCCCCGGTCGGATCAAATAGAGGTAAGGAGAGCGGGTGGGTGGATGGGCAGGCCCTCCAGAGCACCATACCGGAATGGTACCTGGTGCTCCCAGCAGGCACCGGTATGCCCGTACCGGTGCCTGCTGGGTATCTCACCGCTGCTGCAATGTCATGCATTCATCTTCATTGTAAGATCTTAATTGTTCCAGTAAATCCAAGTAAAGCACAATTAACAGGGGATCACAAAAAATGTTAAATTTCCATTCAATGACACATAATCAATCAATCAATCAATTAATCCAATGTTTGTGAAAGGGCAACAACAAGAATACCCAAATCATCTGTTTTAGAGAACTAATTACCGTACATTGCTAGACTACTAGAAATGTCATGCCACATATAACGTTATTTATTATTAGTGAGGAAATTCTCCCTAATTTCAGCCATTGTACTATTTTTCAGACCATGAAGATATCATCTGTATTTATAACTTTCTTGTGCTTGGTAGTAAATTGAGACTTTGCAAGAAAAACTCCTATTTGCAATGGACTAGAATCCTTTTGTAGCTGTCTTCAAGCATCACAATCCTTTTATATATTTCCTTTTAATCAGGTAGCACTTATCTCCTCCAAAATTGAATTCTTCTATTTTGAATACTGTATTTTAAAAGGTATTTTATTTTTATTTTGCTTATCTCCTGTGAGATTAATTTATCTCCCAGGGGGGAGGGGCAGAAAAGGCTGAATCTACTTGCCACATTCCTCTATACAACATAGCAAGAAATGACACAATAAAAATTATTTCATTTTAAAATACTTTTACCATTTAATTGCCACAAAGTTGGCACAGATTCTAAATTATCAAGCTCCCTCAAAGTGGAGGTGAGGGCAGAGTGAGAAGATTCAGGATATTTCTGAAAAAGCAAGTCTAAGACTTTGAGCCTTTGACCTTATGAAGTCAGCCATTCAATTACAGTATTGCAAAATGGAAAATTAATTGTGAGGTAAAATAGCTAAGGACTTGCTGAGGAAGGTTGTGAGGTAAGATAGCTAAGGACTTGCTGGGGAAGGAAGGGAAGAAAGGGTCATCACTCATCTGAGAAATTATTCCTATGTATTGCTGGAAAACTATATTGTTTGGCCAGAAAGAGTTCACAGTACATTATCACAAAATAATATTACAAAAAGCATAAGAATCCCGCTGCAGCAGATCAAAAGACCATCTCATCCAGCATTCTATCCTCATAGTAGCCAGCTAGGTAACAGGCAGCCAGCTGAGACATAAATTCAATGATACTTGTACACTTTTCACTTGCACAGGGAAACTGTTTTTGAATCAAGGTACCTCCAATGGGCTAACTTAAAGAATGCATCCAAAGATCCAGGCCCAATGTGGGCCTGAAATTTCAAGGCTCTTCATACCACTTGCGCTGGCAAGGTTGTGGCCACTGCACTGTCACTATACTGCCCTGCAGTTGTTGCATCACTGAGGTCATGTTATCATAATGTCCGATGCTCCTGGCTACCTTTCCACAAGCAAAGTCAATGGGGAAGCTGGCAGGAAGTTGGAACTTGCTGCTGCTTCCACTGCTTCTTTTTGGTCCACCCATGGTCATAGTGGTTTTTCTGTTTAAGTAAGCAAATATCTCTGAAACAGTGACTCAATGGATCATGCGTTACCCAGTAATATTTAACCACAGAACTGCAGGCTCTGTAATTACCATCAAAGCAGTGGGGTTGTCTCCTTCACAATCATCCAGTTGGCAGGAATTATTACATCTCATGGTATAGAATGGCATTTCTCAAGTACATACTTTGCCTTTCCTATCTCTCCTAAACCATGAAAATATTGCATCCCTTATAGATAGAAAATAAACCAGTCTCTCCTATAATAGCAGCACTGTTCCTCAAAAGTGGGCGTGAAGGTGAAAATCTAGTTTGATAAGATATACAGAAAATGAATGCATGCATTCCTGCCATTGCTTTCAAACTATGTTTGGCATCTGGGAGTTTCCTTATATCTTTATATTTTAATATATAATTAAATATAATGTTGATATTTAATTTTAAACTTGAATCTCCTCATACCTTTGTAGTAAAAAAGGCAGCGATCCACCAATACAAACCAGCGCTTATTCCACTGCTTGACTCCAGAGCTGGCCTGCAAAGAGTTGTTGAAAGCAAATAAATGTCATAATATGAATACTACATACAGCACAGATTGAAAAAAGCATCTTTGAAAAAATGTCATGACAGGTTAAAGTAATAGAATTGCTAAATAGGATAGGACAAGAACTAGTACGCTGAATTTACCATGAAGAACCTTATAGAATAGAATATCTCCCGTCCACTTGCTGTGGATGTTACTTCCTATGTCTCAGAATGACAAGTCAGAAAGCAATCTCAGCAAACACACACTTGAGAAAGGAGAAATAAGGGGTCTGCGATGTGCAATTTTCCGTAAACATTTCTTCCTTCCTTCCTGTAATAGGTAGGTGGACTGAATGTTCTCTGTCTACTATAGAATTTGGATCTTCTTCAATTTCAATGCATCATTTTCCTACAGTGAAGCCAAGGCACCCTATGGTGGAAGACATCCCTAAAATATTGCGGGGAGGGGAGTACTCTTGCTGGAAAGGATGCTTTGGCCAAAGCATTAAAGTTCAGCTTTAATGGAAGAGAACATGGAGAACCATGAACCCACTCTATAGATGTCTCCCAGGAGCTTATTAGCTGCCCATTGGTCCTGTGGTAACTCAAGGTGGTGAACATAATTATCTTTCCTCCTCCTATTTTCCCCACAACAATAACCTTATGAGATGGGTGATGCTGAGAAGAGTGACTATCCCAATTGTCTTTCATGCTTAAGGCAGCACTAGAACTCACTGGTGGAATGATCAAATAATCCAAGGACTTTCAAATCATTTTCTTCTCAATAAGAACATGAGAAAAACCAAGTAGTGGGTTAAAAAGCACTTCCTTGACCGTCCTGAAGCAGGAAGGCTGAACTGTGATGTTAGAGAGAAAATAGGAGAAGCTTATGGAAAGATCGGCAACCTTTAGCACACCAAATATCATTTGTTTTAGTGGATGAAAGTCATGTTTGGTAGGGCCAAAGATGTTTTAGTGATCATGGCTGTGTTGTCAAATTGAGCAGTCCAGAAAAGAACCCAGAAGCCCCCAAATAACTATTTAATTGTGGGTGGGTGGGTATGGAACATTTTCTGAAAGAATTTCAGCATTAAACTGTGGGATCTAATTTACCAACAGAATCAGGAATTGGTTTGAGGACCTTCAAAATGTACTTGCAGCTTAGGGGCTATGAGTGTCTTCTGATGTAATGAAGGACAGGTGGCTTACCTGCTTGAAGAGCCAACCATTCTTGGTCACCGCAGCACTGGGATTCCTCTTCATGGAATTAGAACGTTTTCCAAAAGCAATTCCTTTCCTGGAAGTACGTGATGATGCCTTTGGAAAATA
This sequence comes from Thamnophis sirtalis, assembly GCF_051295495.1. Taxonomy (NCBI): domain Eukaryota; kingdom Metazoa; phylum Chordata; class Lepidosauria; order Squamata; family Natricidae; genus Thamnophis; species Thamnophis sirtalis. Next base: position 51,352,724 of record NW_028261387.1, read on the forward strand.
AAACAGAAAGGTTTGGGATGGCAAAACAAGCAGTAGGTAATTACAATGAAATCCTGCTTAATTATATTAAGTCTGATGGTTAGAGTTTATGCATAATTTATTCTTGTTATATTCTTGTTGTAGCCTTTATATTAGTTTTAATTTGACTTTTTAGTTGATTTATATTTTTATGAACCACTTAGACCCCTTTGGAACTTTGTGGGTATAAATAATTATTAGAACAGACACACTGAAAGCAATAAAACATGATTAACCTAAGCCTAACTGAGTACCAAATGGGTCAATTTTTAAGCATGACTAAATATGGATTAAAATCATAATCTTGGGCACATGCTGTCTATGACATTTGGCATAAAAAAGATGCCTAATTTTTGTGAGGTAGAATTTTTACACATATGCCATTTATGCTAAGATATTCCAGTATCAACTAATTCTCCTTGGACACTATGAAGTGAAATAACCACAACGTGATTTTAAACTTTGAAGAACTTTGTTCTATATTGCCCTGAATTCCACAGTAGCAAATCAGTTGCACCTTATTTTTCAGATGGGAAAACTCGACAGCCATGACCCTATCAGAACAGAGCCACAAAAAGAAAAATATGCAAGACCACAATGCACAATGCAGCAAACATACCCTGCCATTTGGTCGTTCCTGTGGCACCTCTGTGTGATTGGAGGATTCACTACTGACTGCTGCCGGCCGCTTGCTACTTGCTTTGCTTGACATGTCAAAGACCGATCTGGGATTGCAGGTGAAGGAGAGGGAAAATACATTATTAACAGTCCCAAGAAACTGACTTTGCTTCTTATACTTTGATATTACAAATATATGTCCATGTATTGATCTTAACATTAACTTAAACCAGGAATTCATCAAATCAGACAGAATACCAATCTCCTTTGTACAAATCCCTGCGCCTTTTTCTCTTGAGCTAAATTTCTGAATAACTAAGACTATTTATTGTCTTTCATATGGTATTTTTCATCCTTAAATTTTATACTCTATGCTCTTTCATGAACTTCCATTTTATGTCCAATATTGCAAGGCACGAAAAACCACCAACCTTTGCAATCCAAAGTGGTTATTTTCTTCTGGGGTCTGGCCAGTCACTGGATGAAGGAAAGTGTTCCGTCTTTCATTATGGCTAGGGGAAAAAAAACAAAGATAAATAGACAAGGCATTAATGATGTGAATTATATGTAAATATAATAATTTTTGACTGTTAATTAATTAACATAGAATATGCATTTTTCAAGGTGCATCTTTTTTGCAGCTTCCATAGTATGTACATCTCTTTTGTAGCTTCCATAGTAGGTTGATTATGAGTATATCTTGGAGATGGAAATTAGTCTGCCTCAACCCATTTAGAATTACCAATCCAGTTTACAGACAAGTACTAGCCATTACTCTTATCTGAAATGATTTTACATTCTCCAGCCTACTTTTCATCCATCAAAAACAACTGTACCTATAAACATTTCCAGGAAACTGCTGAATTTTGAAAAGATAAGCAGTCACAGTAATAATCATCACTTTCTACAATTTTTAGTCTCGGTGGAAAATTTGCTATAATGATCTGACAAAAGCAACATCTACGCTGATGGCTGTAATGAAAGAGAAAACTGTTCTCATAATACACCAATTTGGACACAAATCATGACTTTGCCATCCAGTATTTTTTTTTTGCCTTACCTAGGCTAAAAGTTGTTTACAGGCTCCAGCCGGCTGCATGCAAATATCTATCACCACTAATAATAAAGCTTTTTTAAAATAGCTGCTGTGATTTAATTAGAAGCATAATCATTTCATATGATGAGTCCATAGTATATTAAAGTTGTAGGAGAATAATAACACAGTCATGTGTTACTGTTTTAAGCAAGCTCATTAATGAGGCATTAGAAACCATGCAACCTGTTTTTGATAGCGCCTTAAGGATTATCATGGCCACCATTTCTTGGCAGAGATCTAAAAACAATACTTTGAAATTTTCAAATAGCCTTCTGCCAAGAAAATGTTTTGAGAATTGGACTGCCTGATCTAAATGCCTTTTATATATGTCATTTCTCATCTTCTCTGGAGCTGTATGTAGCTGACTGTTTTAGTATAGAAAGTTGATGCTCTACTGATTCCAGGCTGAGAGATATCAGGCATTTCATGGCATCTTCTATAGAGTCAACAATTTAAAATTATTACCATAACATGTAAATGATAAGGAGAAATTTTGGGTTATACCATGTCAAACTCTTCTTCAACTGTAACAGTATGTGAGAATGACCTTGAAGAAAAGCCACAGAGTAGGCACCAATCAAATAAAAGGTGGCTGAGTCTACAGAAGGAATGGAGTTGCGGCAAAGCTTTCAGAAGGGACCCTTCCTAATTTCTTGGACTGTAAGGGTCAGATGGGAGAGGGTGATGTACTTTCAGACCTGCAACATTCTGTTAATGGAACTTTACAATAAATATAGAGTTAATACTTGTGGGTCAGAGGTGATATTCAGCAGGTTCTGACCAGTTCTGGAGAACTGGTAGCAAAAATTTTGAGTAGTTCAGAGAACTGTTAAATACCACCTTTGACTGGTCCCATCCCCATCTATTTTCTGCCTCCTGAGACCCAGCTGATCAGGAGGAAATGGGGATTTTACAGTAACCTTCCCCTGGAGTGGGGAGGGAATGGAGATTTTACAGTCCTTCTCCTGCCATGCCCACCAAGCCACGCCTGCCACACCACACCCACAGAACCGGTAGTAAAAATTTTTGAATGTCACCACTGTTGTGGGTGTGCTTCTTGTCTGGACTGCCTCACAAGGCTGATATTACATGAAGTAAATAATAGCATGTGCACTGACTTAATCCACTGAAGAGGCAAATATAGAATACTTCTCTTCCTGATAAAACCTGGGAAACATTTTAAATAATGAATTCAGAGGCCATAATGGCACAATTGAGAATATTCCCATTTCAGTATAATGCCTAAATCCATATAATGTGCAGAAAGGCACCAGTTGAGATCCCTACAATGCAATACCTACTCCATGTAAGATTGTACTTTGACAATTGAGGCATACTGACTAAAACAAAACTATTAAATTACAGCAGCCAAAACAAATCAAGCCAGCCATGCTCTGTGATGTGCTTTTCCGGATGCAGATTTTAATTAGAATACATTATGTTATCTTGGCCTGCTGAGCTTTATTAGTTTTGCGTTTACAAAAAGCAGGCTGTCATTTCCTACACACAGACACAGACAAATCCATATCAACAAAAAGATAAACAAGTTTTTAATGACTTGCGACAGACCAAATTACAGTTTTAAACCCATTTCATGGATTAAATGAACATATAGCATGATCAATCTGGCATATAAATGGCACTAGTGCAAATGTCTAGCTTTCTTGTCCCGGTGTGCAAAATTCCTTATAATTTTATAGAACTTCTTTATTTTATTAGTCTATTCTCTCTCAAAGTCTGGTATGAATTTTTAAATGGAAAGAGCATTGAAGATCTCCAAAACAGGCAGTCTTTCAAAACAGATAGATAAACTACTCCAGAAATTGCACTTGGCCAAGTGCAGTGATACTTTGGCCACCTAATGAGAAGGAAGGACTCACTGGAGAAGAGCCTAATGCTGGGAAACATTGAGGGCAAAAGAAGAAGGGGACAACAGAGAATGAGGTGGCTGGATGGAGTCGCCTAAGCAGTAAGTGTGAGCTTAAATGGATTCCAGAGGATAGTGAAGGACAGGAAGGCCTGGAGGAACATTGTCCATGGGGTTGCGATGGATCAGACATGACTTCACAACTAACAACAACAAAAGTACAGTGACCATACTGGGTGAGAATGATGTGCACTGTATTAAATGATGAGTTGATCAAGACTGGTCTAAATAGTTTGGTCTGGGCTTCCTTTCCAATAAATATTAAATACTTGCGAGTGAAACCAAAACTGTAAGAAATGGAGTTGTGGGATGTTCATAAGAACTGAATGACAGAATTTGGATGCAGAAAAAAAGTATGGCCAATTTATTCAGACTGTGCTAATTTATTTTCTCTAGTTTAGCATCTTGGGAAGAACCTGGCTAGGTAAGAATGGCCCTTGCTTTTGCTGTAGAGAGTTTCTCTAACTCAAGTTGAAGAATTTACCAAATTCCCCATAATTAAATCAAAGTTTCCATACTTGGTCTTTGCCCTTTCCTATTAAACATGATTTTTCATTCAGGGAAACCTGAACATTTACTATAAAACAGCCTTTGTATATATTGTATTAAACATAGTGTTAAAAAATCAACTACTTCCTCATCCCCCCCCCCCAAATTAGCAAATGCAAAGTCAGCAGAAATTTGAGAGGTTATATAATTGTATAATGCATAATTGTAGCAAAAGGATGCTGTCAAAAGGATACTTGAAACATTGGGTCCACACATGCAGGTCCAATTAAATTGATTTGTTAATCATGCCTATGCACAAGAATCTTCTCAACTAATAATTAACATCTACTTTGGGTTAGATTAGGGTCAACAGAATTCAAGGGAGGTTGGACTTAGTTCATTTGTGGCTACCTAGGGATTCTTGGCTGATCCCTCTTTTAACTCTGCTCCCAGTTTATACCATTCCTTCTCCTACCTATGCTTTGTTTTATCAGGATTTTTCAGAGTTGCTTTTTATATGGCTTACTTTTCTGCATCAGAAGAGTTTTGAAAATGGATGGCATTTCTTCAACAAATATACAACTGTGTATTGGAATGGGGCACTGAGATAGATCAAGCAAAGTCTTTTAATATTTTCTTTCCCTCCACCTCCAAGGAAACAACAGTTCTTTTGCCCAAGGCTACCAATTGTGAATTGTAAAAACACAGATCACTATGAGATGGTAATGAAAAGGCAAAAAAATTCTGATCCATTGCTGTCATCTAGCATTCTCCTGAATTTTATACCCAAATATTTAGCCCTATTTTAAATATATCCCAACTTCTTTTCCGAAGCCAGTTCAAAACCAAAGACTTTATTTTATCATGGCAAGGATGCCAACATTAGTTCATTCTTGGGATATGCTTGGGAAGCTTGGATTCACATAAGTATTGTAAAGAAATATGGGTATTAATTTATTGTGAATAGATTTACATGTGCATGGCCAGACAAACTGTTCCAATGGTAATAAAACAACTTACTGATGGCTTCGCCAAAAGCCATGTGTTGTCTTTGAGAAATCTTGGACAATTAATGAAAAACCAGATAACTGGAGAAGGTCTAACATTGTTCATGTTTGGGCCAAAAAGCTGGGCACCAATACCTCAGAAGTTATAGAGCAAATAATAAAGTTATTTAAAAAAGCCATCTATACTATATAAACTTCTTGAAAACAGTTCAGGAATTATCAGAAATCACCAATAATTTATCACAAATAAATTTTACAGACTATACCCCAACTTTAAATCAAATTATTTCCTTAGTAGTTTGTGGGAAAGCTGTTGAATGAAATATATATTGAATTCAGCAAGCATTTCATAAGCTAACCCACCATGTTTTAATTAGTAAGCTATTTAAATGTGGATTGGATGATGTAACAAGTAGATATACAAGATCTGAAAACTGTCCTCAATTATCATCAGAGTTCTCATTGTATCTGTTTCTTGTATTAAACATTTCACATAGAAATGGGCCAAATCTTTATCAAATTTGAAGGTAACACCTGGGAAGACAGAAATAAGATTCAACTTGATAACTTAGATCAGTGATGGCAAACCTTTTCGACACCAAGTGCCCAAACCAGAACATGCATGCATGTGTGTGCCAGAGCACCAGAAGCTGCCTGGTGCACATGCACATGCCCGCCAGCTGCTCTTCTGGTTTCCAAAGCATGCATGCACGATGGCCAACTGGTCTTCGCACATGCTGGAAACCTGAAGACCAGCTGGTGATGGCATGTGTGCCCACATAGAGGGCACAGGTGCCATAGGTTTGCCATCATGGACTTAGATAAATGGGATGAAAATAGCAGAGTAATCATATTAGCTATAATTGATTCTAACTGAATGTACATTACATGATGGGAAAAGAAAGGTTTTATATTAGACCGCTGAATGTTTAGAGTGCAGTCTCCAGTATGCCAGAGACTAAATGTAGCTCTCAACCTAGAAAAAAATGCATTCTGATCATGAGTTTAAAAAATCTCACTGGATGATTACTTTCATTCACACCCCACACATTAGAAAATCCTCACACCCACTGATGACTGGTGAAATGAGCTGCCACCCTTCTCTGTGATCCAATTTGGGATTATTTCTCAGATGACATCTTAGAAATACCCCCTTTCCAAAAGGAGACTTGCCATTATTCCAGAGACATTAGCCAGCATGCACATCAGGAGGCTTTCCACAATGGCTGGAACATGTCACTGTCTCTTTAACTAGCTGGTTTGCTGTAAAGAGGCAATGCCAAGATCACACATCACTTCTGCAGCATTATGTCAACCTTCAGTTGGCTTCTGACCAGTGCTACCTGCTTGCTGGCTTCAGCTTCACTGCCAGCATCTCCGGGTTCTGTCCAGGGTCCTGATGCTTTTCTTACCATACTGACATCATAGTGAGCTCCCTCCTGCAATCAGCCTGCTGAACCCAAAACTACGGTAACTTTCTTATTACTACTTCTGACTATACTCTTTTCAGCCTGAAAGAGCTGAAATACTGCTATGCACATGCACCATGAATAAAAAAGCATATTACAGGATTTATATTTGGGAAGCCTACTTATTTCATTGACACTATGTTTATGTCATTCTGACTGAAAATTTGAAGTAATGCTCAGCAAAACCACACTGCCATGCAGAATTCAGAAATAGGTGCAATGCTTTCTAGCTTTCTTAAGATAATCAGCAAATTGACTGTTGGCAAAATCCAATTTTGTGCTCATCTTCTATAGCTTAAATTTAGTTCTGGATCATCTTGATATTTATTTGTAGTGGCATTTGAAAAATAATAAAGGATAAAGAGAGATAATTTATTTATAATTTTAACTTTTTCTACTCCGTATGATCTTGCAAGTGTGTGGCAAATTGACTTCGTAAACTGTATGTTATTAATGGAAGCAACCATCAGAAAACATCCCAAATATAACAGGCATCCCAATGAAGGTATTTTTTGTCAAAAATATAAAAAAAAATATGATCAATTTCTTATCTGAGAGCAACAATAGACAAACATATATGGTTGCAACCTTTTGTCATTAAAGTGTCTGTCCTTGTTTTTAGCTATGTTAGAATCAAGGTGGATGGGCCATTATATGAGAACAGCTCTAGATGAATTCACGATTTCAGAAAAGGTGAATTATGGAAGCCTAGAATATTGTGGATAGAAGGCTAGAACTTGATGTTCCCTTTGAAAATGTAAAGTAGATGGTTATATGTTTGCATAAACTGGATATGAAGAGGAACTCATTTCTCAACATGTTTTTAATGGTGCCAGTTGTAACAGATATGTCACTAAAAGAGAGAAACTTTCAGATACATCATATATCGTTTTCTAACTTTCTGAGACTGCTGGAGTTGGAGTAGTTGGAGGAAGCACACTAGGGCAGGCACATCAATGTTAGCAAAAATTGCATTCCAGATAAGAAAATGATAACGCTGAAAAAGATTTCAGTAAAAAGGAAAAGAGGTGCTGAAATTAACTATTATCTTCTGGAGGGTTTCAGGATCTTAAATATGATCTATCTATTTTTGCATTTTCTTAGGAATATACTGTTCACTTATTATTAAAAGATATTTGCAATACAGGACAGAATGCCCACATCAGAATTAAGATCTGCAAATAAGAACCAAGGCCAAGTTTTATGGAGATAGTATTCTCCATTTTACTCTCAAGAACTGAAGATGAAGAAACAACAAGCAGCTTTGCTAAGGAAAACAAATAATCTGTTTTTAGACTTCTACTACTTTTCAAACTAATTTCACAAATATAACCTTGCATATTATCTATCTCTCCATGCCCAATTTTTGAATAAGTTAATCAATGTAACTTTTAGGTTTGTGTGGCAACTGGAAATAGTCCAAGCACTTTAAATGACATTAACTAGAGAACATGTATTGGGTCAACACTATGTTAAAGTTTTAAGTTAAGCCTATATCACCAAACTATGTGAAATTTAACCTGAATGTATGAAATAGCCTCAGCAGAATTTTCTTTTTAAAAAATCCACAGAATTCTAGGATTGTATTGCTTATTTGTTCCTATCAACTCATGTAAGAAACCTGGAAGTAGACAGTAGCATTAAAAATGAACAACAATATTTCTAAGGATGACAATATAATTTGAAATAGAAGTAAATCCCTTGCTAGCTGAAGAGATGCATCAAGCTAAGAGAACGCTTCACATAGAAAGACAGATAAAACTTTTTTTTATTATAACAAATCAATGTTGTGGGTTTACCCAATACAAGAATCTGAGCAAAAAACAGTATCTATAAACAGTATCTTCCGCATCCAGCCAAATGTCAGAAGCTCCTATTTAATCCAACTCACTCGCATCACAGTGCTCTAAAGGATATCTAATATTGCATTTACTCATATTCATCCTTTGTCCTACTTTCCATGACCTTCCCATTTCTCTCTCTCTCTCCTCTCTCTCTCTCTCTGCACTTTTTCCAGTGTTAAAACTTAAATGAGAAGAAAGTCCTTGGAGCAAAAATCAGAGTCATCATGGTATCAGATTACTGCTTCTTTGCACCAGGGCTTTCACATGTAATGAAACCATTCTTAGCAACACTGGAAAATACCTTCAATGTGAATTTGCCTGCCCTTTTTATTTTTAACATAACAATTGAAGCTGTACCCTACTTCTTAAGGAGTTTAAGGTGGGAAAAAAGACTCAATCTGAGTCTATGTTGCTCATCTTCCGAGGAAATTAACTTTCTTGGAGTTATCCTGTTATTTATGGACAGATATTGCCTCTGGGGCTCTACAGTACTTAGTTACTGATCTGCTTTCATTTCAGTCTTTATACAGAAGAGTTCTTTAATCAATTCAGCCAGAAGCAGGTCTGCCTTTATTGTGAAACTCTGCTCCTCTTTCCTTCAGCATCCTTTGTAGTTGTGTGTGGTTTCTGCAGCTCTTGCTGGCATCCCTCCAATCTCTCCCCCCCATTTCAGTTTTTAGGGTTCAGCATTAGCACAAGAAAGACAACTTCCCCTGAATCTCTTAAATGTTTCCTTAGAAGTAGTTGCCTTGCCTGGTCCTGTTCCACAAACTCCTGAGTTAAACCATCTGCTATCCTGAGCACTGCAATGCAGCAGCCACTGACAAAAATGAAGTTCTCCAAAAGCACAATATGAAATATATAACTCCCCACCCCCTTCCCAAAAGTAGAAAGAGCAAGGCCATGAACCACCGCCCTTCCCCCAACACTTTAGAGCATCCCTTGGCAAGTCCTACCTGACGCGACGATCTGCTCGAAACTTAAGCATGGTGGTAAATCTCAGCTGCAATTCTCACTTAAAACCATGTCCCTCGAAGGTGGGTGAAAGGGAAGGGAAGTCCTCCCGCAGCATAACTAGTTCCTCTAGGGCATTGGGAAATAAGCCCTAGTGGAAACCCTGGCACTGGCAAAGGTATGTAGTGCTTCTACAGCTCTGCCTCCTTCAACTTCTCTGTTTCTCTGGAATTCAGGGAAGAAAGCAGTTCATCGCTGCTTTTCTGATCTGATTTCTGGCAGGCGAGAGACGGTGTGTGTGTGAGTGAGTGAGTGAGAGAGAGAGAGAGAGAGATGGAAAGAAGGAGAGGCAGCTGCTCTCTCCCTCTCTTGAGGCACCAGGGTCTATCTAGCCTAGTCCAGCCTCATCATTCAAACAATGCTTTCAGCCTTGCATGCAGCAATCACAGCAGCCGGCAGGCATGGCAAAGGCAGGAAGGGTGGGGGAGATATTCCAAACTCGATTCTCCCAAGGAGAGAAAGTTGAAGGGTATATGGACACTGGCATACATCCAAATGCTAACACACTGATATATACACATATTCACCCATGTCCACAAATACACACTCATGCGAGGTGCAGCAGGAGATTAATTGTGTTTTAACCTGGCTACAATCTTCCAGGAACAAGGGCTTTTTATGAGATTGAAGGTGAAACAAATGAGACATTGGCATTTCCTGGAGGGACAAAGACTTTCAGGATACCCAAGAGGGCTTCCATAAGCAAGAACATCAAGGCTGAAAGATTCCATACAAATTTCATCTTTACAATTATATAAAAGATTTTTCTTTCAATTTTGTATACATTCCTCTGTCCTCTTTCTCTACCCCATTTAATTTTTTCAGGTTGTCCCATTTCACTGTTTTTCTTTTCTTTTTTGGCCAAGTTGTCATTTCCCCCACTTAAACCTTTTTCATGTCAATTTGTTAGGCAAATATTGAATATACTTAAATTAGAATTGCACACATGTAGAGTTACTGGAAATCAGGTGACATATAAATTTAATAAATTATGGTTGGTCACATAAGTCAGCCATAGTCATTAAACAGGATTTGACATTTTTATTCACCTATCAAGTCCTTCCCAAGGACCTGGAATAGGCAGATGTTGTTTGATGATGAAAGCTATTTCAAGTAATGCTGCCTTTTGCAATTGATTTGTCAATTCTGATGATATACTAGTGGCCCTCCAGATGTTTTGGGATTAGCATCCCAGGTCCCATAAGACCCACTTGTTGTTTTTGCCAGGGCTCTAACTCTGGAAACAGAAACCTAATACAGTATTCCTGTTACAGCTTTCAGGACTGGCTCTTTCCAATATTAAGAAAATTGGGCTTACTGCCACTCATGCCCTCTTGTCTGGACTGCTGTAATACACTCTAATATGGGGTTGTCCTTGAAGAGCATTTGGAAGCTTTAATGATGCAGAATGGGTTATAATGCAAACCATTACTTGGAGAACTGCATTAGTTTCTTGTGTGCAATTGAAAGCGCTGGTTGCCTTTCATAGCATGGGACCAAGTTACTACAGGACCATCTTTCCCTTGTTGTTCCTCACCATCTGATACAGTACAGCAGGATGGGCAGGATGATGGTTTCAGATCCCATCAACTAACTAAGGAATACTGGCTGTTAAAGCCCAAAGTTGAATGTTTTCTCCATTGTATCCAACCTTGGGAATAGCCCCCCTCCCAGATTAGATTGGCTTTGCTGGCCTTTCACAAGCCCCTAAATATCTGATTTTGTGTCTGGGCCTTGGACCCTGAGTGTGTAAAAGATGTTGATAATTAATATTTATTTCTCTTAGCTGCTGTGTGGTTTTAATTTTTGTAATAGCATTTTTGTTAAAATTGCTTGCCACACAGACTGACTTGTAGACATGGGTAGCTATATAAATTTATAGAGGGGGAGGGGGAGGGAGGGAAGGAAAGAAGGAAAGAAAGAGGAGGGAGGGAGGGGGAGAGGGAAGAAAGAAAAAGAAAGAAAGAAAGAGAAAGAAAGAAAGAAAGAAAGAAAGAAAGAAAGAAAGAAAGAAAGAAAGAAAGAAAGAAAGAAATTGGAATGCTCAAAGATCTTCTAGTGGAGGACTGAAATGCGGGGTATTCAGAAACTTCCCCTACATCACACTTCAGAGTTTGACTTGCTAATCTTTCTCTCTGATTACAAGCTGTTGAGAAGAAATATAGGGAGCATTAGAATAAGATATTTTATTTTCATTGTTAATGTGTGTCCCAGAGAGACAGAATTGAAACTCCTATATCATGAGGCTTTAATTTCACTTCTTCAGAAACATACACATTGATGATAGCTTACTAATATATGCAAATGCATATGTATGCAATTGCAAGAGCAATATTTCCATTTGTAATTGAAAAATAAATCTATTACATTCATAGGATAAAGACAATTATCAATAATACTCATGCTCATATACTACAATGTAGCATTCTGTCTTGATGGTTGCTAAACCAAGCAACCATTTCAGGTCCTAAGTGGTATACTTGCTTTAGATGAGCATGCTGTGGGAACATGATCATTGTGATTTGTAAATCATTGTTTATGTTCATTTTGGTATGAACATAACTGTAATGGTCATCTTTAGTTTATTGTGATGTTAATTAGCTTCAGGCTCACACAGGCTCACTCTCAATTTTTCTAGGATATAGATATTTACAACACTTTTAATATAATAACAACAATTTTAAATAAGATAATGTTTGGAACAAACTAAACATCAAAAAATGACCCTGCTCCTTGAAAGTCTACTTTGTTATGCCTTTATTCAGAAACCAACAAATGCTTATTTAAAACTGGACACACAGCACCTAGCAACCCATTGTTTCAATCCACGTATATCCTTGTATATGTTCTACTCTTCTATGAAAAGTTTTAGCTTGACCTAAAGCATTAAAATTTCACAAATGTTGATATCTTGTTTATGTAGTTCATAATACATATGGACTACCTATGCATCTTCAACACACAAGTTGATCTGGTCACATTAAGAGTTCTACTGATACCAATCCCAAATATTACAATATTAGGATAAGACCAAACCATGCAGGTTGATGTTCAACATTCTAAATTGCATCTCCAACAGCAAGCTTAACTGTAAAACTGATGTAGCTTATCTTTTGGGGATCCAGACTTAGTGCTTGTGCTCAGCCATATGCTGCTTAGATATGATTTACTGAGTTGACTATCCACCTAAGCCAAAGCCACATTAAGGCTCTGTGAACTTTGTCAGTTATAAACTATAAGGTGGGAAAAACTTATATGCATTCCTTGAGTAGATTCTGACTTGCTTTTAAGTACCATTCACAGCCCTTTAAATTCTTTCAGCTGAGTCTCTTCTGATATTTCACCACTGACCTATCTTATTTCTTAGTCTTTCCCTTCTCTGACTCTTCTTGGTGCAGCATTATTTTGAACATTGTCAGCCAAGACATTATGTGATTTTATATTATAAAAACATATTATGTATTTTATATGCAGCCCAAGACAATTGCTCTTCAGTCAATGCAGTCCAGGCAAGCCAAAAGATTTCATTGATATCCATGATCTACATCTTTAAGCTTTATTATTGCTTCTGTCTACCAGATCCGGGTTGCAAAGACAGCCAATGCAGGAAATACTAGCTCGAGGCTGTTATCTAGTGGTAGTCTGGAGTTTTGCATCCTGCATCTGATAACGTTCTACCTTTAGTTGCCTTTTTAGATTTCTGAAGTTCTCAGTTCCAGAGAGTAGCTTCTTATATTTCCTAGTAACCCACTGGTTCACTCAAAAATCCCAATACATCAAATGAATGCACAGACCCATTTCACAGGATAACTAGAAACAGACTTTATTGAAATAGATAATAATAACAATCTTGCAAATCTGCCTCTCTTTCCCTCCTCTTCTCGGGGAATTCTGGGCTAGGAAGGAGAGATAGTTCGAATCTGTTTGTAATGTTCTCCTAATTCAAATGCTTCTCCACCTATTTCCCAATAGATTCCTTCTCCAATATCATTTCCCTGTTTCCTTCAGGTTCATAAAAAAATTTCATCAAGGGAGACATCAGTCTTACTGCATTCGCAGCAGCCATTTTGGCTATGCTGGTCAGGATTTACAGCACATGTCAAGGGTATCAAATTGGGGAAATCTGATTTTTTTCTATGACATTTGAAAAGAGAAACATTGCCGCTTATGCTTTCCCTAGGAGGTAACTACCTTAGGGAGGCAACTACAAAACCAAGAGGGTACTACAGAGAGCCGAGATGGCACAGTGCAGCACTGCAGGCTACTTCAGCTGACTGCTAGCTGCAGTTCAGCAGTTCAAATCCCACCAGCTCAAGGTTGACACAGCCTTCCATTTTTCTGAGGTGGGTAAAATGAGGAGCCAGATTATTGGGGGCAATATGCTGACTCTGTAAACTGCTTAGAGAGGGCTGTAAAATCACTATGAAGCTGTATATGTCTAAGTGCTATTGCTATTGCTACTAAGCGAGTATTTTGGTATAAACTGCAGCTGGTGTGCCATAGGAGTATCCATACTCAGAGAAGGATAATAGCCTGAGAAGGGTCATAAAAATCATTGAGTCTAATGCCTGCTTGGTGCAGAAATCCAAATGGAAGCATCCTGATAGATGGTTGTCCAGCTCTGATACTTAATTTGAGTGGCATGTATTGGGAAGCATACTATTTGTGAAAAGAGTAGGTGGCTTTCTGGCCCCTGTTTGAGTTGAAAATAAATTTCAGCTTACGTAAATAGGACTGACAAGTAAAAGAAGGTCACCTTCACAGAGAATTTATTACCTTCTCAGCTGCTTTCTTTTGCAGAGAGCATAGGTGTGTGGTGAGAGAGAAATTATGTCTGTGTGTGTGAGAGAGAGAGGGGGAGGGAGGGGGCAGGAAATATGAGAGGGACAGCTCCTTACTCCAATCTCATTTTCATGAAGCTAGGCTGACTGATGTACATATCTTCTTGCAGTGTGACCTTTTTTCTCAACTAAATAAAGACACTATAACACAGAGGGGCTTTGTTTCCTCTTTTTGCAAGAAAAAAAACATCTCCCTTAAAAACATTTCCAAACACTGTTTAATAAGTTCCAGAAAGCTTAAGGCCAGATCTGTGTAAAATGCATGTTTTGGGAATTGGACTATTGTTTCCTTCTACTCAATTCTGTTTAAAACATCCCAGTGTGCTGTCTGAAAGTTTGATACCCAGCAGTTATCAATCCCATTTCTGTCTATCCCATGGTATAAAGAAAAAATGACTAATGAATGACCAAAGCAAGCTTCAAGCAGTATTCCTGAATCTACTGAAATCCATTGCTGGTATTCCATCCCCAACCCTTTAATAACGTTACCATTATCTCTAAGTGTTGTATATTTCATTATTTTATTAAATTTATACAGTTCACCAAAAGCAACTTTGAGTGGCACACAGCAACTGAATAAAACCACAAATATAAAAAAACAGATATAAAAATATAGAAATCTAAAATAAGAAACGAATGGTATAAAAATATACAAACAAGACATAGCTTTGCAAAGGCCATGATAACCACTGCTGCAGCCTGCTCACTGAACAGGAGTCATGAGTCTAGGACAGGGGTATCAGACTCGTGGCATCACATAACTTATTGGGACTCCCCCCCTCACTAAACCAGGCATGGATGTGGCCAGCATGTGATGCATCCAGCCTGCGAGCTGCAAGTTCAACAACCCTGGTCTAGGAGGATTCCCAAATTTCCCACCAGGTCTATTTGGGGCAGTGCAATTCCATCCAACACCAAAGAAATCCTTGGACCAGTAGGCCCCAAAATCTAGAGCAACTCACTTGCCAAGATTCAGCTGAAGCTTCTTGTTCCCCAGTCAGACCCTTACAATCTTCAGACATGGGATAAGACATCCACCTATATTGCTTTTGATGTTGTTAGGAGAGAAACTTTCACCCTTAGATTCATGGATCTTGTGGAAGGATGAAGTTTAATTTTTTTTGTAAAAAGGTGACATGAGATGATTGTATTAAGATTGCAGGTTTTTCTCTGCAGTCAGCTGCCCACCTAAGGTACATAAGCACTTGCAGAGAAAGGAAAAAAGTGTAAAACCTCCTCAGAAAACCTCCCACCTGGCTCCTAAGGTGCAAAAGATGGAAGAATAAAAGAAGCCAAAGCAGGTAAACAGAAGGAGTGGGGGGTTCTTCACGGTTTTGTGGGAGAGGTGATTATACAGCGGGTTGAGCAAAGGAAGTAGTAGCTGGCAAAACAAGAGCATCAATACATAGAGAAGATCGGGGAAGGTGCCTGAGATAGCTGTAACCAAAGGGGACCCTGTTGGAAAAAAAACTATCAGGAAATAAAATACAGGCTTGGACTCTAGATGGTGGCAGAGCAAACTCCACATGGTTCAGGCACTGGATAACTGGGCAAGAGAGGATTAAAAGGAGAAGCTGTAGCATTCCTAAGCTTGTAGATAACATAGCATGGGAGGAGGAAGAAAAAAAGCAGCTAAGCAGTTTGTATTATAAGCAAAGCAAAGTTAAGTACTAGTATGCATTGTATTTTATATTCTGCTAAGTCGCTATAGATACAATTTCCTACACCTATGAACATAAAGTCTTATAAATACATTTTGCACTATCTTTGTATAGTAACAAATTGCAGAACTGTCACTCATTAGTTCTGTACTTTTCTGTGTGTGTGAGAGACAGAGACTTCTTTCCAAAAGACTTCTGAATTACATTTCTAAGAGTCCTAGCAGTTTATAAAATGTTAGCTGCAGAAAGCTAGTTGTACCGACTTTCCCGTGATAGCAATATATTCCATCTGCTAATCCCATCAAAGAACCTGGAGCAAAATAGGAAGAGTTAAGTGCAGAACCATTAGAAGAAACATTTGACACACGTAATAGTGCTAGAATGACAGAGGCACATCACAAAGGCAGAAACCCTGTTATGAGTGAGCAGCTAACCCCAGGTAGCAAGACAGGCAGAGTCCTGCCGCCAGAATAGGAGCCAGATAACTCCTGGCAGTGCAGATTTTTATCTCTCCTTTGTTCAATATTAATTGACTCAGCAACTGATGCATTAACACGTGCCAATGGCCATATTTCTATTCCAGTGCAGCACTCTTGATTTCCCTTCCTCATGAAATTCCTGGCCATCTCTTTATGCTTCCCAGCCACCATACTTTGCAGAAAAGGTCAGTCAGTTTGGTGGAAGAGTAGAACTCGGTACAGGTTTGCTTTCTGCTTTGTTCAGCTGCAAGAACATCTTGGACAAAGGGTTAGCTGAGAGGAAGATCAGCCTGCAATTGGACTGACTCCCAGCTAGGCCACCTGCCTGTGGTCTGACACTCACCCTGACTCATAGGCACTAAGCTGTAAACCTATTCACATACCTCAGAGCAACACCTGCCCCTGCTAATTACTTCTGCTGTTGGCAGCTGTTAGATAATTGGGACTCATCCTTTCTTTACTTGCAAAGCTCAAGAAGCAATGTGTACCAGGAACTGAGAATGCCCTTTGATATGTTTTAGTTTCTGATACCTTACTAAGAATCTGATCATTACATTCATCTCCCTCAAGGCACATCAAATAATGCAGCCCAAGGCAATTACTGTACCTCCAATATACAAGGATACTTTAAAACAGAAGTAAGGAACAAGTGATTCTCCAGATGTGTCTCTCTCTTATCTCTAAAACGTAGACACCTCTGGGATGAGCTTTGGCTGCTGTTTACTATGCACCTTACTATGATATTGTAGGTAAAGTTTCCTTTAATATTTGTACTTGAATGTATGAAAAGAAAATGCTACCACTTTGTCCTGTATGATCACCTTACTTTGGAAAGGAAATCCAACATCTAGTTCTATAATGCCAAAAGCAAACGTAGCTATACTTTGATGGTTTCGGAGACATGTAACCATAATAACATCTTTTACTTAGCAACAGAAGAAAAGAACTGGCTGCTTTAAGGAACTGCAGACAGGTGTTGTGTTTATAACCTTGGGCACTCCAAAGCATCTCTTTGGAATCACATCTGAAATTCTGGGCAATCTTAGTATGAAGGTGGTATGGGAAGTAGGCAGCTGGTACCTAGATCCTATGAAAACCCATTTCTTTCTTTTGATAGGCTGCTACTTCAGGGGCTTTGCTCCTCTTTCCCTCCCTCCCTCCCCGCCTCCCTCCAACATGGCTTTTTCTTGAGATTTCTGGCCTGTTCTCTAAAAATCTCAGTCAGTCGCTCCACTTTGTTGTTAACACGCCAGTATTAGCAGGGCATTCACTGATAAATTTTGGATTATGGTAGTTTGGTATTTTCTGAAAATACGCTAAAAGAACTGGGTCTTTTTGATGTTGGGTAAACTCTAGTTAAAAGTAATTCAGGATATTCAGGTCAGCAGCAAGTTGTTTTCCCTTGGTTACATAATTGTCTTCTATGGGGCTGGCAAGCAAAATATTTCTGTTCATGGGAGAAAAGTGCACTGGCCTGGGGCTAATTTCATTCTTAGTCAACAAGGGCCACAACAATAAGACACAAAGGCTCTTGGATTAAAATAAAATCTAGTTTATTTGATAATTTAATGGCAAGAGGGAGAGTATGAGGCACAGGTGTTGAAAAAAAGCCACGCAGAATAGAGATAACAGCTCTCTTAAGAAAGAAAGATGACATGTAATGTTCCTTTTTAAGCAAAGGGCATCAGCCCTGGGCGTCACCACAGAAAAGTTGAAGCAGACAAGCAGCATGGCACAAATAATATGCTCAGAGAATATCTCATGGCCTTAAAAGAGAGAGAGGGGGGGGAGGGGGGGAGGGAGGTGCATCTATTTTGCATAATAGAAGAGGCATGGAGTATTAAGCAGGTAAGGACTAGCACAGGTTTTCAGGCAAGCTCTAAAATAGTTTTTTGCCAGTCATCATGATAATCCCATTAGGCAGAGGGGACAATTCCTGTTTTTCTGGCTCTTATCCCTACACAGACCCAATGCATATATTAGGCAATTGGGAATAACATCAAGGATTAGTTTAATCTGATAACATCTTTTTTTTTTAAAGTGTCAGATGTTGCAATGTAGACAGCCAGAGCATCATTCCCATTCTGGGTGATTAATTTCAACAGTTTAGTTTTAAATATATTCACCCAGAGTGTTTGTGGTATTGTGTGGATTAAAGCTAATAAGGTGAAACTGATTGGAAAATAAAATATTATGAAAGCAATACTTGGTAAACATTTAAACTACGATGGTGTGTGGGCATGTCAGAAATACAAGAGAAGACTAATGCTTCTAACTATCATTTGCCTTAGTATGGCTATTTGCTTTCATTTACCCATGAAATGATTGTGTTGATATATAATGATTTGATTTTTTTTTATTTTGATTTTATTGAAATTTGTAGGCCGCCCTTTTCCCTGAGGGGACTCAGGGCGGCTCACATAAAATCAGGGAAGGGGAAATGCAAACAGTAACATAGACACATATAATAAAAACAATAGGCAACATGCATTCATCATTCGGGGGGGGGGGCAACTATCTTCATCCCCAGGCCTGACGGGCTAGCCAGTTCTTCAAGGCTGTGCGGAAGGCCTGGACGGTGGTGAGGGTACGAATCTCCACGGGGAGTTTGTTCCAAAGGGTCGGGGCTACTACCCATTGATATATAATGATAGTATCTCCAGGGATACAAGAAAGTTAATCTTGAAAGGAATACCTATAACAAAACTCTTGTACAGTATGAAGAACAATTCTGAATGTGTAGCTAAGCAGAGAAATGCATGTTTATGGAAATATGTTATTACTGCCCTCAATTTCAGTTTGTAAACATGTTTTTACAAACAATTTTTGAATGACAGTAACAAGGATAGTTTTCAATGAAACTGATTCAATGACATCCTGCAAATTAGAGGAGCTTATATCAATAGAATATGGCACTATTCTATTAGACATAACTGCATTTTCAAAAATCTATACAAAAAAACACCTTTTGTTTTTCTGCCCCCATCCAATGGCATGAGTCTCAGGTCTTTTATATGTCCACCCATAAAATGAACTATCTTTGGACCTTAAACAGAAAGTGTACTTATTGCAGTCCTAAATGCTAAGGCAATTTTAATATTGCCATTTTAAATATTAAATATTTCCTTTGAAATAATAGTTGGTGGACTAAAATATCTGCCACAGGTACACTTGATTGTATTCTTGCTGCTAAAATATTTGACGCTCAGAGTCTCATTAAGTTGAGGTCTGAATAGGAACCACTTTAATCATATTATATGCATTTTGCTGGGTTTTTACAATATATTCCTGTGGCCCACAGAGGGCAGAAAGGAGTAAGTACATGTTTTGCTGACAGCTAAGAATGAGGCAGTTAACTGACCCCGGTCAACACCCCTATGCTTAATGTATATATACAACACTAATGGAAACCATCCCTTAACTCAGCCCCTGTTGCTGGAAAGTCTGAGATTTTTGCATACCCAAGATAAGTCTGTCTGGAAGAAGAGAAAGATCTGCAAAACTAGGTTCCCCCTCCCCCCAAATGAACAGGATTTTTTTTCAGTAGTGGAATCTGGTGCGTGTGTAAGTAAAAACTGTGGTGGTGTTGGTGGTGGAACCTGGTGTGCAAGCTCTTCTTCACGCTTGCTTTGCTCTTGACTGGGCTTGCCGGTAGAATTGCTGCCAGATCCATATTATGGAGTTTTCTGGCATTCCCAAAACACAGACATTCTTTCCCTTTATTTCTGGAGGGGAGCCCAAGCCAAGATAAAATTCCAGCAGTAGACTTAAGAGTATATTAAAATAACAGCATGGGATATTTCCTTCCAGCCTCAACCCACTATTCACTAGTGCTCACCTGTCAGAAAGTTTTGTCTGATGAAAAAAAATCATTCTCCCAAGATTGCTGAAACTGAACATAGTGAACTCTCAACTGCAAAGCACTGGAGAGAACTAGTGACAGCAGGTAGCATCCTTGGATGGCTGCTACCCTGTCACATAACAACCAATTTGCAAGCCATTTCCCAGTGCCGTGTAAACCAAACAGGATTTTTTTCTTTTTGCTTTTCCCTCATTTGCAAATATTTCCAGTGCTCACTACCACTGGCTGAATGAATTTGAAATGTGACCTAGGAGACAAATGACACAGCACTAGTCAGTGTGTCTCCATTGGGGAGAAAAAAAGAACAGAAGGAACTTGCTAGAATGTGCATCCCACCAGATGCAGAGAATCGAAGGTAAAGCTGATTCTAGAATAGAGGTTGGTAAACTCTTGGTAGCTAAGGATGTGCTTAAGCTTTGGGGTGGCTGAAAACTGCAAAATAGAAATGGGCATATTACATGTGGATGAGATGCGATTTTGAGGAGAGTTTTGGAATTTTCTTTGGTTTTTGACAGTGATATACCTGTTTTAAAGCATATACTGTCTGCTTTTGAAGAAAAAAAATCAGTAAACCATGTGTCAGATTTCATAGTCAATGAGAAGACTAAGGCTCAAAAAAAAAGAAAAGAACTGGGGCTGCAAATTGACCATCCTACTCTACCAGTGGTGGGTTCCGGCAGAGACTACTGCCAGTTTGCTCAGTTATACACGCATGTGCAGTGTAACTAAAATTGCTCTGTGCATGCACAGAAGCAAAAAACAAGATGGCGGCACCAATGGTGCCGCTGAGAGAATCAGTTCGGGAGTGTGGCAGGCCTGGGTTGCTGCTAGTTCCAGTGACCCAGGCTGCCAAGCTATTACCACTTCAGCCAAGCCAGTCCAAACTGGTAGGAACCCACCACTGTTTCATTTCCTGATTAAAGGTTTACCTAAAAGTCAAGCCAAATCTCTATTAAGGAGGGAGAAATACTGTAGTTGTTTCCAAGATGATTGGAAACAAACCATTAACATTTTTGATACAAACAATGAACATTATCAAATCTGTATTTATTAGATCAGTAATTATGTCTTGTAAATAATGATAAACAGAACACATGGCTTTGGGTCATGTACTTTTAATATTGTTAACTTAAAACCTACCAATGAATCAGATTCATCCATGGGTTTCTGTTGCAAACACCTGGCCTTATGCAGTTTCCATTGCACAGTAATTTGGGATCCTCCCATGCATATAAATGGCTAAATATCAAAGCTACATTTTCTTTTCATCTAATCATGACTATAATCTTGGAATTACTGGGACAGTTCTCTTGCAGCACAATGCATTCTAATTCTTTGTTATAAAAGCAGCAGAGAGAGATTTCTGCTTGAACAGGGGGTTGGACTAGAAGACCTCCAAAGTCTGTTATTCTATTATTCTGTTGTGAGGTAGCAAGAAAGTTACTCAGGGCACATCTATGCAATTAGAGCAGTTTTTGTCCATTTCCCTGGCATAATGCAACATGCAAAAAGATCCAGATTTGATCCCAGTACTTCCAGATTAGGCTAGAAAAGGTATTTGAAACTTTGAAAAACTGCTGCCAGGTAATTTAAAGAAGATTGGCATAGACAAGGCAATGGTCAGTGTCAATCCTGGCAGAAATTAAAATAGCAGATGTTCTGCTGTTGGCATTCTGACATACAGAAAATTCTTTGCTAAGAAATCCCTCGGTCCTGGAGCCAATTATTATTTTTGTAAACACAAGGATTTTGATTTGATCACAGTAGAAATCTTCCAATTACAAAACATTGAAGGACCAAATGATTTTATGCAAGGGGAAACTATCCAGAAGGTTAGCCTATCTTTTTGAACCAAAGATTTGGACTGCGGTAAGCCTAAGAGGCCAGAGTGGCTGGAATTTAAACCAATTTTAATGACTTGGCTTCCTCTTTTGTTTTCATACCCTTTTCTTTACCTCTTTTGCCTGCCTTCTTTAAGAATCCATAGAACTCCTCTGATTAAGCTTTTAATAACTGCATTGCTTTCACTGACCGCAATCCATTTGGGGCTGGAAAGTTGATGGCATTCATTCAACTGGTGACTCAGGGGTTAAACCTTTCCTGTCTCTTATTAAAACTTGACCTGTATCTTGGAAACCTTCCAAGCACCTGGTGCCTTGCATGGCTTTAAAAAAAGTGCTGCAATCTTCATATTTCTTGCTCTATTTAATTTTCTTTGATTTAAATATAAGAAGATAGCCACCCATTAAGATTTCTGTGTCAAAAGATTGGAATCTAGACAGACGTAGGGTTTTTATAACAATTTGGTCAACAGGCTGAGCCTATGAGAGAAGAATCTATCACTTTAAAATAATGGATCTTTATAACTTCAGTCTGAAAGATAGAGTGAAGCTACCCCAAAGAAAGAGGAAACACATAATTGTAACCTCAAATGTTCATTTGTTTGAAGTAGAGTCTGAATGAAACTCTTAGCATACTACTGAAAGAAGTACAATATGAAAATCATCCATCCTGGAATATTACAAGATCATGGATTCTTGACAGTGATTAATTTCTGTAACTTTCTTTTATTTACAGACTGCTTGACTGTCCTGGAATAAACTGGTGAAATTACTGATTGACATTACACTTTACATGTTTATATATTTATTTAGCCAAAGTATCAGTTAGGCTCTTTGTTCAGCCTTAAAAATCCCAAATGCAACTGAACACATTACAAAAAGTTTATTTAGAAGTTAAACTAACAATTCAATTTAATAAACACTTTAAATTAAATAGAGAAAATACACAAGAAATCTGGAATAGAGAATTGGAGTTTACTGCACAATATTACAAAATCAATAGATTCAAGTTTTTAAAAATGTTAAATATGTTTCTCACAGTCTTAAAAGAAGGTTAATTCATGGGAAAATATTATTTGGGTTAATAGGACTCTGCTGTGGATTTCTTACAAAGATTTGTTATCAAACTTGTTATGTTGAAAATGTAATAAATCTTAAGGTTATTTTATTTGATTTTTAAAGGGTTTCAATCTTGTAATTCTCAGTGGTTAAAATCTTGCAATGAAAGCAAGAGAAATAAACAATATAAAATCCAAATCCTCAAATAAAACCAAAGTAGAAGAGAAAAATAAGAAGAAAAGGCACAGGTAATTTTAATAAAATCTTACTCTTCAAAAAGCATAGTGTTTAATGGTTTCCATATCATTGTATTAGCAATGATATGGAGAAGCAACACTTTTTAACTTCAGCTCTCCTGTCACTTGCATACATAGAACAAAAAATAGTTCCTCCCTGCATAATCTAAAAGGCTAAGAAAAGTCTGCTTGGAGGACATGATGTACTTGGAGGACATGAAAAGGAAGGGCTTTACAGTTGTACGGCAGTACCTTAAAAGGCCTTCATAATCCTGACTTCCACCAGTTCAAGTAGAAACCAGGAGTATAGAAAGAACCCAAAATCACAAAATGACAGATGATTTTCTTTATCAGTTTCATGTTAAAAAGTTTGTCTGTCTGTATGTATGACCAACCCCTTTGACCTCTGTAAGTGAAAGTTGAACTTTTCTTTCCACTATCAAAGACTACTATTACATTCGTTCAGGAGCATCAAAGCACTTCCTGGTTGAAAGGATTGAACAATGACATCACCGTTGCTTGGGGGATGCCCTGTTGGGAACTTCTTACATGTTCCCATTAAGTTGCCCACCAAAGTGGTACCCAACTATCTACTTGGTCTCCTGCTTCCAAACTCTGTGTTAGCAAGAGCTGGACCTGAGTGATGGGACTTTACTCCATCACATGGTATTGAACACAAGCCTGTTCAACACATGAGCCACCATACTCTCTAACTATAACAGACTGCAACCATCCAAAGAGGAAGGAGCAAAACCACTGCAAAACAGTGTCCAAATCCCGACCCTGTGCAAATGATCCAATAAGATAATGTAGTCAACAGTATCAAAAGTCATTCACTCTTTCAGAATGACTGACAATCTTACAGATCCACATGATCACTCCTCTACTTGTTTCTTGTCTAATAGTCAGGTTGGGTAAGAGACTAACCTACATATCACAAAACATAGATTAGATAGTATCCTATCCACTTCCTCAGGGCTCACAGACCATAAAAGAGCCCCAGATTGCCAGACAGGACAAGCTAATGCAAAATGTTCATTCCTGCAGACTTGCCCATGTGAATCTCAATGTTTTTGTTGACAAGTGCTGTGCAAATTGGTCACAGTGGCTACATGATTAATTTCTCAGATCCAGGCTTAATATCTGGGGCTTCATTTGCCAGGGGGTCTCATTAAATCAAGGCATCAGTCAGGAACAGTACCCAGAAAGTGGCCACTTAGGGACAATAGAGTCCTTACTCAATTCACCTCCTGATGCCAGTGGCCCATCAGGCACTGAACCAAAGAGAATGTAGGAAAGCTGGGAAACTTCCCAAGTGCCCTCTGAAAATCAACACACTATCCAAAAAAAAACCACATTTGGTCACAAACTTTGTTAACTCTTTATTAGTTGAATATTTTTACTATGATAAACTGAACTCTTAGAAGAAAGCCAAGATGTAACAATTTTAATGTGTTGCTAAAATATACTTGAAAAATTGTAAAGTGTGCATTCAAAAAGAACATTGTTAATGTTGGCCAAAAGGTCATCATATGTTGTGTACCAAGTGTCAAAGCTTGACTTGATGTATTGTGTTAGCTCTCAGCCTTCGAACTTTCTCTCTATCAATATAAAGGAAAGACTGGATAATATGATTCTGTGTGATTGATAATCAGTTCCTGCTTTACAAACAGATCTGTAGGAATTTGTATGTAGCTATAATTAGAATTGTATAACTTGTACTAATTGATGCAGTTTTGTTCCCCTTTTTCTTTACCAGTTTTGTTTGCTTTCTTCATATGAATGCATTTTGTTTTTCTCCTTGTAATTTTATACTAAAAAGTTTTAGTAAATATAAATATTAATTACATGTTAAAATTAAATTAAGTTAAATTGTGACTATATCCTCACCTGCTCTTTTATTCCAGCTATATACCCCTTTTGCAGTGTTGTAATCCTTGGATTAAGTGTACACTATTGCTGTTAGTTTTACCCTTGTCTGGTAATTTATACCAATCCTTAAGGGTTAGCAAACATCACTGTATCCTGCTGTATGTATCACTATGTGTTGATGATTGTAGCAATTAATTTTAAGAGGCTTCTTTTGGAAAAAACCATTAGAAAGAAGTATGAAAATTTCTATCCTGCCATATTATTCCCATTGCTTAAGGCAGGCAATAATTAAAACATAAGCCATTCAGGGAGAATAAAGCAATATATAGTCAGGATCTTTTACACACTGATCCTTTGTTACCAAACTACTTTCAAACTAAAATAATTTAAAAGGTATAATTTTACATTTAGAGATATGCATGAATTATTGGGTAGCCTCTTTATATGCTTTTGCTCCTTGCTATCATTTTCCCTCCAAGTAATTAATCAATCTGGTGGCACCTTCCAAGGAAAGAGGTGTCTCCAAAGAGTAAGAACTAGACTCTAAGTATAATTAAAGCTTTATAGCAGTTATGGTGAACCTTTCTGGAACCAAGTACCAAAAAGGGAGCGTGCGCATGCACGCTTGCCTAGGCCACAAACCAGCAGAGGAGCTGCCCAGGGCACATGGATGAGCCAAAACATGAACTTCCGGTTTCCAGCACACACATGCGTGCCGCCCAGCTAGTATTCCAGGTTTCTGGCATGCATACGTGCATTATGATCAGCTGGCTGATGCACAGGTTCACGCTAGAAAATGGAAGACCAGCTCTTCTAGTTTCTGGCACTGCTGCATGCATGAAGGCCATCTGATTGTTGTGCACACATGTGTGCCAGAAACCCGGAAAAAGAACGGCCAATGCCACATGTGCCAGGTGACATGGCTCTGTGTCCCACTTCGGGCATGCGTGCCATAGGTTCACCATCACGGCTTTATAGAATTACAGTATTGGAGCTAATATTCTCATGACCTGTTTTGGGGTGTCTGCAACAATTAACTTAACCCACTGTCATTATTTCGCCAGATAAAATCTCTAGGGGAGAAAATCCTCCACCTCTACTGTATAGAGAGGTTTGTGAGGCTATAACATCCCCTCTCCACCTGGTCCTGATCTAAGCACATATGCACAGCTGCTGTCTCCTTGAACAAGGGGAATATAGATTTTGGGCAGCACATTGAAGGAATAAACCTATTAAGAAAAAACCCCTTTCTCAGGACTGCCTCTGTAGCTTGATAAACTGGTTGACAGCACAAAAGGCAGGCTTTGTCTATAGCAGACAGAGGAAGCAATCCGCAGAGCCCAAGGAGGGAGATGAAGGATTTATTATATTCTGCGGAACATTCAATAATAAAGAAGCATCTGATTGCCTGCTGTTTCATTCTTCTCTCAGGCATGTATTGCTCTCTGCCTGAGTATCTTTTGGTAACACTGGTGCATTTCCTGTGCATAACATTCAAGCTACTTCTTGCTCATAGCATGTTTCATGTCTCCTTGTTTTTTTTTGTTTTTTTTTTGTCGTTTTCACAAGGCAGACAGAGGAAAAGAGCATGCAGCAGCATGATTTCTCATTCCAAATCAGGATTCCATAACCCCAGGGGGATGCTGTTGAAGGATCAAGACCCTGTTGCCACAGTCTGCCTCCTCCGGGGAAGGCCCTTGTATTCTTTTTACATAACAGCCCGTATCTCAGAGCCAAATCTCTCACTAGCCTTGCTGTTGAGTCCCACAAGCAACCTGGAATGCTGGTTGATCCAACAAATCAGGGGCTGACGAATTTCAGTGCTGGAGCCACAATTCTGTGTCAAAGGATTCTCTACAGCACTTATCAGTTTCAAGACATTTGTCTCAATCGAGCTGGGAATGGCAGCGTTAGGATTCATGTACGTTTTAACTGACCCATAAATCCTGAGAAGGAGGAGGCTTTTTTTCAGTGTATTCCATTTCCAATTCCAAGGGCTTTTGACAATCAAGGCTGGAAACAGTCAGAGAGGAGGCTGCTATAGAACTAGGTGGTTTGAAAAGCTGATTTCTTGATTTTCTTGCTTTAGTGAGAAAGTTATAGATTTAGCTGTTCAGAGATATAGAGACAGAGACAGAGATAGAGAAAGCCATTTTAAGATTGCTGCATGCATCGCAGAGTTCTGCTTCACATTGGGGCAGGTTATAAACAGCCTAAATTAAATAAATAAAACAACTAAGGCATAAGCTGTCACAAGTAATTAATCCTTAAGGAATGCATTCATAATAGAAAGCAGTTTTGTCTTACATTTTTTTAATTTTATTCATCTTTGCCAATGAGAAACAATATATTTATTTATTATCTAATGACTTTTCCTACAGAATATATTAACATGTCAGAAATGATCCATTATCAGTTCATTTAAACTTCAGTTTTACTACATTGCAATATGGTAAATTTCAACGCTCCCACCCCTTTGAGAGTTAATAGAAAACTTTATATTTATATGTTTAAAAACAAAAGGATGCCCTAAAATGGCAGGATTATTTGCTGATCTTACTAAAATATAGCTTTCAGAAAATTGTACTGTAGCTTTCCTGGGAAAATGCAACTTGCCAAAAATTGACTGGAGTATCATCCAAAGCTGATTCTGAAAGAGCATCTAATGGCTCATAGTCCTACATGGAATGAGTCTGGCTTAGAACACTTCAACAGAATTTCAAACATCCATCTGCTGGAATAACTAAGCATTAGAATGAAAACAACTGCCAAATTCCACAATAACTGTAGTCAAGTAGAACATCTTCTCTTTCATCCTTTGCCATTATTGCACAGTTACTGCCTATTTCATCTATCTATCTATCTATCTATCTATCTATCTATCTATCTATCTATCTATCTATCATCTGGGCTGCTTCTGGATCTGAGGATCTCAAAATCACTTCACTCTCTGGTTGTACTCATTTTACTTTGGTTGGTTTTAATGGAATGACACCTCCTGAAAATAGAATAGGGAGGAATTTGACACAATAACAATTATATCTCAACAAAAATAGTAACAAAGTAATTTTAGCACACTACGCAGCATGTTCACCATTTCCTTTTGATATGAAAGAAGAAGGTAAGAAGATGATACATAATTCTAACCTGCTTCCTCCTGGGAATGTTGCTGCAGTTTTTCAAAGCAAAAAACCCCAAAACCTCTCTAAGCCAGTGGTAGTCAACCTGGTCCCTACCGCCCACTAGTGGGCATTCCAGCTTTCATGGTGGGTGGTAGGGGTTTGCTGTAACTCTGCTTTATAAATTTTATAAAGTAAAGTTACTTCCCTAGTCCCTACTTTATAAATCACCATTAGTGCAGAACCGGTGGGTGGTTAGAAAATTTTACTACTAACAGAAATACAAAAGTGGGCGGTAGTTATAAAAAGGTTGACTACCCCTGCTCTAAGCAAATCAAAGACCTTCCCAGAAATTTCTTTCTTACTTGTGAAAAAAAAGGTACAGGAAAGTACCTTAGCATATTACTGTTTTTATTGTGTGGGTAGCTTTGGCTCACATCCACTATTTGAAAAAATCAGGGAATGGAACAGGAAGAAGCAAGAGAGTAATTATTTTAATCCGTTTATCAGGTTGCTTAGCCTGGCATATTTCTGAAGGGCTGCCATCTGTGTGTTTGTTTTAGTTGAATCTGACCTTTTTTAAAAAAAAAATGTTGTAGTTTGTACTCTTTGTACCAAGTTTAGCTTCAACCTCAATATTGGCCAATTGTATTAATTTAATTATTATCTTCAAGTAAACTAGATATTTGGGGGATGTGGTGGCTCAGTCGGCTAAGACACTAAAAGGTCAGTAGTTCGGCAGTTCGAATCTCTAGCACTGCGTAACGGAGTGAGCTCCTATTACTTGTCCCAGCTTCTGGCTACCTACCTGTTCAAAAGCATGCAAAAATGCAAGTAGAAAAAATAGGAACCACCTTTGATAGGAAGGTAACAGTGTTCCGTGTGCCTTTGGCATTTAGTCATGGCAGCTACATGACCACGGAGATGTCTTCGGACAGCGCTGGCTCTTTGGCTTTGAAATGGAGATAAGCACCGCCCTCAGGAAGTCAGGAACGACTAGCACATAATGTGCGAGGGGAACCTTTATCTTTACCTAAATTAGATATTGCAAATAAGAAGGGTCTAAGCCAGTGTTTCTCAATCTTGGCGACCTTAAAGTCACCAAGGTTGAGAAACACTTGTCTAAGCAATGTCTGCATTTTCAGGACTGAGCATCCAATTGACAAAAATGTGGCTAGGTATAATGGGTCATGATAAAATCTGCATTTAATAAAAACAATTGTTCCTTTAAAACATTATTTTATGTTTTCTTTTCTAAGTTTATCTCTCATATCTTTTAAGCTTTCTTTTCTTCTCTTCTCTTCAATTGCATATGATAATTAATGTCTGCCTGGACAAGTCCCAACAAATTTTCTTGGCAAGGTTTTTTGGAAGTGGTTCCTAGGGCTCAGAGACAATAACTAACCCAAGGTCATCCAGCTGGCCTTGTGCCTAAGGCAGGACTAGAACTCACAGTCTCGCAGTTTCTAATCTGATGTCTTAACCTCTACCACAAACTTGCTTTCCTTCTAAGATTAAGCCTATCATACTTTTAAGTTTTTGTTTTAAAATAGATATTTAAAATAGATAAAATATCATGGAAAGTTTTAGGTCAGGGATACAGCACACGCTTTGCAGGTAAGTGAGTTCTGGGTTTATTTTTTAGCATTCTTGATGTTATTAGATTTAGAAGGAATGACAGACTATTTCAATCTAATAGGGACTATTCAGCATTGCCTTTACAATCCACATTGCAAACAAACAAGATCATTTTAAATTCTTAGTTTTTCTGCTCCATGGCTAGATTTAGAGTCCTAGGACTCGAGCATGTGTATGCTTTGAGTTTGTAGAAATTATGTAGAATTATGTGATTTCAAACTGACCAATGGGCAGGTGAATGTTCTTTCTCCTAGATTTCTATCTACTTTAATGCCCTTTCCTTGAAAACAGATCAACTTGTCTATATATGTATCCAAGTATTTGCCTGGTAGTAATAAACCCTTTGGAAACCCTTATGGTGTATGATGCTGAGAAAAATTGTAAAACATGTTTTGTTTGTGTCTGTGTGTGTGTGTGTGTTCTTGTTATTCTATACTGGACTTTCTTGTTATTCTTTGAACAAGAACAGAAGAAGCTTCTTGGATGAGAAGCAAAACGTCTTCAAAGAATAACAAGAAAGTCCAGTTGCCTCTTGAAAAAGCACCTTTCATACAAGAAGCTGATTTGTTACAAGGCAGGAATAGACATGACAGTGTTGTTTTGGATTTAAATTTAGCATCAAGAAACACTGGGAAGAGATTGTGGAAGTTGTAGTCCTATGTAATGTATCTG
Source organism: Thamnophis sirtalis (assembly GCF_051295495.1). Lineage (NCBI taxonomy): Eukaryota > Metazoa > Chordata > Lepidosauria > Squamata > Natricidae > Thamnophis > Thamnophis sirtalis. The sequence continues at coordinate 51,383,486 of NW_028261387.1, forward strand.
GGAGGTAGCTAGTTCTCTATCTTAGGTATATGGCATCTTCGTGCAAAGTTATGTCTAAAATCTAGAAAGGTGTTTCTTTTATGAACTGAATCCAAAACATCTGTTGACTTAAAATATTTATTTTCTGGATTAAATAAAAAGAAATATATTAATATGGAATGATAATAGATGCTACCAATACAGCACGATGGAGATCAGAGTTCCAGAATAACATTGGACACTGGTTTGATCAGGGTTCTTTGTTATCCTGTCTTTTTTCTTCATAGACCTATTGTTCCCAAATTTATGTTGGAAAATTCTTTCAATATTCATTTGTAAAGTTGAAGTGCAACAACTTCTCACTGATACCATAACCATTCTGGAAAGGAATGGGTTGTACAAAGATTTGCTCATCATCACTGGGAATAGCTTCTTTAAATAAGCTAATGTGACTATTACTGCTACATTTAAGAAGCCCTAGTCCTTTAATGGATTTTCTCTATAGACTGCAATAAAATGGAAAGGAGAAATGTCCCATTCTGCCTCAATACATGTACTTTGGGTGATTGAAAAGGTAAAACAGCATCGACTCTGGTAGTACTTGGAAAGGAAAAGAATTGCAATAGAGCAAAACCTTTTCCTAAGGAAGAAAAGAAAAAAGAGATGGAAAACGCAAAGGCAAATCACTTCTATAATGATGGTTTATAAATTCACCAGGAATTGAGTCTGACTCAAAGTAGAGTTTATCTTCAATTCTGTTCATGTTGTTCCACAGTCTCTTTGAAGGAGTCAATAATGAGCTTGTCCAGACAATTGTTTCCTTGCACAGAGTTTATACAGCTGTTATTTGGCAGTTTCCTTGGATTCAGCTTACACTAATTAGTACTAATTTTGCCATAGACTATAAAATCTTAGATTTGTTTTTCTCTCATTATCCAAAAAGGATGCCTTGCCTAATTGGAAAATGTGGCTGATACTGGCAGCTTACCTCATAGGGAAAATTACATTAGTTACTCCATTCTTAACAGTGGTGAATCATTCTATTTGACAGGGTCAAAATATACTGGTAGCCGGGAGAGGATTCTTATTCTGTTTTGATTTGCTTCTCACTGTCTCCATATTAGGCTGCTGTTTGGGTTGTGAAATTTTCACTATGTGGTGTCTGAAACGAACAAGAACTTGTATCTGAAAGACAGGCTGAGAAGGTTGAAGTTGGTTGGCCACCCACTCAGCCTCCTTTGGAAGTCTCCAGCCTTCTAGGTGGTCTCCAAAATTTCCCATTTACAGAGGACATTTCATAACCAAAAGCAAAACCATTTTAAGTATTGTACCACAAATTCTTCTCTGTTTTCAGTTCTCTGGCACAAATAATGCAAAATGTTGGTTGTTTATGCAGCAGAGGAAGCCTGTCCTGCATTGCTGCCATGAACAGAAAAGAAGAAGGTTCAAGTCATACGGTGAAGCTGTTTTTCCTTTTCTAAATTTTCAGTTCACGCATTCCACCGGCTACTTACTAAGATTAAGTCAATTGCAAGATCATGAGAATATCAGTAAGATAGTTAAGAACAATGACTCTGAAATATCAGCTACATTCCTGCACTGCTTATGGATTACAAAATCATCAGAAAAGGGAGGTAGAAAATCACTGCTTGCATAGTTTACTCACCCACTACAGTGGCCTCTTCCTGAACTCCCTGATTAGATACATTCCTTCATGCAGCTTTCATTTTTATACCCAGGACAGATGTGTGTGGGGGCAGGAAGATAGGAGAAAGAATTAGGAAAAAGTACAGATTCTTTTAAATCTGGATTTCACAAATGGATACTTCTACTGCCTATATGTATGCCTTAAGAATTGGTGACTCTCCAATCCAATAAATTATATTTTATGGGAATTCCTGATACCTGTGTTTTTTCAATGAGTTGGTGCAGTGCCAATGGGCTTTAATTTCCCACATTGTCCTGGATTAATAAATACTACATCCCTTGTTTTGAGGTTCTTTTGGACATAAAGATATAAACAGAAGGATCCAGGTAGGAAGATCCAGAAATTTAAGAGCCATGGGTGGCATAGTGGTTAGAATGCAGTATTGCAGGCTAATTCTGAGTTTGAGTCTGAGTTTGAGTCTCACCAGCTCAAGGTTGCCTCAACCTTCCATCCTTCCAAGGTCAGTAAAACAAGGACCCATATTGTTGGGGGCATTATGCTGACTCTGTAAACCACTTAGAGAGGGCGGTAAAGCACTGTGAAGCAGTATATAAGTCTAAGTGCTATTGCTATTGCTACCACCTAACCAGGGGTGGCATTCACTTACCTTCCCTACTGGTCCGCAAATGTGAGTGTACGCACGTCCATGCATACACTCAGCCTTTTATGCATGCACTTTGGCTAAAAATGTGTCTAAATGGGATGGCATAGAGCTGCTACTGGTTCAGATGAACCAGTCCGAACTGGCAGAATACCACCTCTGCACCTAACTGCCTGCAGAATCCTATCCTAGATTTGGGTTGGGAGAGCTACAAAGGAAACCTTCTTTAAGAGGGGCTGATGGAGTTGAGTGTCGGAAGGAAACATAATGCAGACTTGTGGCAGATTTAGCCAGGATGTCTTTGGAAGAACGAGTAACATCTGGAGAAGCTTTCCTTTAATGAGTTCATAAGGGACTTTAAACCTGCAGGGTTATTAGTGACATATTAATAATTCTCTTACAGAAAACTGCTGTTCTCCAGCATATAAATTTGAGAGGTTTGCTCTGAAGCATTTTGTGGGTGGAAGTTTGCTGGTTATAAATTGTTTCGGAAAAACACTGATATTCCCCTCCAACTCTTAGAACAGTATAACTTGACCTGAAACATGGACAATTAACAGAGAAAAGCAATATCCAGAAGAGATTTGGGGAAATGAATAGAAAATTGGGTGTGTGTGAGATTTTAATCAAAAAGTCCACCATAATTTAATATACACATTTCTTCATGGGTAAATAAACCCAGGAACCTCCAACCTAATACAAAATGGATGCTTTCACACACACACACACACCTCCAAAAAGAAAAGAAAAAGAAAAATTGTTGCCTAAGAAGAGATCAAAAGATTTGGGTAACATTTACTGACTGATATATGTAGCTTCATGCTTATAAATAGGTATAATAATTTAAATATGACACATATTACTATTGAAGAAAATATTGCAGCTCAGTGATCTGGCTATCTGTCCACACAACCCTCCAGTGACTAATTTGTGCTGATTGGGTTTAAAAACCAGGCCCTTGTCTTTAAACCAAACATCAGCTGACCAGCCTATGGAAACAGCTTGTGATGTCCTAGAAGTAAGGAACATTGTCAGGACAAAGGATCCTTTACTAAGGACACACTGGGTAATCAACTGGTCACTTTGCATGAATTCAAAATAAGATAAAAACATTAAAATGTAGCTGAAAAAAGCAATGATTAAAACAATAAAAGTTAAAACAGCAACAGATATCTGTATATAATAGCTCTGGACCAAACTAAATATGCCATCACTAATTTCATAAAAATAATAATATAGACAGTTGAATTTCTCAAGTGATGTTTCCAGACCCTTGATGATACAACATTCATCATCATCAACCTCAATTAAGTATAATATGGATTTTTTTTTATTAAAGCCAGTATCTGATTAAATTTTGTGGACTGAATTACATAAAGGGACTTGGAACAAGAAATAGATATCCTCTTTTTCTCATCTTCAGCAAATCTTACACTTACACTTGCCAGGTAACTTCCAAGGACTAGAACATTTGGAAGAAAATTAGGGTACCAGAAATTTCAAGAGTGTTTTATCTTTGAATTTGTAGGAGAAAAATGGGATTACAACATATGCAGTAATAAACATACATTTCTTGCCATACACTCTCTTCAGTTCCATTCCAGGGTCATTTGCTAGATGATAGGTAGGTAGGAGAGGGAGAGGGAGAGGGAGGGACGGAGGGAGGGAGGGAGATAGATTTAGATAGATAGATAGACAGTCAGACAGCTAAACAGACAGACAATATCAATATGCACTTCTGTTCTCCATATAGTTTTTGGAAAAAAGAAACAATTTCTATGGTACAAATGTGAACAAATCACTGGTTTTATTTCATTTTAATTATTAAACTGATCTGTCATATTTAGAATAACTGGGGAGAAGAAATCAGACCATAATGTCTCCCAAGCAAATTTGTTCAAAATGTGTTGAGAATTTAGTTGGTGTTAAATAATTTCATATCCAGAACTTTCTGCTGGCCAAAGTATTAGTAAACAATGTAAATACCATGTGGCGCAAATGTTAAACACCACGTGGGACTAGCAAGACAAGCTAAGAATAAATTCATACAAGTGGCTTGTTGAAAATTAAATTTATTTTGTTTGTCAGATTTAAGGCTGTCCAATACCATAAAGACTCTGGGTGGAATACAATATTTTAAAAAGCAAGAAACAATATTAAAAGACAAAATGAAACATGTGCAGAAGAGATTAAAAACAGATGACATTTTAATGGATGAGAACCAGAACATGCTGATTCTGTTCAATTATAGATGATAGAGCCATGGTGGCACAGTGGTTAGAATGCAGTATTGCAGGCAAACTCTACTAGTTGCCAGCAGTTCGATTCTGACTGGCTCAAGGTTGACTCAGCCTTCCAACCTTCTGAGGTCAGTAATATAAGGTCCTAGATTGTTGGGGTCAATATGCTGACTGTGCTTAAAGAGTGGTATAAAGCACTATGAAGCAGTATATTAGTCTAAATGCTATTACTATATGCAGAAACTATTAGAGACAGCAACCCCTCAAGTATTCAGGCCCTGTGTCATAAAGGGCTTTGTTGATAGCAACCAGCACCTTGAATTGAATTTGGAAGTCAACTGGCATCATAGCAGCTTGTGGAGCAGTGGTATTAGATGGCTAAATGGAGGGATGCTCCTTAGTGTCTGTGCTGCTATATTCTGGACTAGTTGAATCCTCTGAATGATCTTCAAAGGCAGCCCCGTGGAAGATGTTGCAACACCTACATGTGACTAGGGTAGGGATGACTGTCTGAAGGGCTCCCTGGTTCAGGAATACATCAGATGGAATTGAGTAAAAGCCTTCCTGATGATAGCTGTACAGCTCTTCAAACAGGAAGAAAAGTCCAAGAAAAAACCCAGGTGGGATTCTAGTCTCAAATGGGAAAGTGCAACCCCTTCCAAGATTAAAGTTGAAAAATTCTAGGATTGAGGAACCCAAATCTACATAACACTTAATCTTTCTAAGGTTGAAACCAGAGGTGGGTTGCTGCTGTTTTGGTCTTGTTTGGCCCAACAAACCAGTGGTGGTGGCAGGAGGCTCCTCCCACCCACTCGGATGCTTCTGCACATGCACAGAAATGTTGCACATGTGAGCGAACTGGTAGTAAACCGGTTAGCAACCCACCACTGGTTGAAACCAAGTCCTTTTCCATCCAGATGCTCATTGTAGGAGATGATCAGGCTGAGCCCGAGGGCAGGGTCAGACCGATCCTCAGTTTGGAGCCTCTACATCCCCATAAGATACCTAAGTCCAGTACCTTGCCTTGACAAGGTAGTAGTTTAAAGTCGTGTGTATAGGTAGCATGAAATAAACCTGTAGTACTTTTGAACTGTCTCCTGGGTCCTGACATCTTACCTGACACTCACAATCTCAGCCACTGGGACAAGACTTGGTAAGCCCAAGTTTGAGTTGTAGAATTGGGAATCATCAGCATACTTGAGATATTTTAGCCCAAACTAATTGATAACCTCATTCATCAGCAGTATATGCATGTTAACCAAAAGGCAAGACCATTTAGCCCTGGACATTCCTCCTGGTTTATTGAAGAAAAAGTTATACAGATATGCTTCATCAAATCTGACCCTTTTTATAAAGTTCTTCAATAGTAAACCCATCTCAAAAATAATGAGACCGACTGAATATAAATGGCCTCTGATTCTTTTTCAACTCCTTTGCTGAAATATGGGCTGGATATGACTCTTTAAATACCCCTGGAGAGACCAGTTATTACACAGCACAGAGTGCAATGAGTTATACTGAGAGGTTAAAGGAGATCCTTTACCACAACTGATACTGGAGCAGAAAGTGAAGCTTCATGGTCCTTAACATAACAGCATTTTTAAAGCCATGGCTGTTCATAAGTATCTTATCTTTTCAGATTTATAAATCAGCCCACAAAAGAATTTGGAGCTCTTTCTTCTTACGAGTGTGCCAGATAGACAATTGAAGGCAGCTGTGCATGGGTGGTCACTGATCCTTGTACATAGCTAAATAGAAGCCAGGGGAAGGATCTCACAGAGATGTTTCTGGGTTTAAATACATGGTTCAAACTCCAGGGCTCTCAAAGACATTTCTTGCCCATAGGAATCACCTAGATCAGGGCTGCCAAACTCATGGCCCGTGGGCTGGATGCATCACGCACTGGCCACGCCCACACTGGTTTAGCAAAGCGGGGGAAAGTCCCAATATATCACGTGACACTGCCATGAGGCTGCAAGTTTGACAGCCCTGACTGAGATCTTTTTCCAATCTACGTTCATGCAGGTGAGCATCAAATGCAATGCTGTTATCATAAATATGACAGCTAGCATTCCCCACTTCCTTCTGCCTTGATAACAAACATTGCTATCCACTACTCAACTTGGTGCCTTCCAGATGTGTTGGCCATCAATCCCAATTCCGCCAGCCAGCATCTCTCTTGTTTTGGGAATTGCACTTCTGAAGGGCAGCAAGTTGGGAATCAGTATTTGGCTGTGAGTAATATTGTTGACAATTGCCATATACCCACACATTTGCTCACCTTCTTCTCTGAATTCCAATCCTGAATCAGCTAGCCAAACATGGCTGGTTCTTATGTAGCTGTACAATATCTGTTGTTGGAATAAGCTCTCCTTCAAAACTCACCCAGGGCATATTTGCTATCAATCATTAACTACCATCTATGCCGCCAAAGGATGTTAACTCCTTGTGTTCAATGCTGTTTGGTAAGGAAAAGCAAATTTGCAAAAAAAACAAAAATGTCATGCACACTGTCATGCAAGCACTCTCTGTTCTTTTTAAATTAAAGGTTAATAGCAATTTATGAGTTTATGCTGCAAACCAGCTATTTAAAACCCTTGTGAAAACAACCTGTTCTCTGGATCATATTAAGTCTCATCATGCTCTTCCATTTTTCCAGACACCAAACACCCTTTTCCTTCAAGAAACTAATCTTTCAGGAACCATGGAAAGCAGGCTGTTCCACAGTGTCTCTTTGAAAAGTGGTTTAGAAGAATGACCAGGTGAAGAGTAGGATGAAATGGGGGGGCACAGTTAATTGTATCTTAAGTGCATTTAAAAGCAGGCATTAGCTAGATCCACATTTGATATACTAATTCTCACAACGAAAACATTTCTTGTCTAGATATCCCTTTTCCATCTTGTATCTTAGAAATTATCTGTAAAGATTATGTGATCTTCCAGACACAGCTAACTAATTTTTTGTTGTCTTTTGACATTTTGAGATTAGTAGCATTCACTGGGGCAAAAAGATCCATGCCATTAAGGTAAACGTCCCACTTGCACATATGTGCTAGTTGTTCCCAACTCTAGGGGGCGGTGCTCATGTCCATTTCAAAGAGCTGGCGCTGTCCGAAGACATTTTTGTGGTCATGTGGCCGGCATGACTGAATGCCGAAGGCACACAGAATGCTGTTACCTTCCCATCAAAGGTGGTCCCAAGTTTTCTACTTGCATTTTTGCATGCTTTCGAACTTCTAGGTTGGCAGAAGCTGGGACAAGTAACGGGAGCTCACTCAAACTGCTGAACTGCCGACCTATCTGATCGACAAGCTCGAGTCTTAGCCACTGAGCCACTACATCCCTCTTCCATGTCATTAAATGTCTGCAAAATTTACCCATATTATCACAGCAGGGGGCAGCACCTACTGGTTTAGTGATTGGGGCGGGGGATGAGAGATTCATTCATTCACAGATGGGAGACTACCAGCAAACTTCAGGATTACAAGCTGCATGGGGAACTCAAAAGCAAATCTAAAAGAAAAAAGCTAATTGCAGCAAACTGTTCACACTGTTGCCAAGAAAATTGCACAATGATCTTGCAATCACCAAGAGTCATACTTGATTCAAGGAAGACTTTAGCTTTATTCCCATAATACTAATGGCTTTACCCTACATATGACTAAATACAAAGTCTTACAAACAGATACCTATCTGAAGGCTGCTTTTCATTAATCACATGGAACTATCTCTGAAATCTTTAGCTACACTGTTTACAGCTTCTGGTGAGTTGCCAGATGCCTGCTCCCTATCTGTGGGTCTCTCTATGCACTGCGGAACGTGCTTAGTATGGAGAGTTTCATGTACAGAAAGCACATTTGCTGCTTATGAGAGTGCGCTAAATTAACTATGAATAAGTGAAAAGAAAGAAGAACAAAACAAAAACAATGAAGAAGTATCATTGGCACATATAATATATGCATACATTGGCATCATATATTATTTACATTAAAATATGTTCCCTTTTGTTAGCAAGCCTATGATGAAATACTAACATTTTATAAGTGTTTTGGAAAAAAAATAGGATTAATAGGGTTTAGGAAAAGCTTCTAACGTGATCCTTACATTTCAAATGGAATGTGGGATTTGGCTGGAGTGGCTATTTCTGTCTCTTCTGATGGGGGAAGAGGGAGTTCGCCTGTATTAATCGAGATGAAAATTTCTACACTATAGAAAATTCATGTTACCAAAACTAAAAAACCAACCCCAATGACTGAATGATCTCTGCAGCAGTCCTAGCTACTGTTGATGAGAAGCCCTTTTCTCCCCTTTATATAATTGTTTATTTTTAAACTGGGTTTACACTGGACAGCTCTTTAGACAGAGGATACCTTAAAATAGAAATTGTTCTTTGTCTGCCTTTTGAATAGAAGCCTTTCTTCTGTAAAGTAGGACATGCGTCCTCCTGTGCAGAGAAGGTCTCAAATATTTGCAATTTTCTTCTTGTGATGGTGAAAGAAGTAATTGGTGGAGAATTCTTAATGACAGACTACGGAATAAAAGCAGACTTCTTCAGCCTTTTTCTGGTGGCAGTACGATTCTCATTCTTTCTCCTCGGTTTGGGTAGGTTTATGTTAAAGTACCTGATGCACAATAGCAGGTCAACTGTTCTAAATCCTGGACAAAAATGAGTCAAACAGATAACTTCTACCTGCTTTTAGCTCTGACCACTCCCATTGTTGGAATGCAGACCAAAACAGGTTTTGAGTTCAACTGAGATAATACAAGCCTAAGCTTTGAGTGTGGTAAGAATACAATTATATCTTTTAGGACTGTTATATTTCCAACAATAACTCACACAACTCACATATACAAATCACTCAACTTTGTTTGTGCTCAACGATAAGGAAGTTGAATGTAACTTAATATTTGCAGCTTTTTTAAAAAAAAGGTTACCAGGACAGATTGACACTAATTCAAGACTGAATATCTTCCAAGAAACAATGGATGAAAACTAATCAAGGAGAGAAGCAATCCAGAATTAAGGTGAAATTTCCTAACAGAACAATTAACCAATGGGATGGCTTGCCTTCAGAAGTTTAAGAAGAGATGCATAACTATTTGTCTGAAATGGCATAGGATCTCCCGCTTGGGAGGGGTTTGGACTACAAGACCAGAGGTGGGTTGCCAATTTTTCTACTACCAGTTTGGGCGTGTTCGTGCAACGCTTCTGTGCATGCACAGAAGCATCTGGGCAGGTGGATGAAGCCTCCTGCTACCACTACTACCAGTTCGCCCAATCCGGGCTGAACCGGCAGCAACCCACCTCTGTACAGGACCTCTAAGGTCCCTTCCAACTTCGTTACTCTGTTATATATTTTGCTTTTAAATAACTCATGCATTTATTCTGCCAGAGAGCAAGGAAAGTAGAAAAGGGGGATCAAGGAAGTTAAAGCTTTGAATGAATTGTTCTAAAATTTATATTTTCAATTTTGGCAAGTTTTTGATGCTGCAGCTATCACTGGTTTGTTAAGGCATGTTGTTAAAACAGACATTGCTGCTTTTATATTATTTTCAAACAAGAAGTCTTAGAGAAGAACACTCTGTAGCAAAGTGTAATTCTTCAATGTATAAATGAAAAGCTTCATTTATTAAGTCAGCTTGCATGGCAATCAACCGGAAATGAGCATTAGTCTGTTTGCATTATTACCCCACAGATCTCTGGGTAGAGAAAGCAAAACAAACAACATTTGCCTGTTCTCATTATTGCAAATGCATGCATAGCCAAAATATGTCAGTTGACTGGCATCTAGTACTTGATTACCAAATGTGTAAACTTGCTGTTGAATATCACCTGTCGACAACCAATCAAACTGTTAGGTAATTGCCTAAGTACAGAAAGTGGACATCCAAGAAATATGTCTGTCACTTGAACAGATTGTGTCAACATTTTCTGGAACCCTGCCTGTTCCAGTAGCATTAGCACTTCCACGCCACTGGATAAAAGTTTTTATTTTGAATTCAGAACAAATTTTACCAAGCCTTTATGTTCCAGAGGAAATAAAACAAAATGGGGATAGGAGTGGGAGTGGAATGAGAGTAGAAAAACCAAATGCAGAAACACTAAGATAGAAACGCACAAAATAAAGGGATTGTACCTCAACTTATGCCACTTCTGAAACAGATGTATATAACCCTTTAATGATTGAATACAGCTGCTTTAATGATTCAAAAATGCTTTGTCCTAGGGTAATCCACAGGAATTCATGTTAAAAAGTCAAGATGGTGATCAGAATTGTGTGATCAAACTCCATCTGTTTTTTATGTGCATTGCACGCGTGACCAATCCTGACCAAAAACCAATCCTGATTTTGAATACATCATGGAGATGCCCTTTTTAGTCACACTCATATAATGAAGCACTTCTGTTTAAAGAAAACTAACATGTAGAAGTGCCTCAGAAGTGCTAATACATATAGATATTAAGAACAGGTTAGATCCATAGCCGTTTCATGAAAACAGTTCTTAATAAATACATTTATAAGCCCCTGAGCCAACCAATGCCAGCTATCAAATCATTTCCTCAGTCTAAACAATAGAATCTCTGCTAAAATATCTATTCTTACCATAACCCTGTAAGACAAGAGACCATTTACAGAGGCATCATTTTTGTACATGTATTGTGATGTTATATGCCCATATGAAAGGGGTAGATCACAACAGCTCAATGCTGTCTTTGTTGTTTTGATGAATGGGCTTGATTCTGCAGACTCCTCAGCTTGGAAAAACCACAATTAAGAGTGGTTCTGCATTTCCTGAAGACGTCTGGAGGTCTACATGGTGAATGTTCTATTTTCTTGAAAGAGGAGAGGAAACGTATAACTTTTATGCCGTAAAGCAGCCTTCTTCAACCTGCCATCCTGAAGGGATGTTAGGCCTGCAACTTTTAGAAGGGATTTCTAAGAGGTATAGTCCAGAGGTGGGTTGCTGCTGGTTTGGCCCAGTTCAGCCGAACCAGTAGTGGAATTCAAGCCTGAGTCGCAGAACCATCAACGACTCAGGCCTGCCATGCCCCTGAACCGGTTCCCTTTGCTGCCGTTTGGCTGCCCATTTTGGATTTTAGTGACTGCACATGCATAGTTCACTGTATATGAACAGTGAACAGTGAACGACACTGTAGTGTCATTGTCTTCAAAAGCATCCTTCCTTGCTTTATACATTTTTATACATCTTATACATCTGTATACATCTTATAAGACTTTATAATCTTATTTTTAGCATTTATAAAACATGATTATATCAAAATGCCATTTTCCCCTTGCCTATCTCCTATGGGATGCAGTATAAAGCCATGAACTCACAGTGCTTGGCATTTTACTGCTTAGTTTTGGTGAAATGGTATGGCATCATAAACCTGACTGTAATATATAAATACTATCATATTTCCCTGAAAATAAGACCTCCCCGGATAATAAGCACAATTGGGGTTTTGAGCACATGTGCTAAAATAAGCCCTTCCCCAAAATAAGCCCTTCCCCAAAATAAGCCCTTCCCCAAAATATTGCAATACAGCAACAGCCATGAGGGGACCATGCTTGCCGCCTCCTGCATCTCAAAAATAATAAGACTTCCCCCAAAATAAGGCCAAGTGCTTATTTTTTGGGGAGGGGAAACATGGTAATGTTAAATACTAATATTTTAATAAGGTGGAGATGGAGTTGCCTTTAAACTCTTAATGGCATGCTCTTCAAGAGAATGACTAGTCAATAGAAGTTGGGATGAGAAGGGGAGCTTCAAGAAAGTGCCAACATAGAGGTTGTATCACTGATCAGGCAGAGGTGTGAAAACTCACATTAACTTAACAAGCCAAAGCATGGCACGGGGTTGGACTTAATTTGCTTCACTAAGGACTATTGAAATAGGAAATTTTATATGCACATATATTTCTGGGCATGGATACATACATTGAAAGTGTATATGTAGGCTTTGGAAGGGACAAAATAAGCAGGAGGGGCATGACTTAGAACCACCTTCTGGAGGAAAATTCAATTGTCCACAATCAAGCTTATAAGCCAAGGCTCAGGTGGAGCCTTGTAGTAAGCATAAGGGAGAATCCCAGGGTTGACATTAACAGGGCACACTACTGTAACAGATTCAATGTGTATGACCAGATATGTGTGGGAGGGTGTTGCAAGCTATTTCACTCAGCCTATCAGACTTCAGTTGGACAAGGAAAAATGCAAACACTTAAAAGCATCAGAGGAGGTTCTGGCAGGAGAAACAGCAACAGTTGGATGTTGTCATCCTCTGCTTGCCACAAAATTCAAATGTTGTTGATCTCATCTACAATCTTACACGTGTCTTTTGCTGGAAGCAAAACATTATCCCGTAAATCCCACTTTTATGTGTCAGAAAAGCCCCTGGCCCACTGCCCAGCCACAAGCTGGTAGGAAGGCCAGGGGACAAAGTGTGATTGAATGTAAACAGTGAGGAGAGGGCAGGGAAAGTTACTCAAATTTCTGGAGAGAAAAAAAGGCTGGAACAAAAACAGGCAACATTAGACTGTTCATGTTCCTGGGACACCAGTAATAGTGAAGAACAAGTCTTCATGTTATCTAGTACAACTGAGAGCAGACTCTCTCATCAGAATCATCTCAGTGATTTTAAACACCAATGTTTCAACTTTAAGATGTCTGGACCTCAACTCCTTAGAATTCCCTAGCCAGCATGCTTAAAGTTACCAAGGTTGAGAGACTCTGCATAACACTTTTTCAGAAAGGTAAATAAATGTTCTTGTATGGCAGCTTAAGCTAAAAACATAGTATTTTCTGAAAGTATTATTTCAGATTTCAATATCGTGCTGAGATAAACACTTTTCTGATCATATATTGCACACATGATGAGCTACAATGTCTGTATGTTGTAGCAGATAATCAGAAGTCATATGTGTTGGTGCATTCTCTCTTTCTCTCTCTCTCTTTTACAAACACTCACACACATACAGGGGGAGGGAGGGAGAGAGAGAGAGCACACGGACTAACTGGTTGCAAAGAAATTGTTTGGTCTGCACTTGGCAATCCTCATCAAAGATCAGGCTGTGACAGCAGTTTGGCTCTTTGCGAAGCAGAGTCCGTGAAAAGAGTCAATCTCATTGGTATAGGAAGCTGTAATCTGATTTCCCGAAACAGTTGAAGCATGTAGCAGTGCCAAAAGCAGAAATGCATGATTTCCTAGGCAATACTCCCTGCATTTTGGAGCTGTATACAAAAATGTAAAACTTAGATGGTGAGAAGCAGCTTGTGGAGGTCCACATCCTCTCTCATGGAGCCAGATTGGATTGGATTTTAGGAAAGAGGAGGGAATTCAGCCTAGATTACCCAACTCCCAAAACAAAGATTACCAGCCTAGTCACAAAATAAAACAATTATCTTTCTGCTCAGTAGACAATTCTCTCCACTGGTCAGTTTGCTGGGCACAGAAAGTTTTCAAGCATGGTGATGCTCTTCTTTGGGAACACAGATAATTGAACAAGTACTCTGGATAGAAGTCAGATAATCTAGGGGGAATTAAGAATTAAGAAAAACTTCTGAGATGAAGCTTCTGACTCTGTTCTGTTCTCTCTTCAGGATAGGAAGAAAAACCAAGATCCTCTGCCCACTGACCCTCGTATAGACTTTGCCCTCAAGGAAAGCAAATTACGTTCAACATTACAAATTCAAGCATTCTTTCAGCTGCAGAACTGTTACAGTAACACAGGTTTCCTATCCTTAATGTTTATCATATTGCTTGATCGATGTAACCTTTAGCCTTGTTTGAAATCCAGTTACTGGCTTTGGATTTGAACTGTAGCTATGTCTTTATTTCAAAATGAAATCAGAATGTGTTAATTTTACTTCTATTTATTTAAGCATGCTGCCTCCTGTCCAATGATGCCGATATTGTTTTTAATCGAAGTTCACATGTGCAATAGAGTACCGGTATCTCTCTTTCGTATACCTGTTTTTAATTTTGACTTTGAAGAAATAGCATGCACAATCAATTATTCTCAGGGCTCCCCTTCGGTTTCCATAGTCAAAAATATATTGATGACAGGATAGAACAGCAGCAAGATTGAAACTGTTTTTCTGAATTTGCCAACCTCGTTCATGAAATAAAGGCTTCCCATTTAGAACCATAGCAGATTTCATTTGTTGTTGAAGCTGCTGGACTGCTTTGCTTTTCAGGATCAGGAATCCATGTTCCCCTACTCCCTTCTCAGTCCAGTTCCTTATACTCTACCGACCCTGTCAGCAGCAGCAGCAGCAGCAGCAGCAGCTTCTGCTGCAGCAAGTGCTATGCATATTGCTGAAACATCCGGGTGTCTATTGTTCCCTTCATCCGCCTTTGCTCTCTAAAATCCAGATGCCCTGCTGCCACAACATTTGCTTTGCTTGCTTCAGAAAAATACCAAAGTAAAGGCTTTTCACAAATGTTATTGCATCCTGCAATCCAAATGAAAGGCCATCAAGACAAGTGCCTTTCTGTTTCTCAAGCATCCCTAACTTTTCTTAAGGTGATGGTATCAATGGTGGATTCCTACTGGTTTGACCAGGTTCAGCCGAACTGGTAGTGGTTTGGTGGCATGGGTCACTGGAACCTGCAGCATGGGTCGCTGGAACCTGCCCCTGAACTGGTTCTCTGGGCGGCGCCATAGGTGCATTCGCAGAACAATTTTTATTGTATTTCACATGTGTGCGCAGCGGGACCACAAGCAAACTGGCAGTAGTACCTGCCAGAACCTACCCCTGGATGGTATCATGGAGAAAAACCCTATAAAATTAAGGAACACTAGGAAAGGCTTCAGAAAATGTCATCTGGAATAAATTTGAAACCAACCTTATTATAACATAAACTGGTGAAACAGTTAACCCTTATCAATTTAGGATATGTGCAAACCATTTTTGGTGTATTTGTGATATATGTACAGATGTATACATTATAATAAGGGCACTCAGTCAAGAACTCACCCGTATGTGTCTTAATCTGGCCAAAGGTAAGCTTGTGCCACTGGTATGTGAAGCAGTCTTCAGTGTTAAGTCATTACAGTCAGATTTCTAGAAGTGGTTTCACTTGAAATATCTAAAACATTTCTCAGGCCAGAATGTGCGAACTATTAATGAAGAGGAGAAAATGCAACAGCAAATGCCACACAGAATGCCCATTCTAACCCATACTTATGTCTTGCGTATGAATGGCAGATGTTGAAAATGCAAATGTTGATTTCAAATCCTCTACGTTAAAATGGTAAAAGCATCACATAGTAATACTGTAACAGCTGGAGTCACAGACCATTAAAACAGAAGGTGCTCGTATCTATTCTTAGAAGTCCCCAATGAAACAGTCTGAGTATCGCTGCCATTTCACCCCATTGCAAATTCATTTCTGCTACTATCCTTTCAGGTTTATTGCTTTAATCACCCTGCTTCGTACCATCTGCTACCTTTCGTTGGCTCTGATGAACAGCTTCCTGTTCCTAAAGCAACCGACCCTCAACCTGGTTACCTCCCAGAAACATTCTTCATTAATGTCATCATCTCCTGTGCCTGTGCCAGCTGAAACGTGGAGGCTGCCACCCTTTCATGGACAATGCCAAACCCAATTTACTAAGAGTTTATTCTCTTCCTCCAAGATTTGGAAATACCCCTCTGCCTTTTGTAATTTCAGCCACGTCCTTTGATCTCCACCTTCTCTCCCCAGCTTGTGACAGGTTCCATTCTTTTGTCCTGCCCAGCAAATTCCTGTTTGACAGTCTTCCCCAACCTGATCTTTCCAGTCGAAATACATTGGGCTGTAACTCTAAGTTGATTAAACAACAGCAGATATGAAAGGGTTCCTGCCATACTGTATACAGTAGTAGGGGGTGGGAACCAATTAACATTTGCATAAGAGGAAGGAAACATGAATCTCCCTAGGAAAGTCTCTGCACTGAGGTGAATGTTGTTACAGCTCTGTATTTTTAGGGTTCAGCAATTTTTTTAGAATTTAGTCTTTACTCTGATGTAGCAAAGCAGTCCCTCAAACTCTTTAGGAAAACAGCATGCCTCCCTCTTCTTCTAACAGAGATGGCATCACATATCTATTTTACTGGTTCTTACAAAGCTTACCTCCTCAGCATTGTCTGGCACTTGGAAATTTTGAATGAGATTTCTGCATGTGCACTGCAACCTCTTCCAGTTTATCCCACTGGTATAAGGCAAATTTAAGATATGCCATGTGGTAGCAGAGGAATGTCCCCATCTCTCCTTTCTTGGCCACCTTCTTCCTGACCCCTCTCTTTAGCAGATAAGATTATTTATCTTTTTATTTCTTTCCTTGAAGTTTTAGAAAGATTTGGATTTGCTGCAGAGCACAGCTGCAGTCACAGCTGGCACTCCATCATGGGTTTGTAGATGATACAAGAAGAGAGCAGACAGTGGTGTCACTGCGGACTCAAGCTGTTAAGGGTGCAAGCAACTAGAAAGTCAGAAGCTTAATTTAAGACTGTGATAATAATCTTTGTAGCTCAAAATCAAATGGCCCAGCATTTCCAAGGGCATGTCTAATTCATATTCCATTATTCTGCCTAAGGTAACTCGGAAATCTTACCTGAATTTGTGTGATAGTTCAAGTATTTATTACATTGAGCTTGCAAAGAACATTGCAAATCTAGAGCTGCAGTGGTACAGAGGTTAGAATGCAGTACTGCAGGCTACTTCTGTTGACTGCCAACTGCCTGCAATTTGGCAGTTCGAATTTCACCAGATTCAAGGTTGACTCAGCCTTCCATCCTTCTGAAGTGAGTAAAATGAGAGTCCCGATTGGTGGAGGGGCTCTGTAAACCCCTTAGAGAGGGCTGTAAAGCCCTGTGAAGCAGTATATAAGTGCTATTGCTATTTCTACATTGCTGTCTCAGGCTTTAAACTTATTTGTTTTTCCCTTGATTTGTAGCTGAGATCTTTTTTCATGCAAAGCATCCAATCTGTCACTGACTACTCTTTCTTCTTCTTCTTTTTTAATTAAGGTACTCAAATAAAACTCTTAGGATCCAAACTTCTGTGGCAGCTTTCCTATATTCCTTTGAATTGAAACAAGGCAATCCAATAATATACAGTTATAAATATTGGTTTACGCTTGCAAGCAGGATCTCAATTGGAGTAGATTGCTTTTACTCCTTTAAGTTCCCCTAATATCTTTGTAACTCAGTGTCTGATCTTCATGGGGTTTGGTTAGTGCAAATTCCTTGTTAAATGATTCTGCACTGCCAAAGTGTCATGAGGATGTATCCATCGGACTTTATCAGGTACCAGTAACATAGAAGCACAAGATTATGAGGTGCAAGGTTATTGAGGAAAATCCATGAAAATTACTAAGCGTAGCAAGAAATAAAGCTTTCCCACCCCCACTTCCCTGTATTAGGGAGAAAGTGAAGTACCTACCCTGGTGATTTCAAATTAGTTAACACAGCAGATTTTAAATTTCCCAGGAGAGCTATTTCTTATAACAACTGACAGAATGTTACTGTTCTTTGTCAGCTGTTTTATTAGCATCTTGCTGGTTCTTTAAATGCCCCAGAGCTTGAAGTGATCCGTGTGCATGCATGCATCCCAGAGAAAAGGCTATTCTAGCTTCAGGCAATAAAATGGGAGCATTTTATAGAACAGGATGGAAGGAAGCTTTGTGGTCTCATAGGGATACTTTGCAAGGCATCATATTCTAACCAGCTGTTAGACATTTCACTGCCCTTGCTTTCAGTTCACTTGGCAAAGCTGAATCCATCAAGAAGAAGATAAAATGATTTCTCAGAAATCTAGTGTCAAAGGTAGAGAACCAACGTCATTCACTGCTGTGAAATTGTGATTATTATAACAAAATTCTCTAGATTTTATACCAAGTATTGTATCCTCTCTGCCCTGTAAGAGTCAGGATTCCTGGAGGCTTAGGAGCTACAAGTTCTAAACATTTTCATTTGGCTTCTGAAATCTGCACAGGGGATTTTGGGGGTTGTGAAATGAAATGCTCAAGGTGAGGTGCAGAGAACACTAAAGCTAGTTGATCTTCAGAGGTATGCACCTTGGGTGGGGGGATGAAAGAGAGTGGTAAATGATGAAAACAGCATCAGGTGACATAATTCAAGCTCCACCTCTTTGCTACATATGCCTCATGATGTTACATGAATCTAAAAAGGGGGCAGAGTTTCCAATACAACGACATGATTTTTTCCATTATTTTGATGGAAGTGGTGTATTCTGTGGATACCTCTGTCCATCTTGAACCAAGACCAGAGAATATAATTTTATTCTTTACTTTCTCCTACATTGAACAAGTTTTCAAATATTTCACATTTATGTCAGTTTTAAATGACTGCTTAATGGAACATGTGTGAAGGCAGATTTTTTGCCCTGAAAGATGATCTAAAAATATGAAATGAAATGAAGATTAATAACAGATGTGCTTATGTCCGTTTATATACTACCTTTTACACAGAATACACGGTACCTAGCAACAACTGTAACAAAAATGGAATAAAATGATGTTATAATTTCTTTAAATAAATAAAAACCCCATAAAATGCCAAACAATAGCCACAGCTTGCCATGATAAAAATCTATTAAAACATTTTAAAATGGGACATGAAAAGGGACATGAAACAAAAACTTTGGTTGAGGAAAGTTTTCCAAAGTTTGGGCTCCCCAGTGAGCCTAGGACTGGCACCAGTCTTGGGCCTTTCAGTACTTTTTTTCCCTAACCAACGTCTTCCTTTTTGCCTTTCATCTCCCACTTGTCACCATGGTTACTCCTCCTTTAGTGCCCCTAATGCTGCATTGCATCACTGAAAAGTTTCTGTGGGGAGCTGGAGCTTTTAACCTTGGACACTTCACCAGTCCATGATGACAAGTGTCATAGCTGGAAGTTAATCAAGCATGAAACTTCTGAAGTAAGCCTAAACCAAAGTCATCAGGAGCCTCCTAGTCATGGCAGCCTTTGAGAGTGAGTTACATAGGGAAGACTGTTTTTCACATTCCCAATCAAATGTTCTTTAGATACTGGATGGATTGAGAAAAGAATCTCTTTCAAGGATTTGAGCTACTTAACAACCTGTACTGTCTCCTAAATTAGTAGGATCTATTGCCTTTTTTCTGAACTTGCAGGATAATGACCTAAAGCTATAACACAATTGGTTGGATTCCAATGAAAGTGATCACAGAAAATGAATAACTTTATTGTCACTTTGAATATACACTAATTGGTATACATTAAAAAGGAAATTTTGTTTCATACAGTTCTTAAAGGGTCACTACCTCCAATTTTACACTACATAAACATGACAAGATAAATAAATAAATACAAAATTATGTATATACCCACTGTACCTATAAAATACTGGGGCTTTAATAGATCCCAGTATTTCACATTTTAATTTGTTAACGTTGATGCTGCAGTAAAGACATACATATCTATATTAAAATATTTCATTATTCCCCCAGGTTTTCAACTAAAATGAAATAATTTGAATAAGGTATTTATTGTCTGCAAGATCCCATAGGAAATAACACTGAGAGCTGGGTGGTGGGGCAAAGCATCATTATAGATTACTCAGTGATCTTCAATTGTATTTTTTGCACTGGCTCAGAGAATTGGGAATGAGAGGCATGATGCTACGGTGGTATTGTCGTTTCTCAAGTCCTGATTCCAGTCAGTGCTGATAGGGAGGAAGACAGCAGGTCCCTGCTTTGTGAGTTACAGTTTATCCACTCCTATTTAACATTTATATGAAGTTGCTGGGTGTGGGTTAGCACAGGGCGAGGTATCATCAGACCACTGATGAAAGCCAATTATATATCTTTGCCCCAAGCCAACTAAGTAATGCTGTAAGGGCATGAATGGGAAAGAAAAGGCTTCAATTTATTTATTTATTTATTTTTCACATTTCTGAACCACCCATCTCCTTCAAAGAGGTTTAAAGAGCTTAATCTCAGCAAAACCAGTAACTGTGGATCTTGAATCTCCCTCCCAATTCACTTGTAATGTGTTTAGAGTTTGGGTTTTGAAAGAGTTTTACTATGAAGACAACAATTAGATAAATGAGGCTTGGGCTCATACTAAGAAAAACATTTATGAAAATGCATTAGTTTGTTCTCCACCAACCCCTTCAATTTACAAGGAGAGAGAGAGGGAAGGGGGTGAGAAAGAACATTCAGATTTGCAAGATTCTGTAGTAGAACTGCTACCATTTCTCTAGGAATTGGAAGACCTACTCACAGAAACTCATGCCTTAGTCATCTATTGGTTGGATTGCTGAACATAGAGTTCCTCTTAAAGAATTCTTGGAAACTGCAACTAGTTCAGAATATAGCAAGTGAGCAGTTGAAGGCATATAAAAACATACCCATGTTCCACAGCCTGCTCTGACTTCCGGTTCACTTCCAGATGTAATTTAATGTAATGTGGCGCAGTGGTTAGAGTGCAGCACTGCAGGCTATTTCAGCTGACTGCAGTTCTGCAGTTCGGCTGTTCACATCTCACCGGCTCAAGGTTGACTCAGCCTTCCATCCTTCCGAGGTGGGTAAAATGAGGACCCGGATTGTTGGGGGCAATATGCTGACTCTGTAAACCGCTTAGAGAGGGCTGAAAGCCCTATGAAGCAGTATATAAGTCTAACTGCTATTGCTATTGCTATTAATTTACTGGCTTAGCCATCTTTGATAGAGCTGGAAGGGACCTTGAAGGTCTTCTAGCCCAACACCCTGTTCAAGCAGGAGACCCTATACCAATAGTCCTACATTACTCATGGAACTACCTGTCTCCAATTGTCTCTATGTAGCCCACAAGAAATGACAGGGTTGACATATTCCAGATTCCATCTATTAGGTAGTGATCTAATAATTAGGGACTTAGGTGCTGTACTTTCTTTGGTTGTTGGACCAGCATATCCCAAGAGATTCAGATAGCTTCCTTCCTTCCTTCCTTCCTTCCTTCCTTCCTTCCTTCCTTCCTTCCTTCCTTCCTTCCTTCCTTCCTTCCTTCCTTCCTTCCCCTTCCCTTCCCTTCCCTCCCTTTCCTTTTCAATTAACAATTTTTATTTACTTTATCTGTGCTTGTATAATGGTGATGATGGTCTTTTATAATCCTTTTATTTTAATTAAAGCATAGGTATATTTTCAAAAAAGATATTATCTATCAATGAGCAAACAATTACTGAAGTTGTGCAATTATTATTCAATGTGGCATTAGCTCCAAGCAGATTATATTAAATTATTTTTGTGATATAAAGAAGTATAAATCTTTGAGTTTAATGCCAACATCTCTATATTATATCATGCCAAGTTTATTTATGGTATGTTTATTATGTGTTCTGGAATGATATCTAATTTATAAAAGTAGCTTCATTTCAAATTTGTTCCCTAAAGTCTCTGAACAGTGCTTTGTGCATATTTCCAATACTTTGGGGGTATTTTACATGCTCACCACACATGCTAGAATGTTCCTTCTGTTTTGTGAAATTTTCAACATTTGTTACTCTATAATTTCTTTATTTTGGCAATTATTGATGGAGTTGTATTTGTAAAATATTTTATACCAGGTCTTCTTCATAGCATAACTGGGAGTGAATTTTATAGATTTGTTCCACATTTTTCTGATTGTTTCTTTCAAGTTTTGCATCCAATTTAACACACATATTCTGTCTCTGTGTTGTATCTAAGTAGACATTTATAGATATATACTGATTCTGTATAAACATTTTCAAATTCTGTCATTTTTCTTAATGTCGCTATCTCATTTTTGAGGTCGGATTTTATTCTTCTAGCAATTTGAAAATAAATCAGCCATGGTATATTCCAGCTGATTCTTATTGTGTATGTAATTCAGTGGTGAAATTCAATTTTTTTTACTACCAGTTCTGTGGCTGTGGCTTGGTGGGCAGGGCAGGGAAAGGATATTACAAAATCTCCATTCCCACTCCACTCTGGGACCAGCCAGAGGTGGTATTTGCAGGTTCTCCAAACTACTCAAAATTTCCATTACTGGTTCTCCAGAACCTGTCAGAACCTGCTGAATTTCACCCCTGATGTAATCTATTCATAAGACCACATATGTTATTACGTTTTTCTTACCATAATTGTTTCCAACATGAAAACCAGTGATGGGATTCAAAAAGGTTTACTACCAGTTCTGTGGCATGACTTGGTGGGGATAGCGTGGCTTGGTGGGCGTGGCATGGGAAGGATACTGTAAAATCTCCATTCCTTCCCCACTGCAGGGGAAGGTTACTGCAAAATCCCCATTTCCTCCCGATCAGCTGGGACTTGAGAGGCAGAGAATGGATGGGGGCGGGTCAGAGGTGGTATTTTACGGTTCTCTGAACTACTCTTAATTCCAACTACCAGTTCTCCAGAACTGGTCAGAACCTGCTGAATACCACCTCTGATGAAAACCATTTAGGGGAGAGCCTAATGGTGAAATGGTTGGGCATATTATTTTCCACATGGAGTCCCATAATTGTGTTAAGCTTTGTATTATAATGTGTCCTGTTAAGTTTTTATACTCTTTTGGGTCCCTGTGGCATAAGTATGTGTGAAGATCATTACCTAGGTCAACTCCTTTCAATATTGTATTTATGTTTTGCTGTTTGGTGATTTTATCTACTCTATGGAACATGACAAAGAGCTTGTCTGTAATACAGTTTGAAAACTGGAAAGACAAAGCCACCTCTTTCATTGGAGTGGGGTTAAATTTTAAATTTGTCCCTAGGTTTTTTCTTCACTTCATATATATTTTCAAATTGTTTCTTGTTGTTCATGTAAAGTCTTTTTCTGAAATTGGGGCCATTTGAAATAGCAATAGCACTTAGACTTATATACCACTTTACAGTGTCTTTACAACCCTCTCTAAGTGGTTTACAGAGTAAGCATATTGCCTCAACAATCTGGGTCCTCATTTTACTGACCTCAGACGGATGGAAGGCAGAGTCAATCTTGAGCCATTAAGAATTGAACTGCCAAACTTCTGGCAGCCCGCAGTCAGCAGAATTAGCCTGCAGTACTGCATTCTAACCATTGCACACCACGGTTCATAAATAAATAAATAATTTATCTTGGGTAACACAGTCATTTTGATAATTGCAATTGATCCCTGGCAGCCAAATTCTTTCTGCAAGAAATCTTACTTTCTTTATGTTAAATATTTAGTTATATTTGTTTGAGTATTAATTTTGTATTCAGATAACTTTCTGAAGCTATGGATTATTTTCCTTGTTAACCATCCTCAGGGAGTTAAAGATCTGGATGTTCCTGTAGGCATTTGGCCTGGAAGGCATGTTTAGTTACTATATTATTAACCAGAAGTATAATTTTGACATTGCTTATTGCTTCTGATAAACTATACTATTGACTTCATTGGTTTTTAATCCTCTACACTAGTGGTAGTCAACCTGGTCCCTACCGCCCACTAGTGGGTGTTCCAGCTTTCATGGTGGGCTGTAGGGGTTTGCTGTAACTCTGCTTTATAAATTTTATAAAGTAAAGTTACTTTCCTACTTTATAAATCACCATTACTGTGGAATCGGTGGGTGGTTAGAAAATTTTAGTTATAAAAAGGTTGACTACCCCTGCTCTACACCATACAATCCCTTTAGTAATAAGGATGGCTATGTAATTTTTTTCTTAATCAGCCTAGGAAGCAGCATTTTTCATTTTGTCCAGCACAGGGATAATTTGAGCTATTTATTGAAAAGCCTAAATTAAAAAGATAAAAGCAAATGCACACAACCTTGCTAAATGTAAAATGAATATAGGGCAAAGTTTAAATCCATTTGCAAAATTAGAAATCAACAGTACTGCATTCAAAACATTATCCATAAATGAAAAAGACAGCAGTTTCCATATATGTAATAAGCATAAAAAGAAACCCAGCTTTGCAGCAACATCTAAAGCTGTATGCTGACATTGGCATCAAAGGTGAAGATGGTAGACCCTGACAGGCCACAGCCAGAATGTCTCCATCCCAAACCCAGGTTTAATTGTGCCAATTCCCTTTAATTTCTGTAAGTAGGAGAAAAACAGGTGTAGTAAGAACACACAGAACTATCATCATGTCACAACCCTTAGAAGAGCCTGAGATAATGAGCCACATGCTTTTCTAACTTGTCTTTAAACATCATTTTATGCCTCCAAGGGCTTTTAAAGTGCTCAGACTCAAGCCTATTATTTAGATCAATGTTTCTCAGCCTCAGCAACTCTATAATGTGTGGACTTCAACTCCCAGAATTCCCCAGCCAGATTTAGATGTAACTGAAGCCAATTACTTAGATGTAGCTCAGCATTTTTTTTTACTCATCTTGGTAAAGAGAAGCCATCTCAAGATTACTAAGGCTGTTTCTTTTATAGCTTTGCTTTATTATTCTCATTAATAGATGCTTTTTACCAATACAGGTGAAAAAGGCCACAGACAATGCATACTACAGCATCAAGACAAAATGGGTTTGAGTTCAATGTGGTTTATTTCCAACCAAATGTGCATTAGATTTATAAGATAAAACATGTAAGATTGTATGCATATTTGGTTGGAAATGTCCTATTGCATTCAACAGAGCCTATTTACCTGCAAGTTCAGGAAATTTATAAATCTCAGTAATTTCTATATTTAGCCAAATGACAACCCTTAAATACCTGAAATTTTAATATCAACTTTATGTTGATTGCATAGAAAACAAAACTGTTTCTAAATGGAGGCTATATGAGCAGAATTCTTCTCCTTCTTTGACTGCATAAAACCTATTTTGACCTAATCCACATTGCTCAGTATTAGGTAATTAAGACACCAAGTAACATATTGGGCACCATATGGCACAAAAATCACTAATTCACTACATAGTAAACAAAATTTATCCAGATTGCAATTCTGTATTAGAAATTCTCACTATTTATTGATTGTATAAACTACTACTTCTCAGCCACTTTTCAGTGGACTAGAGTCATCTACAACTGTCACAATGACCAATGTACCAGTTTCATATTATTTGCACAGGACATGGAAGATCAGGGGGAGACCACTGATTTTAACACTTCAGCATTCACTTTAATTACCGTATTTTTCAGAGTATAAGACGCACCAAGATTTTAAAGTCATGGGCATTGAAATTTTTAAAAAAAGTTTTTGCACTCTGCAGACCTTCCAAAACCGGCCCGTTTTTTGTGAAAACGGGCCCATTTTTGTTAACAAAAAGAGCATGCATACCCTTTAGGAGGCTTGTAGAGTGCTCCTGCGGGAGCAAAAAAGGAGCACAAAATGGCCCGTTTTTCAAGAAAAAGGGCCCATTTTTTTTTCAAAAAAAGACATGCATAGCCTTTAGGAGGCTTATAGAGTGCTTCTGGCAGTTGGGAGAGGCAAAAATGAGCAAAAAATTCCCCATTTTGTCCCTCTCCAGCCCCCAGCAGCACTCTGGAAGCCTCCTAAAGGCTATGCACGGCCATTTTTGCAAAGGGAGCGGAGTTTTGGGAGGCAAAAAAATTCTGTACTCAGTGTATAAGACGCACCCAGATTTTCACCCTCTTTTTTGAAGGAAAAAGGTGTGTCTTATACTCCAAAAAATACGGTATGCAGCAAAAATGGCACTTCCCTCATAAAAGAGTGTTCTGTAGTATTGAGAAAAAGTGCAAGCGAAAGAGGAAATCTCTGCAAAAGTAAAATTAGTGACCTCACAGACACCCAACCCAACTTTGTTGGCCATAGTTATAGCTCACACAATATTGAGTGACTGTTGTAAGGGAGGGTATGAGAACAAAACATTACATTGGCATATTTGTGAAACACCATGGTCGACTGGCTGACACTACAACATTCTATATGGCATCATTTTGTTGAAAAATCAGTCTGTCTTTTCTCCAGTCAATAGCTACTTCTAGAATGATTTTTTGTTAGTTAAGACCTGCTTTCAGTACTCAAAGAGATTAATATATCAGATTTGCATTATTTAATAAAAACCCTGTTATGTGAGGTTGGGCAACGTTTTACCCTGAGGAACAGCAAAGTACAGATGAGAGATACCACACATATTAACATACACATACTATTATATACACCCACATACTGACATGTTTGTACATATATTTATCACGGTGTCACTGAGAACTGGTGAGAAAGGCCTGTTTCCTCTCAATGATCCTGATACAATTCACAGCTTTCTGTGCTCACGGTATAAGAGTTTGAGTAATTCAAACATGGTTATAGGTTGGGAAGATAGGGGAGGTCTTGTCTTACTTTCTTTTCCCAGAGAGTCCTTTAAAAATTGTCTCTTTGAAGGGAGTCACTGTAAGAAATAAACCACCTTTACTTCTTACTTCAATAATCCTGTCCACAGTCCTACTTTTGTCCTACTAATTCAGAATATAGTGATTGGGAAAAAGTCTTCACCTTCTAGATCTGGTTGCTCTAATCAATGACCAAACATAATTACATGTCTAGGTCAAAGTGATGAAAAATGTGACATTATGCTGCAAACTCTGCCCCTTTAGACATCATGGGGCATCATGATGCATGTTTCATTGTTTGATGATATCATTGGCTTGTGGAAGATGCCCTTCTTGGAAATTGGAATTGGAAACCAGTGTGATGGATTCAAGATTAGTCACCTATGGTTCCTAATCAGTACCCCAATACACTTTATGTTATTTGAAGATCCTAGACAATTTTCAGGAAAAACTCCAATTTACAACATATTGATTTGGATAAAGTAGCGCTAGCAGATTTAGACTGCAAAAATCCAAACAACCATTATAAGGTAGCAAAGAGTTAGATTTCTCTTTATGTTTTTATTGCCATTTAAATATTATTAAGATGGGTTGCTGCTGGTTCAGCCCTTATCAGGTGAACCAGTAATAGCATCGGTGAGAAGCTCCACCCACTCGCCTGGATGCTTCTGCACATGTATAGAAGTGTCGCACGCACACCTGAACTGGTAGTAAAAAAATTGGCAACCCACCTCTGATTGGCAGGGCAGATTTCATGGCCCTAGATTATGACTGTTAATCAAATTCATATTTCCAGGAAGACACATACTATGGATACCACACTGAAATTTGGTCAAATATATTTTTGGCTTTCTAATGTCTGGAAAAAAAATTAGGATAAAGAACGGTCCTAAGCTGCAAATATTAGAGCTTTAAAACAGATCACAATGTTTATTCTGAATCCGAATTCTCTACTGAGAAAAAAGGCTTTATTTTGTGTGGACTGAATTTCATTTTTGTTTGCTCAATCTCTCACGGCAACCACACAACATTCAGGATGTAGCTTCCTGATCCACTGACCACAATCAGGTTTGTATTTAAAAATTTCCCCTGCCTAGCAATACGTGAAGATGAGAAAAAATGATTTATTCATCACAACAAAGTCCCCAATTTATGCCACCACCTAGTAAGCATTCTGCTTCTGCCCACAGGATATACGAGTATATGCAAAAAGAATTTAAGAAAACACAACTAGAGGAAGCTTTCCTAAAATCAAACTAACTTCTAACTTTTTAAAACAACCATTCACCTAAGTAGTAAATTATTCTGCAGTTGTTGTTTTTAAAGCACTGAAAAGTATGTCTATTTTCACTGTTCTTTCTCTCTCTGGGTTAGTATATAAGCTATGAGGTTGTTGGTATTGACAAAGAATTTAATCTTTTTTGATTTTTCTCATTTGTAGAATGCTTGAAAATACATATGACTTTTCTCTGATGAAATTCTGCCCTGAATTATTGAGAATTCGAAGATGTATAATTTACAAAAAACAAACAGGTGTTTCCATTTTTGGAGGTTTACACACATACACAGATACACACATATTCACATGCTACACTCTACAGAGCATGAGGAAATAAATATAGTCTTTCTATGCTTTTGCCTGGATTTCTGTTTAGTCATAAAACAGCAATAAGATTCAGAAAACTAAAACAGCATTCTATATTAGAAAAGTCTTAGTCTGGATAAAAAGATACACAGTATTAGAAAATAAAATTTGTTCTGTCTCCAAAAAATCTTGGTCTGGAACAATGAACTGTGTTTAGAATGCAAACCTCTTTTCTTTATCCCTCTTCAGCCATCCATGAATGTATGAATGATCCTGTACTTTTAGTGCTTTATGCCCAACAGTATATATTAGATTCTGGCCACTCCCTTACTCTTTCCTTGCTACTTCACAGCACAGCTCAGCATATCCACTCAGCCAGGGAGTTGTAACTCTCTGAAAATATGTAGGAAGCTCATTGGCTTGTTCTAGAAAGTATCCAGTAGTACTTTGTCTATTAGCAGTGGCTTCTGCAATGGAAACTAGGATAGTAGGTAATGTAATCTTCTAAACCAGAACTATATTATCACAGGATTTTAATAACAGTATGCCAGAAGTCTGCTACATAATTCAGGCAGCATATTCTGTATCTAGAGGCATGGATCTTAAAAGAAGGATTACCAGGGAAGTGTTTACACTTGATAGGGCAATTATGCCAAAACTAGGCTTCCTGAATTCTTTATTTATCAGATTACAACCCACATAATTCACAGTACTGCCAACTGCAGATAATGGAGTTGTAGCGGAAGCAATCGGAAGGGTATCAGGTTGGAGAATACAGCCTAAGCCAAGAAGCCATGGCTAAGTTAATATGCAGCAGTGAGCCTGGTAGCCTAGGGTGTAAAGTCCAAGATGCAAAACTCCACTGAGCCATGAACTTCATCAGATAAACATAAACCAATAACTTTGTTCAGACTGACCTACCCCATAAGGCTGTTGTAAGGATATCATGTTGTGGAACTACAGATGGTGTCTAGCTTATAATAAACATAAAAGGAGTAACATGCCTACTGAGCAGTCATTTTCACAACACTCTCTCCCCTACAATGGGATAGTTGATGGTAAAGGTTCATTCTCCAAACTTGTGGGTTGGTTTCCGAATGTTTCATTACCAGCTTCTTGGCTAAGAAGCGAAACGTCTTCAAAGAGAAACCAGGAAATCCAGCTGCTTATTGAAAAAAGCACCTTTGGGACTACCAGGCTAGGTAACATCTTCAGCGGAGTTTCAAACTCCGCTGAAGATGTTAACTAGCCTGATAACGAAACATTCGGAAACCAACCCACAAACTTGGAGAACAAGCCATCATCCTACATCTGAGCTACAAATATTCACCACTATTGCAATGGGATAGTTACTGGATATGGATAAATGTTTTGACACTAAGACCTGCCTAGCCTACAATGTAGAAGTGACTAGTTAGTGGTGTTCAGGAATTAATTAATTCGACAGGTGGACCTCAAAAAGTCAAAAAGAGAAATGAGTAACTTTCTTGTGTGCAAATAAAACAGGTGCTTCTGACATTACCTGGCAGTTATTGTGCCACTTCCTTTGGAGACTCTTGTCACTGTTAGTATGAATAACTGTAATCATCAGTTTTCATTAGTGGCCCTTTGGATATCCTTAGAGCATCATTCTCTTCAAACACATCCCCATGGTCAGATGTGGCCAAAACAAGCAAAACAACCACA
This sequence comes from Thamnophis sirtalis, assembly GCF_051295495.1. Classification (NCBI taxonomy): domain Eukaryota; kingdom Metazoa; phylum Chordata; class Lepidosauria; order Squamata; family Natricidae; genus Thamnophis; species Thamnophis sirtalis. The sequence goes on from NW_028261387.1 coordinate 51,413,529, forward strand.
CTCCACTCCCTGTCTGGCACTGCATTTCTTAGCTGATTATCATCATCAGAACCTACATGAAGGAGTGGATGGATGGGTGGCTAGTGTCAAGTGGCTGGAACCAGGAAGAGGGTGTTTAGCAAACAGCCCATCTGGGCTGCCCAAAGACAGTCCAGCAGGTTGATAAATTTGCTTCTTAGCACTAGGTGCTTGCTGATAACAGAGCAGGAAGAGGAAAGAAGCTGGAGGGGGCATGAGCAACAACTCTCCTGTGATTTTTTTTAATTCAAAACTGTATGTTTGCTGTTGCTTTAATGGATGTTGTGATGGTTCAAAACTGAGCCAGTCAAATCACATAGCTTTCTGCCAAAGGGTGGGCTCAAAACACCCACATGAAGCTGGGTGAGGCAAGTGACTGTTACTCTGTTTCCTTATCTTGAGAGCAACTTGAGATAAAGGCCTGGTGCAGTGTTTGCTCTGGCTCAGTATGGAGGCCACCTTCCCAAAGGGAGTTTTTACTGCTCTTGCAGGCGCCAGACAGCAATGATTGCGGTTCTCTCTTCATCGCTCCGGGAACTAAGTACTTTGTCTGCAGGGAGAATGTTAACTCTTGCTCACAATGGAAAACTCCTGAGAATTGCTTTTGCACTGATTTGAGTTACAGTGACACCTGAAGCTCAACGTTATTTAAGCTGGCCTTAACAAAGTAGAAAACAAAATCTCTCCTCGCCTCTCCTATTTTTCCGTTTCAGGAATCAAAATGTGGAAAGCTGCATTAAATAGAAACAACAGACGAGACTTAGATTAACTGAAGAGTTTTGCTTGTTTATCCCACATTTTTTATTCTTAGTTTTTGGCAAGACAGGTGAACACATAGCAAGGACTTTCTCACTCACTACCTAGAAGTTGCAAGGGTCTGGATGAAGCAGAACCAATTCAGGTCAAGCTGAAAGTAAAACCAAGCTGCTTTTGGTCCTACACACACACACACACACACACACACACACACACACAATGTGCAGGCACTTACTACCTTTGGCTCTCATTGGAGCAGGGATTCCCCACATTGAACTGATGTGCAAGGTGTGTGTGTGTGTGTCCTCCTAAATTCTCAAGAAACAGCCGGCAGTCATGGGTAGAAGAGCCTTTGCACAGCTTCCTCTTATCTGCCAATGATGCCCATTCCTAGATCAGAAGGTCTATTATTCATTGTCTGGATCATCTATGGAATTGTATATTTAAGATTCAGATGACCAAACTTTACCAAATCTCCATTAGTCTCCTCTCCCAAGCAATAGGTTTGGGTACTGGGTGAGTCTTAAAATTTGCTTCTTTGGATTTTGCTTCATGAGGTTTTTTTTATGGTAATTGTGGTTATTTTATTGTTATCTCCCATGTCAATTGGACAGTTGTATGATTATCTATAATAAATCATAAGAAGTTGAAAACATGCTTAGGGTAGCTTCCTCAGATTTGGCAACCTACTGATTTGACAATTTCAGCTTCTAGATTTGGCAGCAATGGTCATGCTACCTGGGGATGTCTGGAAATTGAAATCCACTCCTTTGGAAGACACAGGCTAGAAAAGGCTGATCTAGAGAGTTCTGGGGCACAGTGTCAATTTGTGGTTGGAATCAATCAGATCATAAGTTGCACTGAAGTCTGCAAAAGAACAGCAGTTCAACTTCTAACATCTTGAAATGTACCTTCCCGATCAAGTGGTTTTTATAGAACAGTGTTTCTCAACCTTGGCGACTTTAAGTCCTGTGGACTTCAACTCCCAGAAATTCCCAGCCAGAGTTGAAGTCCACAGGACATAAAGTTGCCAAGGTTGAGAAACATTGTTCTATAGAAGGAAAAAGCCAAGCAATTCCATCAGGTAAAAGAAATTGTTCAATGTTCAATGTTTATTACACTTGTATGCTGCCCTATTCCCGAGGGACTCAGGGCGGCTAACAAACAAGGTGGGATGGAGGGGGAATACAACAACAAACAAAGACAAAAACAAATACAAAAAACAGATTAAAACAATGCAACAGTCACAACAATTCAAGTGGGGCTGGGAACTCATCAGCCCAGGCCTGCCGGAAGAGCCAGGTCTTGATAGCTTTGTGGAAAGCCTGAAGGTTGGTGAGGGTCCGAATCTCCATGGGGAGATCGTTCCAGAGGGCCGGAGCAGCCACAGAGAAGGCCCTCCCCCGAGGGGTCGACAGTCGACATTGGCTAGCGAATGGTATTCGGAGGAGGCCTAATCTGTGGGATCTAATTGGTCGTAGGGAGGTAATTGGCAGGAGGCGGTCTCTCAAGTACCCAGGTCCAATACCATGTAGGGCTTTAAAAGTAACAACTAGCACCTTGAAGCGCTTCCGGAGCCCAACAGGCAGCCAGTGCAGCTCGTGGAGGATAGGTGTAACGTGGGTGAACCAAGGTGCACCCACAATCGCTCGCGTGGCTGCATTCTGGATAAACTGAAGTCTCCGAATGCTCTTCAAGGGCTGCCCCATGTAGAGCGCATTACAGTAGTCCAGTCTTGAGGTCACAAGGGCGTGAGTGACTGTTCTGAGGGCCTCCCGGTTCAGGTAGGGACGCAATTGGTGCACCAGGCGAACCTGGGCAAATGTCCCCCTGGTCACAGCCGACAGATGATGTTCTAAAGTCAGCTGTGGGTCCAGGAGGACTCCCAAATTGCGAACCCTGTCTGAGGGGCGTATAATTTCACCCCCAGCCTGAGAGATGGAATACAAGGCCAATCTTTGGGAGGGAAAAACACAAGCCACTCGGTCTTGTCGGGATTGAGTGCAAGCTTGTTCACACCCATCCAGACCCTGACAGCCTCCAGGCACATCACTTCAACCGCTTCACTGAGTTGGCACAGGGCGGACAGATACAGTTGTGTATCGTCCATGTATTGATGGTATTTTATCCCATGCCGACGAATGATCTCACCCAGTGGCTTCATGTAGATGTTAAACAGGAGGGGGGACAGGACCGAACCCTGTGGCATCCCATACTTAAGGGGCCTAGGGGTCGACCTCTGCCCTCCGACCAACACTGACTGTGACCTGTCAGAGAGGTAGGAGGAGAACCACCGAAGAAGGGTGCCTCCCACTCCCACCTCACGCAACTGCCGCAGAAGGATACCATGGTGGATGGTATCGAAGGCCGCTGAGAGGTCAAGGAGCACTAGGATGGAGGCATGGCCCCCATCCCTGGATCTCCAAAGATCATCAATCAGTGCGACCAAAGCAGTTTCTGTGCTGTAGCCAGGCCTGAATCCAGACTGAAAGGAATCCAGATAATCGGTTTCATCCAAGGACCGCCAGAGCTGAAAGGCCACCACTTTCTCAACAACCTTCCCAACGAAGGGGAGGTTGGAAACTGGACGGTAGTTACTTAAGATGGCTGGATCCAAAGACGGCTTCTTCAGGAGGGGTCTCACCACCACCGCCTTTAAAAGGGGTGGGAAGGATCCCTCCCGAAGAGAGGCGGTAACTATCGTCTGGATCCAGCCACGTGTTACCTCCTTGCTGTTCGTGACCAGCCAGGAGGGGCACAGGTCCAGTACACAAGTGGAAGCACTCACCGCTCCCGTGGCCTTGTCCACTTCCTCAGGCGTGACAAGTTGAAAATTAATCCATAAATTCCGCTCAAGATCCTCCCTGGTACCTCAGCTGGCTCTGAGCAATTGGAGTCCAGGTCTGTCCGAATCCGAGGGACTTTATCCACTAGAAACTGAACAAACTCCTCAGCTCTACCTTGTAAAGGGCCACCCGCATCCCTCCCTTTCAAGAGGGAGCGGGTTATTCTAAACAAGGCGGCTGGGCGCGATTCAGCGGACGCAATCAGAGCGGCAAAATGTGCACTTTTTGACACCCGTATTGCCACGAGATAGGCTCTGATATAGGCTCTCATCAGTGCTTGGTCTGACTCAGACTTACTGGCCCTCCAGCGGTGCTCTAGGCATCTCTTTTGGCGTTTCATCTCCTGGAGTTCCTCAGTAAACCAAGGAGCTCTCCTGGATCTGCTTCCTCGGAGAGGTCGTAAAGGCGCAATCCGGTTTAGAGCCTCTGCCGCCGCTGAATTCCAAGCAGCAAGCAAGGTCTCCACCGGACTGTGGACGAGAGTATCAGGTATAACACTAAGCGCCGTCTGAAAACCTGAAGGGTCCATTAGGCGCCTGGGGTGGAACCACCTAATCGGTTCCTCCTCCCTACAGTGGGGGATTGGCCTCCGAAAGTCAAGCCTCAGTAGGAAGTGGTCCGACCATGACAGGGGCAAGATCTCAGTACCCCTCAAACCAAGATCACAACTCCATTGCTCTGAGAGGAATACAAGGTCAAGCATGTGACCCGCTGAGTGAGTCGGGCCCCGAATTACTTGGGTCAAGTCCATGGCTGTCATGGAAGCCATGAACTCCTGCGCTCCATCAGAGTACCCGCCTGGGGAACTCAACTGCCAGCTCAGCTACTGACCCGAGGAGCAAGGGGAGGGCTATTGTAACGCTGTTGGGAGGTAGGTATGTTAACAAGAAGCCCACTTGACCCCCAAGGTCCAACTTCACCAATAAGGACTCACACCCGACAAGCTCCGGAGCAGGGATCCTACGAGGAACTAGGGTAAATTGGGTAAAAGTCATGGGCATCTTTCTTCTAGTGAATGCCAGCAACTTAGTCTAAGTAATAAAATATAAAAAACTAGATTATTGTAATAAATGACTTCTACTGACGACTGCCACTATGATCAAAGTTGCAAATTACAAATAACCTTAAAGGATTAGTCAGATGCTACAGAACAAGTGTATCACATCCGGCCACAAATCTACTCTCAGTCAATAAAAAAAAGTTTAGAGAGGTGCCAAGCCCTACAGTTTATATTATAGGCACGCCCTACAAAAATGCAATTTTTGAAGCCAGTATTGTAGAAGTTGTTTTTAGCTACTAGGATTTTGATACTTTTTAATGGCAAACTGATGATTCAATCAGGACAGGCAAGCAGTGAAGCATTAACAGGTTCTGTTGAAATACTTTTATTCTTCAATATTCAATGAATGTAAAAGTAAGGCACTGCTGGAGCCTAATGAAGCTTACAAAATCAGTAATCATATCAGAGAAAAAAACATTTTCCAGAAAGGAAATTAGATGTAATTGCAAGCTCAATTAAAGCAAAGGAAGTGATTGCAATTGAACCAGACTTATTTAAAATAAGACGAGAGGGATTGCTTGGCTTGGATAAATTAATGTCAATCAAAGTCCTATAGAAGAGACACAGCTTTTCAGTTTTTCAAATGCCAAGGTATCTGGTGATTCTATGTTTTTTTTAAAAAAAATAGTTGTTTTGAAAAAAGAATAGGTACATGTTGATTTGTGAGATAACATCTATTTTCCACTTAATTTCTTAGTGTTCTGGACAGATAAGAACCTAAAAAAGGAAAATGCATGCCAAAACTTCCAATCCTGGAAGACTATATTTATCGGTTGTTGAGGAACTAAGAGTTATTCAGTTTTCTTTTACACAATTAATAAAGTTTTAGCTTTTATTTAGAATGGGAAAAGAGGAGTATTCCTGGAGTGTTGACATACTTATAAAAAGCAGTCTGGAAACCTTAGCTGCAAAGACATAGCTTATTTCATGTAAGTTTACTTCTAAACTTAAAATAGCAATAGGAAAATAATCCCCAAGGAAGTATCATCAACAAAGAACATGCTTTTATGACATTTTCATTTTTTTCATTATTCCATTGCTCTCTCATCAATAGATTGGAAAAAAAATACAACTTAGTTTACTTGAAGTATTAAGCCCACAGAATCAGGAGTACATTCTGGTGTAAAGGTAGTTTAGTCTCACTGCAGCTGCATCTTTAAGAGGCTCTCAGTAACTGTCAATTCACATAGCATTCTCCTTATAAAGTAATTCTGCATTAGTATGAGAACAACAAATGCAATGAGGTATGATTAAATGGCATGGAAAGGTATGATATGGTTATAATGACAAAGCATGTACCATTTCTCAGGATCATTTTTATCTTTGGACTAGTTCAAATGTTTGAAGAAAAGTCAAAAGATTGTCCAATGCTGTGGGATCTTGCATTGGATTGTCTTCAATGTATTATCCATCAGAGGCTTTAAGATATTTTTCTCATGGATCAAAATTGCTGTCTTTATAGATAACCGGTCTTCTTATTAAAATGCATTCCAAATTATATTTACATAAATTGGATACTTCACATAAAACTGAACCCCTTGCCACCTCTATTGAGGAACTGTGATTAAAATATGTACATCAATTTATACAAAATTTTATAGAAATTTCTGATCAGATTTGGCATGCACATATTCAACCATTTTATGCCAACTGAAACTTGAGAGAGCGAACTTGTACTGAATTTAAGTATGAAAATCAAAGATGCAACCATTCTTATGCAAAGTTTTCTGAACTTTGAAGTAGATCTGATTGTGAATCAGTGATATCTGAAATACTGTCTTAAATATAACACATGGCCACATTCAGGGACTAAATATGATTATCTGAAAATCAACACTACTCGTCATAGAACATACAGCAACAAGCTGATTAGATTGTATAAATCTTCCACATTAATACTTTCTAAGTGACAACGTTTGAAGACTTTCCTTATATAAAAATAATTCATTATAATAGAATTTTAGAATTTGTGTAGAATTGTAGAAAAATAAGGTACATACATTTTTTGAAATATTGAAGGGCTAGCTCTTTCCGGTTATTCTACTTAAGGTTTTTTCCCCTTATAAACAGGTGATAGGAACAGGTACAAAGTGATCCCTGTTTTTACAGTTTGTTAGATTGCATCTATTGTGTTTCCCCAAAATATAAACTACCACAAGGGCAGGAGAGCCCTCACTCTCAGAGAATGAAAACCTGAAACTGGATCACTAATTATAACATTTATTTTTAATGGATGCACATATCACCAATTGAATTGCAAGCATTGTAAGACACAGAGAATTTGAAGACGACCACAGAGAATCAAATCAATTTTGGAAGGCATCACCCACAGAATCTATCCATCTTTATATTTTATGTATTAGGTTTATTCTCCATCTTTCTTTAGATCATATGTAATACATCACCTTCAATTTTACACCCCCCCCAAAAAAATAAAACTATGAAGTACTGAACTCATGTGCTTCACTGAGCCATGTTTTATTTAAGTCCGCTGATTACTAGCCCAATATGCTAAACTATAAACTGCAGTTTACAAGCCACAATGTCTGGGTTTGCACAATTCACCAAGTCAAAAGCAAACAAACCACATTTGGCCTAGAATGATGCAATAATCCAATTAAATTCCATAGCTGAATCCCAGTTTGGATTCAACACCACTGCTGACCATATATAGAATTAGTATTTTTTAATGTAATAAGCAACCATAATAGATAACCAAGTGATTAAATAGGAGAACCTCAAGGATACCATAAAAATGAACCATTTTCACTAAACTTTGGTCTGGTGATGTATTATCAAATAAGGCAATCATTAATTTTTTCCCCTAAAGGTGACAAACAGTATATTTAGATTAAAATGTAAATTTGTATATCTACATGACTACAATATATGACCATAAAACAGATTGTCTCCCAAAGACCAAACTTTACCTATAGGACATAGCAACAAGCTTTGAGACCTATTTCCTGATCAGCATGGCACTATTGCAAGTAGACTCTGGTATTCTATCAAGTTCTACATGCTGATAATATGGATACATTGGGGGAGAGGGGGGAGGGAAGAAGAGAGACAGAGGGATGGAGAGGGATATATATATATATATAGGGAGGGAGGGAGAGGGAGAGTGGGAGAGGGAGAGGGAGGGAGAGGGAGGGAGAGTGAGAGAGATCGTGCCAGTAGCAGTCTGACATTTAAGTTCTGGAGTGGCTTCATTCTCCCCCCCCAAAAAAGTTCCTTCCAAAATTCATTCTGATTCTCTCTAGCCAGTGATTAAGAATTTGTATCCCACACCTCAAAATGCCATGCAGCTTCCATCACCTCAGATTTGGAGTTGATTGAAATTAAAATTCTCTAACTTCCTGAGGTGGCGCAGAGGTGGCGCAGTGGTTAAATGTAGCACTGCAGGCTACTTCAGCTGACTGCAGTTCTGCAGTTCGGCTGTTCAAATCTCACCGGCTCAGGGTTGACTCAGCCTTCCATCCTTCCAAGGTGGGTAAAATGAGGACCCGGATTGTTGTTGGGGGCAATATGCTGACTCTGTAAATCGCTTAGAGAGGGCTGAAAGCCCTATGAAGCAGTATATAAGTCTAACTGCTATTGCTATTGCTATTCCTGAGGGCAGCAGGGCCATTAGACAAATGCATACATAACTAGTAGCTCTCAGCAACTGTTCAAAATTACAATGGCACTGAACAAGAAGAACTTACAACATTATCATAATCACATGATTACAATATCCAATATTCCTTGTTGTCTTCCCACAAGCAAAGTCAGTGGGGAAACCAGCAGGAAGTTGAAAGTTGCTTCAGTTTTCCCTGTGTTTTTGCCCACCTGCATTCCCGTGCCTGTGGTGTTCTGCCCACATCAATGCCTTCCTGTGCATAGGAGCACAGTTTACAGAATCCCTCTAGCCTCCTACAACACTTGCGTATCTGCCTCAACTTTGGAGAACCTGTCTGCAGCACCTCTGGCACTCATGCACCTGCCTGCATTCTGCCTGCCTTCAATATCCCTTTCCCCGATGCCTGCAGCTCTCACTGATGCCCATCACTGTTGGGCTGCTTGCTTGGAACTCCCGTCTCTTCTCATTTAAAGACTCACATGGTCCTGGGGATATGACAGGACTGCTAGGATTGCTATTGCTAAGTGATCACATGACATTGCACTACATAGCCAAGTTGCTTGACAACAGAAATTCTGGTCCCAATTGCTGTTGTAACCTGAGGACCACCTGTAATCAATAGCACATACATTCCTTTAAAATAACCTCATTTTATGCTTTCTTGCTTTCTCTTTCTTCCTTCCTTCCTTCCTTCCTTCCTTCCTTCCTTCCTTCCTTCCTTTCTTTCTTTCTTTCTTTCTTTCTGATGTCTGATGTTTTAGCTCTATCATGGACACTCCCTCTCAAACTAAGGGTTGCATAGGGATTGTCTACACCTACACAGAGCAACATACACATTTCATGTTACTGTACAAGCAATGCATAGAATCAGTTCCAGGTGTTGAAAAACCATGAGGTATAATCTTATAATTTGCACCAAACTGACATTTATATTATTCAAGGCACATAGTATTTATACCATGAGTAAAACAGAATTGTAGCTTTGAAATCAGATACTAACTTCTAACTTAAGCATAAATTCCATTTTGGAACAATATTATCTCTAGATAACATTGAAAATTCTAGACGAAATGGGTGCACTTGTGTGTGTGTGTATTAAGATTCAAGTCTCAGCACATGCATCATAAATTTAACACATCTGTAATTTAATTTCTCATAATCTTACACAAAAATATTTGGAGTCGTCTTCCTCCATTCTTATGCTCTTCACAACTTGTAGACTTTATATCAACCTGGATAAGTCTGTTTTAAATATTAATTGGAAGCACACTAAAACTTCCAGTCCTGTATCTCAATCCAGAGAAATGATTATCACAATGTTTGTAAAGCTAGAAAGCAGGTTAGCATAAGTACTCAACTGGAAGATCTAGTTTTACCTTCAAGTAAAGTGAGCAGCATCCCTCCGTAGTTTGGGTACAAGATCTTGTGTTGTCGTTGTTAAATCCCTGTTATCACGACTGACGCGACTCAAAGGTGGAGACTGGAAAAAGACAGTTGGGAACTTTCACCGAAGAACTTAAAAGAAAGAAGGAAGAGGGAAAGAGAAAAAGAAGCTGTAACAGCTCCTTTCTTCACCCTAGCAGATCCGTCAGCAAAGAGGCAGAGGAATATCCAAAGGCTGGAAGGAACTGGCAGGGTGATAAGCTAGATCTGAAATCTGAAACTGCAGGTTGGGTCAGTTATATATAAATACATACACACCCATTTACTCGCCTCTCTCTCACCACCCCTCCGTGTTTCCTTAGTATTATAATAGGAGGCAGCCCTCTAGCTGTGCTACTGCAAACTAAGAATGCTTCATAATATTCACAAAGAGTAAATAGTTAGCTCCGTCAAATACAAACCTGGAATTTTATCTGATTAATAGAAACCATATGATGAAAGCTTATTGAATGCTCAGGCAAAGGACAGAAATCTAATATTAAACAATACATTTTACCATCTTTGAAGAATTTCAGAATATGTCAGACTGTTATTCTAGAGAATGTATAAACAAGATGCATTAGAGGAAGCACAAAGAAGATTTTCATTCACCATTTTTTTTCATTCACCAATTGATTGAGGAGGTGGGGAACAAGCAAGTGAGAGATATCTCATGATTTAAGCTTTTTAACACATTTTTAATTTTAAGTTTTTAGCATGAGTAAGTTTTTTTGTAATTTCAAAAACAGTTGTCAACTTTGAGGATATGCAAAATACCCCCTATCTAATTCAGTGATATACTTTAAAAACTGTGCATGATTTTGTTTTAAGGAAAAGGTTGATTGTGTTGTGGCTGCACATGCCTTGTAAGAAATAAGCCCCATTGTTCACTGTATTTTTCAGCTGTGCGTAGAGGATTGTAGCTTTATTGTGCAACTCTTTTCATGATAATAATATCTGAAGCAAGTCTTATTGTATTTAATAAGCCTCACTCCCAAATAAGTGCTGCAGCTGTAATTACATATTTGATAAACAGTAATTGGATTACTTTACCATGAGCTTAAACAATCAACAGTGTCAGACAGATGCCTTTTTACACAACTAATAACATGCAATAGGATGATTAATAGGTTTGTTCTACTGGATTGTCTTAACAGCAGCACCCAAGGAAGTCCATCATCCTATTTGTAACAAACTGTAAGGTGGAAGTGTGGGAAGGAAGTATTGTGGAAGACTTTGAACGTAACCTTCCACATTTCATCCATCCAAACCCTATCACATTCTCTTTTCTGACCCTTCCCATCAGGTGGACCCAGATATATGGGGAGGAGGATTCAAGAACCCCTCTGTGTTTGCCAGCCTCAGAGAGGGAAATCTGATGCATGGGGGTTTTTTTCTTTTTTTTTTTTTTTATTACATAAACCACACATACACACAATAATAAAATAAAAAAACACACACAGAGACAAAAAAAAACCATCATCACATACAGCATGTCGTTTGGTTACAGGTGTTTTAACATTTATCATTCTTATACATTTATTATTTCATTTAATAGGTTATAATGTACTGTTTGGGTTGCTTTATTTACCATCCCTTCCTCCTATTGTAACACCACCTTATTTTCCCTTTCTTTTCTCCCTCCCTCCCTTCTCTACTTTCTTCCTTCCTCTTCTCCTTTCCCTTCCTTCTTCCTGTACCTTTCTCCTACTCCCGCTCTTCCTCTTCCCCTTTCTACCCTTTCTCCTCCTCCTTTCCATCCTCCTCTCCTTACCTCTTTCTTTTCACCCTCTCTCCCTTCTCTACTTTCTTCCTTCCTCCTCTCCTTCCCCTTCCTTCTTCCCTAACCTCTCCTTTGCCCCTGCTCTTCCTCTTTCCCTTCCTACCCTTTCTCCTTCCTTTTCTCTCCCTTCCATCCTCCTTTTCTTTCCCTTTCCCTTTCTCCCTCCCTCCCTTCTCTACTTTCCTCCTTCCTCCTCACCTTCCCCTTCCTTCTTCCCATACCTTTCTCCTACTCCTGCCTTCCTCTTCCCCTTTCTTCCCTCTTTCCTCCTCTTTCTCTCCTTTCCATCATCCTCTCCTTACCTCTTTCTTCTTTCCGCATGGTTTTTTTTTCTGTTCATGGATGTTATCCTAGGACAGTGATGGCGAATCTTTTTGGCACTGAGTGCCCAAACCAGAACATGTGTGCATGTACATGCATGAGTGCACGCTGGAGCACCAGAAGCCCAAAGACCAGTTGGCCAGTGCGGGCATGCCTGGTTTTTTGTTTTGTTTTGTTTTGTTGTTGGTTTTTTTGCTGTTTTTGGCCATTTTCAGGCTGTTTTCTGGCCATTTGGGGGGGGGGGCATTTTTAGGCCATTTTCCAGCGCTCTAGCACCCGCGAAGACCAGCTGGCCAGTGTGCATGTGCACACTGGAAACCAGACAATCTGCTGGCAATGGCACGAGTGCCCACAGAGAGGGCTCTGCATGCCACCTCTAGCACGCATGCCAGAGGTTCACCATCACGGCCCTATGACAACTGAATTCCTTCCTTAATTATTAAGAAAATAGCATGAACTAAATTGAGTGAGTCAAGGCTGCATATTCTCCCCTTATTTATTCAGCTTGTATGTTGAACATATATTAAGAGAAGCTAGCTTGAAAGATGAGCATAGATTTAAAACTGGAGGAAGAAATATTAATAGCCCGAGCTATGCTGATGACAAAAGGGATGCAAAGGGATCTGTAAGCTGTGGTAAGAAAAGTCAAAGAGCACCTTGAAACAGTGGAACTAAAATTAAATGTAAAGAAGACCATTCTAATGACAACAACCAAACAATCAGCTTTAAAATTGACAATGAGGATATTGAAGTGGCTGATAAGTTCTGCCTTTTAGGATGAACCATTAATTGTAGAGGAACAAGCAGTCAAGAAACATACCACAGACAAGCACTTGGTAGAACAGCCATGAAGGCCTTATAAAGGATATTTAGATACCACATGGGTGTATACCTACAAAGATCAGAATAGTCCAAGCAATGATATTCCCTCTGACACTTTGGACTATGAAGAGGCAGCCTAGGAAGAGGATGGACTAACTTACAATGGTGATGAGTACACAATTGGGAGACCTGAAAGACCAGGTTAGGGAGAGAACATCATGGAGAAAATGTATCTATGTGGCTGCTAAGAGTTGACATTAATTTGATGCCATATAATTAATGTACTAAATTAAACCAAAATATATTGTTACTCAAGCAGCCCTGATTTCATGTCTTTGTGGAGGATATAACTGCCTGAGATCCACAGAAAGGAATTGGATGGCACTAATGTCTTTTTGTCACGAATATTCTATTAATATCTATTAATCCCAAAATTTCTGCAGAAGGATCTAACATAATTTTTAAAGAAAAAGATGTTTGCAACATGATGTCCTAAATGCAGGCAGTCTTCAACATAAGGCCATAATTGGGGCTGGAATTTATTTTGCAAGTTATAGTTCTAAATAAAGTTGGATCCAATTTTATGACAATTTTTACAGAAGTTGTTAAGGACATTGTACAGTCATCAAGTGAATCATGAGGTCATTAAGTGAATCCATCATCTCCAATGGGTGGGTTTTTTTGTCAGATAGTGGCAAAAATGGTCATAAATTGTATCACGTGATTGCAGGATGCTGCAACTGCTCATAAATGCTCCCCAGTTGCCAAGCACCTGAACTGTGATCACGTGTGAATGTAGGAAGGATGCAATGGCCCTAACTAGATATATTGAAACATTTTTTCCAAGGACACTATAACTTTGAACTATTGTTAAACCAATGGTCGTAAACTGAGGACTATGGTAACATACATCTGCATGATTAAGATGCAATCCACATATGATATAAACACACCATTTAGTATATTGGTGTCATCATTATCATCATCATCTAAACCAGTGATGGCAAACCTTTTAGAGACCAAGTGCCCAAACTGCGGGTGCGCATGCCCAAACTGAAACGTGTATGAGTGTGCACGCAAATGCATGCATGTGTGGACATGCACATATGCAGACATGTGCGAACATGTGCATTTGTGGACATGCACGCATGCACAGCAGAGACCCAAAGATCAGCTAGCTGGCGGGAGGCAGGGCATCTCAACACTGGCAGCATGGCAAGAGGTAAGATCTTTTTATTTCATTGTTTGCAGGGAAACAGAAGCTCACGAAAGAAAAGCCATAGAGAGCTGCACTAGGGCGATGGCACACTTGCCAGCAGAGAGGGCTCTGCATGCCACCTATAGTACATGTGCCATAGGTTTGCTATCATGGATCTAAACCTTTCTGATTTCTGGAAACAGTAAGTTCCTGATATATCATACCAGCAAGAAGATTCTGCATAGGGAGTGATAGACACCAATTTGCCAGACTTTCCATCTAACTGAAAGTCAAAAAAACAAAAACAAAAGATGTCTGGTAGCACCTTTTTAAATAATACATTTTACTAAAAGGCATAAGACTCATCTGATGATATCAGGTTTGGCTCACAAAAGCTTATGCCTTTTAACAAAATGTGTTAGATGGAAAAGGTGCTTATTGAACTCTTCCTCCTATTCAACTAACACCTCTCTCCACCTACAATATCTCACTGAGCTAATCAAAGAAAAGCTTTTTTTTAAATTCAAGCTAGTGGTAGTGAAGGGTCTAACCTCTGGCAGCACAGAGCAATTCTGAATTAACAGATTAATATTAACAGATTAACAGAGTTGGAAGGGACCTTGCAGGTCATCTAGTCCAACCCCCTGCCCAAGCAGGAGACCTTACATCTGTGATTCCATATTCCTGTTCCCAGAATGCTGCATTGGTAAAAATGTACTCTGCTGTTCCTATTACATCCACTTCATATTATGTCTACCAGCAACAGCAAATCTGGAGGCTTTATTTCGACAGAGAATGAGGTAGCTGGATGGATTCACTGAAGCAGTAGGCCTGAGCGTAAATGGACTCCAGAGGATGGTAGAGAACAGGAAGGCCTGGAGGAACATTGTCCATGGGGTCACAATGGGTCGGAAACGACTTCGCAACTAACAACAACAAATAAAGATCTTCATATCCAGTTTTGAGAATGTTTATCCTAGCTACGAATCATTTATGCCAATCCAAATATGCAATATTTCACCACTGGGTATTGGAAGAAAGTATATTACCTAGAAAGAGCAATAATAGTCAAATCTATATGAAATTTTGAACAGTTTCCTCTGACATGCTTGCATCCTCTGTGCTGATTGCACTGTGTGGGCCAGGCCTTTACACTTGTTTCTCTTGGGACCTAGGAGAAAATCCTATGCAAACATAAACTTGGCGGTGAGTCATCAGAAACAGTGCAATTCACAATAGCAAGTTCTTTATACATGTAGAAATACATCTCTTTTCCTATATATATATTCAATGTAATGCTATAGCCCAAGTTTCTGCATTGGCATTTTGGGTGCCAAGATTACAGCAGAGAGACTAACTACTAAGTGGATAGGAACTGGGACAAGTAACAGAAGCTTACCCAGTTGCATGGCGCTTAGGTCTCGAAGCTGGACTGTCAGCTTTCCAGCTGACAAACTTAGCATCTTTAACTGCTGAGGCATCATGCCCCCCCGCCACATTAATCACAAATATGCAATTCTATTTGTGTTTTAAGTCTAAATGAGGATTTATTCAAATAATCATCCTAGTTGATCAGAATCTGAATCGAGTCTTCTTATCTCAGCTTTCCTAGTTATTACCAATACAGAAGTGTTACAATATATTACCTCTCCCTGTTTTTGTCTTCTACTTTTGTTCAATCCTGCCCAGTTCTTGGAAACTGTGTGAACAAGTCCCTGTTGATGTTGTTGTTTTTAGTAAGGTTTTTCAGAAGTGGTTTGCCATTGTCTCCTTCCTAGGGCTGAGGGAAGGTGACTGGCCCAAGGTCACCCAGCTAACTTTGTGCCAAAGGCAGGACAAGAACTCACAGTTTCGGGTTTTTAAGTTGATGCCTTAGCAACTGCATCAAACTGGCTCTTGACTGTATATTCTTTCTCCCTATTCTGTCATTGCAAATCAAAAATCATCCACGCTACACACAGCATGTGAAACAAAGCGTAGCTGCCCCTGTTGTTCTGGATAGATGTTTACAAGCTATTCAGATTGAGAAAGCCTGGTACCATTTGAAATAGGTCTGGTTTTCAGAGAACATATTGCTAAAATTATTTTGACATTTATTTTCAGCCAAACAGCAAACTTGTTTCCTCCATGGGTCTAAAGTCACCGAAACAATCCAACTATTGTAAAAGGCCAATTAATTCATCTGAAAACTTTTTGGAAGTGTTCTTGCTGCAGGCTGCAAGTCTTCCATGGTGAAATGGAAATTAAAGTAGCTAACCTGGGAAGAAATCTCCAGAGTTTAATTTTATGGAGTAAAAATCTTGATACATTTTCTGTTAGAAGCAGTGGGGCATTTTTTAAAAATAAGAAGCCATTTGATTCAGAGCCAAAGGCATTCAAAGCTTTTGTTAGCTATGTAGAAAATCTAGCAGATATAGGTTGTTTTAAGTTCTAGCATACTTTGCTAAATTACTGTTTTAATCATTACTTGAACAAACTGCAATGGCTAACGAACTACAGTAAAGTTTATCACAAGGCAATAACCTGACAAAATCTAAACTTGTTATAGTTTTAAAATTTTTGATAGAAGAGATATTTGTAGCTCAGAATTGGGATCCATGGTGCTATCTGAGATTGGTTGGTTTTTTTTTCCAGATGTCTCATTACCAAACAAGGTAACATCAGTGCTAGAAGGGAGGGAAGTTTACTCCATTTTATACAGTACATTAATGGCTTCAGTGCTGATGGGAGTAGTCTTGGTGGTTCCTTGATTGGGCTGTTGCTTAGTATTAGCTTGTTTGTCTAAATTGGCAGGTCTTTGACTAGTATATTATTTGCTTCATGATTGTTGGTCTAGTGTTAATCTTGGTGTTAATCTCTGCTCATCTGGGTGTTGATTTCTAATGAGGTGGTGTTTTGGCATTTTTGTTTTCTTTTTGGCCTTTTGATTGTCTCTTTTGAATGGTATTCATCAAGTCTTCTGATTGCTAATTGGTATTCATGAAAAACACCTTAATTTCATGAACAGACTTAATGGTAGTTTCAACTGGGAAACTGTAAGTATCCTAGGCCAAACCAAGTCCAAAAATCCTAGAGAATTCCTGGAAGCCTGGCACCCTGACAAATCAACCTTCAATTGGCATATAAAGATAAACAAGAATGAAGTTAACCCCAATGTATTTGTAGTAAACACCCCTTGTACCCGCTTTTAAACTCAGTGCTGGCTAAACTACAAAGTCCATATGCTAACCCTGTCACAAATCAATTAAGCCTACAATTTAAACCCAATGCATGGGTATTTGAAGTATCATCCTAAGGAAATTGAGAAAAAATCTATGGAATTTGAGGAGAATTAATTCCTAACAACCTGATTACATTCCTAGGCCTACTTTATATGACACTAAAACCAAAGCATTTTTGATTTAGTGTGAAGTACTAGCTAGCTCTGTAATCACGCTAGACTGACACTGGGGTCATGGATCATGTTATTCCATAATGTGATCTGAGGGTTAGTGAGCTCTATGAACCAGCCACTGTTGTCTACTGATTGAGCCATTGTTAAAGAAATTATCCCACATTGCAATACATGCAACACAGTTTGGAATTTACAATCAAATCAAAATGAGAGCAGTGGGATTAAATTAATGTTTTCACATCATGAGGCCAGGACTATAAATTACTGGCTCCCTGAAGAATTTCTGCCATCTTACACTGAATTTGTTACCTTACTGTAATAATTGCAGCATGATCACCACACCTGTTGGGCCACTGTTGACAGAATGAGATTAGATCTGGGTTAAATATACAAAAATATTTCCAGATTGGAATGTGGACTCAGGAGGCGGCCAAGGACACCTCCAACATTTCCTCCTGCCAGTTTTAGGAGGATTCTCTCTTACTTCCTCTAAGAGAAAAATGCTTCGGCTAACCCTTTGTGGGGTTTCCACAAAGAAGAGGGAGTCAAACTATTCTCCAAGGCACCTGAGCGTAGAACAAGAAGCAATGGGTGGAAACTAATCAAGGAGAGAAGCAACTTAGAACTGAGGAGAAATTTCCTGACAGTTAGAACAATTAATCAGTGGAACAGCTTGCCTCCAGCAGTTGTGAATGCCCCAACACTGCAAGTCTTTAAGATGTTGGATAGCCATTTGTCTGAAATGGTATAGGGTTTCCTGCCTAGGCAGGGGGTTGGACTCGAAGACCTCCAAGGTCCCTTCCAACTCTGCTATTGTATTGTATTGTAATTCCCTCTTTCGTCTCATCTTTAAACAAAACACTCCCAATTGAGGGGAAGACTTGATATTTTATACAGTACAGAGTTTGGCTCAACCTCCCAAGCATTTGGCATGGTACAAAAGCTAAACACATTTGGCAGAATCTTTCCTTTTTGTTTGTTTTTAATGTGTAGCTTATCTACTCCCCAAATCTGGAATAACAACCTGCAATGTAGACAAAGCTAATGTCAGGTTTCAAAGGTCTGAGAACAGATACAAACAATACTGCCAAGCAACAAATTGAGTTGGCACCACAGTTGCTTGTAGAGTCCATTTTATATTTGTTTAAAATAGGCAAGGCAATATGAGTGGACTACTCATGGCAATATAGGAACTACATTCAGGCAGGTCACACGTGTGGTCTACTCTTAAAGAGTACATGGCCATTGCTTCCTTACAGATATATGTGAATGTACAAAATGCAAAAAGTAGCAACGTCATTCCAAGCAATCTGCCCCATATTAACTCTCACTATTTGCTTTTTGCTTATTTTGAGATTTGAATACCTATATTCCTTTTTGAACTGGTTACAAAAGATTTATAAGAGCCTTTGCTTTGCTATTTTGACACCCAGAAAGAAGGGTGATGAATCTTAGAATCCCAGATGAAAGAAGAAGGTAATTATTAAATTGCTTTTCTGTAGGCAAGTAAAGTGCTTTATTGCATATCTTGTCTGTGAAACAGGTTATTATAATAATCATTTTCACGTAGAGAAAAATGTGGTTCACATTAATTGGAAAATGTATTTAATTCTTCTTCAGAGGTGGAGGCCACCCCTGAATTGGAATGAAAAATAAATTGGCTGGCCCAACCAGCATGTTAGAATCAAGGATCCCTTCTGATGATTTGCATCCACAAAGTCTGCTACTTTATTATTACATCTACTGGTTTCGATCAGTCAAAAAACAACAAGAAATAAAACAGGTGTATTAAGTCAGGCACACACAAGGCTACTATATTGCTGCAGTATTATGAGAACACAGCTATTAATCAATTGTTAAATATTCATAGCCCACTTATTACCCTAAGGATGTCAAGATAAATGGCAGTTTATCAGGCACATAAAAAATACAAGAACAATCAAAGTACATCATAGCTTGAATGAATAAAATAAGTGATGATAGGGACACATTTTCATAAGCAATAATACATCACAGCTAGCCTGTGGCTGTTGAGATCCAAATGCTAAGCAAAAGGTCTGATTTTCATCAGATGTTGAAAAAGCAAAGCTCTGGGAAGAGGGATTTCAAAGTCAGGATGCCACAAGCATCCTGTGTAGAATGTATGATACCTCTCCCAGTTGCACTGCACTGAGATCCAACCAGTAGCATAGAAGCAGCTGATCCATTTATATGATCTCTTATGGGTACGCCAATCAGTCTTGCTATTCTGTACCAGCCGCATGAAATACATTGCAACAATCTCATGAACTGCTTCCATCTTATTGAGGCTTAACCTCTATTTATGGCTCTCTTCCAGTCCATTATCACAACTACACATCTGTTCAACATGTCACAGCTTAATGCCAGGGACAGGGACAGCAGCAAGTTTCATCTACATATTGGTAACCCAATCCCCTTTAAATAGCAATAGCAATAGCAGATTTTTATATACCGCTTCATAGGGCTTTCAGCCCTCTCTAAGCGGTTTACAGAGTCAGCATATTGCCCCCAACAACAATCCGGGTCCTCATTTTACCCACCTCGGAAGGATGGAAGGCTGAGTCAACCCTGAGCCGGTGAGATTTGAACCGCTGAACTGCTGATCTAGCAGTCAGCTGAAGTGGCCTGCAGTACTGCACTCTACCCACTGCGCCACCTCGGCTCTTTAAAACACAATCCGGTTCTGTATCCAGCAAATGATGGCTTTCTCAGTAAACCATAATTCAGTACAAAATGCAAAGCCAGCCACTCTTTTTTGTCCATAATGGATTTTCTGTGGCAGGAAAAAAAAACACAAGGGAAGAGGGGTACAAATGGAAGATATTTCATGTTGACTTGCCACCAACACACACACACACACACACACACACACACACACACACACACACAGAGGTAACTTGGTACTCAACTGTTTTGAAACTCATTGACTTACTAAATTATTCCTTATGGGAAAAGATCGTTTGGTACGCATTGTTTTTGATATTTATTGTGTCTCCTGGAACCTATTAACAATGAGTATCGAAGTACCACTCTGTGTGTGTGTGTTTGTGTTTGTGTGTGTGTGTGTGTGTTAGTGATAGGTTCCGGACCCTGCCGGAGCTGGTACACTGAACACGGAGCCGGGCATCACCACCCTATGACACCCAGCTGTTTGGCGGAGGTCACGCAGGCGCCAAATGCTATGCAATGGGCCAGTCACGTTATAAATGGCCATGGAACATGGCTGGGCGGGTGGGTCAAATGAGCCATCGTAACGGTACATGGCCGCTTCTCCTGGCTACTACCAATACGGCTGTACCGGGCCATACTACCTGGAACCCACCACTGGTATGTATATGTATACACATACTCTGTGTTAGGGATATGTAGCACTTCAGATAAGAAGACAAAATGATCCTCATCTTAGACATACTACACTTATTGGTGTCTTTTGGAAAAAAAGAGTTTCTGTTACTGGGTTTGCATGAGAGGTGCAGGATTCCAAGAAATACCCATTTGAGTTTAAGGAACTACAGACCAGATGTGCCAAGATGCTTCAGAGGAGGCACCCACACTCTGAGAGCACCTCCTTAGCCCAAATGGGCATCTTCCTGAGTCTGTGTGGTTACCATGCAAGCTGAAGGAAAGGTGCAGCTTCTTTCAGGAGATGATGTCAGGTGTGCCTTGCATTCCCACTCCAAAATATTTTTATCTTTTAATCTAAGCCCTAGATATCCCAGGTATAGCTGGATGGAGATGGGCCATTCCCAAGCTCACCCCTGTCTTAGTTTTTTACACATGTGTTATCTATTATTTATTTGATTCATGTGCTATCTTTTCTCCAGGGGCTCATAATGGCATACAAAGCAGTCCCTCCTGATTTTTCTTTATATAAATGATTATGTGAAAAATTGGAAATGTGAGATTGGCCTAAAGTCAGACAATGAGCTTCCATGGTTCAGAGTGGACTTGAACCTGAGTTACCAATCTTCCTCTAACATGTTAATCATTCTACTAGACTCTGATATTTAAGAAATCTTTTTTTACCCTTCCCTCCAACTCATGCTTTATCTCAGCAATGGTGTAATGATGCTCCAGTGATATGTTTTTCCCAAGAGATGTTTTGTGGGTCTCACACTGTTTATTTTTAGAAGCCCAGACTGCTCATCCGGGTCCAGATTGCCTTTAAGAAGACTCTCTCTCATTCATTCTCTCTCTCTACCTCATTCATTCTCTCTGTGTGCCTGTGTGTGAGGGGGGGAGGGAATTTAAATTGTGATTTTGGTATTTAGCCATCCACAAATCTATGAGGAGCAGCCATGAAAACTGAAATAATTTAAATAAATACTTTCATGTTTGTTTTTAAAATCTGTTTATTTATCTTTAAAATTACTGGTTTCCTGAAAATACGACCTACCCCAAAAGTAAGCCATAGCTTAATTTTTACACATGTGCCCAATATTAAGCCCTATCCCCCAAATTAAGCCCTAATTAAGACCCCACCCACCCCAGGGTGCAGACGGTGAGGTGAGGCACACAAGTAAAAATTAACCTGGGGTAGGGATGGGAGGGGTGAAGTTGTCCTACTTATCAGGCCTTGCACACCCCGACACCTGCCTCACTTTGCAGCCCCACATCTTCTGTGGCCGCTTGCTGTTGTTTGCGTGTGTCACCTCTGACCTCCATTTTGCCATCAGAGATCTTCCGGAAAGCCCTCTGCAACCAAGAAATGAGGTTTGAATTAATGAGTGTGTTGTCCCAAGCCTCCATTTCACTGTCAGAGCCTTCTGGAAAGCTAATCTTCAGCCAAGATTAACGAGGTCCAGATTGACGTGTGTGTTGCCCCCGGCCTCTGTTTTACCATCAGAGCCTTCTGGAAAGCCCTCTGCAGTCAATAACAGAGCTCTAGATCAATCGTGTGACTCGTGTGAATGGCAGCAAGTGGCCACAGAAGTGGGCTTGCAGTGGGCTCCTGATGGGTGGGGCTCTTGGTGCCACCCCCCCAAAAAGAAGGCCTAGTAATTTTTTCCAGGGATCAAAAGAAAATAAGACTGGGTCTTATTTTTGGAGAAACACAGGTACTTTGTTATAAACAAATCAGGGCTATGAAGGAAGTATAGAACGGAGGGAGGGAGGGAGGGAGGAAGAAATCTCTTGTTGCTGAAGAAAAATAGAATACAGCCATTTTATGTAACAAGTCATTTTCACAATGCATAAGTTATAACAGATTTAATTCTGGCTTGATAAATGCAAGCTTGGCTTATAAAAAATCAAAATAAAATTTCTCATTTTTTTCCTAATGTCTTTGCTGGAAGAGAAGAGCCTGAGGAACCCAATAACATATCCCTGACAAATAAACCATATTTTATTGTGGTGTTTAAACCCTACTAAAAACACCTCTATGTATTATTAGAGTACTATGTTAGCATGGTAATTTAAATATGCCAAATAAAATTGATTCATATTTGCTGTATAAAACATTGTTTTTCTCTGGAACAATATGTGATGTGAAAGCACAGGCTTGACAGCTATTTATTCTCAGCAGAAGGTGTAACTTCATTAAGACATTCTTAGAAAACAAATAAAACATATTGGCCTGAAAGTGAACTCAAGGCTGTCTGTCTCCACCAGCCTCTTGCAAACATGGCCAATATTTTAGCTGGAATGCCTAGACCTGCAGCTCTTATCTCTCAGCCAGAAACAATTTTAGCAAACTGTCTGCAAACCCTCAGCCAAGGTTACAGATCGGCATGCACGGTCTCACCTTCCTGACCTTTGATTTCAAATCTAAGAAAGAGATTGCTTCATTTATTTTAGTTCACATATGGAAGTGACTGTCTGAGAGAGAAGAATTTATTGGCCTGAAGAGCATTTGCCTGCAAATTCCTTCAGGAAAAACAGCTTCTGAACATGGCAAAATTCCCACCTTCAAACATCTCCTGCTAACCTTTGAATAGTTTAAAGCTGGCTCTTAGCACATACTGCATAGCTATAGCATAATGAGCTGGTAAAATATGTCAGTAAGGATAGCAATTTCTGTGAGGAAGAGGTAATTTCAACTGAACAGGTTTTCTCCTAACAGTCTGCTCGAGCTTTATTTTGCCTAAACATTTATCTGGAACAGAGCACATTCAATTTATAATCATTCATTGGTGCTCACGGTCTTCAGAAAATAGGATAACCACATAAATCCTGAGAGATTTTGCAGTATTTCAATTTACACACTACTTTTAAGCTCAAATTTTAATTTTTAAAAAGTGCTCTTCTGAATAATAACACATCTATACTCTGAATCTTCCACTGGAAACACATAGTCGGCCTGCTAAATAGGTATAATCAGCAAGTATGTGTTGAATGTTTCTATATCTATCCATTAATACACTGTGTGAATTGGTCCTGAGTTAGAGACATGAAATTTCACGATGACTCTCTCTTCTGAGAAGTTGAAGAAAGTTGCACATTTCCATTCCTGTGTATCTTCGTTGCATATTTTTATCACTACCACATTGTTTAATTCTACAGAGTTCGTAAAGGACAGGCCAATTTAGATTGATGAAAAGGTAGAATCTGTTCTATCTGAAATTCACTGACATGATTCAGCAAGAAAGGGGATCCTGAAGCTAGACAAGAATAGAACAAGAGTTGTGAGTGACTTCAAGTCAACCATCTTGACTCTGACAGAGTTCTTGCTGTTTCCTGCCCATATTCTCAGTCCCGTCTGCTCATGAGCTCTACACAATTCATTGTGCTCCCAGCCCAACCATTCCAAAGAAGAAAACACCAAAGTAAACAATTTGTCTCATAAAGAACTGGCAGAAGTTTCCCAGTGAACTCAAAATAAAGGGAAGATTGGGGAAATAAAGCTGAGGAGGATGAATGAGCTAGGTTGAAAAAGAAGCATGGCTTTGCCCATTGGTCAACTACAGTCTTTCCAACCTATTAAATGGAATTTAAATGGAACTTGCAATTCATTATTCTAACATATCTCAAGGATACCTAATTGGTAAAGGCTGATTTTACTGAAATAAATACAGTACTCATAAATGTGTTTACAAGACATTTGTGAAAATAAAATATTGGTATGGTCTCTTCTAAAACTCTAATCCTGGTCTAAGTGTATGCCAGACCTCTAACTTATATGTTCACTAAAATTACCCACTTGTTCCTGTTACAAGAATAGTTCTCGTTCAGTGGTGGGTTGCTACCAGCACTACTGCCGATTCCGTGTGCATGGTCATTTGCACCTAAAAAGGTCTGTGCATGTGCCCAATGTTAGAAAAGGGAAAAAAACAAACCCACCTCTGTTCTCGTTGCTAATGTACTGTGGTGTTGACATTCACCCCAAGAAAAATATTTTGATTGATAAACCTTTTTTATAATCTGAGACCAGCCTGTAATGATCAAAATGGACAGTTTCTGCAAGTTCAGCATGCAGAATTCCCAATCTGAACTGCCACTGCTGATCCATATTTCTGCTGGGCACCAGGAAGCTGGTCCATATTTCTGCTGGGCACCAAGACTAGAAACGTCTGAATTGGAAAGCTCCATACAATTTACATAAAACTTCTTGGGGGAATTAAAGGAAGAATGCCAATATGATTGACAATTAATGAGAAATCCTGACTTACGTGTTTTTAGGATATATTCCATATTGGAAATATTTCTAGAGATCCCTTAAGGTGAATGCTGTTGGAAAAATGAACAATAGTTTCAAAAGATTCAGGAAGTAATGGGTGTCACAGGTTCTTTTTTAAAACCATTAACCAAATAGACTCAGATACACGAGAGAGGCAAATGCATTGGATCCTGGACCAAGGGGTTTGATTATTTCTCCCTATAAGTAGAGAGACTTTTAATTTTGTAAAATGAAGGGATTTTCTTTTATAAATTGTGAGGTGTAATGCATAAAAATATGTTTGCAAGTGCTTCCTATTATCTATATACTGCACTGTATTTCTATTCTATTACTGCAGTTCTATACCCTTATACGACAATTACCTCTATAGTATATTTTATTATTACTTCTATACTATTGCTATCACTATTACAATTACCTCTATAGTACCTCTTCTATACTATATACTCCATACTATTGCAGAGCCTGTTCTGTCTTAGTCTTTCTGGGATTTCTTTCTCTTTCTTCTCTATTGTTGCTTTTTCATGACTAGTCAAATTAGATGACAGCAATTGTTGTGATGAATTCTCATTATTCTTTTGCTAGGAGGAAGAGGGGGAGGAGGAAGATGATGGTGGTGATGCTGAAGATGTTTCGCATCATTTTGAGGCTATATAATTATTAGCGCTAAACAGATGGAATTTTACCTGCAAATTTGACCTTCTTTCCTCCTGTTATCCTGGACTCATTATGTAGAGCAGGGTCAATTATAAACATTTAATTTCCCTTTATCTGATGTTCAACTTCCTTGCAGTCATTAACATTCCATAAACATAATTAACGGATACCTAGCAGAAGAAAAAGATACAGATCCATATTTTGCAATTATGTTTGCAGAGACTTTCTAATTTAGTGCAATTAATGCTCAATATTTAGTTGTTCTTTTTTATGCAAAAATGTTTTCATCTGAAAGGAGCAAAGCTGGTGTAACAATGTCATATTCCTACAGCATTCAGATGGCATCATGTCCATAGATGGCAAAAGAGTGCCATTAAGGGAAGAAATCCTGCCCTAGCAATTCTCCTTCATTTCTGAGCACATGCAATTATTTCTCGAGGACAGTATATTTATTTCACTATTAAAACATTTATCTGCTGATTCTCCAGACTAAAATCAAGTCTTTAAACGTTAATAAATACTTTTAAAATAATCAATAGCATTTGCATTAAAATGGATGGTAAAAAGAGAACATGAAATAAAATCTGTCTCTACCACTTAGCAGGGTTCTCATGTGTAAAAATATGACCTTCGGCAAATGACTTAACAGGAACAAGCAGCATTCAAATATTAGGAGAACACAAAAAGCAAAAAAAAAAAAAAAGGAAATAAATCATCTATTGAAAAGTAGCTTTCAAAAACAATATTGTTTCCTTTTTCTTCAGGCAAACATCTGATTAGATGTAACTTCCAAACATACAGAATTATCTGCACAAGATAATGGAAATTGGGCCAAATTCCAGCAAATTCAACAACTAGCTTAACATTCCATGGCATTTAAAGAGCTTGGATTCCACCAGAGCATTTGTATATTGGGCAGAGCATCTCTTGAATGCCCTACAGTGACATTTTGAATATTCAGAAAGAAATTTCCTTCATAGCGATCCCCCCAAGGGCACCCAATCCCTGACCGGACATGGCTTTGGATATTGAGACTTGGATAGCTCCTAAACACAGGATATGTTCTTGGCAGGAAGTAAAAGATGTGAGAATAGGAAACTTAACGGGACCCAAAAAAATCACTGCCAGCAGGGAGTGAAAGAAAGTATTGACAGAAAAGACTGGCATCTTGCCCAGCTTAAACCAGTGTTTACAGCTAGTATTAAATGGACAAATGAAATAATTCAGCATTTCTAGTACTTAAACCACTTCATATAGTCTCCTTTATCTCTTTATCATTGATCATTTTTATCAATATCCCACAAAACATTTTGTCAGGTTGTAAGACATTGGTTAGCTAGCTTGATTTATATCAGCTTTTCATGTTCAATCAACACTAGTTATAGGAAGAGATATATTACTTGCATATGTGCAGAAGAGAAAGAGACAAATAATTCAGAAGTACAAGTTTGCCTTGTCTTCTGTACATAATGATTCTGGTTTATCAGTACATTTAAATCTGCACATTCCTTGGACAGCAAAGATGACAAGCAAGTAGTGGAGCATATAAAACAAGACATTTCACTGGAAGGCAAAAGTCACAAAATCCCACCTTACTTATTTCAGCCATGACAGACAATCAAACTCACTGGAAAAGGCACTTATACTCGGAATGGTCAACAGTAAAAGAAAATGAAGCTACCAAAAATATGGACACATCAAAGCTGACATCAGCCAAACTTGAAACAACTGAAAGAAGCCATACGTGGTCAGAAAATGTGACAGCGCTTGTCCAGAGAATTGTTGACAATTGGCCATGATTGAACAAGTAGCATCATCAACAAAGGCTTGGTTCAGATGCAAACCCAACTATAATTGACAGTAAGGCAAGAGTATGAGTAATCTTCAGACATCTGTGCTCCTCCTCTTCCTACAGTGACATTTGATCCTGGCTTGCTTGAAACAAAATGAATAATATAAATAGATTATGAATTTCCAATCTGCTTCTTGTGGTTGACTCAGGGGAAGAGGATATGTATATAAATTCAAGGATTGCTGTCACTTGTGCATGTTCTGTGTGTTTGAATAGCATCAGTGCTTTTTTTAAATTTAGTGCAGACAATTTAGGAACTAGTAGGCAGAATTACAGTTACACTTCATATGGCTCTATTTTAGCATTCCAAAGTTCTCATAATAACATAGCATACAATACATATGATGGCTGCTAACTTGGGTGGCTTTAAAAGGGTTACTAATGGAAGATAGGTTGGTCAATGGCTACTGGTCCCAACATTACTTCTAGTTTAAAATTAGTGGAGCTCCAAATCCTAGTTACAGGCAATGGTGGGATTAAAATAATTTAACAACCGGTTTTCTGTCCTAATGATTTCTTCAAACCAACAGTTCACCAAACTGCTCTCCCGAAGTGGCGCGAACTGACTGAATCCCACCAGTGGTTACAGGAGATCAGTGCTAAGGAAAGAATATGACTCTACCTCTTGCTTGTGGGTATTCCACCATGACAAATAAAGTGCTAAATAAAAGTGGGCCTTATGTTGTTATATGTTCTTATGAAAATTCTAGAGGATCTTAGTTCCTTACTGAATATCACCTTATTCAGATGCACACTTAAAGCATCCCAAAATAGGTATAAACCTAAGAGAATTCACAAATCAATCTTTGCAGAGGGATATTTTTGAAATGTCACGTGATCATAAAAATAGCACTTCTATGTTAACTATACTCTCCTAATCCTGTTTATGGAATATCTCCATGATGCTTCATAAAACCTTTTTTTTTTTTTTTTGCAAAACAAACAAAGAAATAATGAAACTCTTGATTAATGTTAAATCAAGTGCATGTAGCATCCAGAACTGAATAAATTAAAACTTCTAGCTTGATACAATCTCAGTATCTCTAATTAAAAACCTAAATTAGATTTGAAGAAGAGGCCATTCCTCTGTGGAGCATGTATGATACCAACTAGAAAAGACAGAGTTTCATCACTACTGAAATGAGTAAGAAGCCATCTCAGCAAGAAGTAATCTCAAATGGCAGCTATCTTCATGGTTTGGCAAGAGAATGGTGAAAAAGCAGCAATTGCTATAGACCAGATGCTGTCTTAACAAAAGCAGCTAAAAATGCAGCTATGTAATACTGATATTTTCATAGTACTGAAGAAGCATCAATTTGATGCAGCAAGAAATGAATTAAGACATTTAACTTTAAGAAATGAAAAATTAATTAATGCAACTGTTGAAAGAAAAAGTATGTCAAACCTTTGGCTTAACATTACAGAGACTGTCTTCCCAATTACAACCTCATTCACTAATAGCTGTCTTCATGACAAACACAACGAAGTTTGTCCATGAACAGTAGCAATTTAATTTTTAAAAACTTGGCCAAAAGTCCATCTATTTTGATTCTCAAATACATGCAGTTTTTCATCTATCCTTAATTTACCAAACACAAGCAGGGTTTGTATATTATGTTAAACTAGATCTTCTTAATCATAGTTTCTTAAACAAACCCTGGTGGCCTAGTTCACAAATATTTAATTATTTATTTGTTAACATTTTTATACCACCCCAAAGCCAAACATCTCTGAATAGTTTACAATCAAGCATAAAGCTAAAGCTGCCGAGAATCACCATAGGTAATTATATATCACATTAAATTAATACACAACTAAATGTTACATAGACTGTAGGAGGCAACAAGGAGTGTAGCTCTGAAACTGAATATATCAAAACCAAGCTATTATGTATGACAGGAAAAACTAAGTAAATGTAGGCATTATAAATAAACAGCAAAAAATAGAGGAAGTAAATTAATCTATACTACATACAGTGATGGGTTTCAAAAAATTTTAGAACCTCTTCTGTAGGTGTGGCCTGCTTTGTGGAAGTGGCTTGCCAGCCATGTGACCAGGTGGGAGTGGCTTGCCAGCCATGTGACTGGGTGGGCATGGCCAACTTGTAAAATGTGGTGAAAACTAACTTAACAACGCTCTTGCTTAGCAACCAAAATGTTGGCTTAGAAACTCTGGCATTTGAAGCATACAAGTCTTAAAGCTGTCAAGTTGCAAGACCATTGCACCCCTAACCCTTCAGAAAAATATCCCCAGGGGTGTTCAAACTTAACAGCTTTAAGACTTGTGGACTTCAACTCCCAGAATTCCTCCTCCAGTCATGTTGGCTCAGGAACTCTGGCATTAAGTGTGCAAGTCTTAAAGCTGTCAAGTTACAAGACCATTGCACTCCTAACCCTTTAGAAAAAAAACCCCAGGGGTGTTCAAACTTGACAGCTTTAAGACTTGTGGAGTTCAACTCCCAGAATTCCACCTCTCACTCTTCATCTTGAAGAGGTTAGAACTGGCAGGAACCCACTACATAGATGGAATGTTTATTAACAATGTATGGAGAAGTTTTAAAACATGCAACTACTGACAAAAAGGTGTTGGGCATTAAGTCATTCATTGCAAAGAGTGACTTTTAACTTAATGAAAATGACTATATATAAAGTATGTTTTGCTATGTGCTATATGGAATTGAGAGCTAGGCATGTTAGAAGAAGTATAAACCTGAATGAGAAAGAGTGTATGTGTGATAAAATAAGAAGAGATACGTTCAAGAACGTATGCATGCTAAATGAACATGAACTGAATTTCAGAGTGAGTAATCAATACAAAACAAATACATTGAAATAGTTTAGCCATATAGAGAATAATATTTTGAATTGCAAAACAAATAATGAAAGAAGAGTGAGTGGATTCAGAGAAAGTTATGGTTGGACAGAGGTGATGAGGTCCTTAAAAAGAGAATCGGTAAGAAGTTTAAAAAACAAAAGGCAGTTGATGGAATAGTGCACTTGGACAAGCAAGATACAAAGGTACGAGGAGATATAGTGAGTGTTATTTGGGTAAATTAAATTTCTTTCTTTTTACATTATACTTTTTTTGCTTACTATTTCTTACTCACATATTCTATTTGCATTAAGAATGCTTGCCCCCAAAAAGAATAGTATGATGGGTATGTCAGTATGTACTACATTCCCCAAAGTTACTCCCCAGGAGTAGCCACCATATTTATACAAAGTATAAGTTGCCATGATTGCCAAAGCAACTCTAGGTGAAGTACAATAAATTAATAAACACCCTATAAAAACAAGAGAAAATGAATAATATTAAACATCACTTCAGGGAAAACAACACCATCTCTATAATTAAAAAATCCAATCTCCTGCTGGCATTCCTCAGTTCTCAATGCGTGTAGCAGAACCATACTTGATCATCTCAAATGACGAATGTGATATGTAACAGTGAAGGTAATCTAATATTTATCTGAAAAATGTATTCACTGTAGTTTCATTAGGATGGTGAACAGTTGACTGAATTTAAAATTCAGAAGGCAAAATAGCATTTAAATGTAATCAAAACACTGAAGTCTAAATTGTCAATTAAATGTATATGTATAAATACAGAATTTAAAATATTCAAAGAATATCATACCATATCTATTTTGGTAGCTTTCAGTTAGTTTTGACTCTTGGAAAAATCTTGGCTGCATTTTCGGAAGGAGTTTGCTATTGCTTTCTTCCTAAAATTGAGGGAGATTGACTAGCTCAAATTCACACATTTGGCTTCATGTCTAAGAACTCATAATTAAGGTGACCAGATTTTCAGATTGGTAAAGAGGGACACCTTTGACCGGGGGGGGGGGTTGATTAAAAATTTTATACGGAGCAACAAAAATTTTCATACAATGCAAAAATAGTATTGTAATGTTTTTTTTATTTCAACATAACTACAATTTACAAATATAAATTGTAACTGTTGCCAAACATCCAAATTTTGATCACATGACCATGAGGATGTTGCAACGGTCGCTAAGTGTGAAAATGGTTGCTAAGTGTGAAAAATGGTCATCAGTCACTTTTTTCAATGCCATTGTAACTTTGGTCACTATATCACCTTTCTTGCCACAGTTCTTAAGTGAATAAATGCAGCTAAGTTAGTAACATAAGTGAATCTGGTTTCCCCATTTGACTTTGTCAAAAGGTGATTATATGACCCCAGGACACTGAAACCATCATAAATACGAATCTGTTGCCAAACATCAAAATTTTGATCGTGTGACCATGAGGATGCTGCAACGGTTGCTAAGTGTGAAAATGGTCGCTAAGTGTGAAAATGGTCATCAGTCACTTTTTTCAATGCCATTGTAACTTTGGTCACTATACCACCTTTCTTGCCACAGTTCTTAAGGGAATCTTAAGTGAAGATGTTATATCTTAAGTGAATCTTAAGTTTTAAGTGAAGATGTTATACAGTAGAACCTCTGGTCACGAACGCTTCTGACCAAAATATTCACATTCTCCCCCCTCCCCCCCTCTGCTGCTGATTTCCCCTTCTGCACCATTTTTTTTGTAAGCGCCAAATTTCCAAAATTAGGTTTGATTCATGACCAAATCAGTTTGCGACCAATGTTATGGAATGAATTATGGTTGTGACCAGAGGTTCTACTGTATTCATGCCTTTACATACTCTATATCACCTCAAAATGTTGCACAGCCTTCATAACTTTCTAATACAGATAAAATTAAATACAACATCAAAACCATAAAAAAGTAAAATTAACCTGGCTGGAAAATCCTATGCCTGTCTTGCTATTATTACTGACACACTTGCTGCAGTATTTGATGGCTAAAAGAAAAAAAATATTGTTAAAGTGTGTATTATGTTCATTCCCATGTCTTGTCTGCTGCGTTGGTTTTGAATTCATTAAAAGAGCTTATTTTACATCAAATCCCTCTCATATTATTCTCCTATATTCAATAACCCTAAGAGACAGCATACTATATATGAAATTCCTGTAACTATATATTTAGTAAATTGTGGAGCTGAGTTTATCCAATTAACTCAGTTTTTGGACTTGAGTAATCACATACAATAAAGGAAATAAAACTATTTAGAATGAAGTGTAGTTGGCTATTTGCGATTAAGGACGTCATGCAGAAACAATTATAGTTTTGATCGGGAAAATACCCTAAAAAAAACCTTTTGTTCTTTCAGGGTTTTTTTTTTAATGATTTTTCCATGGCACATCACATATTGTTTTGAATAAAAAAACAGCAGCTGCACATTTTTAAAAACCTACATTATTTTAAAATGCATTAAAAAATAAAAGAAAAAAACCCAGCACACTTACCAGCAGGCAGAAACTCCAAGTCAATATTTTTCAAAGAAACTTTCCCACCATTTTGGAGTCCTCCAACCTCCGTGCCCCTCCCCTCTGGAAAATCCAGGAAGTAACACTGGTGACCTCTCTAGCCATTTCCTGCAGCTCTATGGTACTAGATCATTTTTTTCTTATAAAATGAGGTAAACGTGACCGGCGCAGGGGGGGGAGGTCCGTTTTGTTGCTTTAACGTTTTAATATCTTCAATGAAAGTACTGAGACAGAGAGAGGGATTAGACAGGGTGCTTTTTGTCTTGCCCCGGTTAGGATTTCTTAAGCAAATCCACTGGGCTTTCAACATGAAGCCAGAAAAGCGGGAGTTTTTTAAAAGGCGGAGGGACACAGGAAAAATTGTTATAAAGCGTGATTGTCATGCTGAAATCGGTACGTCTGGTCATCCTATTCATAATATATCTGTTTCCAGCTTGGTATCTTCAACCATTACACAAAACTGCCTCTCATAACTTTGATGGTATATGTAAATAAGATTTTTTTAAAAATACTGTTGGAAACAGTTCTAAAATTAAATTATCTTCTTGGCTAATCTTAATGCAATGAGTTTTTCTGAGGTCTCAAATATTATGCTAACATATCTTGCTAGCATTAATAAACATATCCCAACATGTGTGCAGCATGCAGTATGACAGTTTCAAAGCCAATCTCATGTATCTGACTTATCATACGTGAGGAGTTAAAAAAGGTATCTGTTTTAGGAAATCTCTATATAGGAATGTTTACCATCACCACCACCCTCTCTCTCCCTCTCCCTCCCCCCCTCTCTCTTTCTCTCCTTGATCCAGCCATCCTACCAAGGAATTTAAAAAAAACAATTGCAGCCAAAGTAATATTAAAATGACACCACTGTCTTTCCAATATCTTGTATAGAAACATTTTACCACTAATACAGGTTGGCCTAGACATTAGTACATAACCATAAATCAATCAATCCAGTTTTCTCAACCTCTCCAACTGTTAACACAGGAACCATAGCTGGCTAGAAAATTCTGGGAGTTGAAGTCCACACATTTTAAAGTGGCTAAGGTTGAGAAACACTTGATCTAATCCCTTCCACTCCGTGAGCTACTGATCCTAGTCTTCAGAGCTATCAATAGTTCTTAGCCCCTGAATTCTGGTAAGTGAGAGATGCAGACTGACCACATGAACTGTTGCTTTGCTGTATAAACTAACTATTGAGCCCTAGATGATAATAGGGATTGAAGGATTATAACCCAGTTAGTTGTTATCTCATTCCTTGAATGGGAGCACCCAAGACTTTGGTATAAGATGGGTGGCTATGTAAATGTTTTAAATAAATACATAAATTTCCAACACCTACCCAATATACCGTATTTTCTTGAGACTGAGTGGAAAAAAACTGGTGAGCAACAGTGGCCAACTCAAAGTCTGCTGCAAATTATTGATTACCCAATAGAACATATATTGCTTGCTTAATAGACTATCAAGTGTCAAGATCTGAGGACAAACTGAGTCTTGCCAACTTGCGTAGTGTAGGTAATTTGAACAGCAAATGTTTGCCACACATTGTTTGGAGGAAACAGACCTACAATCATGCTGAACTCAGCAGGCATGCAGACCTTCAAAAGCAATTCTCAAATAGGTGTGTAAAGGAAGTGGGAAAACCAATGCTATGTAAATATACCAGTTCATCATCGTACAGGCACAGCTGACTCATCTTCTATCCATTCCTGGATTAGCAAAACTGTTAAATCTAGACTTACCTTGATTTAGAGTAATTTTTATTACATTAGTGTCTAAAAATTAGCATTAATATTAATGTTAGTGTCAAATACTAAGCCAATGGTTTCCAGAACATAAGATACTTTGCCCATTACAAAGTAAAGCAGATTCCAATAAAATTTTATTTCAAGCTGCAATGTATTAAGCCACAAAGCCATGGACTTTAGACCACCAGAATGGCCAGATGAAACCAAAAGGCACACATTATGCAGAATTCTGCAAGATCTTCAGCAATAGTTTACCTGCCTGTAGATTTTAATAATACAAAATCTTTTCATTGAGTAGTCCTTAGCTATCTAATATTACACTTTCTTCCGTCAATGAAAAAATCAAAAGAAACAAAATTCACAAAAGAAGCATAAGAAAATAAGGAATGCAACTGAAACAAAAACAATAGAAAAGCATTTTGAGGAAGTGTCATTAAACACATTAGAACCAACAATATAAATCTATAATGAATGATGTCAGAAAGAGGAAACTAACAAGGGAAACAACTGTAATGTTGGATGACAGGATAGTTAAAAAAACTACTAATGAGATTGCAGTAGGCGCAGGTGATGTCTGCAACAAGAGAGTATGAGTAATTCCAGTTATCACACATAGAGATACACAAAGATTCAGTGAGGTGCTTTGTTTTAAAAGCCTCTTGAAATTCAGTGAAGAAAAGAAACCCTTTGCTATTAAAACAGCACAACATTCTACTTGAGAAAAGTGTTTTTTTCACAAACGTGGTCAAATGATATTGATTAAACTGATAGAAGCATTAAAATAGAACTCTCTGCCTCCACGAGGCACTTTGACAAATGCCTTGTTGAGACTGGTGTGTCACATTTTATATATATTTTAAATACAAAGGTTGGAATAATTTTATTCATTTAGCTGCTTCTTTGGAAGAGCTAATTAATGTGTATCTTGACAACTTCAAGTGATAATACATACATTTCAATGGCTCACTCCAGATATATTTTAATATTTCTTTGTATCATCCCAAATGGATTTTTTCATATCCACCATATTCAAGCAAAAAATTACAAAAAAGTTTGATCTGCAAATATGAATCAGAGCTCACTCCTACTTCTCCTATTCACAGAGCTAGTCTGTTTACAGGACAAAAAGAAAAGTAGGCAACTTTTTAGAAAAGGAGTGGACTAGACACTTCAGGTGGAGGTATGTTCAATTGAAGACATCTCTGTGAAAACAAAGCCAATGACCTTTGGAATGAGAAATCAAATCCTACAATGATATCTAATTGAATTAAGACTGTTAGAAATAAAAGGAAGGAATATAAAGTTGGTTTATTTCATCAAGTTTAAAATAAGACCCGTTTTTGTAATGTTGTGGCAACCTTTTATGGATTTTCTGCTGACACTAGGATTGAAAAATAAATGTTTTATGGATTTGCTTATAGTTAAGAGAAGGAATATTGGATGAAAAGATATTTGTTTTTAACCTTATAGGGGGTGAAGAGTTACTCTACATGTAATGAAGGTTAGAAGTCACTTCTTCATAAATTTCTTTTCCTTATTGTATAGGTGCTGAAACTCACAAAAGACAATTGCTAAATGTTTAAAATTTCATTTATTCTTTTTTTCCATTCTCTTTTCTTTTTTCCAGTTTTGGTTGGTATTAGTTTTTACTATTGTAATT
Source organism: Thamnophis sirtalis (assembly GCF_051295495.1). Classification (NCBI taxonomy): domain Eukaryota; kingdom Metazoa; phylum Chordata; class Lepidosauria; order Squamata; family Natricidae; genus Thamnophis; species Thamnophis sirtalis. Next base: position 51,449,686 of record NW_028261387.1, read on the forward strand.
AAAATTCTTAAAATATATGTTATATTAAAAAAGAAAAGAAGTGAGATGGTTTTAGATGTGCTGATGAGAAACATACATTGGTATCACCCTACCTCATTTTGCACAACTTTCTTTCCTATACTTTCCAAAAGCAGAGTATCATTGATGTTTTTATCTCCAGGCTCTCATTACTATTCAATCCTTCTGGATATCTCTTGGATAATTTTCTAATTGTGCCCAGCTGTCTCTTTTTATTTCCAAAAATCATTGCCAAATTTGATTGAGCCCTGCCTATTTCATTTTACCTGTGATTCAAGGAAAGTGCAGGAAGGACTTGATTAAGGAATACTGATACTCTTGTGAAACAATGTACTATCTCATCCACTTTTTATCATAAGGGTGCCTTTAAACAACCTTTCTCAATCTGGTGTTACCAGAGCTCAGCTACAAAAATCTAGAAGGAAGGTAGCAAATAGAAACTGCAAGATCTAATCCTGCTGCCACCCTATGATCAGGCCAAGTCCTGCAGATATGGTAAGTCTACAGTAGTTATAGTCAGATACAACATATGGTGTAAGAACTATAACCGCCACTACAGTATGTAGGCAGAAGACTAGCAGAGTGCATGTAGCAAGTAGTAGTCACAGGTTACAATGAAAACTCCTTTATCTCATAACACATGGGCAAACTCAACCATAAACAATTGGTAAACTCTAAGCATACTAAACCAAATTAAATCCAAAGATGCTGCGGAATTTCTAGAAACCTGACAGACAAATAAGTCATCAATAGGCACATAGAAATAAACCATATTTATACACCATTCAAAAGAAACAATTAAAAGCCAAGAAAGAAGAATGTGGACCAGAGTATTTCCTCTCCAGATGCCAACACCCAGATAAGCAAGGTTTAACACTGGGCAAACAAAACAAGTAAGCACAAAACAATATCTTTATCTAGTAATATCAAGGAGAAAACCATATCCTCACCAACGCTTGGGACTGTATATAAAAACTAATTATCTTACCTAGTTGGGTAATGAATCATCTAGAAATAAACAACCAAGCTCAGAGCATTAAGGACTCCACAGCACAACCCTGAGCTATCTATCTTCTCTTCTATTGGAACTTCTACACCATTGGGCATTATGAAATTGAAGTCTAACACTTTTGGACAGCAGTACAGTAGGCTGAGGAACACTGCCTTTAAATGTTTGATAGATAAAATTTCTGTATACAAAACAGGTGCAAATGTTCACCATGGACACCAGAAGTTTTGTGCGTCATCACATTGCTTAAAGTATCTTTACTAAAATAACAATGGAATGCATAATCAAACAACAACAAAGGATGGAAAGAATTTCCTAAGGATTGACCAAAGAGAGAAATATAAAAGAAATCCTTCTTTATTTTATTGCAATGGGATTTTTTTTGCTGTTGTTTCTTGCTTTGGCCTTGACATATCTTTTTCTCTGTTTCTTCTATCCTTTTAGGTAAAGGAGTCAGCTCTCTTCCATGCACTTACACATACAAACATAAAATACTTGAGAGGTAAATGTCAAAGTTCAGTAGTTTAATGTAGTTTAATAGTTAAATGTCTAATAAATACATGGATTTTGACTATATATTTTATAATTGTGAATAAACTAATGTAACCAACATATGCTTCTATCAAATGGTGGAATGCCCTGCTACACCTGAGTTTGTCCCATATTTTTCTGATATAGGATATAAGGAATAGGTTAGTATGAAAAACTAACAAGCTTAGGTTACTAGTTTAGTAATTCGATGGGGAGTTGAACCCAGATGAAATCTCTGATATCTGTATCATTCCATTCACCTATGGCTTCTCTAAGCATACTTCTGCTTAGACCACTGGTATCCCTTGCAGATCCATTGCCCAACTAATGCTAAGGATTTCCCCCCTAAATTGTTAAGTGTGATGAGTGGCTATTTGTTCTCAGGTTCTGTATTGTCCAAAAAGTATTTCACATCCTATATTTTGATACTTTAATCTCCTAAATAATCATCAATGCATGATCCTAGAACCATTTTCTAATACTGTAATATACCCAAATTCTCACCACTTCATTTATAGATTTCTAAATCTCTTTCAGATCTTTCTGCTAGCACTCACTTGTTTACATGTCAATATGAACTGCATTTTTAAAAAATGCAAATAATTAATCCACTCCCCCTAAGCACCTTTCACTCCTAATCCATGGTCGCCACCAAAGATGATACAGTGTTGATAAAAGCAAGGCTATATATATGCTGGAATATGGCTTAAAGATGCTTCTTCCTCCAACTCAGTAAGATACTCTCTTAAGGCCAAGACACTATAATTCATAGAAGAACTTGGAGGCATACCAACATCATCCACCTTATAAAAGCATAGTTTTGACATATTAACATTTTTCTGAGCTATCTCTTCTGTCTCATAGATAAGCGGGGCCCAGACCAATAAAGGTGCACTATGAATTGAGCTCTGGCCAAGAACATTCTTCCCTTTTGCTTCAAATGAAAAATTAGCACTTTAGTGTTTATTAATAAATATACCAAAAGTTTTATTTTGTTTTCCTTAAAAATTGATGTTCTTCTTAACTTTGCACCTTAGATAACCACCTAATATCGCCAGGAGTGCTGCTTAATAAGCATTCCAGCAGCAATGTTCTCTTCTTACTGACCACATGCTAAATATCTCTGAACCAGTAAAAGATTTCTGAAAAACTTTACTTTTTTTCTGTTTGGTTTATTTAACTAAAGGCTGTGCTTTGACTGTTGCTAAATTTCATGCCAAAAATTAGAGCCAAATGAAACCTCTTGTTGCAGGAAGATGTCTCCCTGAATAGATAAAGCATTGGCAATTTCACTTTCAAGGAGCAGCCGGCCAAATGATGGATCAAACAGGACAGGCTGTCAGCAGGAATAATGGCCAGGAACCCTTAGTCCATCACAGATTATTCTTGCAGTTTCCACTTCCGTTGAACTAATTGGTGGGTTGAGGCACAACAAGCTTTCACCTCCCCTGCCCCTCTTTGCTAGCCTGATGTTGAGGTCTCTGAGGATGGGCTATGTCCACTTCAATCATTATCAAGGGCATTTCAAAGTAAACCCAATCCATCCACCAGTGCATCAAAATGTCAAACCCACACAATCATTTTTGGATAGGGAAAAATAAATAAAGATAAAGGGAGATGTAGGCATACAGTTCAAACAAGATGACACTGCTAGAAAAAGTCAGTTCTGGATTATAATTCTCTACTATCTTTTCAATATTATTATTTGAGAAGAGCATCTGTAGCTGCACGTACAGTAGTTACTCACTATCAAATGGGTGTGCTTTAGTTCTAGGTTTTAAATTTAGTTCACTTATTTGTATTTACATTTAAGGAAAGAGTTTCTTTAAATAGCAATTTTAGACCATTATTCAGATGATCTAAATAATGTCATCATAAACATCATTTAATATATTTATAGGTACAAATAAAGTGTTCAATAATGGGAGAAAAAGAAGAGCATACCACATCTGATGAAAACTGGGCAAAAATGCTAAGTTAGATCTTCAGGATTGCCTTCTGACAGTTCATCAAAACTAAGGAGATCTGTCTGATCATCAAGTATGTATTATTGCTACATATTTTAATAATGTAAGCTACAATATAGAGATCACACATACTATAAATTCAATCTGAGCCATGCAGATTAGTGAAGAACAAGCTACCCAACAAAATCAATAGCTTTAGAAACAAGATTTTACTCAGCATTTCAGCACATTCTGGAACAACTTTTGGTCAAATTTAAGCTTTTCCATGAAACTTTAATCCTCATTCTCACTGGAATGAAATGATGCATAAAAAGAATATGTAAAAAAAATCCCTTTAAAAATGTGTATATAGTCTGCCTTTTCTCTACTTAGGCTATATAATTCTTTAACCTTTTCCTGTGTTATCTTTTGAACCTCCTCAAGTAGACTGAGAGATCATGAGTGAGCCAATGTTATACAGCAAACTTCACAATCAAGATAGGATTTGAAAAATTCATAAGAAAATGTGCTTTGGGGATATTTTCAATCAAATGTTGGATTCAGTGCCATGCATTGCTAAAGATAACCCAGTTAATCCCCATTTTCATTAAATCATGTCAATAATATGCTGGGTAATCAGAAGCTTTGTGCTGCTTTATCAGATTACAAAATGTATAATCAATATAATTAACAGTTGAAAAGTTGCCCAGGATTAATAGCATTAGAAACCTTTAACCAAACTATGTTCTTAGAGATAATATAAGAGCATGTCTAATACCAGAGCTCAGTTACAACAAGGAGGCAACAGACTGAATATCCATAGCAAAATATCAATAGAAAAATAAGATTCCTTTTCTCTAAGCAAGGGGACCCAGAGATTTTCAACAAGCTGCACTAGCAATCGCCATTGATCTAGAAACAAATACAAAATATGTATTTTGTAACTTGTTACATGCAACAAATTATTTTGAACAATAAACAATGCCTATAAATTGCAGCCCAGTAAATGTTTGAGTTAACAAGTTTTAATAATGCTGTGCTCCCAGGGTTTGTAATTGAAAGCTATACTAAATGATAGAAAAGATTAGAATGATATACAGTGGGTATCCAGACAGAAAGATTCAAAAGAGTTCAAAAAAGTTAAGAATTTCACAAACCTATTTGGCATTCAACTGCAACAATAAATAATGGATTATATTTATATGACATAAGTTTTACTTCCTTCCCCTTTCCTAACCTGCTTATGGCATGGCTGTTAGGACAAAATATTGACTTCTTATTTACATTTTCAATTAACTACAAAGCCAAACTACCCTATTTCCCTGAAAATAAGACCTCCCCGGATAATAAGCCCAATCGGGCTTTTGAGTTCATGCACTAAAATAAACCCTCCCCCAAATATAAGCCCTCCCTGAAAATATTGCAACACAGCAGCAGCCATGAGGTGACCACACTCGCCACCTCCTGCACCACCTTTTGGGGATCAAAAGAAAATAAAACCCTGTCTTATTTTTGGGGAAATACAGTAATTATTTTTAACCTCAATCTATAGAAAAAAGTTTTAAAATTTACTAGAATTCAAGCCAAAATTAGTTTAACCAAGTGCAGATATAAAGGTAAAAACAGATACAGTATATTTCTATTTTCTTCCTTGCACTGAACTGGGGAGATTACCAGGAAGAGGAAACAGGTAAAATTATGCTACATCTTAGTTAATCCAAAGGTGTCAGTTTTGCCATTCTCCTCCCCCCCCCAAAAAAAAGCCAACAGCCTTAATGGAAGACAGATCCAGCTTCATGAGATAAACATATTTAAACAGTTGGCATTTTGGAATCATCTTGACTGAAGAACCTAGTCCAAAATCTATGATTTGTCAGGATAGAGTTTTTCCCAAATACAAAGAAGATCCAAGGGAATTTTTTTTCCAGAAGTCTTCTAGTTTCTCTTTTTCAAAATAGATCTTTCGTACTTCAAAATAACAATGACTTGGAGCTTATGCCTTTCCACTGAGCTCTAGCCCCTTTTACTAAGATAGATGAATCATTAGGCCATCGCTATCTTTATTTTATTTTTAAAATTTGCTGTTAAAACACTAAGCATCAATGAAAAACAGACCAAGAAGACAAAGTTATTTCCGACAAAACATACATTTTTATCCGTGAAAAGATAAGGTGCAGACTCCTTTTCACCTCAATAGGGTTTTTTGATTGTGGTTGCTGCTATTGTTATTTTTTAATAACAAAAAGGAACAAATGAAGGAAATTGCAGGAAACTTACAAATGGAATACATTACTGTCATCTCTCTCCTCCCTGCCCCACCTGCTCATACTTTCTTTATTCATATATCATATGAATGAAGCTAATAATTACTTCTTACCTGATTCTCAAATCCTCTGTGGATCCATCAGGGTTATCTGTCTGGGAGGTTCCCCCCCCCCTCAAAATAAGATGTCAACACAGACGTAGTCAATTTGTGGCTCCTGGACTACTTCATAAAACACTTGACTTAATTTCAGAAGATCTCTGCAAAATCAGATCACTCATAAGAGTTAAAAGTTCTTTCCCTATTATTTGTTGCTTGGGAAAAAAGGAAAAGATTTTATCACAAAGTGAAGTGTTGCAGATAAAGCGGGGGGGATGCCCTTCTTGGTCTACTCTGTGTGAGTTCAACACACTGGCTTAAATAAACTCTGAAAAACCCTGAAATAAATTTGCTCTACGACCTGCCCTTTACCATAACAGCAAAAGCTAAAATGACTGTGTTGTCATATAAATGCAAATGTTCTTAGCATTCGAGTGTCACACGTGATTTGACTAAAATATGAGTATTCAAAAAAAAAAAAAAGGTTTCGCCCCTATAGGCACCGGAGGAATCTTACTGTTTTTCAAGATAAGACCAGAATTCCACCCACGCCAAAAATGCTAAGCATTCATAATTCAAGGAGAACTATATACCACAGAGGAAGTTAGATGGCTCTCTGCCTTGTTGAAAAATAAAAATCACAGAGGAACTGAAATGCAATGACAGACTATTCAGGAAAACTATGAGCTACTGTAGGCCAGATCCCCAGACAGCTGGATAAATTGCTGAAATGCCAGAGGCACCAGAACCAATTTATGTTGTGCATAAATGTGAATAGTTCAACAACAGAGAGCTTGCATATTTTAGAAAATCATATCCCAGGAGAATGACAGGTAACACTTGCTCCATAATCTTCCTACTACTTCCCAGATGTTTGCCATATCCAGGTAGAGTCTTTGGCTTCCACATCGCATTGTCAAAAGATAAATGTTGACAATTTTCCAGCATTTGCCCCCCCCTCCCAAATTCCAGAGGCAATTCCCACTGACTTTAGATATTTATATTACATAGATGTTAATTCTAATTGTCCTTCAAAAGAGCATCTCCAAGGAAGTTTTGAAGGCTAGAAGAAAATAAGTGGGGTGAGGGGCACCAGATCCTCAAGAGAGCATCACTGCCCCCATGAAATATTTTTAAAAATCTTTGAAATTTCATGAGATATTGCATGGGAATTCCAACATCTGAAAAGATGACACTGAATTTATATGAGGTTTTACTTATTACAAAACACTGTGCAAAAGATTGCCGAGGGGGAGGATTGTTTCTAGAAAAATCCTGTGTGGAGGATAGGCAGCCTGTAGCTGTGGGATTGTAGGAAAATGCAGCCTCATTTCATGCAGCCCCTGGACTAATTTTAAAAGCTTTCTTCTACTAATCAACTCATACTGCTAGAAAGTGCAATGTATTATGCTGCGTGATTATGGAAATAGACCCTCCATGAGCCCTCCATAAGTAGTACTTATGCTAATCTGGATTGATTTTGCAGTACTGTGTTCCTCCCATGATGCCACTGGGCTTGGATAACTGATTGGTTGTGGTTGACCTGATTAACGTCTGGCTTTAAGATAGAGTTATGAACCAGATGGTTTCCCATTGGCAAAACCTCTTGCCTCATTCCACTTCTCAGTTCTTTTCTTCCCTGCTCAAGTCAAAACACCACCATACATTTCTGTATTTTCACCATACTTCTTTAAATTGAACAACCTTAGTTTCTTTTTTCTTCACTATAATAAACAGGAGACAAACCTGTTGCGCACCAACTTTTGACCTCCTCCATGATCAGCTAGAGAGGGAACTGATCAGGTTGCGTCTAATCAGACACTACAAGCACAAAAGTGGTGAAAATAATTGTTGGGCAGCATTTGAAATTGCTTCTGAAAGGTTTGGGGATGATGCTATTAGCTATAATAAAATTCAAAGAAAAGGGATTGCCAGAAAAGAAAGGTTCAAAAAGAAAGCAAATGGGTGACTCTCCTACATTTCACTCTAACTTTTTTACTTCCGCAAGCAAGTTTTGACTGATTAGTCCAAAAGAAGTCCAATTTTCAAGAGAAACAGATTGGTCATTCTTGCTATCCTACTAAAAGATTGCACTGCTAGCCTCTCTCTTTGAAATTTCTTTACTGCAGCTAATATAAAAAGACTTGCTAGGCAAGAGGACTCTTCACTCTATTACAGAGAAAATTAGGAGCTCTCAACACATTGCCCTCAGGCAGCCTTTAGCTAAGACAAATTACAGGTAGTCTTCAACTTACAACAATTTGTTTAGTGATTGTTTGAAGTTACAACCATACTGAAAAAAGTGACTTATGATCATTTTTCACACGACCATTGCAGCAACCCTGTGCTCATGTGATCAAAATTCAGATGCTTAGCAACTGGTCCATATTTATGATGGTTGTGGTGTCCCAGGGTCATTTGATCACCTTTTGATACCTTCTGATAAGCAAAGTCAAGGGAACAGACAGATTCGCCTAACAAACATGTTACTAACTTAACAACTTCATTGGTTTAGTCAACAACTGTGGCAACAAAGGTCATAAAATGGGGCAAAACGCACTTCAAAACTGTCCCACTTAGCAACAGAAATGTTGGGCTCAATTGTGTCGTAAGTGGAGGACTACCTATACTCAGGAGGCAGAACACAGAAGGAGCACGGATACACCTCAAAGTTTATTTTATGTCTACAAACAGCATATAACTAATTTGATCATTTATCTTTTGAGAAACAGAAAGGCCAAAGCATCCCTTTTTCCAAATGGGTCAGTGATATTCAATGAGAGGGAAACCAATTGTTATTGTAAGCTGCTGACTGAGTTTGGCAAAGCATGTTGTCCTAATTGGAAAAGTGGTGGTTTAGTGGTTTATTAGCATTTGTAGGCCGCCCTTTTCCCTGAGGGGACTCAGGGCGGCTCACAGAAAACCAGGGAGGGGGGAATACAACATTAAGATAACAACATATAATAAAATAATAAGCAACATACATTCATCATTCGGGCGGGGTAGCGATCCTTATCCCCAGGCCTGACGGGCGAGCCAGTTCTTCAAGGCTATGCGGAAGGCTTGGACGGTGGAGAGGGTACGAATCTCCACGGGGAGCTCGTTCCAAAGGGTCGGGGCTACTGCTGAGAAGGCCCTCCTCCTTGTAGTTGCCAGCCGACACTGGCTGGCCGATGGAATGCGGAGGAGGCCTAGTCTATGGGATCTTATAGGTCGTAGGGAGGTAATTGGCAGAAGGCGGTCTCTCAAGTATCCAGATCCACTGCCATGTAGGGCTTTATGGGTGATTAATAGCACCTTGAAGCGCATCCGGAGATCGACAGGTAGCCAGCGCAGCTCGCGGAGGATAGGTGTTATGCGGGTGAATCGAGGTGCACCCGCAATCACTCGCGCGGCTGCGTTCTGCACTAGCTGAAGTCGCCGGATGCTCCTCAAGGGCAGCCCCATGTAGAGCACATTGCAGTATTCCAGCCTAGAGGTCACAAGGGCCCGAGTGACTGTTGTGAGGGCCTCCCGATTCAGGTAGGGTCGCAACTGGCGCACCAGGCGTACCTGGGCGAATGCCCCCCTGGTCACAGCCGTTAAGTGGTGGTCGAATGACAGCTGTGGGTCCAGGAGGACTCCCAAGTTGCGGACCCTCTCTGAGGGGTGTAAAATTTGACCCCCCAGCCTGAGTGTTGGAATATTGGCCAAATCTTTGGGAGGAAAACACAACAGCCACTCGGTCTTTTCTGGGTTGAGCACAAGCTTGTTAACCCTCATCCAGTCCATGACGGCCTCAAGACCCCGGCTCATCACGTCAACCGCTTCATTGATTTGGCACGGGGCGGACAGATACAATTGAGTATCGTCCGCATATTGATGGTATCTAATCCCGTGCCTGCGGATGATCTCTCCCAGCGGTTTCATGTAGATGTTAAATAGTAGGGGGGATAAGACCGAGCCCTGCGGCACCCCATAATTTAGGGGCCTTGGGGACGATCTCTGCCCTCCCACTAACACCGACTGCGACCTGTCCGAGAGGTAGGAGGAGAACCACCGTAACACGGTGCCTCCCACTCCCACCTCCCGCAGTCGTCGCAGAAGGATACCATGGTCGATGGTATCGAAAGCCGCTGAGAGGTCAAGGAGGACCAGGATGGAGGAATGTCCTTCATCTCTGGCTCTCCAAAGATCATCCATCAATGCGACCAAAGCGGTTTCTGTGCTGTAACCGGGTCTGAAGCCTGACTGGAAGGGGTCTAGATAGTTTGCTTCCTCCAAGGACCGTTGGAGCTGGAAGGCCACCACCTTCTCAACAACCTTCCCCAGGAAGGGAAGGTTGGAGACCGGGCGATAGCTGTTAAGAACAGCTGGATCCAAGGATGGTTTCTTCAGGAGGGGTCTCACCACCGCCGCTTTCAGTGCGGCGGGGAAGTTCCCCTCCCGAAGGGAGGCGGTTACAACCGCCTGGATCCAGCCTCGTGTCACCTCACTGCAGTTAACAACCAGCCATGAGGGACACGGATCCAGAACACAGGTGGAGGAACTTACAGCTCTCATGGCCTTGTCCACATCCCCGGGGGTGACGTCCTGAAACTCAACCCAGAGCTGTTCTACTTGGTCCCCCTGTGCCTCGGCTGGAACTGCAGGTGTGGAGTCCAAGTCCGACCGAAACCGAGCAATTTTGTCCGCTAAGAATTGGGCATATTCTTCAGCTCTGCCCTGCAGGGGTTCCCCCGTCTCCCTTTTGTTCAGTAGGGAGCGGGTTATCCTGAACAGGGCGGCTGGACGGGACTCAGCGGATGCAACCAGGGTGGCTATGTGCGATCTTTTTGCTGCCCTAAGTGGAAAACCTTGGGCACCAGCAGTATCAGACATTACTTTCTCCAGTTCTTTTTAATATTTCTTAGATACCATTTGTGGTGCATGTAGGTATCACTTAAACTGCTTCCATCCACTTCCATAGGAAGCCACAGGGATACTGAAATAATGACACAGAGTGACATCATTACCATCATTCCATACTTCCACCCTCTATTCTGCTACAAGTATATAAGTTGCGGCATTTGTGAGACGTCACACTTATTTCATTATGCGTCCTCCAGATGCCCATAGCTGCTTCCACCTTTCTAGAAATATTAGTTTAATTGCCGATGCAGAAAACAAAAAGGCATATTGTCAATTCAGAGCAAAATGCCTCCTATCAAGCAATGCCAAAGCTTCATCCAGTCCTGCCAAGCAATGCTGTGTGCTTTGTTGTGCTGCAGCCTTTTTCTTCCTGCCCCCTCTCTGGACAGTACTGATGCTACTTAGTGAATGTCTGAGCAAGGTTGAGTTTCTTGACCCAAAGAAAGATACCCGTATAAGAGAGCAAAGCAAGAGAGGAAGGTGGGGCTGAACAAAAGATTTGGTTCTCAAGAGACTGTCCTTTAAAAGCCCTTGCAAAGAGGCAGATTCCTGAAAATGGCTTTTAGATGGCTTTTTGGAAAAAAACCAGGCACATTCAGGGGAGATTGGATCGACAGCTATTAGCCATTATAGGTTAAATGGAACTGCCACTTCACAATCAGGATTGCAGGGACAAACAGTAGGGAAGCAGCAGCAGGCCTCTTAGAAAACACTTTAGACTAAATGGATCTCACTTCAATCCAACAAGATTCTCTCATCCCTTTTAATTATGTAGGAAGGATAGTGCACTGACTTCATTGCCAGGGGCATTGTTAGGAACCAAGAAATTGTAATGTTGAACAAAAAATGTCTCTTCACATTGCAGGGATACTGAGGAGAAGCTTCCTGGTTTCAAACTTCTTATGTCAATATTATATTCATTCACAAGAGTTCATAATCAAAATCTTTAGGTAAACAGAGCATATTAACTAAAACATTTCTGATATTCCTGCTAAAAGTAAAGAACAACAAATCAATGCTCAGCCATGCGATATACGCTTATCTCAATATTCCTTAATTAGGCGGCAATATTACTATATGAGTCCTTTTAAATGACTTGTTCATACTTTTCTTTTGGACCACATTGTTTTAAGCTGCAGATGAGTACAGGTAGTCCTCGAGTTATGACCACAATTGAACCCAAAATTTATGTTGCTATGCGAAACATTAGCTAAGTGAGTTTTGCCCCTTTTTATGACTTTTCTTGCATCAGTTGTTAAGTGAAACATTGCATTTGTTAAGTTAGTAACATGGTTGCTAAGTGAATCTGGATTCCCCATTGACTTTGCTTGTCAGAAGGTCGCAAAAGCTGAACATGTGATCTCAGGACACGGCAACCGTCATAAATATGAACTAGTTGCCAAGTGGCTGAATCCTCATGGTCAGCACGGGGATGCTGCAACAGTTGTAAGTGTGAAAAATGGTCATTTTTTCAGTGCTGTTGTAACTTTGAACAGTCACTAAATGAATGTCGAGGACTACCTGTATTGCATATTTATGTATTGCCCAGCAGATAAAGAAAATGTATTTCAGATAGAAAACAATGAAGAAAAGAATAAGTTAAGATGCCCTTTCTCTAAGAAAAAGCATTTACAACTCCCATCTGCATATGGAAGTAATATCATCAAGGTATCACTTCACCAAGAAATAAATATGTTGTTACATGGGAAGAGAGACTTTCTGATGCCTTATTTGGGTCAATGTGTCCTATTCATCTGGAAAAAAAGCCCAATTTGTTCTGTGTTTGTATCGGGTTAATTTTACCTTTCATTAATTTGATCTAATCATCATAATACTTAAGTAATGTGGGTGGTTGGAGCTCAGACACATTTTTAACAATGCATGTTTAATGGTCCTAAATCATCACATAAATTTATTTTGTCTAAGGCTGTTCTACAGTATCACTAAATATGTACACAACTCTTTGAAATCCATCCGTAAATCTGACTGCTGCATTCATCCCAATGAGCACTGTTTACATCTTTTGTCTAGAACTACTTACAACAATGGGACTTGAATATCATCTACGTGGAATATACTGTAAGATAATCTATGTTTTTATCTATTGTTATAAAAATAAGTTTTTATACATTGTTAATCACTGTAGTCTGACTAAAGTGATCTGTATTGTTTATGGTTTATGATGCTTTGTAATATGCATCGGTATGCAGCAAAGATTAATACTCCTGTCACTAGATACTCATAGCTATTGCCTGAAATTGTGGTTTCTGGCCAAAACAACAGCTGATCAGAAATTTGTAGGAAAATTGCTTTTGGGATTTATTTCCTAAAGTAAACTTTGAGGGAAAGGCCATTACTTCACATTTTATTCCCTTTAAAACAAACATATTTAATGGAATGATAATTGTCAGCATCATCAGATACAAGTCGATATTTTCTTGATTTCTTTTTAAATGTCCAAGTCAACTTTTGGTGCTTTAAATTCCATTGTTCTTAACTTTGCACTGATAAACCAGATATTTCCTCTAAAACCTAGCCTTTTAACATAATTTTCCAGTATCATGAACTCTTTAATAACTCATTGGATCTACATTTGTTGTATGAATTGGTATCTTAACTGTATATCATTTTTAAAAAATGGTTTCCATTCAGTTATCTCCCAAACCCACCTCCACCAATTCCTAGCCAAGATTTTATTCTTTTTTAGCTTATTTGTTTAAGACACATATTTCTCATTTCTACATTCCCGTTAAAGTGCATATTATAAGAAACAGATGTTACTAGTGAAAATATTCAACATAACTTATAGAAAGTATGAGTATTGTCCTTAAGGCTGTTTTCTTTTTCAGAGACATGATGAACTGCTCTTGGTAGCATAATAGAGCCTGTAATAGGATCTTGTAACATTTTCAGGTTAAATCACTTCAAGACAATATTATTTTTAAAAAATTAAACACTGAAGCTATTAAGAATAAACCCTGGTATATAAGCATAAAGTTGAAAATGCCTACTTTCTACTGATATTGGTTCACCGGGATAGATAGAGGTTTTGAAATTTTAATATGGTATATTAGTGTTTTTAAAAGTTAGTTATTTCTAGGATTGGTAATCAGGATCCTAATAAAGAAAACTGGGAGAGTTTTACTTGCATTCAAGCTAATGCAGGAGCATCTTTGTTTCAGGCAACAGCTGGTCCTTAACTTACAACCATTTGTTTAGTGACTGTTAAAAGCTACGGCAATGAAACAAGTGACTTACAATCGTTTTTCAATTTATGACCATTGCATCATCCCCATGGTCACATGATAATTCAGGCACTTGGCAGCAGGCATCTTTTTACAATGGCTGCAGTGTCCCAGGGCCATGTGATCATTTTTTTGCAAATTTCTGACAAGCAAAGCAGTGGTGGGTTCCGGATCCTGTCGCAACTGGTACGCTGCGATGTGACTGGGCATCCACCACTTGTGCTGTGCGTGATTGCATACCCACCACCCCTAATGCTCCAGCTGCTCGGCGGAGTGTCACACAGGAGCCATACGCTTCGTGCATGTGCGCAACTGCTCCGGTTGGCTCAAATAGAGGTAAGAAGGGCAGGCAGATGGTTGGGCCCTCCGAAGAACTGTACTGGAATGTTGCCTGCTGCTCCCAGTAGGCACCAGTATGCCTGTACCAGGGCGTACCGGCCAGAACCCACCACTGAAGCAAAGTCAATGGGGAAGCCAGATTTACTTAACAATTGAGGCAAAATGTATTGTGCCTTATTTAGCAATTTTGGGATCAATTGTGGTCGTAAGTTGAGAACTTACTGGACCTGGAAGTCTGAGAGAGAAAGCAGGGAGGACAATGTGTGTGGCCCTCTTTATTCAATCTGAAGCTCTCCTGTGCTAAATGGCCGAAGGATCATTTGGCACTGTTTTGAAAAAACACTCTCTGTGATTACCTCTTTCACAAAACCTCATTCTGCATTATGGGCTGCTTTTCAGTACGCCAACATTTAGTTTAATGAAAAGAAGGACTAGGGGGTGACATGATAGCAGTGTTCCAATAATTAAAGGGTTGCCAGAAAGCAGAGGAGGGAGATAAACCTATTCTCCAAAGCACCTGACAGGTAGGATAGGAAGCAATGGATGGTAACTAATCAAGGAGAGAAGCAACCTAGAACTAAGGAGAAATTTCCTGACATAACAATTAATCAGTGGAACAACTTGCCTCCAGAAGTTGTGAATGCACTGGAAATTTTTAAGAAGAGATTAGACAACCATTGGTCTGAAATGGTATAGGTTTTCCTGGCTGAATAGAAGTGTTGGACTAGAAGACCTCCAAAGTCCCTTCCAACTCTATTATTTTGTTCTGTTATTTAGTGAATTACTGATCTTGTATAGAAACTAGTGAGCATTACCAAATAAGTTATCCTGTTACTGTGATACCAAAGTGTGATTCTTGGGTTTCCTATAAGTCACTGACTGAACCAGTAATGCTACTCACAGATAAGAGCAGGCAAGCAGGGACTCCATGGTTGACGTTTCCAAGTTTATAGAAGTGTACAAAATGAGAAACCGCTAGGAAAATTAATACCTTAAAGGAAGTAAATGGCAACACAATCCCATAAAAGTACTTGGTGGTTATGAAATGTAAATAACTCTTTGTATAAATATAAAAATGAGACAGCATAGTGAATAGATGGAGTATTCTAGATGATGGCATCCCTGGTTGATTCCTTGGAATTGGGAACATACACAATGTAATCTTTTATTTGCAAGTCCTATTTATATAGTCATTGTTTTCCCACCTGCTCTGCATATTTTATATGTTTGCGTTTATTCTTATAAGCAGTTGTGGATGTCAGAGTAGGAGGTACATTTCTTGGTAAAATAAATGTAAACTGCTAGTAAAAGAGCAAACATGCACTTCCTTCTCATACTAACAAACCAGAAATAGGGGGGAAAAACAAAACCCCAGCCTATGTTCAAAAAGATATATGACTTTATAAACACATCAGATCACTTTTAATAATATCTCTCCTTTTAGAAGTCAGACACTGTGAATTTAAGCACAGGAATTTTAGGTCAAAGGCAAAAGCCTGTAAATGTGTGGGAAGGCATGTGATAAGTGAAGAAATGTTCTGCTGAAGGGAAGGTGGCTGGGTTTATATTTGTTGTCCTGCTTGCCTCTATTCACCGAGTGGAAGCTGAACTTGGATCAGCCTTTCATGCATTTCTGCAGAGTACAAGCTTACCCAATCATTTCTATTGACACATTGCATTGCATGTGCACAAACTTTTATTTGATGACAACCCATGTTCACATACCAGGATCAACTTCATCATCGGTGTGTCAGCTCTTCTATTAATTTGTTGCATCGCACAAAGGGACAAAGAATTTAAGGCACTTACAAATACCATTGTAGAAAGTTAGCACCCATTCCTCTCCTAGAAGAATGAAATATTCTAGGAAATATTAAAAAGGCAGAATATTTCCCCTAAAAGAGAAATAAAAATCTTAAAGAAAACAGAAACAAAAGACCCCCAGCTCCCTGCCCCCAGAAGATATTTTGGTGCCAGGTTATCTACAAAACAAAAGACTAGGCTAGTCTAGCTACAAAAGACCTCAGTTCCAGGGTAATAGGATTAGCCCTCACTCAAGATCCAAACCAGGGCAAAACCATTAAGCCATAATAGGAATTGCCCAACACCCTTTCAGAAGACAAGTAGCTTCATTACATCATCGCCCAGCAAGATTCAACCAAGCCTGGGACTCAGAAAGCCTACAAGGTTGGCTGGACACCCCATAGCCCCCTGGGAGTCTGACAACCAATAGGATACATTTCTTGCAAGGCCCAAGAGAGGGTATAAATATATCTCACTCTCCAGTCCATGTGCTCAGCTGCACCAGGACAATGTGCTTAATGGTTCTGCTCCATTAAACCATCCTTCCAAGCAGTCTCCATTGTCTTCCTTCCCACTTGGAACTGAACCCAGATGGAGATTTCTTCCAACGTCTTCTTCTGTTGAAGCAGAAATATTATATCCTAATTTACATATCAGTATTTCAAATACCCCAAGGCTGCTGCTAATCTGAAGCTATTTTCTAAATTGATATTCCAAGTTAAAGGTTTCAGGGTAAGAATGTCAATTTATTTATTGATTGATTTTTTTATAGCTGCCCATCTGTCCCAAAGTGACTTGGGCTGGTGAACAATTATTTAGAATTAAACTTAGTAATTTAAAAAGGCAGAATACATTATATATCTGGTAGATAGAAAGATAAAGAAATATCAGAAGCCATGATAATTGCAAACTATTAGTGACAATTGATTAAAAGTTGCTTTGCCCTCTTTCCTGAACTTATTTCAGTGCCATTAATCTATCAACTTTTGCAGTGGGAGTCAAATACCTTGTTTCCCTGAAAATAAGATCTCCCCGGATAATAAGCCCAATTGGGCTTTTGACCGCATGCGCTAAAATAAGCCCTCTCCCAAAAATAAGCCTTCTGTGAAAATATTACAACACAGCAGCAGTCATGAGGGGACTATGCTCGCTGCCTCCTGCACCTCAAAAATAATAAGACCTCCCTGAAAATAAGGCCAAGCACTTATTTTGGGAGTCAAAAGAAAATAAGACCCTGTCTTATTTTCAGGGAAACACAGTACTGTGCTAAGACATGCATTATTTTAACCATGTTGTCTTGAAGAAAAGTACAAAGTGATTGATTCACATATAACACTAAGCCATAAACCATGATTCACAAAGTGGCAAGCCACGCTAAGCCAATGCAAGTAAGTCATATCTTTAGATAACGTGGAAATGCAGTTTTTTTCCTTCTTTTATTTATTGACATTGGCATTTTCTCAAGCTACTTTCACAAGTGTGCTGTGCAAAGGTGAGCTGGAAAAATATAAGCAATAAGAAGTCAGCCAGTAGACAAGCATATGCCATCAGCTTCAGGGAGTATGGTCTTATCCTAAAACTGTTCAAAAAATATCACACCCTTAGAAGTTCTTCCCTTAACTCTTCTAGTAGCAAAACTAGTTGTTGAGCATTGGCCAGCTTCCAGGATGTTTTTGGCTGATTGCATCAGCTCCATTTTAGGCCAGCAAGCTAAGCCGGTAAAGAGGACTAACTGGGTGTTCAGCACCCAAACAGCGTGTTTGCTGACATGGGCATAGGACGCCCAGACTCACACAAAGCTTTCCTCATTATCTCTTAATTATTGCTTTCCTAGCACCTACAATTAACACCTGTCTAAGTGGCTGTTGGTGGGGCTGTAGAATCATTAGAGTCCATCAAAGAACTGAAAGGAGGGGAGGGTGATGGTTGAGTGGGTGGAGGTGGGATGAAGACAGGCCAGAGGTCAAGGCACAAAGCTTTCCTAGAGCTTAAGCATCTGTCTGAAATCCATCCACAGGACTAAATTAATGCAAATTCTGGCACACTTTCATTTGGCACATTGGAGATGCCAATGAAAAGATTGTCAATATGTGAATCCCCCCCCCCCACCTTCCTGGGCCAGTGACAGTTATCTTTGATTTAAACCTATATTGACATTTGCAAAGGCTTGCAAATTAGAACATTCTAATATGAAAAGAGCTTCAATTTGTCATAAACCTGTGAAAAGCTTTCTCTTTTTTTCCACATCTGGTCACAAACTAGTACATACAATTCTCCCATGCTTTTTCCTCTCCAGTGCCTAGTATTGCTTATATTTTCATTGAATATTTCATATCTACCTTGTTTTGTTATCTAAAATTCCAAGGTTTTCTGCAAAAGAGCTCAGAGTGGAGTTTAGATTTTTTCCATTTTATCCTCACACCAACCTTTTGAAGTAGGTAAGGCTGAGAGGTTCTGCCAGCTCTCCAGTCACAAAGCCAGCTTTAAGCTTGAGCAGGGGCTGGGCTGTATTTATTTATTTATTTATTAGACTTATATACCGCTTCATAGGGCTTTCAGCCCTCTCTAAGCGGTTTACAATTTTTTTAGCAAATTGAGTCAGCAACTTGCCCCCACAATCCAGGTCCTCATTTCACACACCTCGGAAGGATGGAAAGCTGAGTCGACCTTGAGCCGGTGAGATTTGAACCGCTGAACTGCAGATCACAGGTCAGCTAAAGTGGCCTGCAGTACTGCACCCTAACCACTGCACCACCTCTGCTCTTTTTATTCACACCCCAGTAGATAAATAAGGTAAAAAAAAAAATACCCAGACATTTGCCAATACATGTAACAAAACAGAGTCCCATCCAAAATTCTAACCGCATTAATTCAAATTCATTTCTTTAACCGATAAAATCACTTATCTTAGTACTCCCTTAAGGTTGAGGGGCTCTGCTGAATTATTAAAGTCCATGAATGTATTAAATCCTACACTGTAATTACTTATTTTATACATGTCTCTGTGTGGTCATTGACCCCAATCCAAGTATTCCTGTTCCTTTCTTCATGAAGAAAACACAATGTTATTATGATATTGCTAAATTTATGTCCAAAAAAATCACAACCTGCCAAATTTAAGATGCCTTTTTGTAGTCCTACAGCTTTAGGCCAAAGAAGGGATTCAAGGCCCCTTCATTTTACTTTTAAATGCCTCTCAGAGTCAGTTACTAATAATCTCTTGTGGGGGAGGGTCAGTGGGAATCCCATATGCTCAAGACAAGCTTTACCTTGATTTAGCAGCTGAATTTTTCCCTTACTTATTAGTCATTCACAGCAGAGATAATACATTAACAGTGAGATACAAAAAATTTGAAAGCAAAACAGTGCACCTACTGCTAATCGCAACTACACAAAAGACAATTATTGTTATCACACAACATTCTGTGCCAAAAAGCATACCATATTGTGCCTTAACACAGGTCTGGATTCACACAACAGGCTAAGATAATGGCTAGGTGTTCACTTATTACAGTGAACTAGAAACAATTCAGCCCCATTTCATCCTGGTTTGGTTTGCTGTAAGAATTCAGTATGTATGACTTGAATAATTCAATACAGCATTACTTTTAGGTCCTGGCATTTTAGGTCTTCAACATTTTATCATAGACCTTATCACAATGAAACAATGAAAGTTTAATTACTTCAACTTAAATGTCTTTCACCTGCATTTTCCCAACAGGCTGGACTTTTGGAAATGCTGTCAAATAATAAGAACACTGCTATTTAAACATTTAAACTATTTTGCATATGACATATATATCTTCTTTTTTTCCAAGCTATATGCTTGTCTTTTATTCAAAGATCAATTCTTTTTGATATTGTAATCTGGAGGCAATCTAAATCTCAATCACTACATCTAAGATGAGAGCATTTTAAAAAGCAAATACTTGCACAGAGTCATTTCACCCAAGTTTCATCTGGCTCCTTCCTGGTGCATTATCCTGAATAATGCATCCAATTTTCTCCCAAAACATTGAGGTCACCCTTGTGCAGAAATCTGTCTCCAAAAGCTCCTGCTTCATGCATGGTGATGAACTGCATTCAATACATGCAAACCCAATCAGACTCTTTCACTAAAATGCATGGACCTGGGCTGAATACCAAACAATTGTAAGCCAAGCTTTTTAGAAGAAACCACAGTAGATTGAGGAGGGGGGGGGGTATTTAGAGGATACAGAGCTATGTTTCTTTTGTTAATACCTTGGGGAACAGAGCAGCTTAAACCCATGTTCTTTTTAAAGATTCAGTTCCAACATATATTCCCACATTGATATTTTCATAATTTGGATGAAATAGAAAACATGTTTCTGTGGAAGTTTAGATCTCATTTATGCATTAGATGATCATTCCAGATATCCTTTAGCAAAGTGCATAATAAACAAAAAAACAGTTTAAGGAATTAAATATTGGGGGACCGGAGAAAGAAACAGGGCATACATGCTTTAAAACTCTATGTAGATCCACTACAAAGTCCATTTACCAACAGGGCCAAGTAGAGTTTGTAATTTTGTATTATTGTAATGACAAAGCCCGATGGCTGTAATATTTCTTGTCACTTGCTCCCAAATCTTTTATTTCATATTTTAGCAGCATTAGCTTAGAGCAATCACTATTTTAAGAATGGGTTCATAAATATTATGTCAAAGTTTATTGTAGAAGTCACAATTGCCTGGATTCATATACAACTCTAAGTCCTGTCATAGTTTACAAATCATAATCACTGAATTTAGGCATGCAGCTCAATGAAAACAAAACCAACTACATTATCATTTAGAGAGATGCAGGAACATAGTTGAAGTCTCTACAGACAACAGTTCAAATAGAGCCAATATAAGTTGCTGAATCTGAAAGCATGAAGTAAAGGCCATGGTTAATGTGAGAAATCTCAATATTGAAATTGTGCACTTGAAAAAAAAAAACCTAATAGCAATGAACTTCCAAATAAAAATGAGGGAATTCTTCTTTCTGGCGGCATTCAGGGAAGATTTGTTCTTTTTGTTACCAATTCATTATGACTTTTATTTCTTTGAATAAGTTATCATAATGTTAGATAGGTCTAATGTAAATCCTGTTTACACCATACACAGGAGCATATGCAGTCTATCTATTATATGTTATATAGACTATGGGAAGCAATCTAATTTATCTCTCATCCTAATGTGGTGAAAGATCAACTGTCTGAACCGCCTCATCTAAAAAGTGAAACACACTCCATTTTGACAGCCAAATATGTGCCAGTTGCGCCAGTTGCGACCCTACCTGAATCGGGAGGCACTCACAACAGTCACTCGGGCCCTTGTGACCTCTAGGCTGGAATACTGCAATGTGCTCTACATGGGGCTGCCCTTGAAGAGCATCCGGCGACTTCAGCTAGTACAGAACGCGGCCGCGCGAGTGATTGTGGGTGCACCTCGGTTCACCCACATAACACCTATCCTCCGCGAGCTGCGCTGGCTACCTGTCGATCTCCGGATGCGCTTCAAGGTGCTATTAGTCACCCATAAAGCCCTGCATGGTAGTGGATCTGGATACTTGAGAGACCGCCTTCTGCCAATTACCTCCCTGCGACCAATTAGATCACACAGATTGGGCCTCCTCCGTATTCCATCGGCCAGCCAGTGCCGGCTGGCAACTACAAGGAGGAGGGCCTTCTCAGTAGTAGCCCCGACCCTTTGGAACGAACTCCCCATGGAGATTCGTACCCTCACCACCGTCCAGGCCTTCCGCACAGCCCTTAAGAACTGGCTAGCCCGTCAGGCCTGGGGACAAGGATAGTTGCCCCTCCCGAATGATGAATGTATGTTGCTTATTACTTTTATTATATGTGTCTATGTCATTGTTTATATTTCCCCTCCCTGATTTTATGTGAGCCGCCCTGAGTCCCCTCAGGGAAAAGGGCGGCCTACAAATGTTAATAAACAAACAAACATTAAACAAACATATATGCCTGTATGAGAAAGTGAGTTTGAACCTGCACATATATGTGTTTTTAGTAACATTCAAGGATTACAACCATCACCCAATCACAGGGAAGATTAATTCGTAAAGTATAATATCTGGCAAGTGTTTGCCAGAATTACTTGTTGCTTGATTTCTGGCCTGAGCATAAAAATGAGCAGATCTAGAGATAAAGCTGCTCCTGATCTCTTGTTTTTCATATTTTAAAACTACACAATTACTTGGCGAATCTAAGTGGTGTACAAATTGTAAATCAAAGAAATAAAACAAAAGAAAACCAAAAAGGAAGATGGTTGTCCTGGTGGAAAAGACATAAAGACACTTCACCAAGGTTGCTCATAACCTACCCTGACCCAAAGGCTAGAGAAAGAACCAGGCTCAAGCAAAGAAAAGCAGAATTGGAGCCATTGGAATCTCTTGGGGGGAGGGAATGCTGTTCTAGAGGGCAGGCGCTATAATAGAAATGTAATGATTCCTTAATCCCACTAGATGGCATTAGTTTAATGAATGGGAACCAGTGGTGGGATTCAGCCAGTTCGCACCACTTCGGGAGAACTAGTCGTTAACTTTCTGAACAGTTTGGTGAACTGGTTGTTGGAAGAAATCATTAGGGCAGAGAACCGGTTGTTAAATTATTTGAATCCCACCACTGATGGGAGCCATAGTAAGATGATTACATCTGATATTATAGGATAGTAAGATGACTATGTCTGATATTATGGGATGAGCAGAAACAATTGAAAGATAGTCCCTCAAATAACTACTGGTAGGTCCTATGCCATGTAGGACATTGTAGGTGAAAACACCTTAATGTTTATTTAGAAGCCTTCAAATAACCAGGGCACTTTATAAAGTAAAACTGTTCACCTGACATACTCATAATTGCACAGGGTGCTGCATTCTAGACCAGGTAAAGCTTGCAAGTGGTCTTTCAAAGGCAGTTCCACATAGACCACATTGCATTAAACCACATGTAAGGTAACCAACACATAATGAACTAGCACAGTGTTTCCCAGTTCAGGAATAGGTGCAATTGGTATACAAAACAAAACAACAAAATTGTGTTTTGTAATTATTAAAAAAGGCATACATCAATGTTCAGTATTTCAAGATAAGAGGAAATACAGAACTTTGTCACTGATATCCAACAGATTCCGTTCTGAATTCATAAGCAGGATCACTTCAAAGATTTAAAAATATTTATAGTAGGTTCTTGTTTATCCTCAGACTTTTAAAATGATGCATCTCCAATTAAGTAAAACACATCAACGTGTGAATAACACAAGGTAACTGTTCCTTTGTCTCTCAAATAAGTAAATCAGAAATCAGAGCATAACTACACAAAGCTGAGGAATAGAAGACGCCATTTTGGTAAAATATATCAGACACAAATTGATAGTATACCTTGTGCTTCTATATTCCCTTATAATTCTGCATAGATACAAAAACATTTGATTACATGTTATGGAGTAATAATTCATTCTCAGGGTTGCTGGAAATAAAAGGAGCTGTGATACCCTTAGAAATAAAAATGAAGCTTTTGCTTTACCAGCAGGTCAGGCTGACCTGAAAACCTAGCAAGAATAAGAGAAAGTGTCCACAGATGCACTGATTGCTTGGCACAATGTCATTTGCATCTGCTGTAGTTCCAGAAAGCAACTGCAGGCATGTCTAATATTAACAATAGGTTTCATTTTATAAATTTTTCTGAATCTTCATTTTATCTCTAAGCAGTTCTACCTGACTTAAATGACACATGGAAATACTGCTCAGGTCATCTCACTTTAATGTCTTGATTAGCTCTCCAGCTCCACAGCAGCTTCAGATAAACATTAAAAAAGAGGGAGGATACTATAGTCTTGTAGAATTGCATTGTGCACAAAATGAGTACAAAAAAAATGTCACTAAAATATGTGAGAAGAAAGCTAGTCATCATAATGCTCCCAACATATGACTTCTTTAAGGCTTCTGAGAAGAATAGGTTTGATCTACAATCCAATCAAGATACTATTTTGGAATGAGAATAGCAATAGCACTTTGACTTATATACAGCTTTACAGTGCTTTATAGCCCTCTCTAAGCGGTTTACAGAGTCAGCATATTTCCCCTAACAATTTGGGTCCTATTTTACCCACCTCGGAAGGATGGAAGGCTGAGTCAATCTTGAGCCTGGTCAGATTTGAACTGTCAAATTGCAGGCAGCTGACAGTCAGCAAAAGTAGCCTGCAGTACTGCACTCTGCCACCATAGTTCATACATTGGGACAATTTTTGAATTGGAACATAAAGCCTAAACATGTGCACCAGTGGTGGATTGCCAATTATTTTACTACTGGTTCAGGCGTGCTCCCACATGCGCTTGTGCATGCACAGAAGCATCTGGGCGGGTGGGCAGAGCCTCCCACCACCACTACTACCGGTTTGCCCAATCCAGGCCAAACCAGGAGCAACCCACCTCTGATATGCACCTGTCATCTAGCAAAGTGCTGCTATTTCCACAAATATCTTATTTGTTGAACTATATGATTATAGTACTGGGCTTAAATAATTTAGTAGGCATCAGGGATAGCAATTGCTTGAAAGTCATTTATCACACAGTTTTCTGTCCTTATTTCATTTTTCTCAGGTAGAAGAGTGGATGTCTACAAGTTACAGAAGTAACTCCTAGTTTCTATGTATTTAATATATTTTGTAGCTGTTTAGTATTTTTATTTAATATTTTTCTATTATTTTCTTCTCCTTTCTTCTACTTTGTTTAGGATTTTTCCTGGCCAGGAGACCCGGAAAGGATTTTAAGTTTTTTTTTTAAGTTTGTTAATGTTTCTTTAATCATTCCACTGTTTACCTTGGTTGTGTTCTATTCTATTCTCTTTTTTTTGTAATCTTGCTATAACATATACTAAAATGGAGAAGAAGAAAAAAACAACAACAGCAGGGCAGAGTACTCAGAGGGAGGGAGCAGGCAATAATCATGTACCATCGTCCTTGATGGCAACTTGTGTATTGTAAAGCAATATTCTTCCCTGTCAATGGTGCCTTGCATTGAAAACTCCAAATGGGAAAATTAATTTTGACAGATCTAAGGCTTGTGGGGATATAAGGTGTAAGTGTGTGTGTGTGTGTGTGTGTGTGTGTGTGTGTTTGTGTGTGTGTGTGTAGATGTGAATGTGTTGTGCAAATATACATCAGTATTACAAAAACAGTTCACCTTTCCAAGGGGACTCATTTCAAACAGACTAGAAAGGGATTGGGTCATTGTTAGCAAGCAGCAAAACAACATGTGTCCTTGCAAATTCAGCATGGAAATCTTTCCTTTGATTTCCTTTTAATACACAAATTTTCCACAGACATACTTGCTCAACCAGGGAGGGCATTTTCAGGGTTGTTTTTTTTTTTGTTGTTGTTAATAAAACATCTTTGATCTTATATCATCACATGCTTTTTGGCATTGCTTCAGAAAAAAATTAAACCATTAAGATCAGTATGCAATGAACAGTATTACTATCAACTTTACAAAAACTCATGCCTGTGTGTATATTGTTCTTTTGAAGAATCTCAACCAAAACCTGCTTCTGTTTATTTTCACGAACCTCTAGACACATTACTATCTTATCATCCAACAAAGGTTATGTGTCAACCCTAGCAGAAATCTAAGAGATAAGTTACAAGCTTAAAGTGTTCTGAGTCCAGGGGAAGGTGTCCTTTCAGATACTTGTGTTCATCTGTTGCTGTGAGGGCAAACCTATGGCACCCATGCCAGAGGTGGCACGCAGAGCCCTCTCTGAGGGTACATGCACCATCGCCAGCTGCTCTTCTGGTTTCCAGTGTATAGCCGCCCTGAATCTCTCAGGAGTAGGGCGGCCTACAAGTTGAATAAACAAACAAACAGTGCACATGTCTTTGCGAGTGCCCAAGCGCCAGAAAACGGCCTGAAAATGCCCCCAAAACGCCCCAAAAACAGACCATTTTTCAGCCTGGTTTTGTGCTGTTTTATGGCCAGTTTCTGGGCCAATTTTCAGGCTATTTCTGGGCCTTTTATGGGCTGTTTTTCAGGCCAGTTTCCAGGCTGTTTTTTCAGGGCTGGAAAACTGCTCAAAAACATCTGGAAAATGGCCTGAAGAACAGCCAAAAAACAGGCATGTGCACTGGCCAGCTCATCTTCAGGTTTCCGCTTGGCGCACTCACATGTACACTCATTCATGCGTGTTCCGATTTGGGCACTCGGTGCCAAAAAGGTTTGCCATCACTGATCTATTGTGATACATTGTAGGAAGTTATGGCTCTCTGATCCCTGGCAAGACTTTCAGTTAGCGCAAAGTCCTGGGAACTGTCAGTCCTAATAGATTAGACAGCCACAGTTTGGAAAGGCTGCACTGTGCCAAAGTGGCTTCAAAACATGTTCCAGAAATACAAAATTTCTTGGAAGTTTATCAGACACTTCAATAGATTAGTGTTGGTGGGCGGACTTCACTTATATAACAGCCTCAGCATCCAGAGTAGCACACAGCCACCCAACAGTAGCAGGAATTACATAGACTTCTATCTCAGCTTACTACAAACAACCCAGGCCAGTGCCCAAAGCAGAAATAGAGTTCATAAAGAGTCCTCCATCAAATACTTTGCAATGAGCAAGAAACTTTTCAACTCATCCACAGATAAGAAGTTAGCTATTGAAGAAACTTAGAGGATTAAAAATAATGTTTTTCAAAAAGCAAGAAGTATCTTTTGAAATGAAAGAATGCCTTAATTATACAGAATGATAGTCAATTTGTATTATTCTGCAAAAAATATGTATCTGGAAGAAAACTTATAAATTGTCGCAGTGGTGGGTTTCCATTTTTTTTTACTATCGGTTTGCACAGAAGTGTCCGGGAAGGTGGGCAGAGCTTTCCGCCGCCACTACTACTGGTTTGCTCAATCCAGGTGAACCGGCAGAAATCCATCTCTGAATTGTCTGTACTTTTATATGTTTTATAAAAAATTCAGAACAACTTCCTTCCATACATAATAATGAGTCTCCAAGCATTGTGTCCTGCTGTTTGTGGCTAAGCTGCTTTGCCATTTAAATAGAAAGCCTGATACTTAATATTAGAGATGTGCATTCTTTTATGGGATAAGGATGAGGATAAAAAGCCCTTTCAGTAAAAATTCCCAGATTCTTTTCTGGTTCCCCCCCCCCCCAAACTTTCAGTGGCCCTTTTCTGTAGCCTTCTGTTTTCCCCCAGAATGTGAAAGTGCTTGTGACATTCACTCTCTACACTACTACTTTTATTTTGAAGAAAATTTCTGGGTCTGCAGAAGCTCCATCACCATTCTTTAACAATATAAATGGTGGATAGGCGAAGCTAAGTATTCCTTACTTGAGAAATGTGTCACCTGGCCAGGAAAAAGGGACAGGTAAACTGGGTATTAGTGCAGGTGAAGAGATAGTGGGTAATAGTTCACCAGACTGACCTCTGTGGAAATGAGTGTTACCATAGTAGACATTTTATGATAAATATTAGGGACAATGTATTCTCAAGTGTGGCACCATAATTGTGAAATTTGTTTCCTTAAGAAACCCCAGTGTTTTTCCTTTCTTCCTATTTAAAAGATATTTGAACACCTTTTTTACCCAGAAAGTATTTTATTTTATGAAATATTGGCATGCACTTCCAGTATATGTGAGTTTTGCGTGAACTTTTATCTTTTAAGGTTTTCTTTTTTACATTCTAAGCTTTTTTGAAATAAAAATGAAAAAGAAGACTAAATCTGGCAAAGAGAAAAATATCCTTAATAATGGACAGAAATAGGAAAATTAACTTCTTCAGAACCAAAATAACTCAAGTATGAAATGAAGTATACTTAAAACATATATAATCTTAACCCAACATCACCAATGTTAAAACTGAGTCAGAAAACATAACTCCCCAAAGATCCAAACACTGACTTATGTGGATACAGCAAAATGGTCACAACATCTTGTTGGGGGGGGGGGCAGGGGCGGGGAATAGTGCTGCAGTTCAGCAGCCATAAAAGGGCTCAGATATGACAGAGACTATGGTCAGAATCCTTCACTTATGAAATTTTATACAATAGATGAGAAAAGATTTTTTCAAAGTAGTAGATGAATGGTTACAAATAGGTCTGCAAATGTAACAAAGATAGATAGATAGATAGATAGATAGATAGATAGATAGATAGATAGATAGGTAGGTAGGTAGGTAGGTAGGTAGGTAGGTAGGTAGGTAGGTAGGTAGGTAGATGTAGATGTAGATGTAGATGTAGATGTAGATGTAGATGTAGATGTAGATGTAGATGTAGATGTAGATGTAGATGTAGATGTAGATGTAGATAGATATAGATAGATATAGATATAGATATTCGTAGATTTTCACGGGTGTAGGTATGCTGGTCTTGTTGTATTTGGGTCTTTTCCCATGTAAGATTGAGATTGTCTTGGCAACGTTTCAGCGAGGTCTCACTCGCCATCCTCAGGCTGGGTTTTGGGCTTAAAGCATGGTCGGAGCTGCTGTCTTTCTATAAATCTTGGTGGGAGTGTGTGGAGTGCTGACTTTCAGTAAGTGGATTGATTGGCTGTGTGGTTGTATCATGAAGAGCCAAGGTGGCGCAGTGGTTAAATGCACCACTGCAGGCTACTGCTAGATCAGCAGGTCAGCGGTTCAAATCTCACCGGCTCAGGGTTGACTCAGCCTTCCATCCTTCCGAGGTGGGTAAAATGAGGACCCAGATTGTTGGGGGCAATATGCTGACTCTCTGTAAACCGCTTAGAGAGGCCTGAAAGGCCTATGAAGCGGTATATAAGTCTACTGCTATTGCTATTGCTATCATGATTGGTAAATTGGTGCTGATTGGTGCTGGCTGTGTGTCTGTTGTTGTTTTGTGTTGTAACGGCCTGGGTGGTGGGTGGGTCACGTTTATTCATGTTGTGGGGGTTCTTCTCTATTAGAAGAATAATTATGGAAGCTATCAAAATAGAGAAACATCCCCACAACATGAATAAACATGATGTTACCTCCCACCTACCAGACATCTGGAAACCAGCCCTAGCCAACAAATGAGCCCCACCCACCACCCAGGCCGTTACAATACAAAACAACAACGGACACACAGCCAGCACCAATCAGCACCAACCTACCAATCATGATACAACCACACAACCAACCAATCCACTTATTGAAACAAAGCCAGCACTCCACACACTCCCACCAAGATTTATAGAAAGACAGCAGCTCCGACCACGCTTTAAGCTGAAAACACCAGCCTGAAGATGGCGAGTGAGACCTCGCCGAAACGTTGCCAAGACAATATCAATCTTACACGGGAAAAGACCCAAATACAACAAGACCAGCATACCTACACCCGTGAAAATCTATGAAAACAAATACACACACACACACACACAAATAAGACTGCATACCCAAATGGCTTGTATTAGGTCACCCTGGAGAAGTATTCTTTTTTTACTTAGCAAATGTTTCCTGCCTAGTTACCTGGAGCCGATTTTATTTATTACAGATAACCACATAGATCCTGGACTACATTATAATTCATGCATAGGTAATGTGCAAAGATGTACAAATGTTTGCAAATCCGAGGCTATCAAACCAACAGCATTCAAATTTATCCAAATTTTGTAAAATAAAAAAGTCAAATACAAGATATAATACACACGATTGTGTTTCTAGATAAACCCCATGAGTCAGAGCACATTTTTGTGTTTTAACTGCAAAAATATTTTTTGTGGGTTCAAAATAAAGGATCGGATTTGACTTCTCCAACCTGGGTACTGCATTATTATAACTGAAATGTTGAGTCTATCAAGTGTGATTCACCAAGCAGTTGTTCAAACACAATCACATATTTTGACCAAACTCATGACATAAACATATACATACAAGATTCAATGGAGTTAACATTATTTCTATATAATGATTTTAGGATTGGAGTGTTAAACAATACACAAGAGCTAAACCATCTTATCATTTCCCCTGTTTAATGTGCTTGTTGATTAGGTTTTGTAACCTTGCTCCCCCCACCTTTCTCCAATTCTTGGAGACTAGCTGGATAAATCCCTGTAATTTTCTGGCAAGATGTCAGAAGTGGTTTGCCATTTCTTCCTTCCTAGGGCTGAGTTAAAAGTGACTGGCCCAAGGTGCCCAGCTGGCTTGGTGCCCAAGGCAGGATTCGAACTCACAGTCTCTCGGTTTCTAGCCTGATGCCTTAACTATGACAACAAACCAGCTCTCATTTTGCACAGGATTTCTAATAACACATAAATTGAATCTTATTTCTTCTCCTTCTAGGAAAAGGGTATCTGGTTGTTATTTTTTCTCCCTGGTAACAGCAAGAAAGAGAAAGAGAAGCAGCTACAGGAAAGGATTTCAGCCTCAACCTCATGCTATACAAAATCACACCGTACTATGTTAAAGCTGCAGATCTTGAAACCTTAACAGCAGCTCTGAGCAAATGAAATGATTTATTCAATCTGCATTGGAGAGGTCAGAAGAAACCCTGGTTTTCTGTAGATAGATGCGAAGCAGGTTACTAAGATCTCATGACAGGGAGCCCAGAGCTGCGATCCTGCATCACAAACAGACTGCTGTCAATTGGAGTTAAGGAGACTCCTGTTCTCAAGGCAGCTTAATTTATTAGAAGACAACTGTTCCTGTTGATTCTTGCAGCACTGATAGTTAATAGAGCTGACTGCTTAAGAAAAATGATCAGATCAAAAGAAATACTTTCCAGAAAGAAAACTTCTCATCAAGCACCCAAATTAAATCAGTATTTAATCATGTCTGGGTCCTGTTCACTGCTTTGAGTGAGAACTATATGCTATGTCCCCTTATGACCAGGCATAGATGTGCAATGAACAAATCTCCTGGAATGGCACTGATAACATTCAAATATTTCTTGACATTTTGTCCACCATATCTTACTCTGAAACACTAGTGAGAGCATTATAAAAACCAGACACATTCCATTGAGAGACATGATGGCCTGTGCTAGCGTGGACAATTGCTCTGCCACACAACACAATGAAGCTTATAACCAGAGTAGATTCATGCTGATGCACATGCATACCTAATGGTGCACAACCACATGTGCACCCACATTTTGTGCAGTACTCAATAACCCCCTATATTAAAATTGACTACTGGATTAATTTTTGAGAATATATTTCATGACTGAATACCACCTAGATTCCTGTTATCACAAGACGTGACAACTTTCCTGTTCCTGTGTCGTCTAACAGCAAGATGTGACAATCCTTCCAATGCAGACATACATATCACTGCATACATGCACACAACAGATACTCAGAGCAATAGAAAACTTTAGACTTTCATAAATCAAGCTTTACAGCACGATCCAAAAAGTCACGAGTAAAACCCATGCTATTCAGTGGGGCTTATTCACAAAACAGCATGCAGAGCGCATTGCAATTATAACCTTTACCCAATGCGGCTTGACTTCCTCTATCTGCTACACATATCTTGTGAAGGATTGTTATGTCTCTCCCACTTCTAGTCTTTCCCTCTTGCTAGACACAGATATCTTTCCACTACTGTCTGCGAAAGGCAATGAGCCTAGGCAATCCAACCGACTGCTTCTGTGTGCAAACTCTTTAAAAACATGCACTCAGGAAACCTTTTGGTAACTGCTGAGATCCCCGCCTTGCTTAACCAAATCAAATCTCCATCCCTAATTACCTGCCCAAACCTAATTAGGGAAGGGCGACAAGTTTATGGAAGAATTCCAATATCAGGAATATGATACCATATCTGAGCGTTTTCTCTCTTTCACAAATACCTGCATATGTACATCCCTGGGCCATGAAGGCTGCTAAGCTACCTGCATGTTCAAAGCAGGACATGCTTTCTGGCACGTTTACCCAGTGACAGTGCCACTCAAGCTCAGCATCATTCACAGCCCAGCACAGTAAGACTCCTGTGCAAGCAAAAAGGATGGGGTATACAATGCAAGCAGATTCCCCCCCCCACACACACACACACATACACACATTTAGAGGCTTCCTCTTCTGCTTTGCAGGAAGAAGTAGCCTTCAGTTCAGCTCTCGCCAACATCCTCCATAAAGCTCAAGCAATGCACCTGTCAATGGCTGGCTAGCTGCCTCTACAAATATAAGCATCCAGCTATTTGATGCCTTGGAGATACAGAGACACTCACTGTGCAGTGGCTTTGTGTGGCTCATCTCCAGGTGGGCAGATTCCAAGCCATGGCGATGACCTCCCCTGCCTCTGCTCACTCCACCAAGAGCCTTTTTTCCCCCTCCTGCTGCTGCTGCCGCCACCTCTTCCTCTGGTAGAATGGCAGCCGTCCCTCTTCCCCCTCCCTTTCTTTCTCACTCGTCCGCTCCTCTCCTTCAATGCTAGTCAATCTTTGCCGTGTTCCCCCCCCTCCCCAATTTATCGTCAGAGCTCAGTAGGACAAGGAGAAGATGCTATGCTGCTACTGAATCTGGCATCCTGCATCAAGAGCCAGAGCTGGGCATGCTCCATGCGCTCTCAGGAGATTTAAAAATCACGTGATGCCCGTTCTGTCATTTAGCGCAAGGAGTAAATAGTACCAGGGTGGGATTAACTCTTCCTGACCCAAATTTGAAAATATGCTTTGTCAGCATCACCCACCCTGCTTCTAGGAGCTTCCTTGAGTAAGGATGCTTGGTGTGCTACATTTGTTAGATATGGGTCAAAGATACCTTTCCTTTATGTACTCAAATATCTTATAAATGTTATTTTATGCTTTGGGGCTACCAATGTCAGGCTAATCAAGGATTTATTTTTCTCCCCCCTTTTTGGAGGGGGAGGCTAAGCTGTTTTCTCCCATATTCATTCATATACACATTCACACGATTAAAAAGTCACACTTTAATTGCACACTACCAACAAAGATGGTTGCAGCAATGCAGCTGCATTCATGGGCACCTACAAAACAAGTTTTCTGCATAGATCAGCGTTCGTTAACACAGTAAAGAAGTACAGATACACTGGATTATTTATCCTATTCCCCCCCCCCTCCCAAAGAGGGGGGGGGAATAGGATTGAAAGGAAATCATTAGGAATGGAGTGTGTGTTTTTGTGTGTTTATTAGAGTGTAACTAAGGGCTGTATGTGAATATGTAGTCATTCCCTGGATAATATTCTCTACTGTGAATTCTCTACTATACTTTGCAGCTTTACTGCATATAGTAGAAAATGCTCTACTATAATCTGCAGTCTTATTAGCTACCCAGTGATTCCAAATAACTGAAAGGCTGGTAGTACCTTTTAAAACTAATCAGATTTTTTTAAAGATGTAAGCTTATCACTCATAAAAGAATGTACTCCAAATCTTTCTGATTTTTTTGCCTACCCTACACAAACGTGACTCTCTTCTTACAATGCTGCCAATTCTAGAAAGTTCAAAAGAAAGACATGATCAGAGAACTCTTTACAGGGTTAAGTCACTTTCTTTAAATGGAGAGGTTCTTTTTCTGATGATACCATTAGTTGAGTTTTCATGACAGAAATTTGGGAAGAATTTTAAAATGTCATTAATATTCAGAAAGAATTGGAAAACTCAAAGCTATTTTCTTCTGTATTTGTCACCCCAATTTCCTTTTTGTAACACTCTTGAAAATTGATAGCATACTTTTCTGCCATATTAAAGTGAGAAACTCATGAAAATTGCAATATAAATCTCAGACTTATTTTTTAAAATGTGAAACACAGTTCCCTAATCCTGACCTTGTGTGATGATGTCACTTATTTTGTATCATAGCCCCATCCACTGTGACCCACAGACCAGCTTCCCCATATTATTAACATGCATTCCTTGCATGTTTATTCAGAAGTAATTCCTATGTATTCTCAATATAAAATATAGAGTTATGGAACTCAAAATTAGTTCAGAAAGCAGAATTCCTTTTATGAAATAA
The DNA here is from genome assembly GCF_051295495.1 of Thamnophis sirtalis. Classification (NCBI taxonomy): domain Eukaryota; kingdom Metazoa; phylum Chordata; class Lepidosauria; order Squamata; family Natricidae; genus Thamnophis; species Thamnophis sirtalis. The sequence goes on from NW_028261387.1 coordinate 51,483,769, forward strand.
AGTAAGGGCAGTGATATGCTGGAGCCAAATCATACCAGCTTACAAAGGGAGACTGTTAAATTTTCAGGAATTTTGTGATCCAGCTGAGAATGGAGTGACAACATCAAGCATACTGAACAGCTGTTTGGCAATTAGCAGCATGATGTAGTGATAGTAACTGAGATGGCACAGCTAGTTATGAAACATTTTCTGTTACACCTCTGAGGCAGGGTCTTATTGAATTTTACCATCCACCAACTTTCTCTATAGATCATATTAGGTAGGCAAAATGAAAGCTAGCACTGAACAACATCTGGTGGCTGTATGGAGGGTTAGATCTCAAATTGTATAGGCTAGTATAACCATGACTTACCATGATTCATCAGATGTTTCTAACCACCAACAAAATAACCTCTGACCAGCTATTCCATAACTGAACCTACCGGTAGAGGAAAATGTAGGGATATTGTACACAGTGAAAACAGCAAGTTCTTTTCTCGGATAGAAATCTAGGACTCTTAACAGCAACAACAACAAAAAAACCCATACATTTTCAAACAACCAATACAAAACCCATTTCCATTTAAGTGGTAGCTCTTAGTGCTTCCACTTAAGTCCAAAATCACCTAGCTGCATTACCAATCATATTGTGGTGCTCTTTCAGTGCATCTGAGCCTCAGAAACTCCCTTTGTAGAAATAAATGACTGAGAAAACAGCTGCTCCCTTAGAAACAGCCATAGCCAATGAAAGATCTTATGCCCAGCCCAGAATGGAAAAGGTTCTCATTAGCTACTTTCAGATGAATGTGCAACCAACATGCATGAAGAATCTGATTTTACCTCAGAGAGCACGGAATCTTCCCTAGTAGTCTTAATATCCTCACTAGGGAGAACAAGGAATCGGAAAACTGAATGTGAAGGAGCTTATCAGAAGAACTGAAGAAGGCCTCAGGAGTAGAGCAGAGCAACATGGCCAGATTCTTTCTAGGGGCCTTTGAAACCATATCTATCCATACAACTCAATTGTGGGAATACATCATATTCCTTTCTCTAGATCAGTGATGGATAACCTTTTTGTCCTTGTGTGCCAAAAGTGTGTGTGTGTGTGTGTGTGTCCATACCCATAATGTAATATGCGCACGACACACACACACACACATGTGCGCCCTGCCCCCCCGTGCATGCTCATGCAACCTCCTCCTTGCATCCCATTTTTGGCCTACCAGGCCTCCTTAAAGCCTCCTGGGACCAAAATGGGCTATAGGGTGGGCACCACACCCCCACACTCCCCCACATACTGCATATGTGTGCACATCTCCCACATGCATGGCAAAGACCTGAAAATCAGCTGACTGGCGAGAGACATGCGCGCATGCACGATGGAACAGAGTGGGGGCAACAGCTCACATGCCCGCAGAGAGAGCTCTGCATGCCATAGAATAGAATAGAATAGAATAGTTGGAAGGGACCTTGGAGGTCTTCTAGTCCAACCCCTGCCTAGGCAAGAAACCCTACACCACTTCAGACAAATGGTTATCCAACATCTTCTTAAAGACTTCCAGTGTTGGAGCATTCACAACTTCTGGAGGCAAGTTGTTCCACTGATTAATTGTTCTAACTGTTGGAAATTTATCCTCAGCTCTAAGTTGCTTCTCTCCTTGATTAGTTTCCACCCATTGTTTCTTGTTCTACCCTCGGGTGCTTTGGAGAATAGTTTGACTCCTTCTTCTTTGTGGCAGCCCCTGAGATATTGGAACACTGCTATCATGTGTTCCCTAGTCCTTCTTTTCATTAAACTAGACATACCCAGTTCCTGCAACTGTTCTTCATATGTTTTAGTCTCCAGTCCCCTAATAATCTTTGTTGCTCTTCTCTCCACTCTTTCTTGAGTCTCCACATCTTTTTTACATCATGGTGACCAAAACTGAATGCAGTATTCCAAATGTGAGCTTACCAAGGCATTATAAAGTGGTATTGACACTTCATGTGATCTTGATTCTATCCCTCTGTTTATGCAGCCTAGAACTGTGTTGGCTTTTTTGGCAGCTGCTGCACACTGCTGGCTCATATTTAAATGGTTGCCAACTAGGACTCCAAGATCCCTTTCACAGTTACTACTATTGAGCAAGGTACCACCTATACTGTACCTGTGCATTTCGTTTTTCTTGCCTAAATGTAGAACCTAACTCTTTTCACCATTGAATTTCATTTTATTAGATAGTGCTCAATGTTCAAGTTTGTCAAGATCCATAGATTCGCCATCATGACTCTAGACCTATGGCTGTGATGCAAAGCTAGCATGATTATACATTGTTTGTGCTGCAAAGAAATAATATGGGTTATTTTATTTCTTTAGGGCATTATACCAGTAGAGCAATCATGTACCTCATCTCTGTAGGAAGGTTGAGCAAAATAGCCGAGACTTTGTTCAGTGCTCTTTCTGACAGGTCTGTGGATTGATTCTGTGCTCTTTTTAATCCTTGAAATTAGAATCATTTTGGTCTCTAGCCTTGGAAGAAAATAGTAAGATACGATTTGACATTCTTTTTACTGGTTGCATCCCTGCATTGATGATGATTTGGGGAAATGGTTTAAGTGGAGTCATTATAGGCACTCTTCTTCAATCTTTTATTCAGATTTGCTGGATTATTAATTCTTGGAATTCTCACTAGCATAGCTTTGTTAATACTTTTGTAACATATCAGGAGACCATAGTTTGCAAAAGGCTAATGTATAGACTGGAGTTCATATAACAAATTAGAACATGGTTTACTTAACCATGTCTAATTGAATAAGTAACTGTTATATTCAAAGTGTAAATAAGGCACTGGTTGGACTGCACTCTTAGACTGCAGTCCAACCATACTAGCATGCCATAGGAATGCACATGTTCAAACCGGTCAAGTGCTACATGAAGGGTTCCAATATCTTGCTGGGAATCACACTTCCAGAGATTGATGGGGGCACACTATTGGGAGGGAGATTCAGAAGTTTTAGAGGTAAGGTATGTGCCCTAACCATTTTCTAAGTTGAATTAAGGCATTCATCCTACCTTTTTCCCTCCAAAATTCTCCAAAAGTGTTGTTTTTTTTAAATTCCTTTCACTTATGTGCTCTTGGCTCAACTCTAGGGGTAATTTCAACGACAGTCTCTTTTGCAGCCTGGAACCTCCCAAAACATGCTAATTTATGTAAGCTGTAAAATGTGGGACTGCTGCAGTTCCATTTACAGAATACTCTGGGCTCTGTCTACTCGCCCTCAGACTACTTCTTCTGAATGGGTAGTGCTGATGCTACAGATGGCTTGGGGTTGGGAGGGGTCTCCAGAAAGCAGAACAGCTTATAATCCTCTTATAGTTTTGCTCCTGATGCTTTCACTGGTGCCCCACATTGCCAAGCCCCTCCCAGGCAACCGATAAGCTGAGGATGAGAATTAACTTTCCTGCAGTCACGCTGGCCATTAAATAAAGCTAAAGTGAATTAAGCCCATTCCCATCTGATATATAGGCAAATGTATAGGGCTTCCCGTCCAGGATTGCTAAACATTATGCCCTGATTATGGGGAAAGTATGACTGCCTTTGCTATAATGACTTGTTCAAAAGAACAATTGTCTTGCCAAATGACTTCAGAGAAAATAATAATTTCGTTTCACTAAATTATTTTGCAATTGTTATGAACTTTGGCACCACCTTGTGGTAAATAATATTACATGTGGAATATATTGCAGACAGAGAGAATACGAATGAGGACATGGTGATGGGATCTAAATGTGTTATTTATAACCTGCCCAGTTGAATGTATGAATTTATAGACATGGCCTTAAATCTGGGAGTGAAGGACACATCTAAAAAAAGCTACAAAAGGGCTTACTTGAATAAATGAACGTATTTATCATATGCAGTTTAGCTGATAGTATTCAAGGAATCATATATCAATAGAAAAACAATTTACAGATACCCAAAAGTAAAAAGGTGTCTGTGTGTGTATTTAAAAGTAGCATTATAGTATTAAATAATGGTTATGTTTAATATGAACAAGATATTTTGTGGAAAAAATATGTTCATGATGAGAAAAGGGGTCTTGGTTAATATACTGTATATGAGAGAGAGAGGGAGTGACATATTGCAGTAGTGGGTTTCTACTGGTTCTGACCTGTTTGGCTGAACTGGTAGTGATTTGGCGACCTGGATCGCTGGAACCGGCAGCAACCCAGGCCTGCCACGCCCCCAAACCAGTTCTTCCAGCGGTGCCGTAGGCACCACCATCTTGTTTTTTGCTTCTGTGCATGCGCAGAGCAATTTTTATTGCAGTGCGCATGCACCTGCCCACAAGTGAACCGGGAGTAGTCCTTGCCGGAACCCACCCCTGATGTATTTTATGTCTTAGCAGATCTCAATACTGTAGAACAGGGATGTCAAACTCACAGCCTGCAGGCAGGATGTGTCACACACTGGCCATGCCCCACCCCAGTTGTGAAGGGGGAAAAAGTTGTGATATGTCACATGTTGGAACCCTGACAACAAGATGACAACATGACACCACAAGTTTGACACCCCTGCTGCAGAATGTTTTTCTAAAACATTGACACAGCAACTGAAAAAGGCCTGTCTTAAGTCATCACCAAATAAATTTCAAAGACTGAAGTAATTCAGAGAAAGTTCCCTGGAAGAATACAAGATTCAGACAGATTTATTTTTAACATGGTCCACAGCCCTTAATCACAGTGCTCCCCCTCACAGTTTTTAAGCAGCACACCTTTCCAGATTTTGACGTAGTTGCTTAATAGAGGTACCTACTAGATTAAACATTGACCTGTAGTTTCTCCTAGTCAGCAATTTAAAATGTGCAGCCTCTAAATAAGTTTTTTTAAACCCTCCCCAAATGCCTACAATGTTCTCAACTCATTTATGAACACCAGTAACCCTACTTTTGTGTTTGCGTATGTTGCAACTACTTCCAAAATCCACAATCAAGGATCAGGGTTTCCAGTGTTAGTTACTGTATAATCATATGACATTATTCCCTGCCTCTGCATCTGCTCTCCATGGGACATTTTTGATCTTTGGCCAGCCTGAAGTAGTAGATGGTGAAAGGCCAATTGTTTCCTAAGTTGCTGCAATCTAATACACATTCACCAATGCTGAGAGAAACAAAGCAGAAGGAAGTTCAGCTATTAAGCATCTCATTCAATGTGAAGGTCAAGCTTGAATACCACGATATTACTGGGAACAGGTTTGCTAGAAAGACTCTCAACTGCTTTTGGAACCAGTTGAAATAAACATACCAACCCTCTTCCCAAAAACACTTCAGAGAAAACTAATTCACATTAAGGCATCACTTTCTTTTATGTTTCGTTTAGTTTTCAATATTGGTACTATTTGAAAGTTACTAATAATTTGATATCAATATTTTAGATGATTGGTATTCATAAAATGCATTCAACCTCCATTCAGCACTGCTTATAGGCAGTTCATAAAAACAATATAAATACTGTATACAAACCACAAGTCAGCACACATACTTTAGGTCTGTTCTAGATAGCCCTTTAACCACAATATTAGGATTATCTTGTTATTTAAATTTGAAATACTGTAGTTGCCATTGGAGATTTACGGAAACCAGAATTTGGAACCCACAACAATATTTGGTTAAAAGAAGTGCTGGTAGCAATATTGACATATTATCACTTTTTCATTTGGTATGTACTAAGATGTAACAGTTGTACTGAAACAAAGTACAGTTTGATTCTTAGTGTATAACACAAACCTAGTCATTATTGCTTTAAACCATACTTTGTAAGGTAGTGGGTAAACCTAAGCTTTGTGACTTATTCAAGAAATGATGGCTTATTGTGACACAGTTAGCATTTGAGTAATTCAAGGAAAAGGAAGCCAACCTTTTATTTACCAATCTTATAATATTGATCATATGGTTAATTATGTAGAGAAGACAAATAAGACAGATAATAAATAAGATTAGTAAGTAATAATGTATCAGATAGAACCAGGCTTCACTTAAAAATATGAAAAGCTAAAAAAAATTGTTTTAATTTTACATTAAACTGTAACCAACAGATTTTTGAAAATATATAGAAAAGCCAGCAAAACTGGTGTTCACTCTTTACATTAAAATCAATGCACACGAACACACACACACACACATTTTGGTTACCACAAAATACAGATATTAGGGTAACAATTATAAAAATATTGAGGTTTCAGATTTTCAAGATCATTTAATTAGACAAGAAGTCACACAGAGTCTGATGAGTCGTAAGGTTGATAACAAGATATATTTTTGCATGTTCAGAATTTAAACAGATTATGGGAAGATGCACAAGCATTCAATTTAGGTTGCAACTGCTTCTACAATCTTCCTTATTCCAATCTGTTTTTATAGGCAGAGTCTGACCTTGATTGCAGCCATGAACATAATTTCCAATTAATTTAGACAGAGAGACAGAGACACACACAGTATGCTCCCAAATCATGCTATTGCATGATTAATTCCAATTCAGTTTGGGAATGGGGAAATGGAAAAACCAATATTCAAACTCATATTATTTTGATTGCATTGAGATCTGCACTGCTACATAATTGGTGATAATTAATGTTCTAATAAGAAAAGCTATAGAATAGAGGACGTTCCTCCCTTCCTCCCAGGCTGTCTACACATAATAATACAGCTGTGTATGTGGATTCTTATTTCTCGTTTCGATGATGTTAGACTTTAAAAATACTGAGCATAGATGTGTAATGGGGGAGTGGGGGGAGGAGAGGGGGAAGAGAGAAAGAACAAATCAAATCCTAGAGGACTTTAAACATAAGCATTGGTAATTCGATCTGTGTTCCAGAACAGAATGTTGACTAATGGTTAATAGTCTACTTGAACCACAATGAGTATAACTGCATATCTTTGGCTTTGATTCAGAGATACAACTCCATCCAAGACAATTGTGTTATGAATCCAACACAATTACAACTATTCTGTTCATTGCATCCACCATTTATTTAATGCAAAATGTCACCTGATCTGGTTAAACAATGGCTTTGAGATTACAGGCTGATCTCAGTTTATAACAACAGATTTGTTACAATAGCACACAGTAGATACTTATCCACTGCAAAATATTCATTTTTATACCACCCATTCACAGCACAATAATCAAGCATCAGAGTGTTAGGTGCTCCTCTGTAGGTGTATCTTAAGTATCAGAAGATCAAGTATCAGAAAATCAGAAGATCCTAAGTATCAGATTATCATCTCAGGGATCTATGTAGTCTAGCAGCCTGTCTTTCACAATGAACAGCCTGTCAATTACAGAAAATCATTTCTAGCTCTACTGTTGAGAAATCCTGTTTGGTGTGCTTAATTCAAAATTTTTATTATAACTATTATAATTAGCTATGCTGATTTTAGTATACAGTTTAAAAATACTTATTCAATGCCACTTATACAGTACCACTGCTCATAAAATTAAAAATAAAAAGCAAAACACAGTGCAATACTGCAAACTGTTTTGAATATTGGTGGCAACAGTGAATAAAAATCAAATACAGTTTCAACAACTGTACACAACTCAATACACAACTGCTTCGAGAAACAAATGCTGGCTAATATTTTATCCTAGAAATGTCCACAGGCCCACAGATTTATAAAGGGTCCTCTCACATTTTATATTTATACATTATCTGTTTTATATTTGGAGACAGAGCTTCATTATAGCATGAAATAACTGTATATGTAATCCAGGTAGAAGAAAACATTACTTTCTAAATGTGGATAGGTTTTGTAATTTCTTTTTATAAACTTTATCATATAAATATTTTAAGAGCGCTTGTTTTAATTTCTTGCTTAATAGGGATCACCTTCCCAACAGGTGCCTCCCAGGTAGTTTTGCTGTAACAGACATCTGGACTTTTGATACTATTTAAAAGAAAACAAAACCAATAATACTGGAGGAGAGTATACTCCATAGTTTTATAGAAGCCAGCTTTCATTTTTTAATTCAAATATTTTTTTAAAAAAAAGTGTTTCTCAACTATGCTGGTTGTAAGTTAAAGTCCACACATCTTCAATTTGCCATTCTTCAATTTGCAATTTTAGGCTTAGAGCCTAAAAACCTTGATCTGCAAGGATTATAGCAGAAAAAAGGAAGGTATCCTTTGAGAGACAGTGATACCTGGGGATCTTGGTCTTAGATAGTACTTACTATGCCTTGTAGTATTTTGCAAACTACAATATAGTTAAAACATTCACTAACATGCCCACGACTCAGTAGTAGATGTACATATCACCAGCAAGCCCCTGTGGCTTTCAACTACAATTTTGGATTATTGATTCCTTTAGGTTGAGTGCAATCCCTTTCCAAGCAGCCACTTCCCCTAATTTCCACTCCCAGGAACAACTCACCCCCAATGCTTCTAATTGAATAAAGCCAATTATCATTTTGGTTTATTCTAAATATTAGCAACTTACTTGATGAAAAAAGTAGTTCCCATTGAGGTGGTGTCCATTTCCCAGCCTTTGGGCATATCTGAAGAAACAATGATACCATTAACCTATTAGCACTAGAAATTTTTTCTGTTCCAAGCTATTATTAATGAAATTTGAGAAACAATTTTTTTTTAGAAACAAATTTTTCAATGGGTGTCATAGAAAATTGTTTATTATGTTTTGCTACGTCTTTCTATTCATGTTAGTCAAACCAGACAACAAAATTTAAGGAACAGAATCCCCAAACCATAAATTGCATATTAAAATGAGTGCAAAATGAATTATTATACAACTGTTACATAGTAAGTGAAACTGAAAATTGTGCAGGAAGTGATGAAAAAGAAAAGTTAATCAGGATCAGACCTGGCTCATACAGTATATGGATGTACAACCACTAGGAAATCCTAAAGGTATGTTCGTGTGTGTGTGTGTGTGTGTGTGTGTGTGTGTGTGTGTTTGTGTGTTAAATCAGAGTGAGACATTGTTTATAGGAATGCACATATAATCAATTTAATCAGTTTGAGGATAACTTTATCTAAATACATCACAAACAATTCTAGGCAATATCCACAGCATGTAGAACATTAACAAAATATGAATTATTCAGGCAATATGTGATAATATATATTGATCTTAGTCATAAGGCCAAGAGCTAAGAGCACAAGTACTTTTGGCAGATAGTAATAATGCATTTGCAATTCTAGTTTAATCTTAGTTGCTACCTGCAGATGTATATGGATTTGATTCCTTTTCCCCAGTACACCAGCGTAGGTTTTCTTAAAATAAGAAATCAAGCCTTTTCTGTCCACCAATCCTTTAGAGAAAATATTAGCTTTCAAGGAGCTCCCAGCCCTTGGGGCTTTGAAAGCTGCCTGGTCAAGTGTAATATCCCATCTTATTAGAGATACCAGTCTAATCAAATTCACAATCATTTATCATTTTGACAATGCCAATAAAACACATTCCCTAGCCTGATTTGGTCTCTGTATATTGTTGCCTGCCTCCTTTCCTTACCTGTTGCTAAGAAGCATTCTATTTATCACCAATTGTAGTATACAAAGAAAGAGGAGAGAAAAGATTGCTCAGTGTGCATCATCTTAACTACCCTGTCCAATCACAGAGGAAAGGACCTCAGCTGCACCAGTGTAGAGGAAGGGTTACGTAAAGACATGTGCAGTAAAAATGCCATGATCTCAGTAGCTGGTTACCTCTAATATCTATGAGCTCACCTAATTAGCAGAACCAGATGTAAGTAGAGAGGAAAGGTTACGTACAGACATGCGCAGCAAGCCTCCATGATCTCAGTGACCGATGACTTCAACTGTTTATGAGAACCGGGTAGTACCAGGAAATGTTGTGTTATGTGAGGCTTCTACCTTGCTTGGGATGGTCTTAGATATTGACAAGTAAAATGTACCAATAAGATGCTGTTGCTACCCCTGCTTTTGCTTTGCTTGTTAAAACTGTATAAAAGCCAAATAAACTCTGAGTATGGCAGATAGACATTTTGGACATCAATTGCTGTGATGGATTTCTGATTATTGGGGGGGGGGTTCTTGATTTTGAGATAAGAATGAAGCAAAACCCATACAAGGACAATAGCTTATTCAAACCAAATGAAATGGACAAAGGACTGTGCAAGCTTCAAAAGGTTTCATCAGAATAAAAGAAGAATGAGGAAAGAAATCACATTTTCAAAAATTAGATCAAATTATTGTAGCTGTGATATCTGCAATTTAAGCCTAATATGGAGTTTACTGAGAAAATAAATAAGCAACCTTCTGGTTTTTCATTTATAAAAATTTAACCTTCATCCTAGAGACAAAGACATTCTGGAAAAATTTTCTATTTCTGAAAATATAAAGCCCAGCTGTTTGTTGGTTTGAGAAGTTGATAAATGTAATTTAATAGATGAAACAATAAACAAATGTTAACATATTTTTAAAGAAGCAAGGGTAACAATCATCTCTGCACTTTAAATGTAATCTGCAGGAAAAATTTGGATTTTGCAATATCTGCCTTCCACTCCACCCCATTTTCACACAAATTGCCAACTGAAATCCAAAATGGTAAATGTAGCTTGCCTGAATCGCGTTAATCTATCTCACCTGCAAAAATTTAGGTCTACAATCAAGAGCAAACCTGGAGATCCATGAGTAAATCCTGGTAGGACAGTGAGATCCTTGATGAAAGAGGCCTTCCTAACAACTCTCTGACTTTTAATTATAAACCTGATTTTCTGCTATGTGGAATGTTGCCTCTCAGGAAATTGCACCTGAAGTGAATTCATCTTCATATTTTCCCCTCCCAAAACACATACAGCTTGACTATCAGAATTACACAGCAAATTCCCTATTTTTTTCTTACTATATTTTGCATTTTTGGATAGCAAACTGGTTCTACGTCAACCCTTCAAAACAAGAAGCACAAAGCATGAGTACTAAGACTATTTTATTGGAAAGTTACAGTAACAGTATCTTGCAATTATGCAATTACTTTTCCTCTCCCTTTTATTCTACTGAAAACTAAGGAGGGTCCTTTCTGAGATGCTTTCTATACCTGACATCCCTCCTTCAGACATTGTCTAAGCTGCAGGTCTTCCTTGTGTCTCCCAAGGTCATTTCCACTACCATTATAGTCCAGATGTGAAGGTACTGCAAAGTTGAGAATGCTCAAGCTATTACAAGTTATTTGGAAGATGTCAATGCAAGAACCACAGTTAATCAAAAGAAACATTCAACTAACATCTTGATTAAAATACGAACAGATGTTCATGCCACTCCAGAGTATAGATAGCTGGCTCTGAAGAGCATAGACGCTTCAGTGAAGCTTGGTACTATACTCTTTCTTATCATGCATACTGTACACTTGAAGCTGAACTAACTGGCATACTTGCTTCTGTGGGGAGAATGTTCCTTAATTAGGTTTTGGATGCTTTTCTTCCATTTTTCCTCTTAACTTTGTGTTTCCTCTTAACACATTAATAAACAGGACTGCTCTGGGAATAAACTTCAAATTCTCAATGTTTAGCTCTCTTGTCTACATTCCTGAGCACAGCAGATATTTAAAACGAATGTGTATAGCATATTATTGTAACTTATGTTTTTTCATATGGGATTGTAGCTATCAGGGATTTGGGAACTAGAGTGAATGTCTTCAAATTCCCACTCAAATTTACTGGATGATCTAGAGCCAAATGTTGTAAATCATTGAATAGTGAAGCTAATGCCATTCTTATGAAAACAAAAAAGAAGGAAAACCCATAGTTGTGGTTGGGGTTCCTTAAATGACAGTAGTTACAAAGGGAGAAAGGGGGCCAGATGGTAACAATGAGAGCATATTAGGTTTCCCAATTTATATTTACAGAAATCTTTTCTTCAGTAGGGTGGTATAATTGAATGCAGAATTCATCTTCACATTCATATTTGCAAGTTGTGCACTCAGAATTGTCACAGAGACTAGAAATATTTATTTGCTATCAGCTTTGTCTCATATCTATCTGCTCTTATAACTTGAACTCAATACACTAAGTTCCAGACACTGAAGATGACTTTAAAATGTTTGCCATTGCAAAGTATTCCAAAGGTCATGAAAACATTTGTTTCCATTTGTGAGTGGAATGTGTATTTTAACATGCTATCTATGTTTCCTTAGTACATTCAATGCTTCAAAGCTGATAGTGACCAATACACTTCTGAAAAAAATTGAACAATCTTGTAAACAAAGTATTAATATAGACTTCTACCCTAAAATCCCAAACGTATTTTCTGTGACCATGCTGCTATTAAATCAAGGAGCTATAGATGAATGGTACAAGTGCACTCCCATGTTTTCAAAGCATCCTTTTGCCTTCAAATCTGAAATGCTGAGCATTATTGTATAGCCTGCTATAACCCACCACTGGGTTGGAGCCCTCTAAGTCTGATGTGGGGAATAGAAGCTGAAGGGGGGAAAATGATAAAGCCATTTCATGAGTCAGGAGCAAGATTTGAAATGGCAATTTCCTGATTCACAACTGAGCTTCTTAGGTTACATTCCTATAGCCAATCAGGAACAAAGCCCCATGGAAATCAGTGGAATTTCAGTTTATAGTTAATAGTATAAAAGTTGGAGCACTAGGGTTACTTTTGTCCTAGTCCCAATTTCAAAAGTTTTGTTCTAGTAATCACTAGATTACAACGAGGTATGCAGAGGGCTTGGGAGGTTGCAGAGTGCAAAAACTTTTTTTAAAATTTACCTCTTCAAAATCTTGGTGCGTCTTATGCTCTGAAAAATACAGTAATTTCCAAAACTCATGTGTGAATGTCAGGCTGGACTGATCAATATTATTTTGGTGGATGCCAGGTTTTAATGCTATGCAAAAGGGAACTATATTTTTTCCCTCTGTTGATGTTCATCCTTTTGCAAATATTATCTCTGACAGGCCTCATCAGTTACCAATGAATAGTGAAAAACATCAAGTGACGGACAAGACCACTTATTCTCTCTGTTTCTGATATCCTCCTTTTTCCCCTTTTCACTCCATTTTTTTCTCATTCCTTTTCCTTGCTTCCTCATCACAAGCCACCAATGAAACATATTTCTTTTGCTCAGAAGTCTGAAGTGATTACTAGAACAAAACTTTTGAAATTGGGACTAGGACAAAAGTAACCCTAGTGCTCCAACTTTTATACTATTAACTATAAACTGAAATTCCACTGATTTCCATGGGGCTTTGTTCCTGATTGGCTATAGGAATGTAACCTAAGAAGCTCAGTTGTGAATCAGGAAATTGCCATTTCAAATCTTGCTCCTGACTCATGAAATGGCTTCTGCACTGATGCAATTCTGCACTGATGCAATGGCTTCTGAACTGACCTGCGTAACCCCATATTCTTATAAATATAGTGTAAAGCGTCTGGCAAAGTTCAAAGTGCCAGATACTGTCCAAAATTGATGATTTGAACTTTTTTTAAAAAAATCTGATATTCTGGAATAGTAAATTGCAATATCCTGGTGCTCAGACTATAAAGAATGCTTAATCAAACTTTAGTCTAAAAGGGATAACAAGGCAATGATTTTGATTATGTGTTCATACTGTGATTCTTATAGTCTCTTTAGCTGGTCTGTATTCACTATGTTTTTAGTCACAATGTTCTGGTTGTTGTGGCCCGCCAGCGGCCAGCAGAGATAGCAGCAGAATCAAAAAGTGAGGAGGTTGGGGAGGAACATGGGCCAGTCCTGGAGTCTGGGGAAGGCTCTGATGAGGGCTCAGTATCAGAGACAGAGAGGGGGCCAGAGCCATATGTCAGTTATCAGCTGCCTTTGGAGTCAGACATCAGTGAGGCAGACAAACAGTTGGAGCCTGTTCCCAGTGTGTGCATGTGCAGAGTTGCCAGATGAAGGGAACAGCTAAAGAATAGGGGTCAACTTGATAGTAAAGCCACAGGTGGAAGATGAATGGCCCCTCCCAGAGGAAATAAAAGAGGAGTGAAAGGGGAGTGAAGTTTGCAGGTATCGGCATGTCAGCTCTCCAAGCCAGATAAAATCTGTGACTGTAAATCTCCCTTGAAAGACTTTGCTGGATGTGAATGAGCAGAATTCACAGTAAATTAATAAAAGGTTTTTTTTGTTGAGACAGGGAGTTTGCTTCATGCTCTTGGGACGCCTCGGTCAGAACACTGATGTTATATTGTTAAATATTTAACTAGCTAGCTAGCTAGGCTTAGTATTCATCTGAGATATGGAAATTGCAATCCCCCAGTTCAACTCCTTGAGTGGAATGTAGATTGCAGGAGCTGGTTAACTGGGACAAAACAGACATGCCCTCAAATGACCAATCATCAAGATGACTTCTCTGCAAAATATAACTTAATAATTTAAATATGGCTTCAAATACCACCATGAAAGAAACTCTACTTGGTTCTATAAATCTCAAACAGGTAGTCTTCAACTTACCACAGTTCATTTCATGACGGTTTGAAGTTACAATGGAATTGAAAAAAGTAATTCATGACTTTTTTCATACTTACGACTGCTGCAACATCTCCATGATCAGATAATCAGAATTCAGATGCTTGGCAATTGACCCATATTTAGGATGGTTGCAGTGTCCTGGGGTCATACAATCTCCTTCTTGCAACCTTTCGGCAAGCAAAGTCAATGGGGAAGCCAGATTCACTTAACGACTGCAGTCAACTTTAGCAAGAAAGATTGTAAAAATGAGGCAAAATTCACTTAACCCTCTCACTTAGCAGCATAACATTTGGGCTCGATTGTGGTCCTAAGTCGAGGAGTACCTGTACATATTCTTCTTCAGTTTATAGTTAATAGTATAAAAGTTGGAGCACTAGGGTTACTTTTGTCCTAGTCCCAATTTCAAAAGTTTTGTTCTAGTAATCACTTCAGACTTCTGAGCAAAAGAAATATGTTTCATTGGTGGCTTGTGATGAGGAAGCAAGGAAAAGGAATGAGAAAAAAATGGAGTGAAAAGGGGGAAAAGGAGGATATCAGAAACAGAGAGAATAAGTGGTCTTGTCCGTCACTTGATGTTTTTCACTATTCACTGGTAACTGATGAGGCCTGTCAGAGATAATATTTGCAAAAGGATGAACATCAACAGAGGGAAAAAATATAGTTCCCTTTTGCATAGCATTAAAACCTGGCATCCACCAAAATAATATTGATCAGTCCAGCCTGACATTCACACATGAGTTTTGGAAATTACTGTATTTTTCAGAGCATAAGATGCACCAGAGTATAAGACGCACCAAGATTTTGAAGAGGTAAATTTTTAAAAAAAGATTTTGCACTCTGCAGACCTCCCAAACCCTCTGCATACCTCGTTTTTCGTAAAAGGGGGGCATGCAGAGAATTTGAGAGGCCTGCAAAGTGCTCCTGGGGGCTGGGGGGGGGCAAATGCAAGCAAAAACACCAAGCCAATCTTTCACTTGTTTTTGCCCTCCCCAGCCCCCAGAGCACTTTGCACGCATCCTAGAGGCTATGCACATCCATTTTTGTAAAGGGGGCAGGGTTTCAGGAGGCCAAAAATGCTGTATTCAGTGTATAAGATGCACTCAGATTTTCACCCTCTTTTTTGGGGGGGCAAGGTGGATCTTGTACTCTGAAAAATACGGTATTTTGAATGCGATTCTCAACCAGAACATTAGCTAACAGCAGCTTTTCTCAAACTGAAGTTTCCCTTAGTATGCCAGTCACCCATGGCTGGGGAAAAGGAATCTGAGGAGCAATGCATCTATGTGGCACCAGACTGAAACAAGTCAAGAGATGTTTTATTATGAACAGCAAGTGAGGAAAACTGTGCAATAGCAAATGCCAGCCATTATTATAATGAATGGTATAATGCACGGTAATAAAAGGCTAGTTTTTTCTTACCTGGCCAGGAAAAGTGCCCACTCTGGATGGAATAGCCACTTCCTGGATGAGTCCAGCAAGTAGATTTTGTTTCATCACTATAAGCAAGTCCAAACAAAGTATTTGAAATGTATGGAATATCATCATTTTCAATTTCAAAGATCAAGAACAATTGTCCTCCATCTTAGCACAGAATGCTTATCGCTAAGAACAAAGGTTATACCAACTATTCATCATAATCCCTTTTTAAATTTTGTTACTTTTTCCAAAAATGTACATCACACACATGTACTTATATCAACAAGGCAAGAGACATACACACAGAAAGAGATTCTCCAAATTGCATCTCTATGTAGCAAAAACAGTATCATCTATAAACAAGGTTGCTCAAAGTTTGAAGAACTGCCAACGGTATATTTAAGGGGGAGAAAAACACCCAACCAATGATAGTTGAGCAATCTCTTAGGGAACAGAATATTGGAAGAGAGAATCAAATAGGGGGAAGGAAAACATAACTGCCAAAATTAGAAACTGGAAGACTTTATCCAACTACCCTCTATTGTAAAAATTTGTAATTTTGTCATTGTACAATGCTTTAAAATGCTCATGATATTTTGCATATTCTTAGTGATGTAAGGAAGTTAACATGGTTATTTATCTGACCTGTACATCTCTCCTATCACTAAAGACTCTGGATGGTATATATACCTGTGTATGTATGAACAGACTATGGTATATACAATATATAACCCATTACAAGAGGGAACAGTATTGAAATGCAAAGTTTAATAGCCCTTGAAAATTCAGCAGGGTTGGAGCAGTGGTGGGTTCCGGATCCTGTCGCAAATGGTACGCTGAGATGAAGCCAGGCATCCACCTCGGGCACGCACACGGCGCACAAATGCACACCCACTGCCCTCCGATGCTCCAGCTGCTTGGCAGAGGTCACACAGGCACATATGCCATGTGTGCATGCGCAAATGGCCCAGTTGGCTTAAATACAGGTAAGGAACGCGGGCAGGCAGGTGGCCCCTCCAAAATGCTGTTCCAGTATGGTGGCCACTGCTCCCAGCTGCCATCGGTACACCTGTACCAGGGCATACTGCCCGGAACCCACCACTGGGTTGGAGCCCTCTAAGTCTGATGTGGGGAATAGAAGCTGAAGGGGGGGAAATGATAAAGCCATTTCATGAGTCAGGAGCAAGATTTGAAATGGCAATTTCCTGATTCACAACTGAGCTTCTTAGGTTACATTCCTATAGCCAATCAGGAACAAAGCCCCATGGAAATCAGTGGAATTTACTTGTACTCAACCATGTGTAGGATAGCATTGTTTATGGCTATTTGACCAAGCTAGTGTCAAATAGCCATAAACAATGCTATCCTACACATGGTTGAGTAGGATAGCATTGTTTATGGCTATTTGACACTAGCTTGGTAGATAACACAGTAGGTTCAGCAAACCAGATAAGGAACTTTTTAGAACTAATCTAGTACTACTTTTAAAAAAAGGGAGGGGGGTTGCTTAGAAATACTAACAAGGCAGGATAGAAAAACAGAGAACCATTATCAGATTTATTTCAGATTATGTAAACAAAAACAAAATCTACTTTTAGGTTGCCTCTCTAAGGACACATATGAACAGGCTCATCAAATTTAGTTCTAAGAAAGTCATATATAAACATTCCCCAGATGATTCATGCCTCACAGTAGTTGCCTCTAGTTCTTCTGTTTTGGAAAGAGATCCTGATTTTTCAGAGAATATTTCTATATATAATATCTCATTACCAGCAACCTAAAAGCATAGAAACTGAAATAAATGTATGAGAGTTTGTTGAGTTATATTCAGCTCAGACAATCATCCTTACAGCCTGAAGAACTACAGAAAACAGCAACAACAAAGCACAAACCAAACCTACTTGATAAAGAAGATTCGCCCGTCCCTGCAAACTCCATAGGTCCACTTGCCAGGCAGATCAAGCCATTCAATGTCCTCCCCAGTAGCCATCAATCCCTTCCACTGCAAATGCCAACAAAAAAAGAGGATGGAGAGGCTGTCTCTCTCCTCAACTGATCTTCACCCGCCTCTCGCCCCTTCCTGCTTTAAGCAGAAAGGGAGCACAGAGGTAAAACGTAACTCACTTGAGCCAGTCCTACCAGAATGCAGGTAGGTCAGCCTTTCCCCAGAAACTGTTTCACTGCAAATAGCCCAGGAGGAAGGGGAAAAAAAAAACCACAGCACCTGGTTAACCCTTTTGAGGCCTGGTGGCCGATCTTTCATTTAAAAGCTGGCAGACAGAGAATCCCTTCCGGCTGCTAAAGAAAAAAAAATCCTGCAGGAGTCTCCAGGATGCAATTTACTTCCTCTGCTGCCTACCATTCAGTCTAATTGCCACAACTTAACTGGGGGAGAAGAAAGGCAGTTTTGTCTGGACTTCTTTCTCCTTATTAACTACATCCCGGTGTCTACATTTCTCACCTTGAGGAAAGGAGGTATTTTACTTTCATGCTCACTCTAGTCCTTAATTATAGCTTATTCACTAGGAAAGGTGGGGTTTAAGGCTTATTCCTCTATGCAGAGGGTCATAAAGGCTTGTTCATCATCAATTACAGCTTTTCATGATCCTTGGTGAAGGGCAAAAGGGCAAAAGACAGCTTGTCATGTTTAATTCAGGAAAAGCAGTCTGTGCCCCACAAAGCAAAGATGACCAAGCCAGATTTCAGTTCCCTTTAATTAAGAATTCTCCCAAATCCCCAGATATTCTATTTTAATTGAGCAAAACTATTGGCTATTGAAATTATGTCCAGTAAGATACCTGTACATGAAGAATGGGCTTTGATTGGGGTTTTAATTTGAGCCTAATGACAGAATCATAGCTGAGATGTTATCAACTGCTCCAGACATTGTTGTGGAAATAACAATTTCATTACTAGCTGAATTCATTATTTAAGCAAGAAATGAAGTACAATAAGCAGAACAACATTAAATGAAGGATGCCACATGACTTTTCCATATGACTTTTCTACACTACCTATTTTTTCTTTTCTGCTATAAACTATATCAAGTTACTTTCCATGCTTCAGAACAGGTTCACACATCATTTTGTTTCATATGATTTATTTGGTTGTTGACTTTGGTTGTTGCTGGTTCTAATTTTAGATCTTTCTCCTTTCTCCCCTCCTCCTATTTTTTCCTTTCTTGACTTGTCCTTTCATTCCTTTCTTTCCTCTCTTTTTTCTTCTTTCTTCCTTCTTTCCCATTCTTTCTTTCCTCCAACTCATGCTATTTCTCATGCATAAGTGGTTGGGGATACTATACTACATTGAAAGGTGCACAAATAAATGAAACCCTGTGCATGAATTCTGAGGGAGCACTGTTCAAGTGGATTACTGTAGGCTAGGTTCTAGCTTTAGATCTTCATTGCAGTCCCTATTGAGACCTACTGCTTGTTGTTGTTGTTGTTATTGTTATTGTTAGTTGTGAAGTTGTGTCTGACCCATTGCAACTCCATTGACAACATTCCTCCAGGTCTTCCTGTCCTCTACCATCCTCTGGAATCCATTCTCATTAGGTGGCCAAAGTATTTGAGTTTCATCTTCAGGATCTGGCCTTCTAAAGAGCAGTCAGGGTTGATAGTTGATTGTACTGCAGCTGATTGTAAATAAGTATCCATTTATCATGAAAAATCTGAATGGGATGTTTTTACGAAAACATACAGTAATGGACTTGTGTTAATTTTCTGTTTCCTACTAGAAACATGTTAGTACTGAAAACTAACACATTTAAAGATACCAACCTGAAACAATTATAATGAAAATTGTAATAGCAATATTGTATGAAACATTGATGTACCACATTTCCATCTCCAAAGTTGCTGGGCTATTTTCGAAAGATTAGGAATGGAGTCTTGTTTCTTCAGAAAGCATATGATGACCCAGAGATAGAAATGCTGAAAGCAGAGGCCAGAAATTGAGCCTTAATGTCGCTGGGCATTGAAACTGGGATCACACAGTATACAATGTTTAGCTTCCTAGTGGGAACTTTCAGCCATTAAGGAGTTAATTTTTTTTCTTTGGCAAATGATGGGAGATTAAGTACTGAGAGTAAAGCATCTGAAGCCAGGGTGGCCTGAAGACAAAACAAACTGAAGCCCAAACAGCTCTGTGCTAGAAGCATTTTCTCAGCTGAGGGACAAACCTGTAAAGATTATTTTAAACTAAAGTCTGTACTTTTCTTTGTTCATTGTATTTTGCCTGAAAAGAAATTGCTAAATTGAGTTTCTGGTACCTCTTTTGAATATCATGAGTGTTATGTCGAATTTCATTATTTCATTTTCTCTAGTGAACTGCTCATTGCAAACTAGTCATTTATTTGCCTCAGCTAGTTCAAAACTTATAGGAAGATATTTTTATTTAGTAAATAGCAATAAAGATAATGAGAATTTCAATATAAAACAATATACCAATGTAGAAGGAAATAGCTGCATCAGAAGACACATTTTGAAACTGTTGAATTGCACCCTAGCATTAAAAGGGCTACATTTGCTGGAAAGCTTAGAAGCGTGGTGCATAAAAAGGAAGGATTAATATTTAACTAGGCATTTATTTATTTATGTTTTATTAAACTAGATTTGCATAGCAATCTATATCATTAACCATTATTTACAAAACATAATGCTGGCTTCATAATTCACTAAGAAAAAACAAAGACATTATGAATGCATAATGCACTAAGAAAAAAAACAAATTCATTACTGTGTGGATCTAGCCACTGTTTCATAGATATTTCAAACTGTGATTCAATTTTTCCTTAAAAAATCACCTGTATCTTAAAGTTCAGATTATAAAAGAAAGGCTTAATGAGCTGTCCTGAAACAACAGGTGACATAGTTTACAAATCACAACTGTAAATTTCACAGATTACCTCCTTGTGGCATAACAACTTGGGTGAATTTATCAGGGTATGCTAATTATAAAGACTGATTTGTGTTATTGGAAGAGGTGGAATTCTGCCATCTATTTCTTTAATGGTCAATTGCCACTCAACAACTTACTGAAAAAGGAGGTAGAGTACTCATAATGCTATGCATCATTTCATTGTTTTTTCTTTCATTATTTGCAGCCACATAGGTGAATTTCAAATAAAAGCAACTGTTTTACAACAAAATATACAGCCCTCCCATTTTCTAACAACACTCATCAAATTGTGCTATTGTCATATTGTGGAAAGGAACATTTTGTTTTAGAATATTCACAACAGTCAACCTCTCAAATGTTTTCTGTCCAAAACAAGTCCTGCTCATAAAATGTAAAACTGCAATGACACAGTGTGTTGAGCTTTATTTTAAAATGTCAAGTAATTGATTACTAAATAAAATTGCTATACTTTCAGGTAATCTGGCTTGCATAGAGAAAGATAATTTTAAAAGTGGAAGAAAAATTTGACACACAGAGGATACAGCAAGAAAAAAATTAAGTGAGAAATATCTAGAGGCTGGTCCTACCTGGGCTAGACCGGTCCCTTGAATGTCTGTGATACAGCCATTTGGGAGGGTGGCCTTTATTTCTCCCAATAAGATGAGAATGGAGAATGTCCTTCCATTCTCCACCATTGCCTCAGAACTGAAGAAGCTTCTTGGATGAGAAAAGAAATGACTTCAAGAAAAAACAAAGAAAGTCCAGTTGCCTTTGAAAAGGCAGGGAGTATCACCTTTGAGATATTCCCTGATGAAACAGATAAGCCTCCAGTTAAGGACATCTCAAACTATAACTGTCAAATTTTAGCTTCCGGGAAAACTTGGAAATTTTAAGCATTTTGAGGCATGTTTTTGGACTCAGGTTAGTAAAGGGTAAAAACATATTTTGAGTACCTTGATATAGATTGTCATGATATATGGATACCATACATAGTTTATTACTTATAAAGTTTGACAGCCAGAAGCCAAATTCTAGGCACTATTTTTATTTATACAATAAAAATAGTGAAGCTTCAAAATGGCTTCGGTCAGGTCCGCTTCAGGGTTGACAGTACCACTCTGGATTGCAGAGTTAATTTTTTTTAATTTTTTTAAAGAAATCAATTCAGGCTTATGGTGTTTTTATGAAATGATAAATCTAAGATAGAAATTGCTATTAATATTCTAACACATTCCTGCCCATTATCAAAAGGCATCAATTGCAGTGTCTTTCTTTTATGAAGAATCATGAAGAATCAAGAATAATTCTTGTAGGAAAATGGGACAGAATTGTTAGATTTGCTTGCTCTTTTAGTCAGCTTGTCTGGAATATTAGGGCTGAGGGAAAATCCCAACCACTAGTTATCTCCCCCTTCACTGCAAAGTACCAGAGTTGCTATAGCTAGTTGATATACTACATTTCAAAATATGACAGTACTGCTGAATTTATGGCTTTTCAGCTGTTGTTGGACTTGGGAGGCCAACAACCTCTAATCCTCCCCTGGAAGGCAACAACCTTTCAGAAAAAAATATGGTAGGGTTATACTGATTTTTTTCTGTCATGCACAAACACACAAATACCATTCTTAAACATTATTCTTGGAATCTAAAACTGCAGTATTATCAAAATCATTTTTTTAAAAAAGAACCTTATTGGTTGTGCATAATTTCTGCCATTTTTGTACCATTTTGGTTTTATAATCTATCAATTGAATTGAATTACCATTTCATTCAGAAATGTCAGAAATACAGTAATGCATTTATTCATAAGGGAATGCAAACTGAATTGACAGATGAACACCCAGCATTCAGATGAATTATCTATTTTCAGAATTTGCATTCCTGTTGGGATGTGGCTTACCCCTTCCCTCCCTTGTTTCTTCTATATTCCTCCCTTATCTCCTATGGAAAAAACAAGGTTTAATTTTACCCCCAGGATTGAACTTTTAACAATTAGTGAAAGAAAGCCAACTGTACATTAACAAATGTAAGAGAGCCTATGTGAAAAATAGGGATTTTCAAGCCTCTGGAAGTAAAGCTCTTGGAAGTAATTGAACAATATTAAAATGAAACATTTGAAAATGTTTAGCTATGTTGTTTTATTGGGGGGGCGGGGAGCAGATGATTAAACAGTGGTATGGGGAGTGTTCCTTAGTGATCTCTGAGCTTTTCTTGCAGATGTTTCATTACCCAAATTAGGTAACATCATCAGTGCTGAAAGAGCATCAAGGATTCCTCATTTCAACCCCAAAATGAAAGATAGGATAGCACAAGCATAGTGTTTGAGCAGTTATTACAAACAAGTGTATTTTGCATTTGCACAACAGCATCAAGAAATTTGTTGCTGAATGGAGAACACATCTTAAAACAACCAGTTTTACTCCCAGTTTTTTACCCTATAATTATGGCTGATATAGAAGAGGTAAAGCTGTCTGAAACTGCTGTTATGTGACACACCACTGTACTGACACTTTTATACCATATATTCAAGCCACACATTTGCTACAAGGACCATTAGAACTTAGTTCACTTTTGAAAACAATCTGTAATGTTGTCTATAATTGAATCATGTATATTTGTACTAATTTTGTAGATTACAAATTCCTTCTTTGAGTAATGTCGAAGGAACTAAATAATTATTTCTAAATTAGACAGGAAAAATTAGATCTACAATGCATTTCATTTGTACTTGATGATTCTTAAAGTAATAAACCACTGATAATTGCATCCCCCCCCCCAATTTCTTAATTCATATGATTGCAGGTATACATTGAGAAATTTGTGTCCTGAGTTCGACTGTCTGACCCTTTTCCTTCTCCCTCCTGGAAGAATTTTCCCTCAAAGCAGAAAGATTGCTTAAACAAGCTCTCCCCCCAGATTACCCCCCCTCCCAAATACCCTGGGCTGGTTTGTGCTGCTGTGTGAAATTGGCAAGTCCTTAATCGCTTTTGTCCTTCCTTGTGCTATATGAAGTGGCTCTTGCCTTACAGCAACCAGACCCCTAAGCAAATGGCAGGCACCAAGATATTCCTTTCAATGTGTATTCCCAATCTTACTCTTCTGTAACCTCTTCCTCTCCAATGAATCTAAGTGCAGACATTAATTTCCCATTGCTAATTATCCCAGAATGGAGGTAAGAATTCCAAAGGGGTGGGGAAAATGGCTATCAAAGTTCCCGCCTTGCCCAGCTTCCTGATAAGTCAAGGAAGCTTTCCTGCTGTTTGGGGTCATATTCTTCTGATGATGTAAGCGTTCAAGGGTGATTTGTTAAAACTTTTTTCAAGATTTATTTTTGTCCTGCTATTCCATTGACTTTTTTGATATTCGTCCACAAGTTTTAAATTGTTCATACGCAGATGAATGAAAAAATGCATATTAAATTCCATGGATCAAATTCAGGATTGGAGAAAAATAACTGAACAAAATTGATTTAACTCCATTTGTACCTGCCTATTTTGTGAATATCGTGTACTGTCAACTCTGATTGAACTTTTTTTGCTATAAAGTTGTTAAACGAATTGTACTTCTGGGCAATTATAATGGAAAGATAATTATATTGAGACTCCAGAGCATAACAAGGAAAATAATACTATATAAAAACATTAATATGGCAGTGTCATCATTTACATTTACTGTAACAATTTGATACATCAAAACAGAAGAGTACTGTCAGAAAGCTATTTGGAGAATTCCTGAGGGAATCCAATTTATGAACTGGGTCAAGTGTATCATTGTTGCCAATGTTTTTAATTCTAAATATTTTGTATTTCTCCTGCCATTGTAAACTCTTCTGTCAGCTTATGAGCATACACTAGGAATAGATCCAAGAGAATCTATTTTGGGACAACCTTGAATAAAACAAATTCCATAAAACATTTGGTATCATCCTTGTGTACTTAACAATAATTAGCAATTCCAAATATTTAATAAACTCAAATTATAAAAGCATTTATGTGCTCCCAAGGAATACCTTATTTTAACCCAGTATCATAGCTGCACAAGTTTCCAGATATTTTAAAGTTTATTACAATCCATAGATTAGTTTTAAAGTGTTTTATTATATACAGAAATATATATTTAAATATAAAACAAATGATACAATCAAATCTTTTAAGCCTGTATAAACAAACAGTTTTCTGTCTCTTGTTCACCTTTCTAAAATGATATAAAAATAAAATTCTGATAATTACAGTTTTGATTTAAAGTTTTAGAATTAGTTTTTCATGCCTTGTGACTTAAATAAATTTATAAAGATATCCTTCATTGTAGCACCATGAAATCATTCTACACAGAGAGAAAAAAAACCATGAATTTTTATTTCAGGAATCTGCACTCATTTTAAATGGCTTCAGACTAAGAAACAATATCATCATTCCTTCCAGTAGTCAATAACTGACCAATAAAAGACAATACTTAAAACAGTATCAAGATAGAAAATGTTTCTATCCTCTGTGGCTTTATCTGATGTGTGTTTTATATAAGTTCCAAATACACAAGTGTGCAACTAAATTGGAAATGTCATTGTGTCAGATAGCACAATGAAATTTTATAGCACAGGGATTTTTCAGATATATATCAAGTATTCTACATATAAATCATCTAGACCAGTGTTTCTCAACCTTGGCCACTTGAAGATGTCTGGACTTCAACTCCCAGAATTCCCCAGCCAGCATTCACTGGCTGGGGAATTCTGGGAGTTGAAGTCCAGACATCTTCAAGTAGTCAAGGTTGAGAAACACTGATCTAGACTATTACATATCAAAGCATACTTTTGTGTTATATCGAAAATGTTTTTTTAAGGACTATTTATTCTATTAGAATTTACCTGGACTAAACCACAGAGTGCTTGTCATTATAACAAACAATTGTATAAACAATGAGGTCAGTAAAACATAAGATTAAAAAAAGTAAAGCCATTTCTTATTATTTGTGTTAAGTACATATTGTAGCAATGGGTATTATTGGCATGCCTTCTTCCTTCCTTCCTTCCTTCCTTCCTTCTAGAAAAGTACACCTAAAACTAATCAATAACTTAAACCAATGTATTTATCCCAATAATTCTGAATATGGATTTATAGCAGCTATTTGGAAAGCATACAATAATCCAAACATATATTCTGACTAAATAACATTAATGATTAAGAATAATTACTGCATTAAAAATATTTCTAGAACTATCCTTAGAAATGATTAAATTGCTGTAAGAATATACTGATTATTTTGGTAAGCTTTGTAACCAATCAGCATTACAAATATTGAATGTTATTTTTTTCCTGTAAGTTTGAAATTTCTAGAGCAGGCTGCAATCAAATCAGTGTATTTTGTATTTTCTTTACTACAGTGTTTACTGAGAGCAGATTCCTTCTGAAACAATAAAGAAAACTGCTGCAGAATTTTGGTGATCTCTTCACAGCAGCTATATCCATTAGACTGGTATATTGCCAAAAAATGTGGAAGAGTGTATTATTAACTTAATTGGTGGTTCCTATGATTAGCAGCCCAATACTGTTTGCAATTTTATTGTATATATACAGCATTCTATTCCAACCAAATAATAATATCTAAAAATATAAGAGATACTTTTATGCAGAAATGTTTTGGTAAAATCAAATATGCAAGAAAAAGACCAATGAGGAGTAGACCATATTATTGTATAAACTCATTTCAATTATAGGAAATATAAGATTACAATTTTCAGGTATATACAAGTATAAGTACAGGGTGCAATTTACAAACTTTAAATCAGAACTGCATTGTTGGGTTCCCAACCCAATAAATATACTTGAAAATATTTTTCTCTTTTCAAAAGTGCAAAATTTGACACATTTCTTTCCTTACATATATGTGAACGAGACAGAACACACACACCCACAAATGCACAAGGACGCATGTCTGGATTGGCTTTTGCAAAAATAGATAAATTATCATTAGAAAGGACCACTTATGCACACACTGGATGTTCAAAAGACTTGTTTCAACACTGCATCCAGCTTTTATACCATATTTGTTGGCAAAGAATTGAGAAAGTTTTACAATTACTCCAATTCTGAGTTTTATACTATTAGAGGCAGATGTCTTGAAAGATGCTCATATCATTAAAAATATTACCCTGGATAATTAACAAGGGTTTAAAAAATATCAGGTCTTTCATAACACATTTCCTGTAATCTATTACGGATTCGTTGCCTGTGCTCTACTGTTAAGCAATATCCAATAGCATCTTCAGTCTCTTGAATTCGTTTATGGAATCGGCATCCATCACGTGCAAGTTCTTCCCAAGGTCCCTTGCGATCTTCCTCAATGCTTACATAATACTCAGTAACTTCTTCAAGAAAAGTCACCTATGTAAAGTATAAAGTTATATCAAATTAGCAGACATTTACATGATGTTGTTTTATAATATATTTGACATTAAAATAGCATATTTTTAAATTCTACTATGTCATTGTGGAAGAGATTCCTGTATAAAATATATATTTCATTTGGTGTTTATGTTGTGGTATAATCTAATATTTATATAAATAATCTGTTACTGCTTTCTTGCTAAGTTATTTATTAAAACTACATGGAAACTTCTCACATAAAGAAAATCAGCTGCGTTTGGAGGTATACTCTGATATGTTATGATTTTTTTCTCAACTATGAATCATAGGAGTGGAAGGGAGCCTGGTCCAACCCCCCTGCCTAAGGTAGGTAGTCCTTATGCCATTCTGGACAAATGAATGTCCAATCTTTTCTTGAAAACCTCCAGCAATGGAGTATTCAGAACTCTGGGAGGCAGGCTGTTCTATTGCTTAATTGCGCTCACTGTTGGGAAATTTCTTAGTTACAGGTAGGCTCTCTCTTTAACAAGTTCCACATGTTGCTTCTTGTCCTGTCCTCAGGAGAATATGTCAACTCCCTCATTTCTGTGATTGTCCCTCAAGTACTGGAAGACAGGTATCGTGTGACCTTCTCTTTGCTAGCCTAAATATAGTTCCCGCAACTGTTCATCTTATGGTTTAATCTACAGACCTATTTGTTGCTCTTCTCTGGACACTCTTTCTAGGGTCCCAACATCTTTTTTATCCTGTAAACAGAACTGGATGTAGTATTCCAAGTCCACACTAGCGTGGTATTAAAGTAGCACTATTCTCATGATCTTGATGCTACCCCTGTATTAATGCAGCCTAGAACTGCATTGGGATTTTTTTTTTTTGCAGCTGCAGCATACTTAAATGGTGGTCCTTTAGGACCTAGATCCCTCTTGCAGTTACAGCTATTGAGCCAGGTATTACTCTGTTTCCCCGAAAATAAGACCTTCCCAGATAATAAGCCCAATCTGACTTTTGAGCACATGCGCTAAAATAAGCCCTCTCCCGAAAATAAGCCCTCCCTGAAAATATTGCAACACAGCAGCAGCCATGAGGTGATCATGCTCATCGCCTCCTGCATCTCAAAAATAATAAGCCCTCCCTGAAAATAAGGCCAAGTGTTTGTTTCAGGGGTCCAAAGAAAATAAGACCCTGTCTTATTTTCGGGAAAACATGGTATCTATTCTATACCATATTTATTTTTTTCTGCCTTACTTTTCTCACCACTGAACTACATCTTATTGGATAGGCCCATTTTTCTTGTTAAGATCTTTTTGAATCTTGAGTATATCTTTCAAAGCTTTAGCAATTTCTTCCAGCTTGGTATCATCTGCAAATTCGATGAGATCCCCTTTAATCCCCTCATCTAGATCATTTATGAAGATGTTGAAGAGCACTGAGACCAAGACAGAACTCTGAGGTACCCCACTGCATGCTTCTCTACATGTAGATGTAGTTCCAATTAAAGGCTACATGCCAAGTGCCGTTAATCAGCCAATTATAAATCCATCTGGTGGTGATATTTTCTATCCCACATTGTTCTATCTTACCAAGAAGTAGGCTGTGTTTTGTAGTCTATATTGCTATTGTTCCTATTGACTTGACCTGACTTGTTGCTTCTTCCATGTTAAGCTCAAATGATTTATAAAAGCACTAGTTATATATGATGTTTGTTTGTAAAAAGAACCCTCAGTTTATAGCAATTAAAGTTTAATACATTTTAGCTATTTAAGGAATCAGGACAACATATACTAAGTATTGGACCATCAAAATGTTAAAACAGTAAAAATCTAACAAAGAATTACTGTAACTTCTCTCCCTTCCCTCATTAATAGAATACTATTTACCTTTACCTACTTTACCTTGCTTAACAATTTTTTTCACTTACTTCTTTTGTAATCAGGTCAAAAGCTTATATTTAAGTTATCCTAAAACAATTTGTCCTATATTACTTGGCATTTTAATGTGGTGCTAGGGTTATACATACAATTATTCCACTCAAAGATAGTATCTTCTTACAAAATCCTAAGTTACATCAGCTTTTCCCTCTGTGCCTTATCCTTTCTTGCCTTTTACATCATTCTACAATTCTCTCTAGGGTACCATTACCAGGTCATGTAATATTATGCTATATATTGCATACAGATCTTCATTAATTTTCTGTGTCACTAGAAAGATACACAAGGGACTTGAAATTTGTTTTGAAAGTAGTTAGTGAATGATTTACAGGGAAAGGTGATCAAAAATACACAATTTTATATCTTTAGGAATTTCTGAAAACATGTTATTTTATGGCATCTTTATTCCCTCTAGTTCTAGACAATATAAATTACGGTAGATGCAAGCTGTATTATTTAACCAGAAGGCAAAACTAAAATGGCAAAAATGCTAAATTATCATTAGAATAGGATAAAAGTCATAAGATTAGTCTATCAACCAAGGGGAACAAAGACTTCTAGAAGTGCACCATCATACATATTTAAATTATAAGCAGTAAATCATTAACTTCATTTTCTTTAGAGTTATCCACTATACTGCTTCATAAAAGCTAGTGCAAACTAGTGGTTAAAACAAGAATAACATATTTTGGATAATTCAGGATATTCCCAACAGCTGTCATGCCAGCTAGAGCATATAGTAGAGTTCAAAATATGTAGCAGACACCAGAATGGGTAAGCATGTCCAATTAATGTGTCTGTATATAAAAGCATATTTAAAGCTGATATCAGACAGCTTTAGAGCTCACTGACCAATCACCCTCTCTAAGCCTACTTCAGGTTACAAAACTGGAATTGAGTTTAGATTCTTGAGGATTAAGAGAATATAACTGTCTCAATAAAAAGTAGATCCCTTATGTTAAAATTGCAAGTGCTACATATACTGTTATTTTTCTTCATAAAAAGAAACACTGCAGTGAACATTAATTTTCAAGTCTAAAATTATATATCAGTTAAAGAACACTAATTCCAATTTTTCAATCTAAGAACAATTTACCACAAAGACTTTTGCAGAATACTAAATAATATAATTAAATGCTCTTTTGAAAAGTCATCCTAGGGAATTTCATGTGTTCAGCCACACAGAACTACTTTAAGCACTATATTATCTGATCACTGCTTCACCTAATGAAGTTACAAGTTATCAAGAGCAAGCAGCTGCAAAAAACCATACAAACTTGCACCAGATAGTAACACTTCCAACTTAGTAACTCATCAGCTGGAGGAAAGGGGGGAGAGATCTTTTAATATAGCCACAGAAAAAGCGAAGCAGCTAAATTATGATTTTGTTCTAGAAAAAGCTGTACATAGTATGACAGTGTCTCCATTAGTCACATTTAAATCAAAGAGCCTGGCCTTTTTTGCATTAAATGCCCCATTTTAATTAGATCAACAAAATAAAGTAATTAAAATACAAGGAGTACTCTTAAGAGCATATGAAAGAGAAAGTCTAATTTTTCTTTAAGAAATATCTCCAAATACTTGAAATTTTTTTAA
This sequence comes from Thamnophis sirtalis, assembly GCF_051295495.1. NCBI lineage: Eukaryota > Metazoa > Chordata > Lepidosauria > Squamata > Natricidae > Thamnophis > Thamnophis sirtalis. The sequence goes on from NW_028261387.1 coordinate 51,514,399, forward strand.
AAAAATTAAAAAATTGTTGTTTGAGCAAGCAGAACTTTTGCTATTACATCTTGGATCCCTGAGGCCAAATCTCTCTAAAAAGTCTTTATAATCTGAAAACAATGAAGCAATTTACTAGGAGGCTGGGATAATGCAAAGTATAAATTCAAGATTTAACTTTCATTAAAAAAATTGATCCACTACTTAAACCATACACTTATCTTTTGCAAAGGTTATCCCAATTTTTTGCATATTCCAGAATGCAAATGAATTCACTATTGAAAGAATCTCTCCTAACATTAACAATATACAAATAAAAAGTAACCATACCTTTTTCTTCTTCTTACACTTTTCTTTAGAGAGGATGCCATACCTCACATTTTCAGTGCTTCCATTATCAAACAGGCGAAGCTGACAGCTAAGTAAGATACTATGTTGAGAGGGGCTAAGGCTTAAACCCGGTGATCCTTTCAAGTCACTTTTCCCTTTCTTTCCTGCAGTCTGAAATGGTGCCTTAAAATGGAAAGGGTTATAAGGATCGTCCAAATTAATGAAAGAATTCCACAACTTCAAATTTTCAGATTCATCTAGGCTACCAGACTCCCATTCATCTTCCTCACAAGAACTTTCACTCCAGGAGGAAGATTCCTCTACCACCTCGCCTTCATTTGACTCTCTTTTCCAGCCTTCTTCTCCCATATTTTCAGCCGTCTGCATAGCTGCTGTGAAGTTCCACGGGTCGTATGGATCGGGGGTACAGAAAGAGTTCCACAGATCACTGCTTTCTCCATCTTGGCTTATTTCCGACTCTGAAAGGGATCCTTCACTGTCAAAGCCATCGTCGTCGTCTTCCTCCTCCTCGTACCAATCCTCCTCCTTCTCTTCGTCTTCATCGTTGCTGTCCTCCTCGTTCTCATCCCCGCTGCAGGCGCCCCCCAGAATGTAATCGATCAACTTGTTAGTACAGGCCGGTCTGGCCACCAACGGCAGGTGGGCTTCTATCTCGGAGCGAACTTCCGCAGCCGCTTCCCGCTCAGCGCCGTCGCTATCAAGAGACTGCGAGGCCTTCGCGGGATCCCGCTCTTCTTGGGCTTCCCCACCACGGTCCTTTGGGGCCCAGGCCTCCCGCAGCTGCTCCTCGACTTCCAAGCTGTGGTAGCCGCAATCGGTCTCTGGCTCGTCGAGAACGGCTTTATGCGGCTGCCAAGGGGCCGGCTGCAAGAGCTCGGGAAACTTAGCTCGCAGAGATCCGGCCACGGAGTTGTTCTTGTCGGTGCCCCCCAGCACGTAGGATGAAGAGACCACGCGCAGCTGGTGCTGAACGGCCAAAATGGGAGACAGGCCGGGCGTCTCCCACACTGGCACCAAAGTCTCCGGCGCGGTGGCGTGGACGTCGGAAGGCAGCCAGAAGAGGGGACTGATCGGACCGGGCAGAAGGCGCTGCAGTAGCTGTGCCAAGAGCCGCAGCAGTGAAAACGGGGCGTCGGGCTGAGAGGCCGGCAAAGAGGGCGGGCAAGCGTTGAGGCGAGAGGCCGCCTGCTCTCCTTCCCTCAGGGGTTCCATGGGTGGTGGTGCTTCCTTACCTCAGCGCTTCCACCCGAAGTGAATCGGCCGCTTTTGTCGGCCTGTGACAGTTGAGGGATTTCTAAGGGGGAAGAGGGCGCTCCCCGAGCTGGCCCATGCCATCTTTTCAGCGAATGGCGGCGACCCTTTTTGGCTTTTTCACGGCACGTTCCACGAGAGGAATAAAATGGCGGCGGTCGGAAAAGAAGACCCCTTTCAGGAGGGAGCAAACGCGCAGGCGCCCATTTCGTAGCAAGGTGGGAAGAAGTGCAGCCTCTACTCCAGTTTCCAGAAAAGCAGCCGGGAGGAGGTGGGCGGGGCTTTCATCACCATCCGGGTAATGTAGACATCCTTTGACAGTTTGCGATTAGTCAAACGTAGCCCCGCCTCCGGTCGAGAGGGAATGGGGCTAACTGGGAGGTTGCCACTGCCCAGGGATTGCATCAGCCAGTAGTTAAAAAAAAAAGTAATGAACGATCAGAAGTAGTACAATTAGCAAATTATAGTGAATGCATATAGTTCAATGTAAACCTTATAGTTTCTCTTGACTCAAGATTTGACTGCTACCTTTGCCAGAAACAATTTAGGACAGCTGTCACCAACTGGTGGTCCGTGAGAAAATTTTGGTGGTCCACAGAAAAATTATTTACATTTTTTATATTGCACTAAATACTATTTATCTTTTAAAAACATTCATATTAGGGGTCCACAGGATTTAAAAATTTGAATTTAGTGGTCCCTGAGGTCCAAAAGGTTTGTGACTCCTGCTTTAGGAGATATCCTACCTACATCTTCTGTTCTTTTCTTCAGTTAGAATGACACCATCCATGAGATGTTTGAGGAAGGAAAGGATAAACCCACAAGAACCGTTAACAGGAAAAGTGAACCTTGGATTTGTTAACTCAGATTTGGGGGATCACCGGAGAGCTTACTAGCATTCAGAATTGGAGTACTTCATTGCAACATGTTACAGATTCTACTTCTCACGCAGATTTCCAAGTCCATTTCTAAACTTGGAGTTGGGTGTTTTATTTCTTGCTGCTAGTTGCTGGTGAACATATAGGCTGTGCTCATATAACACTTCAAGCTCTAAACCAGGCTAATAAACCATTGTTGTGGTCACATAACACAGGCAGCCAAAATATACCGCCCATATTATATCTTGAGATGGCATGTTTTATTGACCCTGTAAAGTCAAAACGTGATCTAGCCATTATGATTTGTAATCATGTCTTATAAACTGACATAAACTGCAAACTTGTGAAGCCTTTATAAAAAGAATAGAAAGTGTAGGAAAAATATTCCCTTTTACAAATTGGTGCAAAAGTTAGGTTGCTCAAAAAATAGTAATAAGATAGTAGTAGACAAGACTTCAAAGGTTGTTTAGTTTGGTGGAACCACTAGATAAGCTAGGCTTGTTTCAAGGATAGCAGAGAATCAGTTGAGATTTTAGATCAAAGTTTATTTGAATTCTGCTTCTACTAGAAATTAGTGTGCAGCTGGAGATTTTGCATAATTTTTTTTTACTGAGAACCATCTTTTAAAGCTCATCCCAATGTAATCCATCCAGAAAGACTGGGTCAAGAAAGAAACTCAGATAAGCAACAAACAAAAGTTTGACAAAATTAGCTCAAACACCTAGGATTTGCATTTCTCCTTTTGCCTATAGAGCCAGCAATGACCCTTACATGACCCCATAAGAATCCAGAAGGTATAAAAACCAAGCTCCTCTCAATTCTATTTGGTCAGCTGGCCCAGAATCACATGTGGTTGGTGGTTCTGCTTCATCAATAAAGAGAATCTTTCTTTCCAATCAGCCTCCATTTTATTTCCAGTGCTTTCTCCCAGGATAGAATAGGATAAAATATTTTATTCAATTTTATAAGCTATTTTGTGATTTAGTTCTCACTATATAATTAGGAAATTAACTCAATATTTTAATTAGAGACATCCTCATGTGCTGATTAGTATGTTCATTCATTAAATACCAACTTGCAGAATTTGTAGGGTATGTTTAAGAAAATACATTTCTATTATTGTGGATTAATTACATACATGAAATATCAAATAACAAGTACACCACTTTTTTTCTCTTGGAGACTAGGCACTTGCACAAGAAAAAAAATCAATAGCTGAAGCTTCCAAACAATTGCTTGATTCTCTTTCTTTTCCCTAAACAGAAATCTATTAATTACATCAAGTACAGGGCGGGGCATAACCTTTTCCTAGGGGGTCACAGCAACACTTGTAATAACAACACAAATAATTCATACACCATTCGAAAGCCCATCAAAAACTGAGTTTATTGACACGATTTAATAGTCAGTATGACCACCATTAGCCCTTCGAACAGCATTCAAACGAGGTGGATAAGAACACAACAAATCTTCAAACAGTTCCGTTCGATTTTCCAGATTTTTCAACACAGTTTCCAAATTCATTCTCAAAGTTTCAACCGAATATCGATTTTGACCTTGCTCCTGAATCATCAGAGCTTCCACTTCATCCTTAATCCTTAATTATGGCCCCAATGTTCTCTGCCGGATTGAGATCTGGCGAATTTCCCGGCCAGACGTCATTGCCCCAAAATTCGACATTGTTTTCCTTTAACAATTGCTGAGTCGCATTTGCATTTCCGAATCGAATTTTCCAGCCATTCTTAAAGCAAATTTAACATTTAATAGCTCATTCAATTCAGTTTTTTATGGGCTTTAAAATGAGGTGTCGCGGAAGTTGTAAACTGCTGTCGATCTTGCTGTGACCCCCTAGGACAGTGATGGCGAACCTATGACACGCGTGTCAGTGCTGACACGCGTAGCCATTTGGGGTGACACGCACAGGATTTCATGCGATTCATTCTCGGCTCCTGCACGGCCGCCGAGGATGAAAGAATCTGTGCTGGAGGAACGGGGGGGCGGGACGTGTGATCTTCCCCCGCCCACACTCACTTACTGTATCGCCGCCGCCCCTTTCTGAGCGCAGGGGCTGCTGGTAAGGCGTGCGTGCCGTGCGCACACACATCATCAGCGCGGCGAGGGAGGACCCGCAGGAGAGGAGCGCAGGAACAGTGCGCGCCTCTCTCCAGTCAGGCCGGCACAGAGAGTCTACTCCTGGGACTGTCGGTTACGACCGCACCACAGCAGGGAACAGCGGAGTGCCAACGGGAACTGTGAGCGCCATTAGCAGCAACTATAAATTGCGCAAAATTATGTTTTTGTCGAAGTGACACACAACGCGAGTTATGCTTGATTTTTTGCCGATTTTTGACACACCATGCCAAAAAGGTTGCCCATCACTGCCCTAGGAAAAGGTTATGCCCCGCCCTGTACATAGGAAGGTAAAAAGTATGATATATTAGCATTCCCTCTGTGCCATTCTTGGAGTTTGAAGGTAGTTTAAGGGACAAAATGATCTATGGCATCTATTTTACCACTTAATATGCCCTCAGATGAATCTCGACCCTACTCATTTTTGGAGTGCAGATGTTATCATGCCACATAAAGCCTGGTATGAACCTGAAACTCATGGAAAATTGTATAATGGCCAAGAGGACCATTGGAATTATCCATTGTTATTGTTGATTTTCTGATGTTATAATACTGTTGCAATACCTGTGCAATCAATGCTATTGGTGTCATTATGTTGCTAGGTAATTAACACAGTCAACCTTAGATGATCCTTGTGTCAGTCATCCCACATTTCTACAATATAAGCAAACCAAAAAGCTTTTAATTTTCTTTTAGTAACTTGTAAAAAATGTATCAGTTGCACTGATAAATATATTCTACTCCTACTGAAGGTTCTCCCAAAAGTACAGTCAGATGTTGATTGTTAAAGAGGAAAATGTGCTTTTTGTTCTTTTGAGTTAAATTCCATAAGAGGAAAAAAAATGACCTTGGTGGTTGGGATGCTGTGTTTTCAGTTATTAATATATCCACTGGTATACAGTTTTTGAAAACACAGATCCTTCTCCAATTCAAGAATAAGCCAGGGTCACTGCCCGGGGAATTCTGGGAGTTGAAGTTTATCCATCTTAAAGCTGCCAAGATTGATAAACCTGGAATAGGCAATTTGTATCTTATGTTTCCCAGAGTACTTTTAAATGTTGTTAGGTCTCTAATAATAGCATGCTCTGCAAATGGTTCATTTCAAGAACAAATCTGAATTCAGATTAATAAGAGTGATTAAGATATGTCTATGGAAAGGAGAGGTGGCTTGTCTGTTTTATAGAGAAGCAGACTGCACCTGTTTTGACAATTTTAGAAATAGGAATTAAAACTCTTTATCAGTCTGAGAACAGCGTTCATAGCTATCTAGGGGTAGTCAACTTTTTATACCTACCACCCACTTTTGTATCTCTGTTAGTAGTAAAATTTTCTAACCGCCCACCGGTTCCACAGTAATGGTGATTTATAAAGTAGGGAAGTAACTTTACTTTATAAAATTTATAAAGCAGAGCTACAGCAAACCCTACCGCCCAACATGAAAGCTGGAACGCCCACTAGTGGGCAGTAGGGACCAGGTTGACTACCACTGATCTAGACTCTAACTGGAGTTAGAGTGACTGGAGTCACTCTAACTCCAGTTTCCCTAACGTGTGGCTGGGATTACATCTCTTTATGCAGGCCATCCTCCTTGCCCTACCTGGCTTCATTAAAAAGTAATAATTTGAATTAAAAATGGATTTTGGCATATTGTGAAAGCAAATACTAGCTTCCAGCATTATCTACTTTTCCAGAATTTTAGCAAATATAGATAGTTCTTGACTTACAATAGTTCGTTTAGTGACTATTCAAAGTTACACTTGTGACATGACTATTTTTCATAATTACAACCTTTGCAGCATCCCCATCATCATGTGATCAAAATTCAGATGCTTGGCAACTGTTTCATAGTTATGATGGTCATGAGGAGTCATGTGATCTCCCTTTCTAACCTTCTAAAAAGCAAAATCAATGAGGAAACCAAATTCACTTAACAATTGTGCTACTAACCAAACAATGCAGTGTTTCATTTAACAACTGTGGCAAGAAAAGTCATAAAATAGGGCAAAACCCACTTAACAAATTTCTCAATTAGCAACATAAATTTTGGGCTCAATTGGGGTTGTAAGTTGAGGACTACCTGTAAATTATTAGTCACATGCAGTTCAGTATTTTATTCTTATGCCCACCTATCCAAGAAGAGAAAAAATCAATTTGGGATAAAAGGCAATACCTTTCAGGAAAGGTAGAAGCAGTGGCAGGCAACATTTCAGTAAACTACTATACTACTTTGTAACTAGTTATGTGCAGCAATCTTTTTGTGAATGAGCAAGATGCCTTCAGGAATATATGTAATTTATCATGGTCAGAATAATAGTACAATAACATCAAAACAGAATTAAAACATGAAACACATCATTTAGCCTTATTCAAAGAAGAGGTAAAATGACCAAGTAAATTGGGGGCAACTTGGAATGGCAAAGATAGTAAAACCCTATTGCAAAATATTCTTAAACTATTTTAGAGCATAGGGAGATTAGAAAACCTGTTTTGCTGGTCTCTTTTTCAGGCTCCTACTGCAAACTTACCCCTGTGTATTCCATAATCTTGATCAGATAATGTTGAACATGGCTTTCATCATAATGTGAGGAAGTGTTTGAATGTGAGGTATTATCAATGTCTCTTGGGCATCTCTTCAGAAAAAAGTACCATAATATAAGAAGGTATGATTAAATTGTTTCATTAATTAATAGCTCCAGAGAGGCAGGCTTCTTACATCACACAGACCGTCTAGCACAGCTAAGGGTAGAATATAAGAATGCATTGGTATAAAGAGGCCCAGCTCTTTTCCAGAGTCAAACCTATGGAAAAATGAAAGTGAAGAAATTTCCATGAAATATTCATTTCCTGAACCATCAGTAATCAGAGAATCAAAAATAGGATCATAAACACCACAGACATCTGCTCTGGGTTATTGTATCTTTGTTGATTCTATTTATACGGAAAGCTCTTTTTCAAGGAAAATTGAAATTTCTGTTTTCATGAAGAACTAAATCAAGAGTTTAACTTCTGTTTTATACAAAAGAATATTATGAGTGAGGAATTAGGAATGTAATTTCTTCATGTAATTTTAAAATAGTATCAGTTTTCTCTAAATGTATCTAAACTAAGAAGGGAAACAATAGTTGGTGTTAGCTACTCATTTTCTATTCTTACTTTTCTTACCGAATGGGCTATAGTTCAACCATTTTTACAATACATTGAAGGAAATCTTACAATATTTTATGTTCATGACATAGTTATTTGAAAAGGCATATATATTTCCAATCCTTTTTCTACTAAAATGGATATACTACAGTCTCTATTGCATTCCAATTCCTTTATTTATTTCCAATGTCACCATTTTACAACGTAGAAAGACACAAGTATTCATAAGATGCCACCTTTATCTCATTTCCTATAGAATGGAAGATATAATCAAAGGCCATGCCCCAAATTCATTCATATAGTTGTCTCTTTGAAATCCAGTTACATCATTACACAAAGTAAAAAGAAGCCTTCAGCTCAAAAGAGAACAAAAATGATTTCTCCCACAAGTTTGCTTTTTCCTCCAAATAGAACTCGGCATGAATAACTACTTAAAAAAAATTGAGTTCACATTTTCATATCCTGAGAAACATGCCAATTTTTTTTTGGTGAGTTCCCGCTGTAAAGAGTTCAGCAAGAGCTAGAAGATGGTAGGCATTGAGGCAAGGAAGTGGTGTAGAAGTTCTTGTGATGTGGAAAAACTCTTTGTCTCTTTTAAAAATATTAATAACAATAAAAAACAACAGAAATTATCTTTGCTTAAGACAGAAAAGTTTTCATACTTGGTAATTTCCCGAACCCCACATCATTTCTATAAAGTTTTACTTCTCGGAGAAAGGGCAACAATGCAATTTGTCATTGCCAACAGCTTTAAACAATTGTTACAATAACATCATAAACACAAATACTTTCAGAAGTTCCAGCCACTTTGCCTCTCACTTGCTATCTTGGAGGAAAAGCCTGTCATGAATAAAAGTTTTAAAAACTCATTAATATGTTATTTATTTCAATTATGGTAAGTAGCCTGGAAATAAATGACCATGCTTTACAAATTGATGGGCAAACAGATCCTTGGCTAATCTAAAGAATTAGTACTTTGACACTGTGATTATGAAAAGAGGAAATCAATGACTCCCTAGCTTGGGTAAATGAAAAACTCTTTGCTTCTAAGACTCAGCACAAATTTTCCCATCCAATCTCTTGAGACTGACTAGAACATCATATATGTAAGAGACAATTTAGAAAAGCTAAGATTGAAAAATAAGACATTGCTTTTAGTCACATTAAGATCAAGGCCTTTGTTTCTGCATGGTTGCAGTCAACAACAGAGTTGCCTTCTGCCTTCTCCAAATAAGTCCAGATGTTTATCCAGGAGAGCATGCTTTTTAGATTCTATATCATAAGAAATCAAAAATGTAAGTTCTACGCTTGTGCAAGTACTACTGCTCTCCTTTGGAAGCAATGTCTCCATGATGGCTTGTGATGGAGCACACTAGCTCCTGTCCCAGAGATAAGGGTTTAAATCTTCCATTCATACTGAATCCACATATCTCCCAACCCATCACACATACTTATGCAAATGTTCCTTTAAAATAAAAAATTACTTATGAAAGTCCAATAAGAACTTAATTTATAACATTCATTACTCTGCAAAATTCCTCTCCATCTAGATTCCATCCTACAATTCACATCTGGCCTCAAATTGTTTTAAAAAAATTAAAAATATTTCAAAGGGGAGGGGGAAGCCTTTAATATTTAAACCCTCCCCCTCAGTTAAGTCATTGCTCCCTTGACACAAGGTAAATGTATTCAAAGATAAAAGTCTACAGCAGCCATTTCAAGTCATAGGATTTCCTATCATGACTTAACCCCAACATGTTCACTCTCCACAGGAAATTAACTCTTCATTTGCACAGAAACAAAATGTCCATCTTCTTATTTGCAGAAAATTAAATCCTTCGAATTTTATACCAGGATACAACTCCTGGAACATGCACTAGTTCCCAGCGACTTCCATGGGCCAAAGTAGTTCCAAAGAAGCTAAGGCTGCCTTCCTGCTTCTCACATGATCCCATGGCTCCTAAAGCCCAGTTCAAACCACCCCATCTTCTCCTGTGTCAGATCTAAATCTCGTAGTCTGATTATAACCTCGCCAAGGAGGATGTTCTCCCAAAAGCCCTCTTCACTCAGGACACTCAGATGCAGCTCCCGCTGGTGCAGATCTCCTTTAGGAATTCCATCATAGACAAGCTGGAAGATATCAAAAGTTGCAGAATATTAGACTTCTCACCTCTAACTTTCTCATCATTTATCAAGTGCCTCGTTTAGCAACTGTTTGCAGCTACTACAGTGATGAAAAAGTAACTGTAAGGCAAAGTATATTTTAATATACTATTTAAAATAAAATTTATTCTAAAATAATAAAAGATTTTTTATTAGACAGAAGTGTATTTTTGAAGTCAATTTCCTTTGATCACTTCCTACATGAGATTTCACTACATTTGCTAGAATAATATGGTTAGTATAGCCATATCAATAACTAGACAATCACCATGCCTAAAATCTGCTTCCTTGTAAATCAAATTAGTCTTGCTAACTGAGCATCATCTCTAAGATTGGCTGTTGGGTTTCAGATATTTCTTTCCTTAGATTACCTAGGAATGCCACTACTTTAGATTGTTTATGGAATGTGTGCATTTAATTACCAGGTTATTTCTCTGATTTATTGTTTCATTCATCCATTTTATAATCCTTCAAATGCACAACAAATCTACTTTATAATTTTTCAATACATGCAAATAGAATAATATAATTTCAATTGGCAACATATTAATGGATAAGACAATATTTTAATGCCTGCTGAATCACATACAGATCTGGCTACTCTTGATAGATAGGCACCTTTTGCATAGCAAGTGCATCTCAGTTTTGCAAGTATTAGAAGCTAGAGGCAATGCATCAGATTGTAATTCTCTGTACAAAACTTATGCCATGTTAATTAGAAGTTTTGTTGGTTGTAGTTGTGTAAGCTACACTGTAGTATGAGCTTATTTCATACAATTATCACCAGAATGAATAGTCTATATTCTGGCTTAAGCAAATTGATAATTTCAGCAAAGGTTTTGGAATTGAATCCACTCTTTAAATGTTAAATCTCCAGAATCAGACAAGCAGCGAGCTCAAAAAGTAAATTCATTTCTTTTCAGATTCTACAATGCTTTCAGAATGAGTCAGCCCACCACTTTATCTGCTCCAACTCTGCCTGTACTTGGGACTTCTGAATCTATACAAGGGCTACTTCATTTACACAAGGTGAACAAACAAATACCATTTCATTATAAGTTGGATTGCAAGTTTTTCGAGCAACTTTGGTTTTCCTCTTAGTGGTTTTCTGAGGATCCGGCAGAAGATAAGTCTTAACATAAGGATCAGGATCACTGCCATCCTGAGTAGGCTGCTAAAAGAGAGAAATAAAGTCGATTAGATGAATCAATTCTTTAGGCTATATAAATGTGCAGAAAATTGATTAGAAGACACCATTAGAATAGCTAATGTTAAGCACTTACGAGGCCACGAATATGCATCACCATTATAAAGAGCTTGTTGTTCTTATAGGAGATTGATAATTTCACCTCCCCACCAACTTTTCCAACTGGTTGGGACCATACAGCATCTAAGAAAAATGAATATAAATTAAATTATATTTTGCTTAGTATCAGAGATAGGGGCAGCTACAAAGAGCAGAAATATTTGTACTTTTTCTAAAAAATATTTGTCATACATTTAAAAATCCCTTTTAAAAATCTAAAATATAAAGAATATTAATACAAAATCAATGTAACTTAATGTCCTATATATTTTGCCCCATTTTAACTGATACATGAATTCTCATTTGAATTTCTTGAGTCAATATAAGAAACGTTATGTTTGTTAAAAGTCTAAAGGGTTCTCTATAACAGCTGCCTCCAATTTTTCCCCATGGACAGGGGATGACGATGACACATGATTTCATGTGCTACTTAGATCCTGTGCCTATGCAAATGAATCTTTGCTTACTAGCGCAGCCATGGGTCCATGGCCTAGGGGTTGAACACCCCCTCCTCTATAGGATTGACAAAGAACTAGTGCAAGATTGGAAGATGTGGAAAGACCTGGCCTGTAGAATCACCAAGAGTCAGGCACAACTTGAATGGATAACATCATTATCATAAGATTAAACCCATAAAAAGCTGTAGTTACTGTATGTGTATCAGGTGAGTTCCAAACACAGTGAAATGGGTTGTGTACTGCTGTCTGATGGAAAATGTTAGTAAAAACACTTCACAGAATATAAGGTGGTGCTTACTTAAGGACCAATCATTTAGCAACTGTTCAGACTTATGTCTGAATGACTACTTAAAACAGGTCATTGTCTTACATCAGTTGCAACATCCCTGCATTTATGACTGTGATCCAGGTGCCAGGCACCTGGCTTGCAATTATGACATCACAGCTTCCCATGATCATGTGAATTTGCAACCTTCTTTAACAGCTTCCTATAAGCACGGTCAACGAGAAAGCCAATAGGAGGTCATAAATGGTGACCACATGATGTGCTTAATGACTGTGAGATTGCTTAACAACAGCAACCAGAGTATTGTAATTTTCATTTCGAAGAGGTAAAGTTACATGACCATGTGCTTTATAACTGCTTAGCTTTCCAAAACTTAGCAACAGAAATTGTGAACCCAATAACTGTTGTTAAATGTTGTTGTTAAGTGTTTAGAGCTTAGAAAATGAAGCTATATTGTATATAACATTCTAAATATAGACTCTACATATCAGGACATAATACATCCCTTCCTGTAATTCTTTTGAATACCAGGACTAGGACAGCTCTTAAAGATTATGACTTGTACATAGTTGTCTAAACAAAGAAAGATCCATGAATGCAATTTCCAGAAGGTTTAAACTCCATAAATGGATATGTGGCTACGTACATCTGATTAGTTCCAAATAAAATTGCTTGTGTGGTGCCTCTTATTGATCATTATACGTACAGTTCAGGTCCTGAAGAATATATAACCACCCCTGAATAAGTTCTTAAGAAGAAATAGTAAATAACCAATATTGTTTTCTTCTTCCAATGGAATGCATGAAGGACTTTCTCCCAAGATAGGCTGCATGAAAATATTTTATTTATTCCTCTCAGGACCAGCTATCAGTCAAACATGGAATATCTTGAAGCAGATAACTCTTACCACTTGTATAATAATGATATTTACTTGCAGGTTTTGGTGCTGGATTGGTTCCTGCAGCAATTTCGTCCCTTGGAAGAGGGTGGAAAAACGTGTATACCAGGTCACACTGCAAGAAAACCTCAACATTAGAGACAATACACTACTTATTCTGCAAATAATGTATCACTTATTTCTGTCCCCACTCCCACAGTGCCAAGAGTTAAGATTCAGCTTAGATATGTAAACTGAGCTTTTTGACATTTTTCTTATCACAAATATTATTAATGTAGCAGTGAGGATACACCATCACTGCACAAAAGATGTGGACCACATGTATGAGGGTAAGAGATTTCAGACTTGTCTTTTTCTTCTGCAATGCAAATAATTTAGCAGAATATCAAGCATCAAGATAATCTTGATGCATCCTAGGGCCCAACATGCTTCAGTACTAGCAGTCTACAGTAATTTCAGGAGTGACAATAAAGAGAAACCTATTTAAATTTTCAGTAGAATAATCAAGCAAAATTCTCTAGACAAGAATCCTGGGGACAAACTGCAGAATAATTCAGGTGGAACTATTATATATTGAAGCCTTTGCCTACAAATTCTCCTTAGTCTTGCTAGTATGATCTCTCTTCATCCATGTTACCTCAGCAACCTCCGGAGCTGCATGAATTAGATGCCAGATGTAGCCATTCAATTCCTCTTTCCTCCTCTCAGCGGCTGCCTCTCCTCGTGATCGTCCAATTATAAACCTGCTAGGGAAGCTGGGAAATTGGATTGGGTGGGGGAGAAAAAGACATTTAAGCAGTGAGCCCAATCATCAAGAAAATTTCTGAAGCAGAAGGGTTCAAAGACACAGTTGCTCCTTAAAAGTCCTGTACATGGAAGGAATTGCTTCACGTTAAAAGGTGAGAATGCCAAATTCTGATTTCTCTCCATACATTCAGCCAGAAGGAGTAAAAACGTTCAGAAAATGGTGCTTCCCAGAAAAAGAGCTATGGAAAGAAAGCAACCAATTTAGGATTGCTTGCAACATCACTGTATGTTATTAAGAAGTAACTGTCCTAATAAACGTGCAAGAATCAAACTCTTCTTGGCTTGACAAAAAGGCAGGGTGTTCACCGCATGCCTGCAATTCAGATGCTGCATGCAGCCACATTTTATATATTCTATGAACCTGATGTCTTTGCTTAGGTTATTTTTAATACAGGTCAAAGTGGGTATATATGGTTATATGTATAAGCACATCTCCTATATCTATTTCCTAAACAGAAATCATTTCAGCTTTTCCCACTCTTGTGTACTATTAACATGGGTTAATAATAATGATAATATGCACTTCCTGAAAAACCACTGATTGCCTCACCGTGAATGTACAGATCCAGAACCAGATTACCTTTTTTATTACTTCAATCACAAATTTTGATTCTTTCCTAATAGAAAAATTGCATTTCATTCAGGAAAGCAAATGTAGAATTGTAAATAAGTACACAATCAGTTTCCCTGGTTAATTGCAGGAGTGTGCCGAGTACAGCATCAAGGAAAAATGAAGGTTATAAGCAAAATGGAGACTGACCTTGGGAGATGCGAAGAGGGGAAGATGAGACGTAGCTTGTTGTGCAGCTCCTGGAACTCTTCAAATGTGCGCTGAATGAATGTGACCTCAGAAGGGTGCTCTCGTTTCACCTTCAGAATATAAATCTGCAAGGCAAAGATGAAAGTTCATATGGTTCAACTGCAGATTCCACATTATTTCTGTATTTGGTATAAACTATCCCTTGCTTTAAGTGTCACTTATCTAGAGCAGATGCCCTAGCATTGTCTCTACTGTAGTGCCCTCTAACAAAACGGCCATAAAAAAGACTCACATATCCTTTGCTGGGATTGAAGACCTTTTCATGTCGGCAGAGAAAAATATCAACGATACGGCTAGATGTCTTGATTGTGTGCACACGGGGGGCAAATGACAATGTTGGCCGGGAGTCTGATGTTGTGAACTTCATCTGGGCCAGGTTGTGAATGAAGAAGTTGAGCTTCGTGGCTACACTGCCCAGGCTGGACTCTATCAATCTGTATCAAAGGATGGAATTTCTAAGTTATATGGTGATGCAAAGTTGACTGTGCTACTCCATGATTTTGATAAAGATCCCAGAACAGTGTTGGTGAAAAAGATTTTGGGATACAGATGTTTGATGTCTTCCTTTTTTGAGTTTCTAATTATCAGAGTTAAGACTAATATCTTCTCACCTGGTAAAATAGGTAGTAGCATCTGCCTCAGAGTCTTGTGGTCTAAGTGCATCATAAACATATTTTAGGTCCTCAAGGTCAGAGAGTTCAGGAATCCCGCAGGAGAGCATCTGAATGCAAAAAGAGACCAAAAATTAGCATTGGAAAATGAAGAGGTGCAGCTGTTGGAAATATGAACTATGGCAATCCCAGTTTTAGAAATGGAACATCTACTCCTGATTTCCTGAAATACTATTACTGATGGTATTTTCTGCATATCATTACTACTATTTGCCCATAGGCAAAAAGTTATGGGACTACTAAATAGACAAATAGAAAATGAAGACACTAAGACGTCAAGGTCTTTAGAATTCACAGAAAAGCACTTGCTCCAGACTTTAGAATCGCTGATATGAATGACAAAAAAGTCTGGAAAGTGGTCACTGCAGTATCTGGAGACAGTAGAAGAGAAGAGAAAGAACAAGAGAAATCTCAAAATACGGAGACCTGCAAATAGAGGTAGAATGCCTGTGAGGGAAAAAAGTAAAAATAGAATCAATTGTAATAGGTTCCTTGGGGGCAATCCCAGAACAACTGGAGCACCATTTGAACACCATCGGCATTGACAAAATCACCACTAGTCAATTGCAGAAGGTAGCTTTACTTGGAACAGCTTACATCTTGTGACAATACCTTTAACTTATCAAACAGCAATATTTGAGTAATTTAGGTGCTTGGGAAGCTGGATAAAAATGCCAAATACAGTTTAAAGAAAAATAATAAAACAAGTCTTTAGTCTTTGTGGTTTCAGGAATAAAAATGAGATCTTTGGGCAGGACAATCATTGGAGATAAGCTTATGCATTTTCTGTCTTGATCTTTGCTTAAAGCTTGAAAAAGGGAGAATATGCAAAACTCCAAAGGGTATCCTGAATAATCAACTGACATGAAGGGTTCAGCAAGAATTACAATGCGCTGACTGGACAGATGCAATGTTTCTGAAGAGCATGAGCAATAGGGAGGAAAATATGTTTTCTCACCAGTCCCAAAAGATTGATGAAGAGATGAGTATGCTTCCGGATAAGGTTGTAAGCTTGGCAGCAGAGATCCACAAAATCATGGAAACGACTGGAGGGTTTATCACCACCATTGATAACATAAGCCATGTCTGATGTGAAGACAAATGGAGCTCGGTCCCTATAGAGAAGGTACATCTATATATCTCAAAGTGGCTAAAATTGTAGTTACTTCAAGGATTACTTCTTTTTCATTCCTAACTACACTCATTCATCAAGTAGGTTAATAAAATAACTCATACTTATAACTCAAACAAGATTTTTATCAACTTTTGAAATATTATTTACAAAACAATATTAGAATTTAATTTTTCTTTTTTCTACTGTTATGTAAAACCAACTTAAATATTAATAATGAAACTACATAGTATGACACAAATAGTATTTACTTTTAAAAATACTATTTACTTTTGTTTCTCTACTCCATAAAGTACACGCCCCAATTTGGTTGTGTGTTATATTCCAGTCATTCCATGAATAATATGACATTTAAAATGACCAAGGATAATTGTTCCAAGCAGATGTATTTTAAAGTTCTTCAGATATTCTCTTGAACACTCCATCTGAATGACAGTTTTGGATTTTAGCAAGATAACAGCAGATTTAACAAGATATTTTTATTAGTATTTTATTAGGTGGCTGCTCCGACCCTCTGGAACGAACTCCCCGTGGAGATTCGGACCCTCACCACCCTCCAGTCCTTCCGCGCCGCCCTAAAGATCTGGCTGTCCCGGCTGGCCTGGGGTTAAGACTCTAACCCCACTCGAATTGTGTGGCTGTTGTGTTTTTTAATATATTGTATTGTCTGTATGTTGGAAACTGTTTGTCCTCCCCCCCCTTTTTTAACTGTGAGCCGCCCTGAGTCCCCCCAGGGAAAAGGGCGGCATACAAATAAAGGGAAAATGAAAATGAAAGGTATGTTTTGGAAATCTTTTCAAGAGTTCATGATCTGCATTTTCTAGCAGTATCTTTTGTTCATGCTTAGAGACATAGGCATCAATGAAATGAATGGTAGTATTTGCAGCTCTTCTAATATGACTTATTATTGTATGCTTTTCTTTGTTAATAACTGTTTTCATACACAAGGATATGATAGCATTCTCGTTCTATTTCAACATATTATTGAATCTCTCCTTCATTTTTTTCTTTCGCATCTTAAAATTTAAAAAAAGAATAAAAAGTTTGGAAATTAAGTCTGCATTAGAATCAAAGTTAATTTTGTCAAATTGAAATAACTTCTTTGGTGGAAAATTGAATTCAGATGTTTTTTACTATTATTACATTTTACTTTATTGTGAGATAACATTTGGTTGTGTGTGTCCAGAAGATGGAAGAGCTTTGGTTATCACATGAGGCTTACATCTCAAAAACAAAGAGAAATATCAGGAAATGTTTGACCGTTTGTTAATAAATAATTGTTAGTCCAGTTTGATCTAGTGGTTAAGGTGCCAAGCTAGAAGCCAGGAGACTGAATTCCAGTTCCCGCCTTAGGCATGAAGCCAGCTGGATGATCTTGAGTCAATCATTCTCTCTCAGCTCAATTCACTTTACAGAGTTCTTGTTGTGGGGAGTGTTATGTCCACGCAGATACAAGCAGAGGCTTTTACTTCTGCCGTGCAAGTGTGGGATGTATTTTAAAGTTATTGGTTAACGGGTGACAGCTTCCCATAAAAGGGGCTGTTAGCCGGAAGCTACATGTTGGTTTATAGTCTGCTCTTATCTTAAATAAACAGCATTGCTGGAATCAGCATGGCTTCTCGTCTGCACAACATTGCATGAGAGAATAGTCTGCTGGATGTGTTTGTGGCACAAGTTATTTATAAAAATAATAAAAGCAGGATATAAATATATAAATGGCAAAACATTCCAAAGTCATTAACATGAGCTGTTGAAAGCATTTCCATTCCTTGAAGAATTCTTTTAATGCTTTTTATACTCTTGGTTAATTTTAGTAAAACTGCAGGCCTTGCCTAAGGGCAACAGACACGGAAGTATTTTGTAAAAAATATTAAAATTAAAATGCAGAAAGGAAAAGCAACCAATTATTTATTATTCACTTAATGTTAATTATGTTTTAATCAGCATAAAATATTAATTATTTTCTGCGTACCACTACTTCTGCTAAGCCGATTCTAGGATATTAACGAAGGCTGCCATTCTAGTTAAAAACTAAAATACTTAGTTTTGTCATTTAGTCTTAAATTCTATGGATAACATTAATGGATAACTTTAGCATAATTTTATACTGGGGATTATATTAGTTATATTTTGTGTAAACTATTTTCACATTAGGCCTCATTTTTGTTGCCAAATAATGGAGAGACAGCTAAGTGCCAAGTACTGTTGTCTTCCATCCAAGTGAAATATTTTAAGTATTGCATTACAAATGAATCCTACTTTACAGAAAATGTTTAAAAAGAAGTTCTTGGCTGATTTAAATGCCAAGTGCTGCATTTTTATATCAAATAGCATTTTTCCTGAAGTGTAACTATGGTGATATCCATGTTAACGTCATGGTATTCTTAGACTGCCTTCTATCATCCTATAGAATCCACCCAGTTGCAAAGCATTTCTTATGTGAAAAACCAACGTGCCCACTTTCGTTTCTCACCCTTGGTCAGTTTCTCAATGAAGCTGAAGTGGACATTAACCCATATGAGGTAGGTTCATTCAAAAATTGTTATCCCCTGATGTTTTGTCAACTGAAGATTATAAACAATCAACATTAGTAATACTGTATAAATAAATAAATAATAAATACCCAATCTAAACCTCTGGCTGACTGTGACCAACAACGACAACAACAATAATAATCTTTAGAACAACCTGTTGTAAGCCACTCAGTGTTATTATATGAGATGGCAGGTATGTACAGTAAAATAATAAACAAAACAAAATAGCCAGTCATAAAATGCCTTTGACAGCTGTTCCAGGCATGATGACTTGTGTGAATGCATATGTATTCTCAGAAAATTCTATGAGGATTTCAAAGCAGCCATGCAGAGTCTTTGAGGAGCATTTCAGAAGATTCCTCACCTTTTGATGTTGCCAAACATCTGGGCATGTCCCAGAAACCTTCCAAAGTCAATATGGAACATGTGCCCGGTTGTTTTGAGCATGATGTTGTCATTGTGCCGGTCACAGATTCCCAAAACATAAGTGGCTACACAGCAGCCAGCACAGGAGTAAATGAAATTCTCCACTGCCTGAAAGATGAAGATATATTTAGAATAGCTATGAAAAGAATCAGTGGGAAAGGTAGGTAAGGCAATGGGTAGAGAAAGTTTTAAAAGTTTTGCAAAGGGGATTACAGGGTATGCATGTGTGAAGCAAACAAAAACACGTGATATGTCACTTTCTAGAATAAGTTGAAGACATTCAGCAGTACCTGGCATTCTCATTTACAAATCTTTCTGCAAGTAACCTTAACACAATGAATACATTTGCCAAAATCACGTGTTTGTGGCTAAGCGCTGCATCCAGACATTTTAAAATATAATTTGTAAAGGAGAAAAAGGATTCTTAATATTGCTTCTCATTTTCAGAGACTTAAAATACCATTATAATGCCAAATAAAATAAAACTAACTGCTTCTTGATTCATTACTGTACTAAAGAAACAAAAATAAAATGGCTCTGAAAACACATAAACAAATCTAAATTACAGTGCCTCTATTTTGCTTTTTGTAATTACCATAATTACGAAATGTAGAAAGAACATATTGATACAATTCCTGCACTTAATTCTGTGGTTTTGATTCTTAGGCAGGGCCGCTGAGAGGATTATTAAGTGCTAGAACAACACTAGTATGGGCCCCCTCACCTACACATGGACACATATATCAGTAATGTCATAATTGCAGGGAGGCCTGCAGTACTATTAGGCTCAAAACAGGACGCGAGGGGATGGTGTGACTTCCCCCCGCCCCCTTAGGCCCATTTTTGCTGCCAGGAGCCTGCAGCAAGGCCTACTAGGCCCAAAACAGGATGCAAGGGGGTCGTGCAACCATAAAGTTATGTCAAACAAGGCTGCAAGGTAGTTTTGCTATACCCACCACTGCTTTGTGTAAAGCAGTGGTGGGTTTCAAAAATTTTTGGAACCTATTCTGTGGGTGTGGCCTCCTTTGTGGGAGTGGCTTGCCGGCTGTGTGGCCTGATGGGAGTGGCTTGCCAGCCATGTGTTTTCTTTCTTTCTTTTTCTTTCTTTCTTTCTTTCTTTCTTTCTTTCTTTCTTTCTTTCTTTCTTTCTTTCTTTCTTTCTCTCTGTCTGTCTGTCTGTCTCTGTCTCTGTCTCTGTCTCTCTGTGTTTGTGTGTGTGGGGCAGTGGTGGGTTTCAAAAAGATTTGAAACCTCTTCTGTAGGTGTGGCCTGCTTTCCGGGTCCACTGGTGGAACCTCTTCTAACTGGTTCGGTAGATTTGATGAGCCGGTTCTACCGAATAGGTGCGAACTGGTAGGAACCCACCTCTGACACAAAGTATAGAGAATGAAGTATATATATCCAATATTGTTTTTCTTAAAAAAATGGTTTTGTAATTTTTTTTAAAAAAAATCCCCTTCATGGGCCCTTTGAGCTCCATGGGCCTTGGAACAATGTACCGGCTGCACCCCCCTCTCCTCAGGCCTGCTCTCAGGCAAAGGATTTTATTGTTTTACTTGTTCCTTTTCTTTACCTTTTCATATTCATCCTCCTTGGGGTTGTGCTTCTGTAGCCAGTCTGCAAGGGGACGATCTTTGAAAGAACCTGTCACACCATGCTGCACTTGAATTTTTCGCAAAGTTTCTGCATTGGGGATCATTTCTACCATCCCTGTAATGCATAAAGGATGGAAATGAGGTTGGTTATAGGAAAGATATTGCCATTCAGACATCTGGGCTGTACAGCCCAACAGTATCTAGGTTGATATTTTCATTAAATGGAAGGATTGCACAACCATCTCAGGCCCATATGTAAAATTCTCGTCACATATTGTATAAACACATCTTCTAGGCAGTCTTTAGTAGATAATTCAGAGGAAGGGAACCTCCAAGGGAACCTTCAAGATCACCCGGATGGCAGGAAATTGTAATTTAAACAGTTGTTGGAAGGAGGGCAACCCACTTCTCCTCTCTCTCAGCTGTTCTGCTCATGTCTGTTAGTTGCTCAATGTCATTAGCATCAGGAAACCAACAGGCTGCTGAAAGGAAAAGGGAAGCCACCAAACTTTCCCTCATAGCTGTGCTATCATGGAACAAATAATTGCTTTCAGATAACTGCTTGTCTACCAAGGAGCATGTAGGCAAACAGTCGCATTTTATTTCTATCCCAGATTTCCTTCCAGAATTTGATGTAATATATATATACGGGTTCCCTTCTCCTATTTATGTTGTGTCCCCACAACAGTAGGTTGGTCTGAGGAACAGTCACTGACCATAATCACCCAGTCAGCTTCTTCTGGGCTCCACAGAAGGCCACCCAAAAAAGCACGTGGACTGGAGGTTATCAAGCTCCTTCTCGTGTATCAACAGAGCCACAATTTAGAAACTCAGAAAACAACAACTTCTCTTTTTGCTAAGAAAGCAGCTGTTGATTCAGATTCAACAGGCTGAATTATTTAATTGTCATAATCTCTTATGCTGCTAAATTGTAGGTGACACTTGTGAAGGTATCTATAGAAGGATATTGTAGCAAATATAGAATGCATCTGTCATAACCTGAAGCAGGTGCTCAGCATCATTTTACTGGAATAATTTTTTATCACATCGTTATTAAAATAAACTCTTACATAGTGGATAAAACAACTAAGAAAAAAACCCCGTCCATATTTAGGGATATTTTATGCTGACTAACAGATACCTTACACAATTTTTTACTGTTAATACTTATAATCTAATCTAATTATAATATTCAAAACACTAACCATTTCCAAACACATTTTAAAATGTGAAACAAATAAAACAGTGAAAATAATAGAAAACAGATAAGAAAATAAAACTGCAAACATAAATTCATTGTTATATATGTGTCAGGCACAGATTGATTTTGAGTACAAAAAACCCCCCTATGCCTTATGTAGCTATGCCTTAGGAAGGAACAATTGGCATACTGGGAAACTAATAATCTACTCACAGATTATTTGGCAAGGCACTTTCTGTATTCTCAATATTTGCCCAAAGAGATAATAAATCTGTTCTGATCTTATTATTCCATATGGTCCCCCAAGAATCCTATTAGTCTGTAAATGAAGGTGAGGAAGGTAAAGGAAACTGAAAATGTTTCATACTTGGATCTAGGCTTACCCCGACCACGGCCTGTAGAAAAACAACGGAATATGACCATGCGCATGTTCAAACCTTCTTGCACCCAGATCTTGTTCATTATACGAATCATTTGCAGGGTTAGCATATCTTGGCGAAGATCATCTCCACACTGTGGGAACAAAGGCATGATGTAAGGCAGATTATTTCCAGGGTTTTTTAATAATTTATATTAAGAGAAAGTTAGTAAACATGTTTCATCTTTTTAAAACATGCAATGTCACCTCTAATCAGAAGGAAGATTTTAATCTAACAGTGATCTTCCTTAAAAACTAAACAATTCCAGTCTAGCACTTACCTTAAAAATAACACGGATATTTTCTGCAAGGGAGTCAACATTCTGGAAAGAGAGCTTCAGAGGGACAGCATTTGAATTGAAATAGGAACAATCCTGCAAGCAAAGAAAAACGGAGATCAAAGGTGGGAGGCGAGTGTTACAATCAAGCAACCTAGCAATATGGGAGTCCAGTGATCCAAGCATTGGGAGAAGAATTACTATGCAATGTAGATTTAGGATCAGATCAAAGGTAGAGTATTGGATTTAAGAGAGCTAATTGCAATAAACTTAGAGAGAGCTTGGGAAGAATTCCATGGATGAGAATCCTCAAGGTGAAAACAACTCAAGAAGCTTGGAAAATTTTGAAAAATGAGATTACAAAAGCTCAGTCTAGCATAATACCAATGAAGAAGAAAAATAATAGCTCCCAAAAGAAACCAGCATGGCTGCATAAAAAACTCTCTGACAAATTGAAAGACAAAAAAGTTAAGTATAAAAAGTGGAAAGAGGGGGACATAACTAAGGCAGAATGTCAGCAAATAGCCCGAGCCTGTAAAGATGAAGTAAGGAAAGCTAAGGCTCACAATGAAGAAAAATAAAGAAAAAATAAAAAATAAGAAAAAAAGCTTCTTCCAAAATGTTAAAAACAAATAAAAGATTAAGGAAACGATTGGTTCATTGCTGGGAGAAAGTGGCAAGAAGGTGACAAGCAACAGGGAGAAAGCAGAACTATTTAACTCATGTTTTGCATCTGTCTTTACACAAAGGGATAAAACAGTCCAACCTATCAAAAACAGCACCACAAAAATCAGATTAGGAACACAAGTTGAAATAGGGTAGAAAATGGTAAGTGAGTACCTGTCTACCCTATACAAGTTCAAATCACCAGGACCAGATGGATTATACCCTAGGGTTCTAAAGGAACTGGCAGATGAGATCTCAGAACCACTGAACTATATCTTTCAGAGATCCTGAAGCACCGGGGAACTGCCAGAGGACTGGAAAAGAGCTGATGTGGTTCCCATCTTCAAAAAAGAGGGGGGAAAAACAGATCCAAGAAACTACAGACCTATCAGCCTGACCTCAATACAAGGAAAGATTCTGGAAAAGATAATCAAGCGAACCGTGTTCACGAATTAGTGAACACCTAGAAGTAAACCAAGTAATAGCCAAAAGCCAAGATCGGTTTGTCAAAAATAGATCATGCCAGACTAATCTTATTGCATTCTTTGACAAAGTGACAAAATTAGTGGACCAGAGGAATGCCGTCGATATAGTTTACTTGCACTTCAGTAAGGCATTTGATAAGGTAGACCATAACCTACTACCAGATAAAGTAGAAGAATGTGGGTTGGACAGCATCACCACTAGATGGATTCGTAACTGGCTGACCAACCACAGTCAACGTGTAGTCCTCAATGGAACTGCATCTACATGGAGAGAAGTATGCAGTGGAGTATCCCAAGGCTCTGTTTTAGGCCCAGTCCTCTTCAACATGTTCATCAATGATTTGGATGAGGGAATAAATGGGGAACTTATCACATTTGCAGATGACACCAAGCTGGCAGGAATAGCCAACACTCCAGAAGACATGCTTAAGATACAGAAAGATCTTGACAAACTTGAACATTGGCACTATCTAATAAAATGAAATTCAATGGTGAAAAGATTAAGGTTCTACATTTAGGCAAGAAAAACGAAATGCACAGGTACAGTATAGGTGGTACCTTGCTCAATAGTAGTAACTGTGAGAGGGATCTTGGAGTCCTAGTGGGCAACCATTTAAATATGAGCCAGCAGTATGCAGCAGCTGCCAAAAAAGCCAACACAGTTCTAGGCTACATAAACAGAGGGATAGTATCAAGCTCACGTGAAGTGTTAATACCACTTTATAATGCCTTGGTAAGGCCACACTTGGAATACTGCATTCAGTTTTGGTCGCCACGATGTAGAAAATATGTGGAGACTCTAGAAAGAGTGCAGAGAAGAGTAACAAAGATGATTAGGGGACTGTACACTAAAACATATGAAGAACGGTTGCAGGAACTGGGTATGTCTAGTTCAGTGTTTTTCAACCACTGTGCCGCGGCACACTAGTGTGCCGTGACATAGTGTAAGGTGTGCCGTGGGAGAATTACTTTATATATAGTCAATATAGGCACAGAGTTAAATTTTTTTAACATTTTCTAATGGTGGTGTGCCTCGTGATTTTTTTCATGAAAAAAGTGTGCCTTTGCAGAAAAAAGGTTGAAAAACACTGGTCTAGTTTAATAGAAAGGACTAGGGGAGACATGATAGCAGTGTTCCAACATCTCAGGCGTTGCCACAAAGAAGAGGGAGTCAAACTATTCTCCAAGGCACCTGAGGGTAAAACAAGAAGCAATGGATGGAAACTAATCAAGGAGAGAAGCAACTTAGAACTGAGGAGAAATTTCCTGACAGTTAGAACAATTAATCAGTGGAACAGCTTGCCTCCAGAAGTTGTGAATGCCCCAACACTGGAAGTCTTTAAGAAGATGTTGGATAGCCATTTGTCTGGAACGGTATAGAGTTTCCTGCCTAGACAGGGGGTTTGACTAGAAGACCTCCAAGGTCCCTTCCAACTCTGCTATTGTATTGTATTATGTTATTCCTCATGGATATTATTATTGCCCAACTAAAACAAAGCCACAAGAAATAATGGGTAGATTAAGTGATAGAAGCCAATTATTTTCATACTAAAGAGGTAAGATGTTGCATAAAGACTGGTTATAGAAATGCTACTCTGGAGCTTGGATGGTTTTGGCACATGAAACACATGGAGTCCCAATGAGTGACTCCTAAGGTGTTGAAGGAAGAACTAATCCCATTTCCACAGTATATAAATAAAAGCATTTTAATCAGTCAACAACATACTCTGGGCACAATTCCTTTCACCAGCAGACTGGGGCTAAGTGGTAGTCGACAGGAGCCATTGACATTGAAGAACTGCCTGACATCCTCTAGTCCTTCACGAAGGATGGCCTAAAGGAAAAACAAAACAAAAACTGTAAGCTCTAAACTGCAGTTTATTCATGTCCCTTTCCATTCCCTTTTCAAAGCAGGTTATTTTTCACCACTAAAAAGTATTTTTTCATAAAATTGTTAGTAACCTGAGGTGAAATTTGGCGAAAACAAGCCACAACATCATGAAAAGTTCTAATAATTAGATGTATGGAAAACTTTGAAAAAAATTGCTTAAAATCATTTACACGTAGCCCTTGTTATTTGTGGAATCATTAGTTGTAATTTTCTGTATCTACAGCTGAAAAATATAAACCAGACCTTATTATTCTTGAGCAGTTTCATATATTCATAGCTTTGAGGTTTTTTGTATATTTTTACACATGTGCTAAATAGTGAATTGACTCTTGTGCATGTGGAAAGTATTTTCTTTTCATAGTCTTGTTATCCACAAAAATGGAGCCTTTGTAAATAACAAGACCCACTTGATCCCAAAATAGTGGCAAATTAAAATTTGTATTCAAGTCTTAGCAAATTAATACTTAGATCTACCATGCAATTTCTGCTTTCAGGAGGTACCACCTTTTTCATAAGGTGCATGGAATGCTGTTACCTTCCCAAAAAAGGTGGTTCCTATTTTTCTACTTGCATTTTTACATGCTTTCGAATGGCTAGGTTGGCAGAAGCTGGGACAAGTAATGGAAATTCACTCCATTATACAGCGCTGGGAATTCGAATCGCCAAACTGCCGACCTTTCTGATCAACCAGCTCAGCGTCTTAGACACTGTGTTCCCTATGGAAGGAACATTATGCAAGGTATAAAGTACTTGCAATCTTTTGCAATGCACATAGTTAAGACAGTGAAAAGAAATTAGGATCCTGTTTCCATGTTACAGATAACCAAGACCACAGCATACTGCACTAGATACCTAGAGATGTAGATAAGAACATTTAGATGTATCTTAGAACATGGAAGGAACATTAAAGTTAAAGGTAAAGGTTCCCCTCATGCATATGTGCTAGTCATTCCTGACTCTAGGGGGCAGTGCTCATCTCTGTTTCAAAGCCGAAGAGCCAGCGCTTTCTGAAGACGTCTCTGGTCATATGACTGGCATGACTAAATGCCAAAGGAGCACAGAACGCTATTACCTTCCCAACAAAGGTGGTTCCTATTTTTCTACTTGCATTTTTACATACTTTCGAACGGCTAGGTTGGCAGAATCATTTCTACTTTTTGTTAAATAAGCAGTATTTCATCATTGCACATGAAGTCTATCATTCTTAATCCTCTCTGCTCTTTCCTCCAGTCACCATAAAACCATGTGTACCTGTCGCGATGATGGAGCAGCCTCACGGACTTGTTGAGCCAGCTTAGCCAAGGTGTTAACCAGCCAACATTGACGATCAAACTCCTCTCGCAGACCCTTTCCACAACAACATAACAGAGCTGCCAGCAGGTACTGGTAACGAATGCTAAACTGAGAATCCTTCAAACCATCTTTCAGAAGCCTGGGAATACAGAAATTTTGTCACTGGAAATAGAAATGTTTGTATGGAACGACCGTTGACTTACCTGAACTGTCCTTCTATATGCGCTGCAGGAGAATTCAAGCACAGAGTTAACTTTGTCCATTAGTCTAAAGACTGAGTTATGAAATCGTTG
The DNA here is from genome assembly GCF_051295495.1 of Thamnophis sirtalis. Taxonomy (NCBI): domain Eukaryota; kingdom Metazoa; phylum Chordata; class Lepidosauria; order Squamata; family Natricidae; genus Thamnophis; species Thamnophis sirtalis. The sequence continues at coordinate 51,541,753 of NW_028261387.1, forward strand.
ACCACGCCTCCTCTGACTGGAAGAGTTCAGTTTTGTACGAAGGCACAGCCGATCCGAGAGATGGAAATATGAGTCTGGACCAGAAAGTGAAGGTCAATGAACTTGTGGCAATTGAGCACGAGAGTCCCTAGACCGGCCGGTGCCAAGTGTGAGGTTGGATTCTACCACAGCGCACATAGAAGGACCATTCAGGTAAAGTTAATGGTCATTCTCCTGTGCGCTGCTTGGAGAATCCAAGCATGGGACATGCCAAAGCAATGAAACTAAGGGCAGGAGCTAGGCTGGGCCAGGGTCCTAGAAGTTGGAAGAACCCTTTGTAATACCTGCCGCCCGAATGAGGCTTTCACAGAGGCAAACACATCCAGTTTATAATGTTTGACAAAACATTGATGACCAGGTCGCCGCCCTGCATATGTCCTCAATAGAGGCTTGTGTTGCCCAGGCCACCGAGGTGGCTGCACTCTGAGTGGAATGTGAAGTGATGCACCAGGGAGCTGGTCTAGGTTGACTTTCGTAGGTAAGAGCAATACACACCTTCAGCCAGCGACCGATGGTGATGGAAGACGCCTTCTGGCCCATCGACATTGGCTGAAAGGACACAATTAAAGCTTTCGATTTTCTGAAGGAAGTTGTATGTTTCACATAGTGACGGAGCACCCTGCAAACATCCAGATGGTGCCACTGTCTCTCTTGCGGGTGCGCTGGGTGTGGACAGAAGTCCGGGAGAATAAGTTCCTGTGCCTGGTGGAACCAAGTGTTGATCTTGAGGAGAAATGCAGGGTCCAGTCGGAGAACCATTCTGTCCGGGTGAAATATACAGAGGTCCTGGTGTACTGACAGCGTGGCCAGTTCCAACACCCTCCTAGCTGATGTAATAGCTACAAGAAAAACTGTTTTAAGGGTCAACAATTTAAGGCTGATGGTACGAATGGGCTCGAACGGTGCTTTAGTGAGGGCCTGGAGTACTACAGTCAAATCCTACGTGGAATAGTGGTGAACCACAACGTGGGTTGATATTTGTAAACCCCCTGAGGAAAGTCCGTACCCTCGGGTGGAGAGTTAGGGGGTGACCCTGACAGTCATCAAGCACCTTCGACAATGCTGTGAGTTGGCGTTGAAGAGTGCTAAGTGTTAGCCCCTTGTCTATGCCTATCTGTAGAAAATCAAGTACCTGAGGTATCAAAGCCAAAGTGGGTTCAATGTCAGAATTGCGGCACCACCTGCAGAATGCACACCAGGTGGCATCATAGATGAGCGTGGTAGCTGGGCATCTGGTAGCTTGAATCGTCCTTATGTCTGAAAAATTCTGACGGGCTAGGATATCCCACTCAAGTGCCACATGGCAAGTTGCATCCACTGGGGGTTCGGATGGATTAGAGCCCCTTGTGAGAGGGATATCCTGTCATCTGGTATTTGCCACAGGCATGATAACGAGAGATTGATGAGGTCTCTGTACCAGGGACGTCTCGGCCACATTGGTGCAATCAGAAGCACCTCTTTCCCCTCCGCCAATAGTTTCTGAATGGCCTGTGGAATGATCAGTATTGGCGGAAAGGCAGAAAGCAGACCTGTGGCCAAGGGCTGCAAAGTGCATCAATGGCTTCCGCCCCTGGTTCCTAGAACCTGGCAAAGAATCTTGGAAGGTGGGTGCTGTGGGACTGAGCAAACAAGTCCACCATGGGGTAACCAAACCGGAGGGATAGTTCTTGAAGCAGGGCAAGATGCAGACGCCATTCTGCATGGTCCACCATGCTCAGCCAGTCTGCTTGCACGTTCGTGGAGCCCGAAATGTGCTCCACCTGGATTGACAGCGTGTGAGCCTCTGCTAGTTATGTAGCTTCTCCAATTCCAGCATGAGTAACCGCGACAGAGTGCCCCCGTCAGGTGACATGGGCTTTGGCGGCTATATTGTCTGTGAGGACTAGTATGCTCTGAGCCCTCACCAAGTCCCAAAACTTGATCAGAGCAACCAAACTGCGCGAAGCTCTAACCAATTTATACTGTTCCGCAGTTCCTGCGCACTCCAACGACCCTGCGCTACTCAGGTCAGAGCATGGGCTCCCCACCCAAATAGGCTGGTGTCTGTCGTTACTACGATACGTGTCAGTTCCTTGAAGGGGCACGCCCTCTGTACCACAGCAGCGACCTCGTCACCTTGGGCAGTAGCTGTACCCTGGTGAGGGAGTGACTGGTGTGGGCTCTCTGGAAAGGGAGCAAAAACCATTGGAGGGCGCGTGCATGGAACCTTGCCCAGGGAACAATGTCTATACAATAAATCATTTTCCCTAAGAGTTAGGAAAGGGTTGCCAATGGTAAAGTTCTCTGTAGCAAATCTGACTCACCAGTGTCTGGATGCTGCGTCTGGGATCCTGAGATAGAAATACCTTGCAGATCTCGGAGTTGATGACAGTCCCGAGGTGCAGCAGGCTGGTGGATGGCTGCAAGTGGCTCTTCGGAAAATTTATGACGAATCCGTGTAGTTGAAGCGTGATGATTGTGGTCTGAAGAACTCGCCTTGCTTGGTCCTGGAACGATGACAGGAGCAGGATGTCGTCGAGATAGCAATTCACTCTTACTGGTAGAGAGCGAAGATATACAGCGATGGCTGCCAGCAGCTTCATGAAGATTCACGGGGCTGATGAGAGGCCAAATGACATGGCCTTGTACTGAAACTGGCACCCTGCAAACTCGAACCACAGAAACCTACTGTGCACTGGATATATTGGAACGTGGAGGTACGCTTCTTTGATGTCGACTGATGTCATCAGGTTGCCCTTGCGGATGTAGCCCAGGATGGTCTTGAGTGACTGCATCTTTAAGTGTTGATATTTTAGGTGGAGATTGAGTCTTTTCAAATCTAAAATAGCTCTCCACCCCCCTGAGCTTTTGGTTACTAGGAATAAGATTGAATAAAATCCTAGTCTTTCCTGTCCCAGGGGCACTGCCTCTATGGCTTGGATGTCCAACAGGTGTTGGATCTCGGTGCTCATGAGGCCTCTTTTTACCTGACGCCTGGGAAAAGGACACTTGATGAACCGTCTTGGGGGGATGGAGAGGAATTCTGGTGTGAGTCCCAGCCTCACCGTTTGAATGACCCGCAAGTCTGATATGGTATTTTCCCACTGGGGTGCAAAAGATGTGAGGCAACCACCAATGGGGCCATCCCCTTGGGAGTCACCTATAGCAATGGAAAGGCCAGTTGGAGGCATCACGAAATGGCCGCCTGGCCTGGGTCTGCTGTCTATTTCTATCTGTAGCTTCTAAGAGCTCCTGAGAGTGGTCGTGTCCCTGATTGAACGGCCTGTTGTAGTTGGGAAGATATGGGGCCGTATTGCCCCCAGTATCTATGGCATGAAAGGACTGACAGTGAAAATATGGCTGAGTTCTTCTGTCAGTGTGTCTATTAGCCAATGGAAGCACCTTGTCCTTGTCCCTTGTCTCTATTAAAACAGGATCTAGCGCATCGCCAAATAACGTCCCACCCTTAAATGGGGCAGATGCCAAGCGCCATTTGGAACACATATCCACCTGCCAATGGCAGAGCCATAGAAGTCAGCGTGAAGTGGCATTAGAAGCCACCATTTGGGAAGCAAACTTGGCTGCATTAAGGGTAGCGTCAGAACAGTATTTAATTGCTGCCATCAGCTTATTTACATCCTGGTTTAAATGCATATCCTCTGGCACTATTCTTGCCTGCAGTTGCTTGAGACATACAAGGGAAGTTCTATTAAAGAACGAAGCTGCCGTAGCAGCTCTCAGTGCCCATGCTGCTGCTTGGTTTGTTTTACGTAGCATTAGATTGACGGCTGCTGATACGTCGGCGCTAACTTTTGGCGTGAAAACTCTGAGCTGTTACATTGCAGCCAAAGGAGGAGCACGAAATTCAAATCGGCAATCCAAAATGGTCGCCTGCCACTTCTAGCGGCTTCTCTAGCTATTGGAATGGTGGCAGCAGCGGCGGCTCAAGGAATTCAGTGGGCGCTGACCGCTTGTTGCCTTTGCAAGCCGGCAGCAGCGTCGACAACAATTATTACAGGGACAATGCGCCAAGCACAAGAGTGGCGAACCAACTCCCAACCGCAGCAAAAAAATGGCTTCAGAGCGCAATGCGGCTCCACTTGTTGCCAGGGACAATGCCGGCTTACAGCCCTTGCCAGAACAAGGCTTATAGCCCCATTGCCCTTGAGGTGTGATACCCTCAGAGCACTCGAGTGGTGGTCCGTCGGAACGGAAAGCCACGCAAATCGCTGTTAAGTGATTTGACACATTAAGAATAACAGAAACAATAAACAACAAACAATAAAATTACATACAAACACTACAAATGAGTCAAATTATTGTCTATTAACCTAGAGAAAATATATTTACGTCTCTTCAGGCTGGACTGTGTTAAAAAAACTGAACTCTTCCAGTCAGAGGAAGCGTGGTCAACAATTTCATAACTCAGTCTCTAGGCTAATGGACAAAGTTAACCTTGTGCTTGGATTCTCCAAGGAGCCCACAGGAGAACGGAGCCATACTTCAAATTATCTACATTAGTAGAAGTGACTAAGCAAAAACTCACCCTCTCTTCTCCTATGCAGACTAAGTGAACATGTTACAGGTAGTCCTCTACTTATGACCACAATTGAGCCCAACATTTCTGTTACTAAGTTGTTAAATGAATTTCACTCCATTTTACAACCTTTGTTACCACAGCTGTTAAGTGAATTGCTGCAGTTGTTAAGTTAGTAATACAGTTGTTAAGTGAATCTGGCTTCCCCATTGGCTTTGCTTGTTAGAAGTTCACAAAAGGTGACCCTGGGACACTGCAACCTGGGACACTGCAACACATGACCCTGGGACACTGCAACCGTCATACACATGAGTCAGTTGCCAAGTGTCTGAATTTTGATCATGTAGCCATGAAGATGCTGCAATGATCATAAACAAATGGTCATAAGTCACTTTTTTCTGTGTCTTTCTAACTTCAGTCACTAAATGAACTATTGTAAGTCTGCATGAGGTTTGTTGCTGTTTTTTGCCTGCTTACATGCAGTACTTTCCCTTTTATTTTTCATATTTTACGTGTGTAGAAACTATACCCTCTCTAAATTATCAGGGCAAACTACAGCACACTCCATATTCACTCATACTGATATGACCTATTTTGGGTAATGAAATGTTTGCAAGCAAACAACCAAGTTCAGAGACCATCAGGAACTCCACTGAACAGGAATTATATGAAATATCCCTGTGTATTAACTATATAGATAAAAATCTTAACCAAAAAACTGTTTTATCCCAAGCCTGGCTATTAGTGGGCAATATAATTAATGGGATAAAAAAAAATATGTTAGCAACAATGCAATTAGAATCTCCTTTTCCCTACCAGCACTTATCCTCCCATTCTACCCTCATTAGGTCCACCAATATTACCAGAAAAAATAGTGGGTGATCCTCAGATCACAGATGGCTCGCTTCATAAGAAACCGCACCAAGGGACTGTCCAAGTAGCATTCATATTTAAGAGCCTAGAAAAAGAAAACAAATTGGTTTTCCAGCAAAAACCAGCTATACAAGCTATAAAACCTGCAGTGAGCTACAGAAGCATGGAGACAGAAAGATGTGGCACTGGTGCATAATGCAAGAAAATACAAATTGCTTTCCACAATAAACTGCTTGGAAAATCCCCAAGGATACACTCATAAACATCCATTAATGGAATGCTATTACTACTTTATTCTTTACACTTAAAAAGAGGGGACACTTAAAAGATTATAGCACCTTTATGATTGTACAACAAGAGATGTTACAGCACAATAAAAAGGAAAAATTATGTATAAATAAGTATTTACACACATACATAGCCTTTGTCATTTTAATAAGTGTAGCAGGAATAACCCCAATCTGCATTATAGCTGTAAAAATTTGGTATATCCACATGCAGAAGACATAATAAATTGGCTTCTTGGTGGAAATCAGCTTTATTTTATTTTAATTTTCAAAATCTATTTTGATTGCAGGGGCTGAAAGGGAATGGATCAAGATCTTACCAGTTGGGAGAACTGAACGTTTTTTTATCTATCTCTGGGGAGCCTTGGAGGAGTTCAGAGTAGAAATCAATATATTTTATCTTGCAGGCAAATTATTTCCCCAACTATCTCATTCTAGTCTCAAAAGAAAAAAAATAAACCTGTGAAGCTACATTTGCTATGTTACTACTGAACTTCGTTAGAGATGATCTGGGACTGCAAAATGAGGGTTACTTGTGAACTTACTCACCCTGTGCCAGAGCACGGAAGAAGGAAACTGAAAACTATTAACTACCAAACAAAAATATAAAAGTATGACCTGAAATATATGATCTACTTATAAAAATTAGTCAGATTTATTTGGTCAAAATAATCTCATTACAACTGATTTCTCAGCAGAAGAACCATCCTGAAAATTTAGGAAGCTATGACATTCCTAACTGTTTAGAGAAATGCTACCCTAGGAGAACAATTTATCAGTTCCTTGAAACAAAGACTCTAGCATAGCGATTTCCTTGCTAGACATAACCCTGTATTGAGTTACAAGCCATTTGTAGGCACGTTCCCAAATTGACAGCAATAATTTCCCAGCTAAGGCCTTGGCAGTTCTTTCAATAAGCACATTGACTCACCTGTACCAACTGGGGCAGATAATCTAATAGCTCAGCATCACTTATGGAATCAATCCACTGTACAGCTGTCCTTCTCACTTCCTGATCTGGGAACCTGTAGCCATTATCAGTAAGAGAATTTATAACAGATGTTCACTAGACACAATGCCCTAGCCCCAAACTGAGAATCCTTTCCAACAATATCTGTAACTCATTGATACCATCTCTTACTGCAGTCTGTGCCACTATAGCAACTAGTTCATGAAGATACCCCCACACCACATCGCAATTATTACTACCACAACATGTTTTTACAACCAAGAAGATGGGATTCTTCTGCTATAGCCTATAGTACATAATTTAAAAATAGTAATATGTAAGCAACACGAAAATCAGCTATCCAGAAAAATACAAAATTCTCACAAATCAACCATGTATGCAAGGGGATCGCCCCCTACTTTAATCCTGATGATAAGCTAGCTTTTAAGGGTTTGTTTGAATAAAGTCAAGGTGCAAGCCGTATCAGTTTTGGAGGGAGTGGGTGTCATTTGAGAGGGCAAACACTGCACAGATTGTAGTACAACTTCCTGGGTGCCTATCAAATGGCACTGTTCCAATTGATGGGATCTGGTGCATGCCAATCCATCAGCTCACATGATGGGCAGAAATGACAAGAGACAAACAGTCCCATGGATAACCAGGTCTCATACATTTATTCATCTTTTATTTAGTGAGTTCAACACATTTTACTGACAATGAATCAAGACAGGATTGGGCCTAAGGAGCAGAGGTGGTATTCCACAGGTTCTGACCAGTTCTGGAGAACCAGTAATGGAAATTTTGAGTAGATTGGAGAATCGGTAAATACCACCTCTGACTGGCCCCGCTCCCATCTATTCTCTGCCTCCCAAGTCACAGCTGATCGGGAGGGAATGGGGATTTTGCAGTATCCTTCCCCTGCAGTGGGAAAGGATTGGAGATTTTACAGTATCTTTCCCCTGCCATGCCCACCAAGCCATGTCCACAGAACCGGTAGTAAAAAAATTTGAATCCCACCACTGCTAAGAAGCTAGTATAGAAAAACAAATTAATCCAACTGCCAGCATTGAGGAGATGGATGGACGGGTGGAAGATCTGATTAATCAAAATGCAATGTATCACCCTATTTGTTCACTGTGCACTTTTAACATTTCCAATACTTGCTATTACTTACGCTGCATGTAACAGTCCAAGAGCATCTTGATGATTCATGTATGTCCATTGTTTCAACAGGGCATAGATGTCAGGCAAACAGGCCCACTCCCAGCTTGGGGCACTAGCAAGCAGCAGAGGCAGCGAACCTGGCTCAGAATGGCAGTAATAACGCTTCTCCCATAATCTCTTTTTGTCTGCTTCAGTTAGCCTGAGATGAGAGAAAGACACAAATGTAATAACATTTATGCAGTTTTTTCACAATTATGCAATTAGACATTAACTGATGGACTACTTTTAGATTAAAAGCACACAGACTTACCTGTCAAGATTAGGCTGCTAGCACCTTAAAATTTAAAGAATTGTTTCTGCTTTGCTACCCCCATTCCCTTCCCTTTTCCATTATATTTACTAGATTATGGATGTATGGATTGGGATTAACTTCTTTTTAAAAAAAATCTCTGTATCATACAGAGAAAATGTGACATGCATTGTAGGTGATCATAATACTATATGCTATTAAAATACTCTATGTAGGACCATTATAAAACTAGCCTGTGCCATTTGATCATACACTTTTTTGTTTGCAGAAAAATACCGTGATATTGGTTTGCACAGGATCACAAAGATGTGGCCATATGTGTAACCACCAGAGAGCAGCAAATTCATGTGAAAATATCCTATTCTGTTTCAATTAGCAGCTAAATCATTTTCTTTCCAAGAAAAAAGACAGAATCAGATGGCTAATGAGAGAAGCTGAAGCAATTCCATCTCCTATCTAATGGGATTAAAATAAGAGTCTTCCCAAAGGGCTACTGAAAAAAAGAAAGCTGCAGTCAATTATGACATGTACAAAGTTCAGGAAGAAGCTGCTTCCTAGCAGAAGTACAGGTAGTCGTCAACTTATAACCCATTTGTTTAACAAAGATTCAAATTTGCGATGCCCTTCAAAAAAACGACTTACTACCTGTACTTATACCAACTGTAAGAGTATTGTGTGATCACAATCCCAAAGTTGCCAATTGGCAACTGGCTTGCATTTGTAACTGGTTGTAGCATCCTGCAGTCACTTGATGATAATTTGCAACCTTTTTCTGAGGATTTCTGGCAAAAAAAAAAAAAGCCCATTAAGGAAGCTGGATTTGCTTAACAATCACATAATTCACTTATTTGACTGCCATAAAATTGTTGTAAAATCCATCTGACTACAACAATTTACCATGGAAATTGTACTCCCAATTATGGTTGTAAGTTGAGAACTGCATGTAATGGGTCATTCGAAAGAGTGAACAATCTCTGGTCTTGCATGTAACTTTGCCTTTGCCTTTCCACAATTCATACTGACAATTCAACATGCTTCTGAATGGGGTAACATAGGTTACATTCCTGTATGAGGATCAGGATTACTCAAAAAGTGCAGCAAGTTGTATAAGATCTGTTCATCCCCATTTTAGCTGACTGGCAATGGTTTGTACTTAGTGAAGAGAAAACACGCTCTGCAGATGCTCATAGACATTGTTTATGCGGTCCAAATCAAACCCTACTGAAAGCAGCATTTGTGGGCTAATGTATTCTATGCGTTTTGTAATTAACGGAATGGCTTCTACTTCTGCATCCCTGCATATCAACTAGTATATGCATATTTGATTGAAATCGGTGTCCTCTTTTGGGGGAAGGGATTGAAGCTTACACAGCCACTCTGACCAGTGGCTATTCAGCAGTGAGGAAAAGGCCATCTCTCGCCAAACATTCCAACTGAAACTCATGGAAACAGTTTCCTGGGGTGGAGATTGTTTTTCAGTCCTAGGGGAATCAAGCTTTCTATGCTTTAAGGCAAGGAAACTCTGGAGGGAGCTTGGGGTTATAATAGGCTGTGGTTAGGATCCATATCCATGTATTTCAACCTAATTGCATTGTTACTTGAAAAAGAGGGGAAGCAGCTTGCAGAGGCCTTGGCAAAGCTAGATAGGAGGGGCAATCACATATAATAATGCTAGCTCTGTTCCCACAAGTGTTCTTTAGTTGTGTCCAGGAAATTAATTCACTGGGGCCAGAACAAAGATGGAGAGTGCAATTGTTGCCCACCCATGAGAACCTCCCACTCTAGCAATGACCCAGAGCAGGCAGGAAAATATGTATGATTTCCTCCTGCGCCATATAAGGAAGGACTGGTTTCTCTACTTTACACCACTCAGCAATTGCTTCCTCCTAAAATATATGCAAGTATACTGGCAAAAATTTATGGAGATAGTAAAAAAATAAATAATGGATATGATCATGCCACCTAGCATAAATGCTATCTTTCCAAAAGACATTGCAGTTAACAGCTTACAGAAACAGGGACTGCAGTTACTTCCAATCTACCCCTTATCTCTATAATAGCCTCCTCAATTTTTATAGTGCAGACAAGCAATACCTCGTCTGCTGAATTTCCACTGTTTTAAGTCTTTTATACCCCCCACCCAACCTGATTTATGGTAATGGTAGTGGTAGGGGAAGCAATAAAAATGTAATTGCAGCACCAGCCTGTCTAACATGAAGAGGCACAGAGCTATTAAACTTTGAAGGGTTTGTTGCCTTTAATTACAAAGCTCCATTGTTGCAGGTTCACCCCATTTTAAGAGACAAATTCCAAAGAACAATATTGTTTGTTGTAATAAAAAATAATATGTAAGGGAATAATGGAATTTAAGAAGATGGGTCCTTTAAAATATAGCACATCACTAGAGCATCCAAACCAACAGAGCACACACACAAAAGTTAGAAATTTGTGCAGAGACTGTACTGTAACTCAAGGCTATGATTACAAATTAGTCCAGACTAGGAAATTCCAAATATGTTGGGACTGCAATTCCCAGGGTTCCCAGTCACCATGCTCAAGAACTAAAAACTCAAAGTTGAAAACAAGGTTGGGAATTCCAAGAATTCGAATTCCAAAATATTTGAAAGGCACCATATTGGAAATCTTTTCATTTCTATTCACTTCTATTCCATTTCTAATTTAAAGGAAGATGAAACCAGGACACAGGCCAGAGTTGGCGAGCCTATGGTATTTTTGTTGGCACACCAGATCACGACATCTGAAATACAAGTGAGAGGGCTTTGCTCTCCCATAGTTTCTGAGGTATGCATCACATTATTTTTGAGGCTCTAGAAGAGCATGGCCCTCTCTTGTGACTTCCAGAGGGTCTAGAGAGGAGAGTCCAGAGAAGAGGAGATCCAGAGAGACCTCTTTTGTCTAAGATGGGGTAGTGTATGACACACAAGCAAATTTAAGGTAGGCATTTTCTGAATGTTTGACACATCAAGCCCCAAAGGTTCATCATCCCTGGCATAGGTTCCATATGTAGGTTTTTAATTTAATTCTGTTGAACTTTTATCTCCTTTTGAATTCTTATTGTGGGAGTTTAGCACAGACGTTTCTCAGGATAGGAAACTTCTCTTTTTACCTTATGTTACTCTGTAAATCATGACTCAATATGTATATATATATCATAGTCTTCCTCCTTCCATGAATGAAAGGGGACAACTGATGGTCCAAGTCTGGATTTCCTGTTAATGGGTGTTTCTTTCTTAAAGTATTGCACCCTGGAAAAAAAATGAATGGGATTAACTCCCTTGCTGTTTGATCCAATTAAAGCACATCATGCTTTTTGGTGAAGTAAGTCCCATGGGCAGTTCATGTCACCTGATCCTTCCTATTATTAGGAAAAAATGCTATAAAACTAAGAAGGGATGATCAGTTCCATTAAAAACGAAGTAGGCAGGTGGAAGAAATTTCTTGAATAATTAATTTATGGAAAGGAAGCAGTGGGAGAATGGAACCCATTCAACTCTGCATGCTTCTGAATGCTGGTTTGCAGATAAACATCGTTGTTGGTTATGCTTGCTGAGGACAGTGATATTTGTAGATCAAAATGTATGGAGATCTATAAGTTTGGAAAACTGGAACATACAACATTGTGCCCCACCATTCCCATAATGCCTGGGGCTAGTTGACAAGAGAAACACAGACCATCTGAATATCTATGTGCAGCTAGCCTTTGTTTCGTGACCCGTCAAAACCGTGTTCCACAAAAGCGCGGTCGATGAAATCGCATATGTGACGTCATCACAACGTGACGAAAAAGATCGAAAAATTGAAATAAAAATTAAATTACAGCAAGCCGATTCACATAAAGGTAAGGGTTAGGTTAAGGGTTAGGGTTAGGTTAAGGGTTAGGGTTAGGTTTAGAGTGTTAGCGTTACGTTTAGCGTTAGGTTAAGGGTTAGCGTTAGGTTTTTCATTACGTTAAGGGTTAGGTTTAGGGTTAGGTTTAGGGTTAGGTTAAGGGTTAGGTTTAGGGTTAGGTTTAGGGTTAGGTTTGGTGGGGTTAGGGTAAGGTTTTCGCTTTATTTTTACATTTTTCGATTTTTTCATCGTGCTGTGATGACGTCACATACGCGCTTTCGTCGACTGCGATTTTGTCGTCCGCGGTTTTGTGGTGGAACCGCCTTGTTTAGCAATTCTATGTAAAAAAGAAAACATATCAGCAACAAGATGGACACATTGCCTCAAGGAGAAATGTACAACTTCAGTTGCCTGATGGCATCTTCTGAGCTACGTTCCAAGATCTGTTTTTGGGGGGGACAGGATTTTTGAGGTAAAATGAGGAGCTTAAGAGTTTGGCTATAAAAGGAGGAAAGCCATTTTAGCATATGGTAGCAAAAAAAAAATTGAAGAAGTTTGGCAGCACCTTTCCTAACTACTATAACACGTTTTATTAAAAGTCACTTGGCACCTGTGTTTTTTATTGACAAAAACAAAGGGCAGCTGCAGCCACTTCTTGAGGAGGAAAGTGGATAGCACTTGCTTGCCACTTCCTTCTGAACAGAGAATGGGTGGTACTGGTTAAGGAAGCAGGACTTCTGCTGGAGTTGCAGTTTTGCACCCCAACCTTCCTCCCCTGAGGTAACCTGGCTTACTCAAAAATATGAACATTTCAGACTTTCTTTCACCAACAGCATGAATGGACATGGATCAGGATAAATACTCCATCCGCTCACCAATAAAGGGATTCCTTCTGCATAACCTCCTTTAGTTTCCGCTGGTCTCCCTCAAAGAGACTGTTGAAGTTGTACTGGGGACTGAATTCTGCTGCTGGTGGGCTGGTAAACTTAATTTCAAATGATGAGCTGGGAAAATCAATCTGCAAGAGAGGAGAATAGTACAGAGACTTGATCAGCATCCAAAAAAACGGTTCTTTGATATTGGAAATGTAGGCACTTGATTTATAAGGCAATCTAATTGCAAGCAATCTTTTCTCATATCGCTTCATGAAACTAGTCTGAAAGCATCTTAGCTTTTCCCAGTTGTATTAGAATATTACTATTCTGAGTGGCAATTTAGACAGCACAGAAATTGTGACATGTCTCACAGTAAAGGGAAAAATTAGAAGCTTAAATTATTCATCTTGCTTAATTTATCCCTATATCCATGTAGTACGAAAATCTACAGAATTACAAACAACTTGAGAAAAAGGTTTCTTATAATTGAAGCAATATCTTACTGTCTTTCCATTTTGTCTGGTCTCTTCCGTGTTCATTAATTATCCATTTCAGAAGGTATAATGTGCAGGTCAACATATTGACTGAGTTACATCATGCACTGTATTTCGGGATCTAATCTATTTTATAGATTGTCTCTGGTAAAAATAGTTAACAAGTTAAATGGCCCCTCCTAGTAATAGGAGTCAAGATGTAGCAGTATGTATTTCCACTTAATCCAATTTAGAACAGACCATTAATGTAGTGCTTTTATACTTGTCCTTCACTCATATTTCATTGCTTTTAAAAGTAATTTTTCTTCAAAGCAAGGAAGACAGGGGAAAAAGTGATTTGAGTTGAGTCAACTGTATAGGATTAATGTAAAGCCAAGCTACCCCAGTTTTCAGTTTCTGGGAGCTGCTTGATGACTAGGGAGACCAAAGAATAAACCAGGAAAAAGAATCAAAGAAAGGGTTAATGCCAAACCTCCTATCCTTTTAGCCTGACCATCCTAAGGTTACTAAGGAAACCGCAAACACTGAATCATCTGACTGCGCAACCACATACCATGCAAACTGTGATTCACCATATTAGCACAAAAGTAAATGAGTATTGATTTGCCAAGTTTAATCTGAATTCTGCAACCACTATTCTGGCAATACACACTACACCATATGCAGAAGGAATGTACTTTTCAGCTCTGAGTATGCCAACAGACCTGTCTCCATAGTAAATTCTAATTTAAGTGACCACAAATGCACGGTTGTTCTTTGTGCCCAGCCTGCAGATATGAGGCATAAAAAAATCTAGATAGACATATCTCCAGGATTTCTTCTTATACATAATTAGTGGAAATATCAGAGAACATACTAGACAAGCAAACAGACTAAATAAATAATTTAGGGTTTAAATATATGGCTTAATTAAGAAGGATCCAGAGTGAGCAAGTTGCTTTGGAAAACTAATGTAGCACTATGACTATGAGAAGCATTAACTGTTGGATCAGAATCCATATTTTGAGTCTTTATGACTTCACTAGAAAGTCAAAAGCAAATGTTAACTCCAATCTTCCCCTTTTCTCCTGCAATCTAACTATTAGCTAATGCTAGTTTAGAATGTTGAAGAGAGAATTACAAACATATAATAAATCTAAAATGTGAATATTCATGCATTCACATACACATCACTTCAATCTGACTGCATTCTAACAATATATTACAACACATTAAACAATTCCAGTGAGTAACTAGATTCTTACATTCTAGGATTAGCTCAAGGCATTCAATCTCTAAAGGTCTTCCAGGAAAATTAACCTGACATGTGTCCAGATGGCCAAAAGCATAGGAGACACACTTACCTTGTGGTGTAGGCTCTTCTAGAGGACGAGACTGTCCCCATTGAAAATGCTCACTTCTCCTTATTAACTGTTAAAAGTCTATAAATAGTATCCCATTTAAAACCGAGGGGAGCAGAGACTTTGTTTGTTTGCTTGTTTGTTTGTGTGTTTTTTATAATGGCTCCCAAATCGAAGCAGTCTAAGCGTTTCCTTAATAATACATCTCAAGAAATTGTTACAAAATCGCTGCCCTTGCCTCCCACGCCCTCTACTGGAGATCTCTTAACGCAAGAATTTCTTTTTGAAACCCTTAAAGAGTTCAGACAGGAAATTAAACAACTTTTATCGGACTTATATGATAAACTGGATGCCAAGATTGCTCAAACAAGGGAAGATATGATCGGAGTTATGACTGTTATGACAGACTATGTTTCTGAAATGGAGGACAAATTGGAACTTTTGGAAAAAGCTAATTCTAATTTGACATCTAAAATTCAAATGTTACAACAGGAAGTTGAAAATGCTCAAAAACAACTCGTTATGATAAATTACAATAAGACTGCGTTTGCAATAAGAGTCAGAGGATTGCGTGAAAAGGAACAGGAGAATTTGAAACAGACCTTTTTTGAGGCTTTCAGACGTTCGGTGGGAAGTCCGGGATTTAACTTTGATTGGCAGATTCAAAAAATTTATCGCCAGAACTCGTGTGTAGCAAAACAACGACAGCTTCCGAGGGACATAATTATATATTTCACCACAAGAGAATCCAGAAATGCGATAATACAGAAGTTCTACAATAACAGGCTGCGAATCGATGGACAGGACTTGAATGTTTTTAAAGAAATACCATCTCAAATATTAAGAGCAAGGAGAGACTACACTTTCTTAACTGAAAAACTCAGAGATTCTCAGATACAATATAAATGGGAAGTGCCATCTGGTATCACAGTCACATTTGAGAACCAAAAATATCGTCTCAATTCTGTTTGCGAAGCCCGAGATTTTTACTACAAAACTCTGAAGGCGGGACTTCCTGATTCACCCGGACTTGGAGAAAGACAAGGAGAAGGAGAAGATAAGCAGCGGGACACGTGGCTACAAGGCGGAGGGTGTTGCTTTCCCCTTCCGGAAGGGCAGAAGAGTAAAGAATAAAGATCCAGCTATGCCTTTAAAATACTTCTTAAATTTTTAATTTGAATAAAATTTCAGGACTCCTGTCTGGTATAAAATGACAAAGCTGTATACCGATGAAGAGATATTGAGACTGAAAGAAGCGGTGCTGAATTTGGACATATATTGTATGGGACTTATATAAGACTTGTTTGAATCTTAATTTAAACTGCGCATGATCTATTCTTTGGGGCGAGGAGAGCGGAGACCATAGTTTTCTTGGATTGTGGTTTGGGATGAATGGAGTCGGGTGGCGTGGGGTAGATGGAAGGGTAGTGAAAGTTCAATTAGATTACCTTGATCCAGAATGTAAGCTGATTTTTGTATAAATTGTTATTTGAATACAAGGTTAAGAAAGATTATCTGGAGAGTCTACACGAGGGTGGAGTAAATATGAGAGGAGCAATGGATGAGGATAAAATATATATGCGGACACGGGTAAAGGCAGGATGGGAGGTATAGAATTTATATGCGGAAGCAGGTAAAGACATTGTTTAAGATTTTAAAAATAATGAGAAGCTGAGTTTAATGTTAGAGAGTATATTGACTTCTCTTTCTTGGGGGGGGGGGTTCCCCCCTTTTTTTCTTTTTATTATTCTTTTCTTTTTTGTTCTTTATTTTTTTTTATTTTTATTATTTTGTAACTTCTAATCTATTTGGTTTCAATATACTCCAGACTTTGCTTGATAAAGAACGATGCCGGGAATGGGACCTGGGAAGTCGGAAGGGGGTCAGGGAGGGGGGTTCAGGGGGTGGGTTGGGGGGAGGGTGGAAATATAGACTCAATTTTCAGAACAATGAATGCACTTGGATACTGTTGCTTTTTTTTGCTTTTTTTTCTTTTCTTCTTTCTTTTCCTTTTATTTTTCTTTTGTTTTAGTACAAAACAAATAGACCAATGAATACTAGAAATACACCGAAGCGAGGTGTAGAGGGAAAGAAGAGGGGGGAATTAAGAGGGAGTGAGAAGGGAATGTAAGGAGGGTGAGATGGTGGGAAGGGGAGAAAGGAATGGCTGAGGGGGAGGGGAAGTAGAAGAGGGGATTGTTGGAAGGGAGAAATGAAAGTTGGAGGGGTAGAAGGAAGGGTGTATGTAGGATAGAAGTGTTATGAGTTGTTTATTGCTTCTTTTTTTTTCAACTGCACAGTATTTAAGTGATTGTATAAAGGAGAATGAAAATGTAATAAAAGAATCTTTGATAGGAAAAAAAAATGCTCACTTCTGTATCTTATCCCACTGTACTT
This sequence comes from Thamnophis sirtalis, assembly GCF_051295495.1. NCBI lineage: Eukaryota > Metazoa > Chordata > Lepidosauria > Squamata > Natricidae > Thamnophis > Thamnophis sirtalis. The sequence continues at coordinate 51,558,846 of NW_028261387.1, forward strand.
TATATTGGGTTGGTAACTTCAGTAACTATCAGGATTGGATAAACTGAATTTCCCTGGGACTGGTGATCTCCAAAATGCCCAGGACCTAAACCACATATGGAATACACACTTCAAAATAACCTGGTAACTAATCCAGCTCCTATAGTAATAGTATTATGTGGCAATGTTGAGATCATCTAGTAAGCACACTTGTAGCTTCATTTTGCACGAAATACAGCTTCTGGGTAGTCTTCAAACATATCCCATGTAGAACAAATTACAGCAATCTAAGCAAGAGTTGACAAGGATATGAGTGATTATTCTCAGTTTGTTCTGTTCTAGGAAAGGCTGCAACTGGAATATCAGATACAGGTGGTCCAAAGCTTTCCTGGTCTCTGTCTTCAACAGCTCCTGTAGCAAGAACTATGATTCCAAGAACAAGTCTAGATTATGAATGTGCTCTTTTATTGTATTGTCCTAGAACACAGTTGTCAAATTTGATCACATCACGTGACATCACATGACGTATTGTAACTTTTTTGCCTTTGTGGAGCTGGGGTGGGTGTGGCCAGCACATGATGCATCCAGCCTGCAGGCTGCCAGTTTGACATCTGTCCTAGTCAATAGCTTTCTCAATTAATACCACCCTTGTCTTGCTGGGATTAGGATTTAGGTTTTTTTTTTCCTTTTTCCAATACAGGAGTCTCCAAGCATTGGCTCAAGCCATCTATATTACAATTCCAAGTCAATACAAGGTGGAGCTATATAACTTCACACACACACACACACACTTCACTAGTCATAATCAACTGAATCTTTGCAGTTTAAACATAATATAAAAAATTAAAATATATTGAAGGTATTTCATCCCAAACTGACAGGTTAGCTTCCAATGGCTTTATGTATATTTTAAAGCAGTATAAGAAAGATTGAGCCCTAGTGCACCTCATCCTGGAGCATTTGAGGGCTCCACATGTCCTACTCTTATTGGATCTGTCCACTCTGGAAAAAAAATCATCACATTATGGTGCCTCACCCCCCCCCCCACTTTCAATCTTCACAAATGACCCAGAAGAATACTGTGGTCAATAGTATTAAAACAGCGAGTGAAAATAATCTTCCCCTAAGTTATTAATGAGATTGCTGCCCCATGTCCTATGTCCTGAATTCTAACTGCCATGAGTTCAGACAATCTATTTCTTCCAAAATCCTATGTACTAGTTGTTCCATCACTTTCTTGAGAATCTTCTCCCCAAAGTCTGTTGGTAGTGGCTATAAAACTATGATTATCATTCAAGACTACTGAGACTTCACCCACTCACCTGCCACAAGGTGTTATAGCTAGGATCTCACTTATTCTCCTCTCCTTAGCTACTTTAACCAGCCAGAAGGGGCAAATGGTAAATCCACGCCTGGTGGGGTTTATATGATGGAGAGTTATATTCACTTCTTCAAGATGCACAAGGTCATAAACCTCACAAATATCATTGCAAAGAACAGGACCACCCTTACTATTTCATTTGTCCCTAAATACATTCAACTCAGGGTAAATACTAGTGATTTTATGGATCTTCTGGCCAGTTCTTCCCTAATACAGTTTACATTACTCTAAAAAGTGTAATGCATTTTGCAATTGCAATCAGGCTGGAAAATAATTGCAACAGAGTAGGCTCAAATTTGAATTCATATGCTTATTCTTTCATATTTGCTCTTTGTTTTCTGTCAGTGTCACTCTTTGCTCTTTGCTTCATCTTTGGAAATACTTAGAAAATCAAACTGAAGTTAAATGCCAGTGTTTTAAGGTTGCCTCAGTCTGTCAAAGACTTTAAAATTCTTGCGGAATCTGAGCCTTTTTGCTGTTATATAGATTAATAAGGTATTTCCTTTGAGTTTTTCTTTTTAAGATGACAGATGCGATCAGATTTCTTGTCAATTAGAAAGTTTCAACCAGATCCAATTATGGATAAAGATATGATGTCCACATAAATGCACTGAGCAAGCATTTGTTATTGCATGCTCAATGTATCTTAGTAGCAGCTTTGATGAAAACAATATATTAATTCATGAAGAACTCAATGGATTTGTAAGTACCAGTAACTGTGGAAAAGTAAAATTAACTGCTTGGTTGCAGGCCAAATAAATCAATACTGAAGAAGCAGGTCAGAGAGTTGCAGCAGCAGGGAAGGGAAGTAAATGGAGCAAGGTCAGATGCTCAGTAATGATTCTCATTTTTACTCCAAGTCAGTGGTGTGTACATGATATGACCCAAGGGAGAAGATTTTTTTTTAAACCAGCCCAGCTGGATTCCCTCTTTGTCTGCCAAGTCTTTAACAATCTCTACCTTGCCTTCCATTCCTTTTGTCCACACCCTAAGCAGCAGACTTTGCCATCTCATTTCATAGCCAAAATGCTATTCACAAATACCATGGAAAGAACACAGGGGAGGAGAGAGAAGGAAAGTTATCCTCTAGAGTTGAAAAGAAGGAAAAGACAACGAAGCAATCAAAAAAGAAGAAATAGTTGCTGTTGAGTGTACAAATACTGTGAATAACAATAAGGGGTTATAAATTACGAGGACTTGTACTTCATTATAGGTATTAACAGAAGAATCAGAATGATTTAGGGAATCAAGATCCAGGGAAACAGCACTGCCTCTCCCTCATAAAGAAAACAGTTCTATGAAAGAGCAAACAATTATATCAAGCTTCTTATATCCCAGCATTGATTTTTTTCCCTTCATGTATTCACAAGAAAGAGCATTAAAGGATAACTTAATAATAATAATCTTAGCTTTCCTAAACAAAAATCCACCAGAATAGAATAGCATTAGTGTGTCTCTAGTTAGTAAAGACCAGTAATTTATCTGAAGTTTATCAGAGCAAAAGTTTGCTATTTGAAAGGACATTCATTGAAGTTTATGGCTACCGGGTTTTAGCTTTAGGATAGAACTGGCATCAAGGACTTTAATCACAGTCTTTCAAACTATTGTAAGATTCATTTATTTGATTTCTATAACTGTGTATCACAAGTCACTCTGAGAGGTGTATGTCATAGAACATCAAAACAAATTAAAAACAATTAAAACAATGCAAATCAAATATATAGGGAACCAAGTAGAACTGTAACATGGATGTTAATATAGGTAAGCACTTTGGTCCTTGACACACCTGGGGCGACAACCAAGTCTTCATGGTCTTATTATAATGCTGAATTTATATTTTACTGACAAAGAAATAAAGAGACACTATGTCAGTAAAATACAAATTCAACACAAAAATAGTTAGTTGCGAAAGTGACTGCCTGAGAAGGTTACTGGATTGGGATTGAAAGGCGAAAGTGGAAGCAGGTTGCCCTGATAGACTGGTCTCACTGCAAAAAACCTCTAATTAAGATGCATTTTTTTGGTACTGAAAATGTAATGATTTCTAAATGGCCATCTATGAACACAAATTAATCAAAGGATCATAGAGTTGGAGTGACCGTCATCTGGTCTAACTCCTTACTCAGTGCAGGATCTCCCAGAGCAGGGTTTTTCAAACTAAAGGAGAAAAAAGTTCATTCAAACACATCCAATTTTCTAACGCTTTGCTTCTTGATCAGGAGCTATAAGATTTTTAAAAAAAAATTTTTTTCACAGGCTGATCATATTTGAAAACTCCTGCCCTAAAGCAAATTCTCTGCCTGATGGAGAACTCACACTTCATTTGGCAGCCTGTTCTACCGTTAACACATTTGTTCTGGTCCTGCCCTCTAAGGCCAGACAGTGCCGAAGTCCGCTCCCTTTTCTATGTGACAGCCCTTCAGATATTAAAATGTAAGATATGCAGATCTTTAAAATTAACAAGTGCAAAACTCCTTGTGCTTTTGGAAAGATATGCATTCTTCCTTTATTGAGTGTGGGTAAAACATTATTAATACTAAAAGCACATTCTCACAACATTTTTATTTTTCATTTAAATATGACCTCCTCCTCCTCATTCCTTGGGTCATAATGGCATCTTTGCTTCTTTCATTTAAAAAGTAAATCCTGAAACCCAAAGAACTAATGAGGTTTCCTTCAGCATTGTTATCCTTGTATCCTTTATCATGGATAGGGAAGCTATGGCCCTCGAGATGATGCGATAAAACTCCTACCAGTCCCACCCAGCACAGACAAAGTTGAAGCACATTAGTTGATGTGGCAGAGGTGGTGATTTGTTATATTTAACTTCCCGACTTTTCTCAAGAACTTAAGGCAGCTTGTAAGGGAATGTCCCTTCATTTCTACCTGCTGCTACTCCCTGTGATATTGGATGGCTCAAATACACAAATGAGCATCCATAACTGGAGTTTAATTAGAACTTGGGAATTCCCAGTCTTAATCTGACATCTTAATTGCTACTTTGCATTACTGTGTAAAAACCTATGGAGTAGAATAGATTCTTCATTCCTCCCTTTGAAAAGCTGGAACTCTACGCCAATAATTTTGGAGTGCACTAACATTAATCAAAGATACTCTCTTTTGAAAGTCACGCAACATAATCCTCACCAACACCTGAATCAAGCTCAGCACAAAATTTCCACAAATCAGTTATTGTATATCTCTGGAAAGAGGAATTTAAATTAAGCCCAGTAGGGGTGCTTGTACAACAGCAGACTGTGGACATAGTGTCATTATAACTTCCTCTTGTCTGAATTTAGGTCATAAAAACTATAGCTGTAGCAGGAAACTCACTTGTAGAATAACACTATCGGGCTGGTTAAAGTTGGGAGCAATTGATCTGGCACTAGAAGGACCTTGAGTTGCAGGCCACAAACCTAGGAGTTTCCTTCCGCAAGTCAGGACTCTGTGAAGAAAAGAAAAGAAAAACAGAAGCAAAGTCACTGATGGCAAATTCAGATCCTGTATAAAGCACAATATTAATTTACAAGAGGAAGCAATTCCAACAGAATCTACCCAAGCAAACTCAAGCTGCTTTGTTATCCTGACAATATCAATGTCACTGTTCAAAATGCTCATTAAAGCATTTTCTTTGAAGCAGACTTTTAATCCAACTTTGTTGAGCATAATTATTACTTGCAGGTGTAGATGACCAATATTTATTTGTTTACTTAGAATCATGGAAATGGAGCCCAAATGAAGAATTTCTAGAAAATAGTGGTCCAGTCTTTGTTGAACATATTCAGCTGAGGAAAGCTCTCCATTCTCTTGGTAATTTGGCTCCACTATTGAACCATTTTTACCACAAGAAAGATTTTCCTAACATTTAACAAGTTTTTTCAATTCTGTAAATTGACAGGTACTGTGTTTCCCTGAAAATAAGACAGTGTCCTATTTTTTTTCATCCCTGAAATAAGCGCTTGGCCTTATTTTCAGAGAGGTCTTATTATTTTTGAGGTGCAGGAGGTGGTTGCATGGTCACCTCATGACTGCTGTTGTGTTGCAATATTTTCGGGGAGGGCTTATTTTAGTCCATGCACTCAAAAGCCCGACTGGGCTTATTATCCAGGGAGGTCTTATTTTCAGAGAAACAGGGTATTTTTGTCTTGATTTTGTATTATACAGGACAAAATCTAAAAATAATCTTGGATTACTTTTGCAGCAAAAAACATACAGGGGAATGTTGGCTGCTATATTTATATATCTTGGGTAACCACACAGTCATTTGAGCCATCCTGACCAGCTTTCTCTGGGCCACTGTTTCTTCTCTGAAGGGATAGAATAGATTAGAAGTAGGTAACTTGATGCCTGTAGGAACTAACATGCCCCCCAAACGTTTTTCTACAACTCATCAGGCTTCCTGAAACATCTGATTTTGTAAAACATTTTTAAAAGAGAAAATAACTAGGAAAATGTCCTATTTCTCTGAGGACTATCTCTTGGAAATTATAGATAGAGCATATGGTAAGAGGGGCTAGTTCAGTAAAGTATTGTTTTAGGAATGACCATCCCAACCACTATGGCTATTTTGTGGATAGGCAAGTCTCTCTTGTCAATCTTTTCATGGATACATACTCCAATTCCTTATGTGTCCCCATATCTGTGGCTTAGGTGTTAAGCAACAAAAGGCTAACAATTAATAGGAACTATTGGATCATTTATTATTTGAAAGTTTGATTCAATGATTCAATTAAAAATAAAGTATGGCCTTGCAATTTTCCCCTTCATATCAATGTATCTAATGAATATATAGTATATGGTTATCTGTATACAGTATGCATTCACCTGCCAATTTAAGTGCATATTTTTGCTAATGAGTTGAACTCTAATTGATGAGAGTTATTCAGATTCCTTTTCTATGCTTGTTATAATAGAATAATACAGTGAACTCCTTGGAATTCATCTCAAATGTTCTGAAAAGCTGCATTGTTTATCCTCAGTGGAGTTCACTATTCCTCCCACAGAAGTAATAGGAGCAGGCACACTTACTGTCGAAAGTTGAAAAGAGGAGTAGTGACCCAGCCCAGAGCTTCTGGGGTGCGGCGCTGCTTGTTTGTCTCCGAAGAACTCCCAGGAGGTGGGACTGGAATAGCAAAGAGCGTGGCTGTCAGAAGAGTCTCCCGTGGCAGACGATTCATTTGAACTGGGAAACATATCCTGAAAGAGATTACAATAATTTAGCTTAAAATTATACCATAGATTCACATTATATTTTTTAAAGCAATGTTCAATTGAATTTCCACTACAGAATTTCTATCAAAGAAAATAATTATCTCACTAGCTACTCACAGGACTGGGGAACCTATGGTCCTCCAGTTGCTGCTGAATTAAAATTCACGGTAAATTTGGCCATCCTAGAAGGGGTTTCATGAAGCTATAGTTCAGCAATTTCTCAAGAATCACAGATTCCACACCTGTGATTTCCATTTTACTATGCTGATATGTAGCTGATATTTAAAATGGAGCATATAAAAGACCTCTTTCATAACAATCACAGCTCAATCAAAATATTCAGTTTTGTTTCTTATAGCATCAACCTTGTGAATTCTCAAGTTTCTTCTTTCCACTATGTATTCAAAATGGAAAGTGATTAGTGTGTGTGTTTCTGTGTGTGTGTATACAAATACAGGTGTGTATCTGTGTAATCATGTGTATATGTGTGTTATGTATATGTATGGGTTGATATATACTTTCTTTTGAGAGCAGGCAACAGAATTTCATTTTTAATGGGTTCCAGTGTGTTCAAGGTAAAAATGACAATAAAGGTTATCTATTTTATCTTAATCTAATCTTTTATCTGTAATTCATCTCTGCTAGGTTTATGTTCTCCATTGGCTTCATTCCTTTCTTCATTCAGTGGCCATTGGCTTAGACCAAATATATGGCAAATAAAATTCATTACTTAAATCTGGATCCTTATAAACATGAGAGGACATGAATAAATGCCATATTATCTATCTTGTCTAGCCTCACTTGAACTCACTAACCTTTATTGTTATTCCTTGTGTTTCGAAGTGTAAGTAACACCTCAACTAAAATGCAATAAATCAATTAGCATTGGAGATAAAATAATCGTGTAGAGGTGTCAGATCATAGTATTTTTAGCTGGCTGGATTTCAGTGCAACATACAGTATATCTGACAAATTAGACTTTTGTGGACTAGGTTGTGTTCTAATTTTATTATCTTTCTTGTGATTCTAAAGATCATTGTTTGGTGAAAATGCTGAGAATGTTCAGCATTTCCTGGATAAAAAGAAAATAGTTAAACTGCATGTTAGCTAGCAGGTGCCAACAGTAAAGACGTGACAATTGCAAGCAAGTGCTAAGGCAATATGGTCTGTTTTGGCTTCCTTTTAGCAAGCCTTCTAAAACAAGTACTTGTAATTTTCCTTTTCATTTCTCACAGTATCCCCCAGTTTAACATTGTTCTGGAACTTATTGTCCACTGGGTATGTTGCTTAGAGAAATCTGGGTGTTAAGAGGTTTCTAATCTTGGGGGCACTTAGGCTGAGGAAGGCTGCTTTGGGACACTGCAACATATTAAATGGCAGACTGAATTGGATAGGCAGGTTTCGCAAAAGATGAACACGCATGCATGTGGAGTAACCTTCATAAACTTGCATGAAAAGATTTCTCAAGCCAGCTTTCTCAAAATTTAAGTTTGTAAGCAATGTCCTACAGCCTAAAATTGTGACAAATTCTTCTTTCCCCCTTTCATTATGTTTTGTGTTAGTTAACTATAATTTTTGTTTTAACGTACTTAATGTATTAATGCATTTAATCTCTTTATCAAAGAAGGAAAGGAAAAATAAGGCAGAGGTCTGGGACATGCCCCGCCCCCCCAGCCTTCAAATTATATTGATTCTTTGCTAAAACAAGAATATTTCTGGAAAATAGCTGCTGCCAAAAAGAAATAGGTCACGCTGAAAAACTATCACTGCTCTAACACCAGTATCTCATCTAAGCTTCTGCTGCACAGAATGGAATAGGGTAGGGTGTGGGGAGCGAGTGCAGAAAACATGGTAAGGCAACATGAATCCTTGGCTGAAATCACTCTGTTCTGGCAGAACGAAAAAGTTAGTTCTTCATACGGAAAAAGGCAAACAAGAAAAGAAGATTTTTAATATTTAGGGTTGTTCTTCTTGAGGCTCAGAAACAAAAGGCTAAATTACTAGGAAAGAAAAAGGTTTGTTCTCTAGAGACAACAATACATAGTGCAATGTTTATGAGAAAGGATTAGCAACTAGAGATTTCTAATACGCATACTAGAATTTATAATTGTAGGACACAGAATCTTATATAAAGAGCTGAATGGCTGCCTAGCCATTGAAATAAACATGACAATTATCCTCACACTTCACTAACTATTTTGTTATTCAAAAATACAGTTTAGCAGGATGAAAGTGTTGAAAGCTTTACTTTGCCTTTTCTCAATGCTATTATAATTTTACAGGAACTGAATGAATTAAGGGAAGTAATTTGATCACAGCCAGTTCCACAGCTGAATCAGGAGTTAATTTAAGGTTGTGCAAGTTAAGCATTCAACATTATAGCAAATGAACAACTGCGGTATTTAAATTTAAAAAAAAAGATTGTGCTGGTAATCACTAAGACATCAAGTTGAGAATCACATTCCCAAACATTTTAAAATGTGAAAAAAATGCAGAAAATACTACTTCTTTTGCTTAAAAGTCCTGCCTTCAATAGCTGACAAGTGGTTATTAATGCTGAGAAAATGACATGTAGCATATGCTTAGAAATATATTTATTAAGTGAGCTCTGCCATACAAAATGGATTTTGGTGCTAAACTCCACTGAAGCCAATTCAGACAGGAGGGAATCACCACTACAAAAAACCTCCACGTAAGTCCTCTCTATGCCAAATTTCCATCTGGAGGTTTCTGGGCTGGATTAAGGGGGGAAGGGCTCACTAACCTTCTTCCAAAGTTTCCATTCCTCCATTCTATACAGCTATTTTTCAACTGAATCCTAGGCTGATCCTGTAGCATAAGCAGGGCTGGAGGGTACGGCTGTGGCTCAGGGAAGCCTCATAGTGACCCAAAGACAGTCCAAAAGTGCTGTACAAAATCTTTCATGTCTGGAAACCCTTCTGGCAGCTAGCTAGGGGTATGCAGAAACAGCTACATGGTAGGCGCCTCATTCCATTTTTTTCGCTCTGTAGTTTAATCCATTTTTAGTTGCTTGAATAAAGCACTCCTACCAAGAGAAGTTTAGGCCACACTTTCCATGGTGGTCTCCAGTGAGTCTTGAGGATTTTCTTCGCTGGAAGAGACAACTTCTAAAATTATCTTTTCTGCACGGCCTTTTCTGATGGCTTAATAAAAATACTAAGTGTTATCTGTAGCTCAATAGTAGGCAGCAGACTTCTTGCTGCCTGAGCTATTTTTGGATCAACTCCTCTTATCCGCCACCTTAACAATTCCAAAGTGCACTATATACCCCCTGCCAGGGAGTGTAGGGTTAACAGAAGAAATCCGTCCCTCTGTCAGTTGCTTTGCAATCCGATATACCTCGGAAGTTATTTTGTCAGATTCTCAAATGTAGACATCTGCCCTTGGGAAGAACTGTCCAAGCATGCAGGGTTTATTTTGCAGAATCACAAAAGCAGTTAGGGACAAATTGCACTTTGCGTGGCAGACCAGTTTGTCACTTTTGCACCATCTGTTTCTCTGTGAGCCTCCCCACCCCCTTTCACCAAAACAAAACAAAAACAGCCTCCCCACACCTTTTAAGATCAGATTGAAGTTTGCAAACACATCGTGGACATGTGCCAAAAAGCCACTGAAAGCCATGCCTGAAGCTACTTTCTTTGTGTTTATTGTGTTCACCCTCCTCTAATATTGCAAGCTAGTTTCCAACAAATACTTGGTGGGAAAGCCACACATGTTGGTTACCCGTGTAAAAAATAAAAGACTTTAGTACAGAAGTCATGGAATAATAGCTTCATTTAAGAGGAATGTGTGTTACATGCTTTGTAAGCTTTTTCCATTTTTATTGGTGGGGATTTGGGTTATTTTATAATACATCGATTACTTCAGAGCATGGAAGAGCAACCTACAGTTTTCAAACCACATACAGTTTCCACCACATGATTTTGTGTGTGTTTAGAACAATTTTGGATCATAGCATAGAGATATTAGAAATAAAGTCCCATTGTAGATTTGCTTCTTATATTTGTGGTCTCAAAAAACAGAACTCGAGCACTGTGGAAGTCCTGATGTGGAATAGAAAAACAACAGATAGAATAGATAACAATCAGCTCCCTATATTGCGTATCTATTCCTTATTACATAAAGCAGAATTTCCATTAAAAAGGAGGATAAACAATAACTATCAGTGCATGGATTTGGGTTCAATGGATAGTCAGGCACTCTGTATTTTATGAAGGCCGCTTTGTTTTGCTACTGGATGACACAATGTGCTGGACATTGCCTAACTTCAACTTAGATATTCTGATCTATTATTCTTGGATGGACCAACACATTCTAAAGTCACCTTGTGTTTCTGATGAAGGAAGACAGTGCTCTGGGATCAAACTGTTTCTGAATATAAGCCAGAAACAGTACTAGCTCTCATAGATTATCTTTGTCAGGTCTGCAATATAGAACTCTTGGGCCTGTTGGACTTCTCAGCAGAATTTGATACCACTATTAAATGATATTCTTCTGGAAGATTGATGGTGGATGACAGAGTTTTGCAGGGCTTTAATTCCTGCCTGAGTGAATAACAGTGATAGCAATAGCACTTAAGACTTATATAGCACTCCATTGTGCTTTACACCATTCTCTGAGCAGTTCACAATGTCAGTGTATTACCCCCAGCAATAGAGGTCATAATTTTACCAATCTCAGAAGACTGGAAGGCTGATTCAATACCGAGCCCCATCAGGATCGAACTCCAGACAGTGGGTAGAGCTTACCTGCAAAACTGTGCCACCAGAACGCCTAAAAACATTATTGCACAAAGGGGTAGAATAGTCGAGCTTCTGAATACACCAATGAGGGATGCCACAGGCCATGTTGGGATGAGGCTTTGCCAGCTTGAAGCCAGCTTGGCATAGTGGTTAAAACATCGAGCTTCAAAACATGAAGCTGTGAGTTCTATTCCAGTTTTAGCATGAAGCCCATTGTGTGACTGGGCCAGTCACTATCTCTTGGCCCCAAAAAGAAAGCAACAGCAAGCTATTTCGGAAAATGCTGCCAATTCATGGACTTGTCTAGCCTGTCACCAGGAATCAATAATGAATTGAAGGGATGCTTGCACACACAAACACACAAACTTTGTCAGTATGTTGATGATACTCAGTTATATCTATTCCAGGCTGGTTCAGTGACACATTGTCTTGAGATTTTAAAAATGGGTTGAGCCTTCTCGGGAGATAGCGTATCATATCCTTTGCCACTGAGCAGTAGACATTTCACAGAAAAATATATTTTTTAAAAATCCATCATCTCTCTCATCACATTAAGAATGTACAAGATCTCTCCCGTTCTTATACTTCTAAGGAAGATTAAAGAGATGATGTCTTACTGTTGGTCCCAGATGATTAGATGAAAGAGGTACTTGTATACATGAGCTTTTCGGGTTTGCAGGGGGGTACAAAGCTCTTTTCCCCCATGGCTGAGTGAGCAGGAGAGGTAGAAATCTTCATAGCTGTGGAGAGATGGATGGCAATAAAGGTCAGATGAGCAAATTCTCATTATCTCACAATGCAAAAGAAAGAAAAGAAAAATGGAGGCTTTCAGTAATGCATAACTGTAATGCAGAAAAAAACAGGAGGTTCAATTGAAAAGAAATGCCTTGATTTATTTCCTGTTTAGCAACTGATTCACAGGTGAGAATCGGTTTTATTCCCAAGCCCAGAAAAGTCCTATCCACTTTGGTACCCCCCAAGGGACAATTAATAAAAGAAAAATCCAGATGGTTTGTGTTTTGTCCACAATGTGCCTAAAGATTATTCATGCAACCAGAGGAATCTCCAATTAATAGATGACTCAGCTATAATTTCCCTTCCCCACCTGAGATACATTAAAGGCCAATAAATTTTCAGAAGCATTGAAAGATTTTTTTATCTGAAGTTAGTTTGAGGGGTGGGCATGAGAATACGAAAGTGTGTTTGCCTGCTTTCAGTCTTTCAACAAAATTTCCTTACAGTTTGTTTAATTTCAAAAGCTATTATTAGCCACTTTTGTATGTCTGAGATGGAAAAGAACAATTAATAATAATACTACACCTACACTTATAATATCACAGGATATTCCTCGTTTCCTCCATACTAAAATAATACTGGCATTGTTTTGTATGATTGGTTATGTGATATACCAATAAAAATACTGGAAGGCAAGAGACAAAAAACTTCAAGTTGTATAAAACTTTATAAAGCTAGCAGCTTTCTTCCCCCTCCTTCCCCCCCCCTCTCTCTCTCGGTGGGCGGGTGGTCATGTGTGTGTCTGTGTGTGTATGTGTGTGCTTTAGGAAATGGGTTGGATTTACACTTTGGAATAACAATAACCACTTGGTTATTGACAAAATCACTAGAAGTAAATTGCAAAAGGCAACATCCTGTGACCATATCTCTAAAACTATCACAATTTTTTTTATCTGTTTATCTGAGGTTCCTGAGAAGGGTTAGAGTTAGATGGATAAAAATGCCAAATTCAGTCTAAAAATGTGGCTAACTGTATGACAACCCCCCCAAAAATTCTCTTTCATGCCTATGATATTTAAAGGGAAATTTCCACATTCCACATTTCAAGATTCTAAAGTTTACAATCTTTACTGTTATCCTAAGAATCCCTGAGTCTTTCTTTCTGGCATCAAATAAAGGTGTAACTTTGGGCACAGAAATTCAACCCAACACATGGCCAGGATTGGGACGTCTAAACCAAACCATTTTTTAAGTAATCCTTTGAACAGATCCAGATCTCAGTTGAAATATGCCTTATCTGAGACATTTTTCAACTTAGATAGTTGAACAAAGGAGGAGGAGGAAGATGGCTAGAAAAGGACAGTTCTCCCACAAATTCTCTCTCTCTCTCTCTCTCTCTCTCTCTCTCTCTCTCTCTCACACACACACACACACACACACACACACACACACCTCAATATAACAACCACAGGGTGTTTCTTAGGGTTATCATCTTTTCAAAAGGGTTTCCCTACTTCCTTCTCAGCCAGTGGAGAGATATATGCCTTTTAGAATGCCATCACAGGGTGCTCTGTCAGAAAGCAAGCCATGTGACAGGTGCGGAGCGATGATGCTAGGATACTTTGCTGGGTAACAAAGGTCAGGACAGGCTTGGATTTCCCAGGCTACTGCTTTTGTTCAGAATCACTCATTCAGTGGAATACATTAAGAATGGAACAAAAGCAAGAAGTCCCTGGAGGGATGGTAGCTAACTTCTGCAACCACATCTCTCACATGTTCCTGCTGCTGGGGAAGTAGATTACTCCCAGTCACTGCATCTCTGTCTTTATTGGAATGAAAACACGTGAGCAAAGAGTGTTTACAAAGAAGAAACATCCCCCCCTCCACACACTTCTTATTGTCTCTATATCCATTAGGTGAGTCCCCTCAACTAGCAGTCTTTGGCCAAAGAGGGGAAGCCCAGGCTGAGAAGTAGCCATCTGTCACTGTCTATAGAGCCAAGCCCAGGAGGGAGGGTCCCTGCCTATGGACTGTGCTAGGGGAACATTCCAGGGAGTTTCTAGAGAACAAAGAATCTAGTATTTAGACTTCATCTGACCAGCTAACCTCATTCTTTCAAGGGGAATAGGTCCTCTTCAAAGGTACTTTTAAGAGCCTGTCATGGGGGAGTGGAATGTGTACTATTAAATATATATAGTTCCCTTATGGATGCTCTCTCTGATTTTTATACCCCAATGGCAAAAATGAACCCTGTGATCTTCATAGAAAATTGTATTCTACAATCCTGGTTATTTTATTAGATTTATATTTCATGCAACACTCAAGCCAGCCTAGAACAATTAAAAAGAAATCTATAAAACATAAAAACAAGACAATGCAATTAAATTAAGATCAGTACATGACAGTTTTTGTCATTCTCTTTAAAACTGGGAAAGGGGACCAAAGACATCTCCTTGGGGATGCATTCCATAGCCTGGGAACCACAAGAGATGCCCTCTCCCATGTGCCAGAAATGACCTCTTTGTTGATATAAGTGACTGGGCACTTCAAAATGAGAATGAAGCTTCCCAGTATCCCGCCAATAGCTGTAGACTTGTACATTATTATTTTAATATTCCATTTCATCCTTTTGCCATACACAGCAGTCCCTTTTCCACTGTTATCTGTGTGAGGTACAGAGAGCTAAAAGGAACTTTGTGGTCCACAGTCACCCAGAAAGCTTACTCATCTGAAGGTGGACTTAAAGACTGATGTCTCCAACTTAGTCCCTAGGTCTAGGTTAAAAGGTCTATTGTCCTTTGCCAAACATTTTTTGTGACTGAATGGAGTTGTGAATCCTCCAACACTGGACATTTTTAAGAAGATGTTGGATAACCATTTGTTTGAAGTGGTGTAGGGTTTCCTGCCTAAACAGGGGTTGGACTAGAAGATCTCAGGGATCCCTTCCAACTGTTATTCTATTCTAAACATTGTCAAGTTATGACAAAAATATGTTCTTGTTTACCTTGTAGCCCAGGTGATGGGTATACGATGAGTAGCATAGACTCTGAAGGAGAGAGGACAGGAAAGCAGTCGGGCCTCTTGGGAGAATGAATGCTTTCTATTCCCATGTACCACTGTCTGGAAGTCTGCATTGAAGGTATTGCAATAGAGCTCCACCAGATCCAAGATAGAGGCTGTCAAAGCTTCTACAATTTTCTCTGTTGGAGAGAGGAAACCCATTTAAATACTGTGAGAATTCATAATGAATTCTAGAATTCATTTTTAAGTGCCCATCAGGAATATGTCCCTGTGGAGTTTATACATATGGCAAACATTTTAACCACAGTGATGCTGTTCTATAAATGGTGCTCATCCATTACGAAGTTTTCCAGTTCTAAATTCCCAGGTATAAGGCTTATTTTTATTGTTCATTGTTCTGTATAGAAAACATAATTTGCAAGTTTTGCAAAAATTGTTTAAAAATTAAAACTTGAAACATTTGGAAATTACAAATAAAATCTTTACTTGCTTACTTATATAACATGGTTTGTTTGTTTTAGCAGCTCTGAATCCTGCAACTGTCATTTCTGAAGGGTGTTTGTTTATTGCTTAATGTTTAAGCAACCTCAGCCAAGTATGGTTTTTTGGGGGCAAAGCTGATTAAAAAAACCATGTCTTTTCTGAGCGTGTGAGCTCAGTTTAGGTGTACTGTAGCATGTTCTTTTCCAAAGTTACTCATTTTGACTACTGGTTTATCTTTACCCAAATCATGCCTTCTAGAAGACAATTTCTAATATCTTAAGTAGGGTAAAGGTAAAGGTTCCCCTCGCACATATGTGCTAGTCGTTCCTGACTCTAGGGGGCGGTGCTCATCCCCATTTCAAAGCCGAAGAGCCAGCACTGTCCGAAGACATCTCTGTGGTCATGTGGCTGGCATGACTAAATGGTGAAGGCAAACAAAATGCTGTTACCTTCCCACCAAAGGTGGTCCCTATTTTTCTACTTGCATGTTTACATGCTTTCGCACTGCTATGTTGGCAGAAGCTGGGAAAAATAATGGGAGCTCACTTTGTTACGCGTCACTAGGGATTCGAACCACTGAACTGCCAACCTTTCTGATCGACAAGCTCAGCGTCTTAGCCACTATGCCACTGCATTCCAGTAATACCTTAAGTAACACATCCTAATCATGTGTTGTGAAAAGAGGCTGTCTTCTTTTCTACAAGTAATTGACTAATGTCCATATTATCACTTAACATCTGTATAAAAACCAGTTTTGATAGGCCACAAAAAACAAAGCAAACAAACAAGCAAACAAAAAACCCCAAAGCAAGGACCATGCCAAATTCTTCCCTGGAATGCTCCTTTTCTATAAAGCTGTGATATGTCTACTGTACAAAGCATGCTGATAGTCATACGGCTTGCTCTATGAGTGAAAACTGAATCTATTTCAATTGCGAAAATGGGTAGAAAAAGTGTTAACTATCACACTATCACGTTTTTTTATTTTTATTTTTTTAAAAACACCTTATAAGAATTTCTATTTCAAAGAACTCTCATATTGTAATTAGCAAATATAGCCTCACAAAGCATTTTTTTTTAAATTAGCAAATATAGCCTCACATTAGCATTTTTTTAAAAAAATCTTCCACGACTGCTCTGTTTGATCAAGATAAATCAGCTGTCAAAAGAGTTTGCTCAAAGGAATGTTCCATTTTATGTACTCATTCTAAATGAAGAACTCAAATGACTCAGAAAATTAATATATACTGTCATTGTTTTTATTGTGGTTGCTTTTTGTTGTTATAGAAAACAACAGAATATTAAAGCCTCCTGAATTCACTAATTAGAGAGGAAATGTTTACCTCTGTTTTCCCTCATGGCCAAAACACTTGGATCCTGTTCAGAAAAGAAAAACAAAATTGAAAATAAGTAATGAGTCAATCACCTTATATGTAGTACCCAGACATGTTTCCTAACTCAGTTTATTCACTAAACCATCATAGCAAATATTCGTCCATCCTACCATTTTGCTCCAAGTACCCATTGATCTTTTTATTCTGAATGCTAAAATTCTCCAACCAAAGGTTCTCCAGATGGACCAACTCCCAGAAATCTTAGCAACAAGTAAGTGGGCTGGAGATTTACAGTTTGACCTATCAGTGTAAACTCAAAGGTAATTTCTAATGTCTTAAGTAAACACATTTCCAGATAGGTTTTTAAATTACCCCCTGGGCAAGGGGCATTTTCTTTGATCAGACTTTTTAAATAAATCCTCTCTGAGGGTCTGCCTCAAGTTCCATTTGCTCTGCGAATGCTAATGGCTTAAAGTTCATCCATACACCACATCTATCATGCAGGTCAAGATAGTTACCAATCACCTAATCCTAAACTATTCCATTAGCTTGTCTGGGTTTACACATTGCACTAAATCATAACGTGATTTATTTTAAGCTTTTTGGAACCACCAATTATCACACAGTATTTTGTAAAACCTGGCCATGTAAATGAAGAATATGAAAGAGTCCAAAATGGATTGAGCTGCAATAACTTAAACTCTCACCACATATTAATTAGTGTCTTACTTGTCTGGAGTGGCACAGAAATCTATGTAGGTAGGTAAATAAATTCACCTTGTCTGAAAAATGCACTGCAAATGCACTGTGTTTGCGCATGCACACTACCTTCTGTGCATATGCAGCGCTCACATATTACATCAGGGTGAGTGGGCGGAGCCTCCTGCAGCTGCCCCTACCGGTTCACCCGGAGAGAACCGGGTGAATACCACCTCTGGATAGAATGCAACATACCATTGCTGTAGTTAAAAGGGGGCGGGGGGGCAGGAGGAAGCAGCTGCAATAGCATCTCTTGTCCTATTTTTGCATACATTGAATTCCCCTCTTACCATTTTCATGTATTTGGTTTTAATGTTAAAATTCAAGCTTGGTGTTTCTGAACTTTCAGACTCTCGCTTCTTACCTTCTGAATTTTGGGCTGCATGCGAGATGGACAAGGCGGTAGCTGATTCAGGGCTGCCGTGATTTCCTGGGATTCAACAGCAGCCAAAGCATTGCAAATGGCCATGACAGACTGGACTACCCGCTCTGCTTTCAGTTGGAAATCTCCCTGGATGAATAATTGAAACACTGGAGTCAGTTACAATGATCTTATTTATATCTTTGCATTAACTCTCAGCTTGGGAGCCTGACAATCATTAAGATCTAGCAGGCATGGGTGTGGAACTCAAGTATTTCCTCTCCTTTGATATCAGTGAGATTTCTTCCCAAAAGCAACAGTAAGAACATCTTTAGAGCAGGATACCTTGGCAAAGGTGTCTAAATCAAAAAGAGAAACTTTTATTTTGCTCTCTTCCTGTTCTCAGAAATGAAAGCACTAAATGAAGTTGTGTGAGCCAGGAAGGCAGGAAGGAGTGAAACAGGTAAAAGTTTCTGTTTGGAGTTTTCTATATAGTACTATAGAAAACTTCAAACATATTTTTCTATATAGTACTATGTAGGGACCAAGTGGCTCAGTGGCTAAGACGCTGAGCTTGTTGATCAGAAAGATCGGCAGTTCAGCAATTCGAATCCCTAGCGGCGCGTAATGGAGTGAGCTCTTGTTTCTTGTTCCAGCTTCTGCCAACCTAGCAGTTCGAAAGCATATAAAAATGCAAGTAGAAAAATAGGAACCACTTTGGTGGGAAAGTAACAGCGTTCTGTGTACCTTTGGCGTTTAGTCATGCTGATCACCAGACTACGGAGACATTTTCGGACAGAGCTGGCTCTTTGGCTTTGAAACGGAGACCAGCACTTCCCCCTAGAGTTGGCAACGATTAGCACATATGTGCAAGGGGAACCTTTACCTTTACCTATGTAGTACTATCTATATACAGATAGTTAAAACAAGGCCGCTGTATCTATTGGAAATATGTATACACTATGTACCTAAAAGCACTACTACAGTAAACATTCTAATTTAGAAAGTAAGAGTCTGTCGCTTTTTCTTACTTCTGACAAATCCTATTGAGCTTTTGTGAACTTTAGCACATAATATGTATGTATGTATGTATGTATGTATGTATGTATGTATGTATGTATGTATGTATCAGTTTCTACAAATCAAAAACAGAAACTCAGTTAAACTTGAGGTGGTCCTTTTTTTTCTCTTCACTATCTTTGTGACCAAAAACTAATCAGAAACTTGTGGAAAAATTATTAAGACTTTTTCTGCCTTAAATTCAAATATGGTTTCAGATATGTCTTTAATGTATTTCAATACTAAAGTCATACTTGAATTTAAAAGGAAAAAAGTAGCATCACATGATTTCCAAATTCTACATGAAGGAATGTAATATGTTCAAATTCCTTCATGTAGAATTTGAAAGACATTTGATATTATTAACATCTTCCACCAATATAATTCATTGCTCCAGAAGGCATAGAAAGAATTGCCACTAAGGGGCACTGTTGTTTACTGCACTTTACTGTGCAAAATGCAGGTATTTGTTGGCTAAGAGTCCTGAAAAGGTTCTGTTGCATATAGTCAGTAAGGATCAGACTTGCAGAAGATGTGGAAGAAAGATCTACAATTCTCTTCCTTCACTGGACAGCACTTAACGAAATGGGTTTCCATAAAGCAAAATCAGAAAGAAAGGGATTGGCGTGTATCAAACAGGAAAAATAAGATGCAAAGTGTAAAAATTGTGCTCTATGGAAACTAAAATCATTTTCGCAAACAATTTCTGTAATTTCTATATATATATTAATCTATAAAAATATTGTTTTTTCCTTTTTTATGGAGGACCTAACAACTCAATCGTTTACGAAATCAAATATGAATTGTTTAGGATTTTACATGTGTTTGAAATTATGTATTTATGAATAAACTCTAAAACAGAGTAAGAAATAGTTAAACTCCCTATGTTTCTCTCATTTTCATACATACAATTTACACAAAGCTGCATAATATTTGTCCCAAGTATTGTATAAATTGTTTCTTTCTTAGATTGGATAGAAGGGTAGATTAAACAAATAAGCTTAAATTTTACCTTATTTTGCACTATATTTTATTTTCCCTTTGATAACACTTTTTCCCTTCACCATGCACACATTTCTTTATAAAACCACCAACTCTTTATTTATCTAATGATGCAGAGTCTCTAACATTTTGAGCATAGAGATACATAATCACAGTGATACAATCATGATTGGTCCACTAATGGGAGAAGATGGCAAGGAAGTAACAGGCAGCAGGGAGAAAGTTGGAATTGCTTAATTGCATCTATCTTTACAAAAAAAAAGAGGGGGGAAAGGCTAACCAATCAAAAGCAGTACCATAGAAGACAGAATAGAAATGCAAGTTAAAATAGGCAACAAAATGTTAAGAGAGTATCTATCCACTCTATATGAGTTCAAATCGCCAGGACCAGATGGATTGCATCCCAGGATTCTGATGGATCTGGCAGACGGGATCTCAGAACTATTAAACTAAATGTTTCAAAACTCCTGGAGCAATACCAGAGAACTGCAAAAAAATTGCAATCTGGTTCCAATCTTCAAACGGGAGGGGGGGGGGAATGATTCAGGAAACTACAGATTAATTAGCCTGACATCAATACCTCCTGAAAAAGAAAAAGATAATTAAGCAACAGATCTGGGAACACTTATAAACGAGCAAAGCTATTACTAGGAGCCAATATAGGTTTAATAAAAACATATCATGCCAGACAAATCTTACTGCATTATTTGACAAAGTGACTAAATTAGTGGATGAGGGAAATGTTGTGAACATAGTTTACTTAGACTTCATTAAGGCATTTGACAAAGTAGACCATAACCTACTTCTTGGTAACAGAAAAATGTGGGATAGATAGCATCACCATTAGATGGATTTGCAACTGGCTGATCAATCATACTCAGTGTACAGTCCTCAGTGGAACTATATTTAAATGTTAAGAAGAATGCATTGGGCTTTTTCTTATGCCCAGTCTTCAATCTATTCATAAATTATTTAATAAAGGGATAAAAGAGGAACTCATCAAATCTGTAGAAATGCCAAATTAGGCAACAACCAACATCTTAGAAGATAGACTCAAAATCAGAAAGATCTTGACATGTTTGAACACTGGGCCCTATCCAAAAAAATGTAATTCAGTGTGGGGAAAAGTAAGGTCTTACACATAGGCAACCTCCGCCCCCCCCCATATACAACTATAGAATAGTTTCTATATGTGAGAGGAATCTAGGTATCCTAGTGGAAAACCATTTAAATATGAGCCAGCAGTGTAATGCAATTGTTAAAAAAGCCAAAACAGTACTAAGCTGCATCAACAGAAGGATAACATCAAGATCACATAAAGTTGTAATACTACTTTATACTACACTAATAAGACCATACTTGGAATACTGCATCCAATTCTGGTCACAATACAAAAAAAAAGAGATATGTTGAATAAATAGTACAGAGAAGAGCAACAAAGACAAATAGGCACCTGGGGGCTAAACTGTATGGTGAACAGTTGGGGAACTTGGTATGTTTATTCTAGAAAAGAGAAGGACTAGGGGTGATGTGGTAGCAGTTATCTGAGAGGCTGTCACAGAAAGAGGGGGATCGACCTATTGTCCAAAGCATCTGAGGACAACATTGAAAATTATGAAAGAGTGATACAACCTAGAATTAAAGAGAAATTTCCTGACAGTGACAACAATTAATCACTGGAACAGCTGCTTCTAGAAGTTGTGGGTGTTCTATCACAGGAGGTTTTCAAGAAGAGATTGGACAATCACTTATCCATAATGGTATAGGTCTCCTGCTCAAACAGCTCCATGGTCCCTTCCAACTGCACTAGTAAGACCACACTTAATACTGCATCTATGACTTCAATGACAAGTGAGACTTTAAGATACAAATTCTGTCAATGCAAGTTTATGAAGTAAGTCCTATTCAATTGATTTGGGACTTATTCTATACAGTTCTTTATAGTTCTTTAAGTTCTTAAATTATAGGTTCTAAAACAGGAACTCAAAGGAAATGCTAGCTTTAAAAAAAATGAAGATTTCAATATGTCTCCTCCTTAAAAGTACTAAACTCATACTAAACTCTAAACTCGTGTTCTTTGTTTTTCCTCAACTCCCTCTTTCCATTTTTTTTGTATCTCAGCTATTCAGATGTGTCCTTACAGGCATAAAATATCTTACCTTTCAGTAACTGTAAAATCGTAAGAAAATATAAGATAAATATAAGGAGAATATTTGCATGCAGGCTGACCATGTATCATATTTGCAAGAACTCCAAGGATCTCTTACTTCCCTATCCCATACTTCAGTGACTCATATGATCTAGAACAAACATTCTAATCTCTGCATCAAAAGCTGAATAACACAGATTATTCTAAATGGAAAGAAAAAGCTGGGCAAAGACCAAAGCTTCACAAAGATGTGATCCTGGCAGCAAAACCAAAATGCATTTATGCATACATATACAACTATCTCTAAAAGAAAGGAAAACTGAAACAAAGAGGAACTTTCTACCTTGTGGTGCTCTGCTGACACTATAAAAATACAACCTGAGAATCGCTTCTCTACACCCATTTTTTTCTCTTTTTTTCTTGCTGCTTTGACTGATAGTTCATACTGCTAAGTAGAACAACCTCTTGGCTGCCGTCTGGGGTGGGTTTCACATTTTTTACTACTTATTCTGTGGGCGTGGCCTGTTTTGTGGGTGATGGCTTGGCGGTCATGTGGGTGGGTGTGCCCAATTTGTAAAATGTGGTGAAACTCACTTAAAAACCAAAATGTTGGCTCAGAAACTCTGGCATTTGAAGTGTGCAAGTCTTAAATCTGTCAAGTTACAAGACCCTTGCACCCTAACCCTTTACAACAAAAAACAAACCCCAGGGGTGTTCAAAGTTGACAGCTTTAAGACTTGTGGACTTCAACTCCCAGAATTCCTCCTCCAGTCATGTTGGCTCAGGAACCCTGGCATATGAAGTGTGCAGGTCTTAAAGCTGTCAAGTTACAACAAACAAGGAAGGAACAGGAGCAGAGCACTTGGCTGTTGGAAGAAGTCCAGTGCTTTGTTCTCTTTGACAGCCACCTTGTTTGTAGTGGGATGGGGAGAAATCCATGGGTTAGAGGGAGAAGAAAGCCAAGCTTCTGCTAGGGATGGTCTTCCCTCCCTCTAACCCATGGATCTCTCCCCACCCTGGTGCAAACGAGGCGGCTGTCAAAGAGAATGAAGCATGGGGCTTCTTCCAATAGACGAATCCTCCGCTCCGGCAAAGGAAGTGGGTGGGTGGGGCAAGCATGGTGCAGAAAGGCAGGGCAAGAGAGTGAGAAAGCAGTGACCGGACAGGCAGGGTGAGTCAGCGAGTGAGTGGCGAGTGGGGGCAGACCAGGGGAGGGATCGTACTGGTACAGTGGCTTCTGGCTCTAACAGTATGCAAACGTACACCTGATTTCCGCTACCAATCCAGTCTGATAGGAACCCACCACTGCTGCCATCCCAAGCACCCCTATGCTGATAGCCCCAACTTTATGTTGGGAAATCTGACTCCCATAAAGCAGTCAAGATGGAATGAGGAAAATGTGAAGTGAGCAAAAACTGTGTAACTGCCTATCTTTATAGGCAGACCTAGTCCCATTTAAAGAGCACTAAAACAACCTCTCTAATCAGTTTCAAAAAGGAAATAAAACAAGCTGTGAGCAATGAGATGTGGGGGAACATACTGGAGAAAACCACAGTGGGGGAAATATGTTTACCACTTATTTTCTTCATATTATCACAGACCCCCGCACCCTAGCAGGCCTGGATGAAGCCTCTGGGCTCTTCAAATTTGCCACCAATGTAGCAGCGAATCTACGAATTACAGGAATGACAGTCTTTTTTTTATGTCTTGCACAATAATATTGAGCACTTTCTTGTATCACTTGGTCCCTCATGGATTCTGTAGGTGAAACTGTGAGTCTGCCACCATTCTACACACTGCCAATTTACCACCAATGCTTCCCATAGCCATCCTGCCACCATTACTAAAATACAGCCAAGGCAACCCAGATTCAGCTGCTCCTTCTCATTGCTCATGTCTGATTTTAATTTTTACTGATACCACTCAAACAGTGATGCACCTTCTCTGCAATGGTACAATGGTACAAATTCTGAAAATTGTAAGCCTTGCAATGGGGTGGCTGTGAGGAATTAGAGATGAGAGCGGCTTAGAAGATGTATAGAACTGCTACGCTACCCATTGCAACATTTTGGTGGGTGATTTCATATCCTACAGATTACCAAAGTATAATACTTACATTTCTAGCAACACTCAGTCACACAAATAATGCAACAATGTTCCAAATATTATTAAAAAGCATAATTTAGGCAAGACTAGCACCAAACTGGGGTACCCACTCAGGAAAGGCTCCTTAATAGTGGTAGCAATCAGGAAACGTACTCATGCATGGCAACATCTCTGCTCCATGTCCTTTACCTTGAGAGTGATAAACATAGCCGTAGTGGCAGCATCAACCCAACCCAACTAATTGGTTTCAACACCTGCTACTATGCTGCTGGTGTTGGGATTTACCACTCTGATTTCAACACAGGGCTCTGAGGTTATGCTGTGGAACTGTTACTGACATGTCCAGCCGTTTGAGAGTCCAATGTGCTTGCTATTTTCTGAACTGAGCTTCCCATCAAGATATTATTCCCTTCCCTCCCCAAATCTGAAGAGTGCCATCTTACCTCAGTTGCTAAGAAGGCATCCACCTCATTGTGGAAGGTATCAAAAAGAAGGCTCAGGGCCTGCCTATAGGAAGAAGCAACAACGGACAGGTAAGAATAGAAAATGGAAAAAAGTTTGTTTCGTGTGGAGGATTGTTTTATGTCAAGTCAAAGCCTACATGCACACTTCTAGCTCAGAACTGTTTGTCCTGATTAGCAATTCTTCAGGTTTTCAGTCATGAGTTTTTCCCAGCCATATTTAGAGCTGTCAAGGTTGAACATGGAACATTTTCATGCTAACCATGTGTCCTACCAGTGAGATGCAGTCTTTCCCCATATGGCCTGCAAAAAATGGCTGGTCCACATTAAGAACTCAGGTAGTGCTATGTCTCTTTATGTGTCTTTTTGTCATTTAATATTAGACTAGACAGTCCACAGAAGTTCTATTTGTGCTAAGTTTCTCTACCAACTACACTGCAGTTTCATTCATATATTTTTACCTGGTGATGGTCTGCTTGATTGGCCTCTCTTGGAGATGAACATAGTGGTTGAGTGTGGAAGGGCTTTGGTCATCATTCACCTACATTAAGAAAAGCAGTTGCTCAACAATACTTGACGTCTCTCTATTACACCTGTGTTATTGTTCGATAATGAACCAAGCTATAAATCTCTGTCTTGGGCCAACCAGGTGATGCCATCAAGATTCTTATCCAATGCCATGAGTGTGTTGGGGTTTGGATTAAGACTTCTGCTTCATCCTGGCAAGGCCAAGAGTTTTAAAGCTTCCGACCACTAACCCTCCCCACAAGGATCCAGAGATTTTCCATCTGCATGGGGAAACATTTAGACAGTGTGCAACTTAGGGCTCCTCCTTCGCTCATATCTCTTGCTTGAAGAATCAATGGTAGGCATGTCTAGGAGGACATCCTTACAAGTTCATTGTGTGCCAATTTCACCCATTCCTGGATCAGGAGGCTTTGCTCACAGTGACTCAAACCTTAATCAACTCCCATTTGGATTACTGTAATGCACTCTGGGCCTGAAAGGCATTCAGAAGCTGCAGCTGTTGGGATTTCTTTTTAGGCCTATATAGCACCACTGCACTAGCTCCCAGTGGACTTTTGGGAGGTGCTGGTCATTACCTATAAAGCCTACATGGCACAGGGGCCAGGCTATTTGCAGGACAACTTGATTCCCATACTGTCTGCTTACCTCACTCATCTATCATGGAGAGCATATTTTAGGTCACTTTAATTATCTTATTGGACCCCAGAGTAAAGCTTTCTGTGTGGAAGCACCTGCTCAATGAAACAACATCCTCTGGAGATCCAGATGGCCTCAGCCCTTTTAGCTATTTGTAAGCTATTAAAGACCTGGCTGTTCCCCCAGGTAATTTGGGCCAGATGATTAGATGAGTTCTGTTGGTTTTGAGTTGGGTTGTATTAGTGACCTTGGACCTCATAGTTGTTGGTCAATTGTTTTTAACCCTTATATGCACACCCTGAGCCCTTTTTTGTAAAATAGCGGCCATATACATTGATCAATTGAATGAATGCATAAATAAATAATGTTTGGAATGTTTATTTAATTTGTATGCCGCCCCACTCCCAAGGGACTCGGGGCGGCTAACAACCAAAAGGGGGGAGGGGATGCTTTTGTAGTAATGCTTTTACTACAAAAGATATTTATATGCATAAATGCTTCCCAAGAGATAGAGCAGTGAATTTCTTTCTGGCAAAAGGATTACTTACTTATTAATTTGCAGGAACAATTTTGTTTCTAGAAAATAGTTTTTAAATTTGATTTAGGGTTTTTAGGAAGCAGAATAGACCTGTAGGACTGCCCTCTGAAAAAAGATATCTTAAGATGCTAAACAGATGATTTTCTGGTCTGTTATACAAAAATATTAAGCAGAGGGTTCACTTCTGAGCATTTAATTTTTACATACATAGGGCTACACTTTTATACATCACTATTGGCTTGTTAACATTCTGTTTATTAAAGCTGTTGTCCTGAAATTATACCACTGATAACTTTTCTTATGTTAGGGAGATGCAATTTGTCCAACACAAAATATCACTGTAGCAGTTGCAATGCAAGGCACACTTTAATTGCAGCTGTATAAGTATAAAATGAAGCTATTAGCTCTAACAAGTGTTCTGCATAAACAGAAACAGACAGGTGTGATTGTTGTTCTCACTTCCCAGGTATCGGCACATTTGATCAAAGTCATACTTGTACCAGAGAGGTATTCTACATTGCCTGTTTTTAAAATGCTACACTTTGCCTCCCACTGTTTAGAGCTGTTGGACAGGATGAAATGAAAGAGCTGGCCCACAACTGACATCAACCCACTGTTCACATCTACCAGGAGGGCATTTAAACAGGAGTTAAATCAGGCATTTAAACAGGAGTCAAGCTGCCAGATGCCAGAATTACTATGATGATTAATAATTGTGAATTGCATCTGATGACTTCAGGGGAAATGTTAATAATATCACCGGATATTGTGCAGGGCTGAACTTTGGGTATTATCCTGGGCAGATTTTTTTGGTGGAGGGAATCTTTCAATCAATCAATCAATCAATTAGACCTTTATTCTCAATGCACAGCATGTGTATAAGGAAATTGAATAAGTCTTCCTTGGTGCAGCCGAGCCAACAACACAGAATACGTCTCAATAAACCAATAAGTAAAAAGAAATCCCTAAACCCATAAGTAATAAACTAACACACATATCCTCATACATACATATATGTATATACTATTATATTACACTGGTATATACTTTGCACGTTACTCTGACACTGCAAGTCTATCACATTAAGCCTGATTGTGGTGTTACGTTGCCTTTAGAAGTCTGACAGCTCATGGATAAAAGCTATTTTTCAGTCTATTCGGCTGGCTGTGCTTCTGGCTATCTCCTGCCCGATGGTAAGAGAATAAAGAAATACTGTCCAGGGTATGAATTGTCCCTGAGGATTTTTCTCATTTTGCTGAGACAGCTTATCTTTGCTAAGATATACGTGAAGACTCTCAGACAATTAGCATCACTTTTTAGGATATATTTTATTAAAATGTAGGCATTATACTTTTGGTATAATCATTTTAATCTCAGATACTTCTAAGGACATAAATAAGAGTCTAAGACACTAGAGAGCATGTTGTTACCTTCTAGCATTAGACCAGGGGTGTCGAACTGGTGGCCTGAGGGCCAGATGCGTCACATGCAGGCCATGCCCACCCCAGCTCCACGAATGGGAAAAACATCGCGAAACATCACATGATGGCAATGTGATGTGTTGAGCTTGACACCCATGCATTAGACATATGCTAAATCTTACTATTCCTCTTTAACAATAATTATGAATACAATCCTCAACTAAAGATTTACAACTAGACCAGCAACAAATGCTGCTCCATTGATAATTATGGATTAAAAACAAACAATGCAACAATTTTGTTAGACTCTGTTTTCATGTTTACATGTCAGGCATTTACCGTCCTAGCCAGGTCACTGCGAACAGCTTTCCTGTTCATCAGCTGCAACCGGATGTCTATGTCAAACTTCCTGCAGTTTTGAATATATTCATGATTTCCTAGTGGATGTTTGCTGGAATGAGACAAATAAATATAGAAAATGTAAGTAAAGGACTTTTTCCACTGTATATTACTGAGATTATTCCAATAGCAAAGATTTCTAAAATTCCTATTACCCAGATATACAGTGGTCTACACATAAGTGTCAGATACAGGTCATGATATCATTGTGCAAATTTTGACATGAGTTATGTACAGTAATTTCTGATTGTAATGGAACACAACTGATATAAATGACATAATCCATGTTGCTTCTGCAATAATGTAATGATGCATCTAATTTCACTTGCCTCCTCCTGCCCCATCTCCACATCCCCTGGGCACTCATGATTCTGTATATAATGCAGAACAAGGATATTCTACCTTTGCAACTGCTTAGCTTAGAAACAATGAATAAATCACGCACTTGGTTATACAAGACTTTATGCTTCAGTTCTCTTCCCCAAGAGAGCTATTTGCAAATTCAATCATTATTTTTATGTATGTATACTCTTTCTCTCCCTCCCTCTCTCCCTCCCCCCCTCTCTCTCTCACACACACACACAGTTTTTCATTGTCT
Source organism: Thamnophis sirtalis (assembly GCF_051295495.1). Lineage (NCBI taxonomy): Eukaryota > Metazoa > Chordata > Lepidosauria > Squamata > Natricidae > Thamnophis > Thamnophis sirtalis. The sequence goes on from NW_028261387.1 coordinate 51,587,770, forward strand.
AGTAGAAAACATAGCAGTTAAAACTTATGATTTAAAAAGGAAAGAGATTGATTTAATTTTTGTAGTACATGATTTAAAATAAAGAAAAAACAATAACCTAACAGAAAAAGGAACATGAAACCAAAGATAACCATACCACAATTTCCCTGAAGCTTGTATCTACTAAAATAATTTGAGATTCAAATGTTTCTGCTAAACCCCAGATGCTATAAAGTCTTGGAAACAGATGTTTGGGTTTCTGCTTGCATCAGAATGAAGACTACTAAATGCAACTCCCTATTGTTCTATTGACCTATGTTCAAGATCGAACCAAGTCGTTTTGCTGACTGAGAGAAAAGACAAGAAGAGGAATGAGATACCTGCTTTGTATAAAAACAACAGAATGGTCAAAGACAACAGGTTAATTTAGAAGGCCTGGGACAGGCTATGAGGCTTGTGCAGTTTCTCCTCTAGAAAAATGAATGGTTAGAAGGGCTCAGGAGGAAAGGGGCAGTCACCTCATAGTAGTTGGAACAGGACGTCTGGCCCTTTTACCTGCTAGACTAAAAGGAAAAGTTAGGACTTATCTCTCTCCACCCTACATCCTGGCTTGCCCATCCAGCACAGCTGTCATTACAAAAAAGTGATTGTCAGGGGACAGAGAGGGGGGAGGGAGGGACAGAAAGAGAGGGTTTGTTGCTTTTAAAGTGGAGAAAGAAAAGCAGAGTAAAACAAAACTTCAAAGTCTGGGAAAAGAAGGTTTTTAAAAAGTAAGATTTGCTAGCAGAATAGTATTTCCTTTTAAGGAAGTGCTACAACAGACTTGAAAGAAACATTCGTTTGATATACTGGCAATTTGCAACACTTAATTCACTGATTGCTTTAAAAGGTTTTTTTTATTTTAATTGCATCATATAATCCTTTGTTCTTGGATATAGTGAATTAGAACTCAACTAATGATTAAGTATATAATTCTAGACTGGCCATCTATCATCCAAGGGCTGGAAGGGAGGCACCAGGGGCTTTTGATCCTTTCTTTTTGCCTTGTTCCATTGCTACTTTGTCCCACAATCATTTTGCATCCTACAGAAGCAAGGAGATGATCTATTGTAAGACGTGAGCATCCAAACATGTTCTCCCTCAATTTTTTTTAAAATCATTTGCGGAAGTAATAAAGAACTGCTACAACCCATTGATGAATAAAAGACAATAGTGTTTCAGCATATGCTTTTCATGACAAATATGATTTCCTTTATTTATCCAATTTTAAGGACAACTGATGGGAAGGCCAAAAGTATACCTTTAGACCAGTTTAATTAAAAGGGCTCCCAAAGAGCAGGGTGGAATCATAAAATATAAGAGGTAATGTGAAAGACTTCCTGCCAGAGATTCAAGTTAAATATTGCTAATCAGAGCAAGCCAAATGACAAGGAAACCTATCTGCTATTAGGGAGATTTCTATATTCCAGATTCTAAGCTCTTTCCCAATTATCCAAATACAGGTACTCCTCAACTTACAACTGGTTGTTTAACTACCACTTGAAGTTACGATGGATTTTTTTAAAAAGCTATTTATAACCCAGCCTTGAAATGATTACTTTCACCTTCCCATCTCCCATGGTCAAGTGATTGCATTTTGGGCACTTGGCAACTGCCTCACATTTACGAATGATTGCAGTGTACTGTGGTAATGTGTTCTGTGATTTGTGACATTTTTTTGCCATTTTCAGACAGAAAATGCCTACTGGATATGCTGGATTTCTTTAACAATCACATACTGTGGTACCTTGGTACTCAACTGCTTTGAAACTCATTGGATTTGGTACTTAATGTATTTTGATGAGAAAATTTTGTCCCTGTATTTATAGTTTATTTCATACTTAGCACACAAGCTAATACTTATAGGTGTCATCTGCCTTGTGACTCTCTCATATTATAGCTTATGGGAAACATTTGTTTCATTGTTTTTGGTATTTATAATGCCTCCCCAAACCGATTAACAATGAGTTCCAAGGTACCACTGGAATTCACTTTAATGATTGGTGACTTGCTTGCAAAATGGTCATAAATCTTGTGTGGTCACATGATGTCTCAAGTTAGGAGCACAATGATTTATAACTGAAATCCCAAGCTCCTTTATAGTTTTAAGTCAAGGACAATCTATAATTAGCAGCTAATCAATTGCAAATCTAGTTTAGTCTCATGAATATTTGCTTTTTAATAATAATGGGGAAATGATGGAATATAGAATCTGATAGGAAGCATTAGTATATATTACAAAATCTAATTTTACATATATTTTGGTCCATTCTACCTGAAGATACCCTTGCCTTTAATACTACTAACACTGGAAGGTATAAGACAAAAATTATCCCTCACAGGCCAAACTGAATTATTAGCTTTCTCTACCGATTTTAACCAAAAAAAGAGGAAAAGATACAAGATGTTGACATTTGAACCACCACACTTTAAGTTCTTGCAGGTAACAAACAAACAGAAACAAACAAAAGAAGCATTCCTTTTATTTCCAAGAAGAGCAAGATATGCAGATTGATTTTATTTTAGGGAAACCTCATTCCTTCATGTCAGGCTATGCAGAATGCTAACTGAGTAGGCCTTATGTGGGGGAAAGCACCACAAGTTAGATTTAAGCAACATTAAATTGTGAACTAGAACAGTTACATAGATTTATGGAAACAGGCATGATGTTTGAGTTATGATGCCTTTAATTTCTATCCCCTTTTTCTTTTCATCATTAACAAAATATTTGCTTAAAAGCTGGTAAAGAAAGTTGTCAGTTTCCCAGAGTTCTCCTCAAGCTTTCAAAAAATGCATTTTATAAAAGCCAAACGGAAATTCAGAAACTTTGTCACTTAAAAAAATGAAGAGATTAATATTTGTCTAGAACACAGAGGTGTCAAACTCGCATCATCACGGCAGTATTACGTGACGTATCGGGACTTCTCCCCCCCTTCGCTAAACTGGGCATGAGCGTGGCCAATGCTCCTCTGGCCCGTGGGCTGGGAGTTTGACCGTCCTGATTTAGAATGTATTTTCAGAATAAACATCCTATTCTCTCACTTATCTTTCAATGTTGCTATAATGGATTTTATAAAATGATGGCAAAATTTTGAACATACACAAGGGCACATGCTTAAATACCTAAAAATAACAAAAATTCTTCCATTTTGTCCGAGTTTGTCATTGGCATACTCAAAAGTGGTATATGCTACAGCATTTCTGCTTTGAGTATAAAAGCAATTTATTGGTAATTGCTGAGTCAGCAAGAGAAACTACAAAATTGTTGCAAAGCTTTAAAACTGCAGCAAAGTTACTCTGGGACAGCTGTCTGAAAGAACAGATCAGCTATTCAGAAAACCAGTTTATGACCAAAGCCTTTATTCCTCCATATAGCAGGTGTGTATTACTTAGATCTAGCTGGGCTCAAGGGATAGAGGGTGCCTATCATCCAAGGCTGGATGGGAATGATGGGAGGGTTGCTAATTGTTTTTTTTTGGGGGGGGGGATGGGAGAGACTGAAGGTTGTTTGGGGTGCTCCCCTGCAGATAGCTAGGTGTTAGCAACTTTGTCTCCTATGAGTGTTGCTTGGCAGTCCAGTTCAGGGCAACCCAATCTCCATTGGGTGAAGAAGAGGAGCTGGGAGAGCACTTCCAGGATTGCTGTGAAGATTATTCTCAATACCTGGTGGATAAAATCATTTGAATTCACTCCAAAGTGGATTCCAGCTGGGAAAGACCTATGGAGTTGACTAAGCCTCAGGCCTGTGATATAAGCTGGGATTGGTGCAATTTGGGTGTCCCCCCCCCTCCCGGACTTGCTGATAGAGCATGTGCAGTTGTGGCCAGAAAGGTCTTTGTACAACTTTGTCTTTTGCACAAATTGCAGCCATTTCTGGGCCAGGCGAATGTGTGTTTGTTCATTTGGTCAAGAATGCAGTAGTAGAGGTAATCATGTATGTTCCTCGTTACAACTTCATCACAGATTCAAGTGGCTTGCAATAGACCTCTGGGTACAATTCAAGGTGCTAGTCCCCACCAATAAAGAATACAAGAATATAAGGTGGTGTACTCCAGGCCTTTTCAATGTGACATTATCATCTTAGAAGACCTTGGAGGTATCTTTTCTGGGTGGGGCCTTTCACTTTTGGAACAATCTGCTCCCTGGGATCCCAAACCTGCAAGTCTTTAAAAAAGGAAATTAAGATATCTTTCTCCATATTTTGGGGTCTGGATGAGCCAAGTCCCAATAGTTGGGTTGTAGCATATTTTAGTCTGCTGCCATTTCATAATTTTAGTTTGTTTTAAATGTACTCTATTTTGTTGATGACCTTTTCTTAGCTGTGCAGTCACTTTGAGTTAGTGGCCGCATAAATATTGAAAATAAAATGAATGAATATATGCCACCTTCAAGCAGAGCTTTTCTGAATCAAATGAACCAGTATCTAGAATCTAGTTTATCATTTGTCTGAACAATAAAATAATCAGGTCATCTATTTCCACTGAGACTTGATAGCATGTAGAAACCCTATGTTGTTCTTTGTGTTATAATTTGCATTTGGTTTGGCCATCAATACCATATATTACTGTAACAAAAAAAGTCTACCGTGTTTCCCCAAAAATAAGACAGGGTCTTATTTTCTTTTGACCCCCTGAAATAAGCGATTGGCCTTATTTTCAGGGAGGTCTTATTATTTTTTGAGGTGCAGGAGGCGTAGTCACCTCATGGCTGCTGCTATGTTGCAATATTTTTGGGGAGGGCTTATTTTCAGGGGAGGGCTTATTTTAGTGCATGCGCTCAAAAGCCCGATCAGGGAGATCTTATTTTCAGGGAAACAGGGTATTATATAGGTTGAAATACAAGAAAAGCAAAAATCATTTAGAGCAGAGATGGATTGCCAGGTACCAGTCTTTTAAAATTATTATTTTATTATCAGTATTTGAGAGGATATTCAAAGTGGATGTAATTTAGGGGGCTTTCTTTCCCTCCCATTATTGGGGAGAATTTGTACATTCCAAGCCATCTCCCTTTCTTATTAAATATACTTGACATTCAGAATAACTTTTTTTCCATTGTTTTATATTATTTCCTGCCCAAAATCAGCAGGAAATTCTGTCTCTGATAATTTCTAATGTATTTGCAGCAGCAGGATCTACCAGGATGTGGGAATTATAGTTCAGGGGTCACATGACAGTGAAGACTTCCTTTCGTTCACTCTTTCCTATACATTTCTGTGCCAATGACAGAGAGTCTACATGGCATTTCTCTGGTTAAAGAAAATGCTCAATATGCACTTCTCCATTCAGTGAGCAAGTATTTTGTCACCAGAATGCTTGCTTACCCTGCTCTGCAGCAAGAAGGGAAATATTTATTTGTACCTTATTGTTGGTGCTTCCTTTCTTTTGAAAACTCAAGACCTTTTGATATAATCAACCATAATATTTTTCTAAACCACTACTAAACTTCTATATGAGTGGGTGAAATTATCCAGCAAATTGGGATGCATTATCATCAGTATGCTAATGATAATTAACTTTATATTGTCCTTAGGTTATAGAGAAGATTGTTGGATGCTTGAGTCCATCAGGATCTGGATGGGACAGACCTGATTGAACCTGTGTTCCCACACAAGAGGCACTATTTGTCTACTAAGGTCTTCCATCAACATAAGTATTAACTCAGAGTAGGCAGAAATTACTCTTGATAGAGCGAATTCATGACTTTCATGAATTCATGAAAGATCCAGGATCTTTCTGGATTCATGGCTCTAGTGCAACCAGTAGGAACTGTGACTTTCAGTTGGTACATTAACTGCAGCCTTGCAAGGCACAAGAAGATCATCTAACAAAAACTCATGCCTTTATTACCATGCATATTGCCCTTGTGCTAACTGGAACCAGACTGTGGATGTCCCTTTGCTACAGGCACTGTATCGTCTAGGCTTAATTTAATGTGCAATATAAAACTATTTATGGCTTGGGCCCTAGGTATCCACATGACCACTTGGACCAAGGAGTGTCAATCCAGCCTATCAGGTCGTTTAGGGGAAAACTACTCTTATGTCCTACTTTTAGGAGAGAAAGGGAGTTGGGCCAGGAGTTTCAGCTTTGTAGTACCAGTAACTGGTCCTATAGAACAGTTCCCTGTGGAAACCAAGCAGCCTCCCTCCTGATTGCATTGAGAAAGATGCAGAAAACAAAACTGCTATGGAGAGCATTTTAAGTACACTGAACCATTTCAGTGGTATTTTGACCTCTTTTATTACTAAGCTGCTATTTTATCATTATGTTCTTTTAATTTTATGCTGATCTTACTCCCACTGTGGGTTCTTTAAGCATACCATGTTAATCCCTAAAAATCATTTGACTAAGGGAAGATAGAAATGTTGTAATACATAAATAAATAATGGGTTGACCCACATCATAGGGCTGATTATCACTACAGTTGCAACTCTCATCTAAGCAGGTCAAAACAGCATTAGGGTGAAATACATGTGAACCATTGCTGTTATCTATTGTCAGTTTTGCTAATCCTTCTCCAGGTTATATTAGGCAGTGAGAACAAAATTAAAGCTAAGCAAAACATTCTAGAGAAAGAGCTTAGGGGAAAAAAAGAGGTTTTCTAAGGCTCATTTGGGGCATGGTTAATAGACCAGGGCATTTGCACACCAGCTCATCAAAGCTATTTCCATGTGGATGGAAGGGCAACAAGGAACTCCTGCTCTCTTCATCCGGCACTCAGTGTCCTGCCAAGGAGGCGGATGTGGGGCAGGGCAGAGAAGGGGCAAGGCAGCTCATTTCAATGTGCACGGGCACACAAGCACACACAGCGGTATAGGAGCAGCTTTTACAGGCTATACACACATTTGAGCTTTGACTGATTGTTTAATCTCCCTAAAAAAACCACTGAGCATTTGTACGTTTATTAGTATTCAAGGAACACCCACAAAGCACAGATTAATGTGCTCGACCTTCAAAACAGGGACAATAAATAGCAGTCTATAGCTGACATGGTTTAGTCTTCAAATGCAAAAGCTGCACTTTTTTTCTTTTTTGACAGAGGCACAAGGCAACACGCATGGGAAAGATTCTGTGAGGTGGTGTTTAGAAAGAAAGATGGAAGGATACCTTCCCTGCAGGCTAACAAAGCTGTCCTTGTATACAAGGACAATGGACAGCAGTTTCCCTCGCATTAAGCAGAGGAGAAAATATCAACCCTCTTATAAGAAAATCACAATGTACCAAGTGAGTAATGGTTTGTGCATTGCCATTTGTAAAATAGAAAGCAAAATTCACTGTTCAAATTGCCATTGATAATGGATACATCTCAACATTATTTGCATATCTGAGTAAAACAAACATTCAACAAAATGGGATTAAAAAGGTCATTTAAGCCACTTCTCCATAATCTGGTACTCTGCTTCGCTGAAGTGCATTTTCCATTATTCTAAACAGCATGATTATTGGTCATGCTGACTGGGAGATGGGGTTTGTAAATCCAGTATTGCGCAAAACATCAAACTGAAAAAGGCTAGTCTAGGAAAAATGAATTAGAGTTCCAAATCTGTAAGAAGGGAAAGAATAAAATAAACATCTGAGAAAGAACAGTAAGGGAGCAATGCTATTATCAGACAGGCATTATATGTGATCCTAGAACTACTGTAAACAGAGATTTGAATTTAGCTAATCTCTTTAGTCTCAGTCTAATTCATAGTCATCTAATGGCTTTTGCCACAGCAAGTATACTTTACAGCAGTTTCCCCCAACTATTCCTTCCTAAAATGATGGGACCACAAATCCTACCATTCTCAGCCAATAAAGCAGAAGCTGACTGGGAATTCTGGGAAGTGTAGTTTCAACACATCTGGAAGACATATGTTGGTGAAAGCAGCTTGTTTCTTCCCCTCCTTTATGTTATGGATTCCAATAATAAAAAAGGCCTTTTCCTTTCCATAAATACAGTGCCAGATTTTGCTGGAAGGAGAATCAAAACAAAACAAGAGGCGCCTGTGGGTTCTAGGTTGGCAGTGTCATTTTTTTCTTCTTCTGATGCAAATCTCTTGCTTCTGCTTTTAATTAAGTGATGTTACATAAAAGGAAATATTTTCCCCCTTGCTTATAGTTTATTACATCTCTACCATGTAAAAATAGTATTTTAAAATCCTAGTAAGAAATCATTGGGAAAGTTATTATTATTATTCCTTTGGCTTAAAGTCCAGGACACTCTTCCATTCCTCTACACTGGCTCTCTCGATTCATTTTACAAGAAGCTTTAGTATTGATAGCAGTTATGAGGTATTTCCAATACTCAAAATGCATATTGAAAGGTGTTAATGCACCAAGTGATTCCCAAAGAGATAGATTGAGATCTCTGAGCCATTTAGGCACAATATGTGCATGCATCCACTTACTGCCTTTCACCAATGAAGAGAAAACCAGGCTGTAGTTTGAATCATGCTGATGGTTGCAGGCTTCCACAAGAATGCATTTAAACAATGGTCAGAGTTACCCATAATTGCAGAATTTGGGAGGTTTGTTTCTTTTTAATGCATATGCTCTCTGTCTCTCTGACGTATTGAATGGTTCTCTGCTAAGACCTCTGTGGTTTTAAAGACCATTCCTTAATAAGCTGCTGTCCGTAATAATCAGTTTGCTCTTGCCAGGCTGCATACTCAGCCGCTGTAACTGGACCACAAGCTCTTAAGTTTAAAACTACAAGGTTACTCTAAATGTCTCAGTGTATAAATGAGTAATTTGTCTGATTGGAAATACAGCACACCATGGTCAAGAAGGACTGAAGATCACTTCAAATGGTCTACTGAGTATTTGGAATACTAGCTCCTAGTTAGTTGACTGACTGTTCACCAATCAGGATGTTTATTGATTTTCCCTTGAAAACATATCGCATTTTCATTATTCCATGTATTTAAAAATGACATAATTCCAATGAAATTAAAAAGAGAAACGATTTTTGTTGTTCAAAAACAAAATGTAAAAGGAGATATCCATGCCTCCTTTTGATTTTATCAATCCAATTTATCAATCAAAACATGTTAGAAATAAAACCAGGAAACCAGAAAAAAAGATTTGAGTAGTTCTCAGCTTATACATCTTCAGCATCATTAACTATCCCTTGACTATTCTTGTTAACTACTTGTCAACAAATTGCCAACGTGTCCTGGATCATGGAGAAAGCTATGGAATTCCAAAAAACATCTACTTCTGCTTCATTGGCTATGCTAAAGCCTTTGATTGTGTGGATCACAACAAATTGTGCCAAGTTCTTAAAGAGATGGGAGTACCAGACCATCCTATTTTTCTCTTCAGAAACCTATACGCGGGTCAAGAAGCAATAGTGAGAATTGGACATGGAACCACTGATTGGTTCAAAATTGGGAAAGAAGTCCGGCAAGGCTGTATACTGTCACCATGACTATTTAATTTATATGCAGAGCACATCATGAGAAAGGCAGGGCTAGAGGAATCAAAAGTTGGAATTAAGATTGCTGACAGAAATATCAACAACCTCAGATATGTAGATGATACCACTCTAATGGCATAAAGTGGAGAGGAACTAAAAAGCCTCTTGATGCGAGTGAAGAAGGAGAATGCAAAAGTTGGCTTGAAACTCAACATTAAGAAAACTAAGATCATGGCATCCAGCTCTCTCAATTCCTGGCTAATAGATGGGGAAGAAATGGAGGTAGTGACAGATTTTATTTTCTTGGGCTCCAAGATCACTGCAGATAGGGACTGCAGCCAAGAAATTAAAAGACGCTTCTTCCTGGGGAGGAAAGCTGTGGGAAATCTAGACAGCATACTAAAAAGCAGAGACATCACTTGACAACAAAAGTGCATATCATCAAGGCTATGGTTTTCCCAGTTGCAATGTATGGCTGTGAAAGTTGGACCATAAGAAAAGCCAAGTGCCAAAGAATTGAGGCCTTTAAACTATGGTGCTGGAGAAAATTCCTGTGAATCCCTTGGATCGCAAGATAATCAAACCAGTGAGTCCTAGAAGACATCAACCCTGACTGCTTTTTAGAAGACCAGATCCTGAAGATGAAACTCAAATACTTTGGCCACATAATGAGAAGGAAGGACTTACTGGAGAAGAACCTATGTAATGCTGGGAAACACTGAGGACAAAAGAAGAATGGGAAGACAGAGAATGAGGTGGATGGATGGAATCACCAAAGCAGTGGAAATGAGCTTAAATGCACTCCAGAGGATGGTAGAGGACAGGAAGGCCTGGAGGAACATTGTCCATGATGGGTTGGACATGACTTTGCAACTAACAACAAAAATCCTTGTCAATGGACATGTTGTCAACCATGAAGTGGACTTGGCTAAGGCCACCTTGGAGGCTTCATGGTTGCCACACAACAGAGGACAGGCGGGGGAGGGGGGATAGTTAGATGGGGTTTTGTACCCAAAACAATAAAGCTTTCCTGTGGTAACCAGGGACGTTCGCATAGGTGGCTGACCAGAGGAGTAGTGAAGTAACCAAGCAACCAGCCAGCAACTGGATTGGACAGCGTGACTAGTAACTTGGGGGAAAGGGGAAACTTTTACTTTTTAATTAGAAGAAAGCCGTGGGAACTTTAGAGTCGACTTTTACCAGTTGTGCCAATATGATGTTTCCAATAAACTGTTCTTTAAGGAACTTGCCTGCCTCAGAGTACTTCTTTCTAATGGGAACATTATTTGGAACAATGACACATACAAAAAAAAATTAGGATAGCCCCAGTTTTTAGCTATAATTATTTAATTGCAAAGAAAAAATTACAGATTTCCCACATATTACAAGAATGTCCAGTTGCCTTTTGGAAAAAGCACCTTTGGACAACCATAACCTGGATAAGAATCTCCATAGACATCCCCCATATTATAGTTGGTCGAATTTTAAAATATAACCTGAAGGTGATTTTCCCCCCCAAGCAACTTATTTGACTCGTACATTAATGTGTTTAAGCATCAGTGCTGTCACAGCATCTCTTGAAATAACTCTCTACTAAGCTTGCATTTCATAAACAGAGCATTAATTGTATTTTCCAAAACCAACTAATATCTCTTGCAGACCGAATCATTTTACAAAATGCAAAATTAAATATCTTCACTACAACTCTAAAGATACTAAAATAATTCCAGCATGTTCCAGGAGTATTTAACATGGAAGCTGTGTAATTTGGATTAATAGCATGGAAACACTGATCTATTTTTTTTAACAAATTCAAATTCTAGCTTTTCTATAATATGTGCAGAACTTTTAATCTTCAGAAGTCTAACACATGATTTTGTAAACTTATGCTAAGTAACTTTGAAGATCAATGGAAAAGCTGCAGCAAAGCTTTCAAATTGCCACCACTTTCTAACTCCCTTTCACCTTTGGATGCTGGCTGAATAAATTGTCTGCCAAAGGATTTCATCTCCTTGCCTGCTTCGATTTCAGTAATCCAAAAAGGCACAGAGCTGAAAACTTCCAGCAGGCAGCTCTTTAAGACAGTTGCCAGAGGTGATGGAGAGCCAAAATCCAAGCAGAATGTTCAGCTCCTGAGCAGAGAGGTAGGGTGATTATGGTGCCTCAAGGTGGGTGGGTGGAGAAGGCACTGAAGGCCTGGCACAGCCTATGCAAGTATCTCTCTACTCAGGAGCTGAAAATCCTGGATTTTGGCAGGGAAGATTTTCAGCTTTTGAGTGGAGAGACATTCCCATTAGGTCTCCTAGAGTTTCCCCCCTCCTGAGACACCCCATATTCCTCATCTGGGACACTGTCCATTTAACCACCCACAAGACTGCTTAACAATTGAAATAGGGAGTGCCAGGATTGCAGTCTCAACTGAAGCAGTCACATGATATCTTGCTTAATGACTGCTTTGCTCTATGACCAAGATTCCAGTCCCATTTGTGATTGTATGTCAAGGACCACTTGCATAGTGATATAAAACCTGTCCTCATTACTATTACTACTATTACTTGGATGATTTTAAAAGACACCACAAACAATTAGTATGGAAATCAGAATTACTAAAACAGTTAAAGCGGCAATCCTAGTCATGTAATTCTTTACTGCTCACAAGGATAAAGGATAAAAATGATAATGAAGGCAAAACAGAAATGAAAACAATAGGGCAGATGAGAATATTTTATATATCTATTCAAAACCAGATTCCACATTACAACCTAAGTTTTTATATTATCCACTCACTTTTGGAGGAATTCTTCTACACCACATATTTTGAGAACAAAATCATCCACATCAATGTCGCACAATTCATCGTGAGTGTAACACAAGGTCTGGTAAATGAGTAAGTCCACTGTGGAGGAACCTACAAGGCGGGGCAAGAGGGAGGAAAGGAAAGAGTAGTCAGCATTGATTTCCAAGGCAAAAAATCCATGGAATTCTTCATACCTATCAAGCGTAGTTATTCCAGTAGATTCATTTCTTTGGACAACAATGAAGGATTCATGCCATTTTAATCACGGGAATGCAAGCTGATGCCAATAAAACATATAAAAAGATAAAGTAATTTGTCCATAATCCAGCCATGGTTATTTATCCATGGTTCTTGACAATATTATGGAAATAATTTCCTGTTGTTGCTCTTCTAACTAACAGCTTGGAATTTCCAGGTGGCTCTCAATCCAAATGCTTATCAGGACTAACTTGGCTTAATTGTTTAGATCAACCAAGATCACTAGATGCTACAATTTACCAAGGCAACAAAGCATCTATTCCTTCCAACCGATGTAGTATCCAACTAAAGATGCTACCTATGTTTATTTTATATTCTTTTCAGTGGAGTCATAAATGCAGTCAAAAGACCACAGTATCCAAGTAATAACAACAAAAATCATAAATTCTAAAAAGTAGAATAACAACAAATAATTTGATGCAGTTTTCTGTAGAGATAGTTATTCTAGAATGTTTCAGATATTCCGGACTTTAGTTCCCATTTTTTGTGGTATTTACAGAAGTTATAATCATAGATACCCATGGTGTGGGCAACAGGAAATAAGTGATGAATGGTTATAATTCATTACATCTAAATAGCAGCAACTTGGAAGAATCTGGCATAAATCTTCAAAGTATAAATTGGGATCTACAAAAGGTTCCAGACTTAAAAAAACAAACCACCCAGATTTCAGCAGTTAGATGACATTATTTTTCCTAAAAACAATAAAGGAAAAGAGGAAGAGGGTTAATTTGATGAGACAAGAAATACTGAATAGTCAAATCTGTCCAATTTATAAGCATTTATATGTATTCTAAATTAGTTTAAATTTGACGCTTCTTATCTGAAAGCTGGAAATGTTAGTTTGACATGGGTCCTAACAATACTTTCCCGCTGGGGGAAAAAACAGTGTTCCCAGAAGATAAGGCATGAATCATAAACTAATATGTCTGCAGGATAAAAATATCCTGAGAAATTCAGAAAGAAAATAAAACACATTTACATTATGAAATGGAAATGGATCCCATTGCATCAGATGATTTCAGTTCATATTCTTGCCTTTAAAAGATGAAAATTATTGCCCTTGAAAAGTCTGAAATATATGGATCACCAAAAAAAAAAAAAAAGAACAAAGAATCCTTTTCAAGTAGAAAAAAGGATCACTCCATTAAAATTGACTTTATTGGAAAACATGGTTCTTCACATTCAGAGAATGGCTAATTAATGTATTGAGTTAAAAGGGAGAAAAGTATCAGTGTAGGACTAAATTCATCCAAATACATATCATCCCAATTAAAAAATGTGTTCAAATGAACTATATATGCAAGAATCAGAGTGTCTCTCCATATAGCCTTATAATGCAATCAGGCCAAAAACTCCAAATGAATGAATTAAGAAAGCCAAGTAATAACTTATAAAACATTAGATAGATTTTGGATTATTCAAACGGAAAATATCTATTATAAAATTCTATCCTCAGCAATTCCAAATTAAATACTGTAATAGTATAATCGATAAGTGAAGTATATTTTAATGTGCAGAGATTTTGTAATTAGCAAAAACAATCTGATTTTTTTTTTAGTTTAACCAGATCAATCCAAAGTAACTGTATAAGTCTTGGCTTCATTAAATCAAAGAATGATATAAGTAGATAAATATAAATCTGTTGAAGCACGGTCAAGGCTATGATCACTACTGGCACAGAATGAAGAAAATTCCTAGGAGAAGCCAAAAACTTACAGTCACAAGTGAATGTGAGAGGTTCTTGTAGACTATCATAAACTACGGTCACCTTCAAGCTAATCCCATGGCCAAGATGTTCAGGGCCGAGATTGACAGTGCTCCAGACATAACCTGTGAGGGAGTAATCCTTGGTACTATAGCCAGATCTCAATCTGTGGACAAGACAAAATGGGTACAATTAGTATATACATTACTATAATTACTATAATTATATGTCATGCTGATAGGCTTTTGTGTTTTTTTTCTTCTCTTCATCTTAAGATTTAATTTTCTCATTTGTTCCACACTTTTAATGATGTTAAAACTTTGCTAAATTGGGTTTTCACATTTGTTCATTTTTATCTTTTCTAAGATACTATATTTGTGTTAATACCCAGTCTGAGATTCCAATCTAAATGCACCATACATTTCCAATGCACCATGGAATCACATGAATGCCTGGAAATGGGTTAGTCCTTAAACAGTGAAATTATGGTTTGACTCAAAGTATTGAGACAATATTCCTATTTGAGGATCCGCAGACAGCACCGCCACTGGTGAGTGCTAATGTAGACTCTGTTGGTGCTAATCTAGACTAGGTGTTAGTTTTAAACATGCTGGAAAAGGATGAGAAAAACCATGGAGAGAGAGAAATGGTTACATTTTGCAAATGGATGGCAAAACAGAAACATTTTCATGCAGGTGGAACAAGTGTCTATTGGCTTGACCTCCTTCTGAAAACAGTATTTCCTATAGATTAAAACCACAAAATGAAGCTGCACTGGATTGAACTATTATGATAACTCACTGTGACACTCTTTAGTTCCCTGATTTAAAAAGGATAGAGAAATGCCTTCTCTCCTCTATCAGTCCTAGATAACTGTGGTAGGAATCACAATCTTTCCTAGGTTCATCCTATCACTTGCAGGTTAAGACACTGCTCAATGAAGATGTCACTTAAACACAATGCAACATAATCTTTAGACCAAGAGCATTTTTTTTCCTGAGCATCAAGAATTAAGCAATAAATTGGTCCAAATGGTTAGGCCATTGGTTACATGAACAAAGAAAATCACACACAAACACAATTTGCAGAAGAAATTTTAGGCAGAGGAAAGCCAAGGAAAGGCACTCTGAGGGATTATTTCTTATCCTAGACTGGTACTCACACATTAAGCATATGGCAGAATGCAGCAACCTCTTCATCTTTCTCCTCAGACACCTCAAATAGTTCATAACCGTTGGACACGGGATAATGCTGAGAAGTGCCCTGATACCAAACGTGGACAGGGAGTGGGGAGAAATAAATGAAATAAATGAAGCATCAATGAATTAACATTTTGAATATATTCCTCATTTATTTTATAAAGCAGTTAAAGATATACTAAGGAATGTGGTGGGAACAACTCTTGACTTCATATAACATAAATACAGTTATTTCCCTCTAAGTTATCAAAGGTCTTATTAACCTATAAATGTTTTTGCCATTTTTTTTCCTGGCTTAGGGATTGTGAGGACCAAAGAACTACTATGCCCAATGTCTAGTCAATATATGACTTGACTTTAGGTTTATTATTTATTTATTTATTTTTATCCAGCCTTTATTATTTTTATAAATAGCTAAAAGCAGCAAACATACTTAGTACTCTTTCCTCATCCTATTTTCCCCACAACAATAACCATGTGAGTGGATTGGGAGAGTGACTGGCCCAAAGTCACTCAGCCAAACTTACTGTATTTTTTGGAATATAAGACGCATCGGAGTATAAGACGCACCAAGATTTTGAAGAGGCAAATTTTTTTAAAAAGCTTTTGCGCTCTGCAGATCTCTCAAAAACGGCCCATTTTTTGTGAAAATGGGCCCATTTTTCCTCAAAAAATGGGCATGTATAGCCTTTAGAAGGCTTGTTGAGTGCTCCTGGGGGGAAGGCAAAATTGAACAAAAAATGGCCTGTTTTTTGCTCATTTCTGCCTTCCCCAGCCCCCAGCAGCACTCTGGAAGCCTCCTAAACGCTATGCACGGCCATTTTGGTGAAGGGGCAGGGTTTGGGGAGGCAAAAAATGCTGTATTCTGTGTATAAGACGCATCCAGATTTTCAGCCTCTTGTTTGAGGGAAAAGGGTGTGTCTTATACTCTAAGAAATATGGTATATGTCTGTAGCAAAACTGAAGATGTAGAAGGCTTGCATTTGTAATGAATTGTAAGTGCACTGTTTTGCATTTTTCAATAATGACTATTACAGAAATAAGATTTTACTATTTACTCCACGTGGTATAAGGCTTTACATTTCAGCTCAAAATTATCTTTCAGATAGGCTGGTTGGTTCTTGGGTCCGTAATTATTTCTGAATCAATATATCACAATTATTTTTATAGATTAAATAAAGATTGCACATGATATCCATCATAGGTAATTTATAGCCTTGCATTTTCAGACTCCTGCTGGATACCCTATTTTCCTGAAAATAAGACCTACCTGGATAATAAGCCCAATCGGGCTTTTGAGCGCATGCGCTAAAATAAGCCCTCCCCAAAAATATTGCAACACAGCATCAGCCATGAGGTGACCACGTTCGCCGCCTCCTGCACCTCAAAAATAATACAACCTCCCACAAAAGAAGGCCAAGTGCTTATTTCGGGGGTCAAAAGAAAAAATAAGACCCTGTCTTATTTTTGGGAAAACATGGTTTGTAAGTGGTGGGACAGAGCATACTATATAACTTTTAAATTAAAAAAATAAACCCTTCCCAAACCACATAATACTGTAACTAAAAGCCCAGCTAAGTAGAAAAATGGTTAAAGCAGGATTCTCAAAATGTTTCATTTTGTTCCTCTTTCCCAAATGTCACAGTTGGATGAGACAGAAGTAGAGATAGAAACATTTTGAATGCCAAGCTCAACCAAATGGAGTGCACACATGGGCCCAATGCTTCCATTCACTTCTTCAAAGCAAACAAAAGACCTACTGTCAGAGCAATTAACCCATTAAATAGACAGAGAAATGTGGGGAGGTGGGCACAGAATGCAACAGACACTCACTTAAACAGTTTTAATGTTCTACTGCAATTACTTTCTGGCACATCAAAATTAGAGAATTACTTACATGATCTTTGAAAGCTTCTGCCATTTTTAGATGCACAGAAAGTCAATCCCCAAAGGCTCAGAGAAGTTGTTTGTATTTATATCCTTTATGTTTCAGAGGTATTTCTCATTTATTCTTATTTCCAAAAATATGACACTGTCCACTCACAATCCCAGATAAACTAGTAAAATTACTCCCCATGACTCAGGGCTAAATAATTTTTCCCCTATTCCTCAGAATGCTGCTGTAACATACTTATTAAAAATAATGAAAAGAAAAGGCTGGCGTATATTGTACACAATATTGTGTGCTAATAGCAATTTAAGAAGATACTATTTATAAAATATCAAGCTTTTTAAACATGAATGTTCTATAATTTTGGAAACAGTAGCTCTAACAGCCAGACAGATTCCCCTTTTGATGCCGTTTTAACTGGACACTGCCTTTCCTCAGACTGTTACTCTATGGATCATGCAGTATAAATAGCTTCACTGACATACAGTCCTTCCCTCCCAAGGCAAACAGTTAATATCACTGACATATTATATCAAGCTTTGGTGCAGCCAAACATACAAGTGGGAAGTGAATCCCAGAGCCAACATTTTGACTAGAATAAGGAAGTTAAATTGTTATTTCAGTAGAGTCCTGGTCAGGGGTGGTATTCACTTACTTTTCTTACCGGTTCAAAAATATGAGAGCATGCGCTCACTTCGCTCACACGCGTCCCAGCCACGCATGCGATTGGTCTTCCGCACATGCACTTTCATTGCTCACAGCTTGTATGTATGTGCACAGCTTGAAAACGTGCCTAAATAGGATTGCACAGAGCTGGGGCGAGTGGGCAGGAAATCGAAACCCTCGATTTCCACTACTGGTTAGGGCGAACTGGTCCAAACTGACTGAATACCACCACTGATCCTAGTGAACTACCTTGCATGGATCTACATGATAAATTTTGTCTGTTTTCAGTTATACATCATAGATTGCCGAATTTTGATACTGGAAGAGTGTCTCTTAAATTTTATATTAGCTAGAATTGCAGATGGCTTGGCTGATTTATTGGAACAGATATTTTGTTCATATTCTAAGGATTGGTGCAGAAATACTATAAATTATGAGTCATACATGATACAATTCTATGACTGATTTAGAAGACTAGAAATGCAAAGGGGCCAAGCAATACATTATATTTGACACCTTTCACCATGGAAAATTTTCATTTGCTATGAATCAGAGAACAAAAAAAGGACAGTGATACAGGAAAAAAGTGATTAACTGATTCTCCCTGCTGACAAATATTCACTCTCTTTTAAAAATAGTTTTAAATAATATTGCTTTTATTACTTCTAAAAAAGAAGAATCAAACTAAATTGAATTTATAGACCTCTTATCGCCTTAAGGGGGGGGGGGCAAAGTTTAGGAATCTTCTGACCCAGAATATTCTTACTTAATTTAAAGCATAGATATATAAAACATTAAGAAGCTTATGTTATGCTCTCAACCATGTTCTGGCAGAAGGACTAAACATCCACCTTTTTGTTTACATCAAATTGTCTTACTGGATCTGCTGATATCCTCCGGTTCTTGTTGAGAGCAGCATTCTTCCATCCACCACATCTGGAGACATAAGTCCTGGGAGGGACTTGAGGAGGCATGGTTTTGCTGCGAGCAACTGGCTTCCCACTGCTTTCTTTCTCAAAAATGCTTCTGCCCTCCTTCCAACTCCAAGTGGCTTCTCTCAGAAGTTCAGTATCATAAGTGGACTTGAGATTGAGTCGAGTGATAGCGTCATTGATGCCATCATAGTCTACTGTGCTATATTGGTCTTCTTCTGAGATTCTTCGACCTAGTAATTTTCCATCAGCTCTCTCGTGAGATGAGGAGAACATGTTGATATTATTGGGTTGGGGTCCCTTGAGGGAAGCTTGATTTGCTTCAGAAGTATTCCAGATGGCAATGCGAGGTGGCAGTGGGGGAGGAGAAAGCTTCTTGGGTGACTTACCACCATTGCTGTGCTGGCAGGGTGCACTATTGAGCGGATCATTTAGGAAGTCTCCCTCTGTGCTATCAAAGATGTACAAATAGTCACTAGACAGAGGATTCTTCAACCAAGGTTGACTTTCTGCTTCAGGCACCAATCTGGATGAGGTAGTATTGTTGGTCCCCAAAGCTCTTGAAACTTCTTGGCCAGAGAGTGCATTATAGTTGAGGGTTGAATCTGAGCCAGAGAGGCCTCTCATGACCTTAATATTATGGCAGTCATTCCTTACAGCAGGTATGTTGTAATCCAGAATGGGATCATCCCAAGAAATTAGAGGTTGATCGGTGTTCTGCTTTGCCTGGTTCTCCTCCTTGTCTTGCCTCAGGCGGGACAAGGCATCATACTCCATCTGCAAGGCTTCTGCAAGAGCCAGCTCCTTACGGCTAATCCCCACAGACTCCAAAGATTGCCAGTGCTCTCCATTTCCTCTGGTTGCAGACATCTCTTGGAAAACAAATGCTGAAACCAGTAACTACTGGATGTTCAATTCAGGTTTTCGGAACCAAGGCATGCTGTGCCACCAGCCACCTACAAGTGAAGAGACCAAAAGAGCATGGCAATAAGAGTAAGTTTCAGTAATATCTGTCTGCTTTACTGAAAGATTTTCATGTGTTTGATCAGCACTTGAGAAAACAGTCTGTTATGGCTACACAATCACCATCACCTCAGCTGAAAACTTAAACACTCAACAAATATTTACCCTGTTAGGAAACCAATCCTGAAATATTATGTTCATGTTCAATAATTCATCAAGTAATTCAGGTTTACAGGTTTTTCCTGCAAAAAATGATAAGGTGATCCCGAGATAAAGTAAACATTTAGGTGCTTACTATCAAGACAAATTAGACTGAAAATTCACATTAAATGATCAACACTGTCTTCCATAGAAGACAAGAAAAGGACCCATTAAAAATACTTTAGCAGGACATAACAGCAGTGGCACCATCTCTTTATATTTCCAGAGTTCATAGATATACCTTTTCTGATATGGTGCACAATAATATTTAGCATAACATATACTTTAATCTCTATGAATTGGTCTAATCTTCTCTTAAAAGCTTTTCAAGTTGCTATCATAATCTTGAGAAACTGAATTCCATAATTTAACTTTATGCTGTTTGAATAAATACTGCATGCCTGAAACCATCAATCACCAATTCATTTTTCCCATTTTTACCAAAATGTCCATATGAATTTTCCAGTTTTTAATGAAAGTACTTATTGCTTTATTCCTGATCAAAAAGGTTAGTTGTGGCATTTCTGCAGATTCCATCATTTTCACTATCTACTCCACTGGGTATTTCAATGACTTTCGGTTTTGGTACCGTGTTTCTCCAAAAAGATGACCCACCTTGAAAAGAAGCCCTATCACGTATTTGAGTGCATGTGATCAAATTAAGCCCCACCTACAAAATTAGTCCTAATTAAGGGGGTGGGGCAAGGCACACAAGTAAATAATAAGCTAGGGTAAGAATCAGGGGTGGAGCTGCCCTACTTACCAGGCCTTGAACACCCCGACACTTGCTTCGCCTTCTTCTGCGGCCACTTGCCACAACTCGCACAGATCACCCAGGCCTCTGATTTGCCTTCAGATGTCTTTCACCACTCACACAATGTGTGTGAGTGGTGGCAAGCAACCGCAGAAGAGGTGGTCCAGGAGCAACCTTCTGCTAGGCAGGGCTGTTAGTGTCACTACTGCGAGGTGAGTAAATAATTAGAACTCTCCAAAAAGAAGGCCTAGCAATTTTTTAGGGGGGGGGGGTTCCAAAAGAAAATAAGACCCAGCCTTCTTTTTGCAGAAACTCAGTATATACAATAGTCTCACTGCAATTACCATATGCAAAACCAACATCCCCTAAGTCTTTCCAATTGACTATTCATAAATCCAATTAAAACAATTGTTTTAATCTGAATATTGAGCTTTAAAATTATTTGCCTCATGTGTGTTTGTATCCATTTAAAAAAAATTTTTTGCATGTCCACTTTGCACGGTAATGTCTCTTCATATTTTTACAGATTTTCAAGCATCTTTAAATATCTTAAATAATTTCTATGGTACCAATGATACATCATTTTATAAAAGTTCTCTCTTTTAACAGAATGTGAATTTCAGTCCTCTAACATTGATCCATTAATTGTGGCCCATTTTACCATGTACTTTTTGACCTGTTCTTCCATTTCAAATCTCAACAGAGGTTTATGCATTTTAGTAATCATATGTTCAGCATTTGTACATAATAATTCAATTTCAAATTCTGTCATGTTGTTCAATTCTACTCATTTTTATCGGTATTAAATTTTACAATAATTTCAAGGAATAGAAAATTATACAGTATAAAAATGGAATAAAATTCCCTTTGAAAACTTCAGATCTGCTGTGAGGACTAGCAAAAGCATGTAGTCTCAGTCAGTATGCTGAAGCCTCAATTCTAGACATATTCTAAGCATGCATAAAGGAAGTATGAAACACCCTTATTTGTAGTTGATATAGCAGTAGTGTAATGGTTGCAATCAGAAGAACAGGGTACAAATTATCAGACCATGGAGCAGTTTCTCTTTTTGTTTTCTGTGCTCACACACACTGTTGTGAATATAAGGAAGTGGGGAACAGGTGTGCAGTTTCAACTTTTTTTGCTGGGGATTAAACTGTAATAAATAGCAAATAAATAGGCACATCTGGAAATGTGTGTGTTGCTCAATTTATAGTAATGGAAAATGAGATGAAGTTGTTAAAGCATGTGTTAAAAACCCTTTATGGGAAGCCTGGCAAGGATTTAAAGTACTGGTTTGTTTTGCAGGTGTTACTGTAAGTGTAAACTCCTTAGCCTTGTCAAGATATTCCATCTATCTATGCTCTAGGCACTTAATTAATAATCATACTTGCTGTGATTAACAGAAAAGGAGAAAGCCATTTAACATTCTGTTAACACTATTCTTAGGCAGTAACACAACAACATATTAACACCTCATGAATTAGAGGCAAAATATACCAGCAGGGGAAATGACAGCAACAAATGCTAAAACATGCACAACCTATAGCAAAGCCAGAGAGAAAGAAGAAATGCTCCATTGTTCAATACAGATAATATATTTTAGATTCCACCCTTGGCATTTTCAGTTGAATCAATCAGCTATCATTCTATCCAAAATATTGCATAATTGCAACATAAAAACAGCTAAAGATACTCAAAAATAAATCACTGTTAATGATAAAAACTAAAAAGTAAGATTATTATGAATGATTACAAAGGTCCATGGTAGTCCACATACAGTTAAAGATCAAAAAGCGTAATAGAATAAATATATATTTGCTAGCAGTGAAATGGCCATAAAATAGACATATAGAGACAGTTTGGTCTAATGGTTAAGGCATCAAGCTAGAGACTGAAGTTCTAGTCCTGCCTGAAGCACAAAAACTGAATGGGTGACTTTGGGTTTGTCAGCCCAACTCACATTTCACAGGACTATTGGTGTAAGGAAAATAAGAAGAGGAACAAACATGTTTACCACCTTCAGTTATTTACAAAAATAACAAAGATAGTATAAAAATAAATAGGGTCCATTCCTGAGTGACCACATTAGGCTGGAAGGATAAATGGAGCAGGGCCCCTGTTTATGATTTTAGATTGGAGAAAGCAATTTACCGTAAATGGTTTTTCTTTCAAAAAAACTGTCATTCTAAGCTTGTGGTGGGCAATCTGTGGCCCCAGGACAGTGGAAAGATCTGAGTCTCTTTCTGGGACCCCTATAGCCCATTTGTAGGGTGCTGTACAATAGAACAATAAGAAAATAGCTGCAGTTTGGTTTCATTGAACCTATAGGTTCCATAACTGCATTTGTAATATTTTTTCAAATCTGTGGCTTTATACCACACAAAAAAAATTAAAACATTTTTATTCAAATATGGCTGCCCATCTTACACCTAGAACTCTTGGTGACATAAAAAAGTTAAAACCAAAAGTTTGGAGAATAACCCCTAACACACAAAGCAAATTAGGGATCCTTGCTGCTTTCTGAACTTGGCTGATTCTTGCAGATGTTTTAGAGAGCAGTAATGCAGTAGTGTTAATAAGGAATGGAATTTGTCAGAAGGAAAAATAGCAATCATCCATAATAAATTGTATAAAGACTACAACAGCCACTGTGTTAGACAAGCCAGTGACGTGTGGTGAGGTTTATGGCTGGTAGGGCAAAAAGAAAGAAAACAGCTTTTGCCCGCCTTGCAGCTATGTCCGGGGCGAGCAAAAGCCGAAAGAAAGCGGCTGCCACTTCTGTCCTGTGGGGCGGACAAAAGCCGAAAGAAAGCGCCCCACCACTTCTGTCTGACATAGAGGCGCCCCACACCCCGCAGCTATGTCTGACCCAGCTGCGGGGCGCGGGGCGCCTCTATGTCAGACAGAAGTGGCAGGGCGCTTTCTTGTGGCTTTTGCCCTGTGGGGCGGGCAAAAGCCGAAAGCAAGCACCCTGCCACTTCTGTCCTGTGGGGCGGGCAAAAGCCGAAAGCAAGCGCCCCATCACTTCTGTCCTGCGGGGAGGGCAAAAGCCGAAAGCAAGCACCCCGTCGCTTCTGTCCTGAAGGGCGGGCAAAAACCGAAAGCAAGCTCCCACCGCTTCTGTCCTGCGGGGCGGGCAAAAGCCGAAAGAAAGCGCCCTGCCGCTTCTGTCCAACATGGAGGCGCCCCGCCTCTATGTTGGACATAGCTGCAGGGCACGGGACGCCTCTATGTTGGACATAGCACCGAAGCATCCAAAAGCCCTGCTGCGATGTCCAACATAAAAAAAAGTGCCAGCCCGCACGCCAGCAGATGCGGGTAAAACACACACACACACACACAAATTACTTACAGTAATAAAATTACTTACAAATTACATTAATTTTGAATTCCTCCCCCTCCCTCCGACCCACATACCTTTTCCAGCTGTTTCACAGAGGATTTCAACTCTGCTCTTGTCTGCCATGATGAAAATGTGAAAATGTAAAAGGAAAAAGGCAAGAGCTGCTGAGGTCAGGCTGGGCTAGCTGCTGCCAGAGTCCCCAATGGATGACTTTGCTTAACTGTTTAAAAAAGCCTCTAAAAAAAACGCCCTCTACAGGAGGAGGCAAGAGAACCAAGTGCCTTATCTACATAAGGAATTTTTTGGCTTTTAACCCTTGTTTAACTCTGCTCGAATGATCATAAAGATAGACTAAATGAGGCACATGGTTCTCCCGCCTCCTCCTGTAGATGGCACTTTTTTAGAGGCTTTTTTAAATAGTTAAGCACTAAGCAGAGTCATCCACTGTGACTCTGGCAGCAACTACCTCACCCTTTTTCCTTTTACATTTTTTCTTTTCTTTTCATGATGACAGTGGTGAGGCCCTGCCTCCCCTGCCTCCCCTGACTGCACGTCACTGAGACAAGCAGGCAGAAGACTAGCAAAACACATCCATGAACCCCCATTTATAATCAGAAGACATGAAATTAAAGAAACTCTTTTAATTTCACAATATATGGATATTAACCAGACTTAACTGGTTAACTGTGACCTTCCCAAACCAAGTCAAGTCCAAAAATGCTAGAGAATTCCTGGAAGCCTGGCACTTTGACAAATTAGCCATGAATAGACACATAAATAACTTCTACATACAGTGTAAAAGAAACAATTGACAAGCCAAAAAGGGAACAAAAAGACCAAAATACCTCCCCACCAGCAATCAACACCCAGATGAGCATAGATTAATACCAAGATTAACATTAAACCAACAATCACGAAGTAAACAATACCCCAATCAAGGAACTGTCAACAAACTAACAGTAAACATCTCAACCAAAGAACCTCAAAACCATTCCAACCAACACCAACACCGACAGGACAAGCTACTAGAATATAACTTGAGAGCAAACTCCATTTCCTGCTATCACTAATTATGCTACCTAGTTTGGATAATGAAATGTCTGCAAGAAAACAACGAATCTCAGAGAGCACCAGGAGCCCCTCATTTCAATCCTGAGCTACAAATATTTTCCTTTAACAGTACAAAAGGCAAACAATACTTCCCAATCATAAAGCCACATCAACAGCAGAACCACCTAGCCTTCAGGCTTCAGGGCCTGAGAAAACAGCTAAAGACTTCAAAAACCTTATAAATGGTTAACAGGGTCAGGGCCATCTGGATCTGCAAAGAGATGCAGTTCAAAAGGCTGCAATATTCACGTAGTTTCCCAGCAAAAATATTGGACCTAATTCCTATTGGAAATTATGAAAACCAGTGGTATTTTTTTTAAAAAAAGAATAAGCTGAATTATTAACCACTATTAAAACTGAGAACAGCTAAAGCAGAAGCTCTTATTTTCCTGACTCTTCTCTTCCCTAAGGTAACAACTCCTGTAAGATTATTTCCATCTCTAGAGATACTCTCATTTTAATTTTACAGACCAACAGCCTTGTTTATCAGAGAAGCAGGAAGAGATTTGAATAAGAACATATCCTGTCGGGTATCCATCTCTGTTTTGGATGTTTGAAAAGGAAAATTTGCTTTTAAAGTCTGTTTAATTTGTTTCTCGGTTTAAATTACAACAATCCCCCTCTGCTTCAAAGTATCAATAAAATAAATTATTAGCAATTATAAATATAAATATATTACTAATAAATTAACTGTATAATCATTCACAGGCCTGTGGAAATTTGCATACTCTGTTCTAAATATTCTTGAAACACATTCATAATACCTCTTCTTTCATTCCGTGACCATCTTTAATCAGGAGAATAAATTTATGCTTTATGCAAGGAATAGGAAGGTTCCACATTTTATGAAATTGAAATTTTAATTATTGATGGCAATCTTGCTACTTCTGCAAACATTTTATAAAATTAACACAAGTGCCAATTTGGATTCAAATGAGTCAAATTCAATCCTTTCATTAAATCAATCATTAACAATATTTAAAGAACAAAATTCATCATTTAATAGTAAGGGAATCAGTATTATTTCTATACTAAACCTGAAAATTATCTTTCAAAGTCCTAAAAAAGAGGAAGGCTTTGAATTCCTAAATTGTTTTATCTCACCAGAATTCTTTATGGTATAGAATTCCTTTTAAATCTATTTCAGCAAGTAATCATCAAATGGCCATGAAGGAAAATAAGCTTTCTAGACTGATAGTTGTTGATATGCCCAAATAGTCAGCATTTTTGTCAAAAGTCTTGAGAAAATAATTCCTCCCCCCCAAAAAAATGAATTCTGTGGTTGGTTTTCTGTATCTCTAAGGTGTATGAACATTAATTCAGTTATTAGTATGAACTGCTATATTATTGAAAATCATAGGAAAAACAAAATAAAGATGGACTTTGTTATTTGCAGAGGTCTGTACCAGTGAAAAAGCAAAAGATAATAAAATCATGACTCAGTACTTCTACAGGAACTGCCTACAAACTGTTTTCAGCTTATTCCAATAAATGCCTCAACTTCAAAGAAAAAAGGACTACTCCAACTAAGTATCTTCACTGAGATAGTGAAAAAGCCACCAATCAGGTGAGTTACTCTGAAATCATGTGGAACCTCACAAGCAGACTGACTAAGCAAGATCCACTGTGACCAAGCAAGGGAAAATAGGAACGAATACAGGGCATAGGTGATATAATTCTTTAAAAATATGTTAACTGCATTAACAAATCACTGTGCACCTATGCAAAGTGCTGTAATGAAAAACAAAGTAAAAACTGCTGTTCAAATGTTCTTACTCCTAAAAAGTTTCTCCTAACATTCATCTGGAATCTGTCTTCCTGTCACATAAAACTATTATTCACTCTAATTTACTAAGAATGTATTACTATTATTTTTCTCTTCATTCCTAGTATCTATCTCTCCCCACTTTGACTATAACCACATTGCTTGTATCTTTCAATTTATATTGTTTTTATTTACTGTTTCCTAGTACGATTTGATAGCTTATTAGTAACCTATCACTACCGTGTTTCCCCGAAAATAAGACAGGGTCTTATTTTCTCTTGACCCCTGAAATAAGCACTTGGCCTTATTTTCAGGGCCGTCTTATTATTTTTGAGATGCAGGAGGCACCTCATCCCTGCTGCTATGTTGCAATATTTTGGGGGAGGGCTTATTTCTGGCGAAGGGATTATTTTAGCGTATGCATTCAAAATCCCAATTGGGTGTATTATCCTGGGAGGTCTTATTTTCAGGGAAACAGGGTAAGTGTTGTATCGTTTTATTCTTGATGAATGTATTTTTATTCTCCTTACATACACTGAGGCCATATGCATCAAATTCCTTGTGTGTCCAATCACACTTGGCCAATAAATAATTCTATTTTATTTTATTCTATTTAATAAAATATAATTTATAGAGCACAGCATATTTTAGTCATTTTTAGAAATGCATGGGTCACTGATAATTACCTTTTATTTTAGCAAGTATGATATTAGGAACAATAGCAATGCTATGTGGTATTCAGGATTGGTAATGATCCTCCACTTCTTGCTAAAAGCCAATGTAAAGAATCTCACAAGGATCTGGGAAACAAATATTTAAATTAATAATGGCTAAAGTTATAAGGAGTAATTTTGTGTGTAACAATATTCTTCAGGTTGAAGTACAAATTTCTAACAATTAGAGATAAAGTTCCTTTCAAGTTGAAATCAGACCGCAATAATTCATGGACAGATATATATGGTCTTCTGCTGGTGTTTTTTTTTTATTATTATTTTTTAATCTAGTTTAAAACCCTGGGATTTCCTGATGCGGAAACCACCCAAAAACCACCCAAGTCTGACTCTACTTGATTTTTCCAAATCATTCAAGGTTAGCCAAAAGCTATTACCTAGTTGGAAGCCATCCCCTTTTTAGGGATTCTGAACGGTATGTTGTTTTAGCAAATAGCAACACCTGGTTAAGCTTTTCTGGGCTCAGAATTATACATCTTAAATTGTACATCTTATTTTACATCTAAAATAAATGTAAATGAGAATAATCCTGTTTAGCTAAGGTCCGTTTGTTTTTTTTTGACAAAACGACACTGAATTTTCTCTACACAATGTAGGAAACATGAAAATTACAAAAAGGGAGAAATGGAATCAGAATAATTCAGTACTGCATAATGGCTGATGAAAATGAGGAAGCATTTCTTCTGCTGCAGCACCATGCTTATGCAGTGGTTGTGATCTTATTATTTTAAAAATATTTTATTTTGGGGTCTTGCAGACATCAGAAGAGCCACACTGTGGCCCATTCACTACTATTGGAGTTATTTAACATTTGTTACATAAACAATCCATTTCAGAAGCATAAAAGAAACCTCAGACATCCAAGCATATTGAATTGTGTCCTTTGATAAGCTTTTTGATCTGCTGTGAATCTTCTAGGCCTATTTCCCAGAAAGTTCATCATCATCATCATCATCATCATCATCATCATCATCATCATCATCATCATCATTATATTGCGTGGTTAATCTTTGGTGAGATTCACAGCCTTTGGGGCTGGTTGGTAGCTCAACAACTTGAGTCCTAACCAAGGACCTAGGAACTGTTAAGATAACGTCCAAGGATATAAGCTGTTCCAAGTAGGGTGGTTTTTTGTAGAATCAGAATGTTCAAGTCTGATAAACTTAAAAATATCAGTGAGGTAGCCCTTTGGGTATTGCTCCAAGGGCTCCAAATTACAATCGGGACAACACATGATTTCTTTTTCCATAGTCACTCAACTTCAATTTGCAAGTCCCAGTACTTTGTGATATTATTATTATTATTTGCAACAACAGAATTGTATCACAGCGGCCAGTTGTTTCGCCGGATTTGGCATTGGTTACTAGTCAGGCCCCACCCAGGGGCCTAGGACATCGTAACGTATTTTCGTAATATGCGTGCAGATCCAAGCAGTGCGGCTTTTTGCATTTGACTGATGGTGATTTTGTCAATTTTTAACTGTTTTAAATGTAATTCCAGTGCTTTTGGAATAGCACCCAGTGTGCCAATTACCACTGGAATTACCACTGCTGGTTTGTGCCATAATCGTTGAATTTTGATTTTTAAGTCCTGGAATTTTGGAATTTTTTCATGTTCCTTCTCGTCGATCCTGCTATCACCTGATATTGCGATGTCTATGATTGTAACCTTATTTTTCTCAACCAGTGTGATGTCTGGTGTATTATGCGCCAGTATTTTGTCCGTTTGTATGCGAAAATCCCGCAAGATCTTGACCATCTGATTTTCGGTGACTTTTTCAGGCTTATGTTCCCACCAGTTTGTTGCTGTTTTAATATTATAATTTTTGCACAAATTCCAATGGATCATTTGTGCTACTGAATTGTGCCGCAATTTATAATCAGTCTGCGTGATTTTTTTACAGCAGCTGAGTATGTGATCAACAGTTTCATCAGCTTCTTTGCAAATGCTCCATTTGGCATCATCAGAGGATTTTTCGATTTTGGCCTTAATGGCATTTGTGCGGATAGCTTGTTCTTGCACAGCCAGGATTAGTGACTCTGTTTCTTTCTTTAATGTACCTGCTGTTAATCATAACCATGTTTTTTCACTGTCCACTTTATCTTTTATTTTTTTTCAGAAATTGCATGCAATGCTTTTTTCTGCCAACGCTCCATTCTTGATTTTATCACAACTTTTCTGTATTCTTGTTTCGTCTGTTGGACCTTCAATAGATTTTTGTTCTTTACTTTGATTAATAGATGTTCTTGACTTTCTTTTAAATAATGAGCCAGTGCATGTTTTTCTTCTTCAACTATTTGCTTCACTTGTAATAATCCTCTGCCACCTGATTTTCGGGGCAGATATAGTCTATCAGTATCACCACGTGGATGTAAACTGTAGTGCATTGTCATTAGTTTCCTGGTTTTTCGGTCCAAAATGTCCAAATCAGCTTGTGCCCAGTTAACTATACCAGCTGTGTATCTTATAACTGGTATTGCCCAGGTATTTATGGCCTTGATTGTATTTCCACCATTCAATTTAGATTTCAAAATTTTCCTAACTCTGTTGATGTACTCTCCACTGACAATAGTTTTTACTTCTCCATGCTTGATGTTATCCAACTGCTGTAGGCTTCATTTTTGTTGCATTTAATTAGTTGGCCATTGGGCATTTCAATTCCCTCACATGTAGTGATTTTGCCCCTTTTTATGGATACAGTGGCGCATTTTTCCATGCCAAACTGCATTGAAATATTGGTGCTGAATACTCGGACTGTTGTTGTTGTGGTGGTTGTTAGCTGATCGTCTAATATCAAATGCAGAGATGCAATGTCTTATCTCAGGATGCTAAGAAAATGCAGGCAGTGTGGTGGGGGGAGTGATTTTCTACAGAAACAGCAGCAAATTCAGAAAGCTGTCCTCTGTAGCTCTCTGCTTGCCCTCCCCAATTTTGGCTTATAACTGCAAGAAACCACATGAAAAGAAGCCCTTTAAAAGCAAGTTGCAGGGGGGAGGGTAACCCATCTGGTAGAAGGGACATGTATCTGAATACTTGTGGGCTACAGCAGCCCAAATGTGAGCAGCCTGAGGCCAGAGCTCTTGTATTTCTAACAGCTGAGCACCACCTGCTCAGCTCAGGAGACAGACATGGGAAGTCAAGCAGAAAGATTGTACTGAAGTCTGTGGGAATTCACAGCCAAGCCTGTCCCCCATCCTCCACTCCCCCTCTCCTCACTGGCAGCATGAACTGCCAAGCATGAAGATCGCTTGCAGCTGCTGAGCTGAAGAAGGAGGGCCCAGCACAGGTCCACCCTCTTTGGGGAGGATGTAGACAGGTACAAGAGCACCTGATTCCTAAAACCATAAAATCAAAGCAGAACTAAAACTAATATTTTATCAAATAATTTTAACTGCATTTTTTAAAAGACAGATGCAGAAAAAAAGGATACAGAAAAATAGTAATATCCAACAAATTAATTATGAAATTGCAACAGCAAAGCAAACAAAAAGGAAAAATATATAAAGCCCAACAGACATGGAATAATTTTTTGTTGGATGAATTTAAGCTTCAAATTCAAACAAGCATTCATTTACATTCCTTTCCTAGACATTCTAATTCTTTATTCCATAAGTTATAAATATCAGTAATTTCAAAACCAGCTTATTTTTAGCAGCTAGTAAAATGTTTATAATTTGAACCACTAATTCCACTAATTTTAACAATTTCACTACTCCAATTCAAGGTATATTGTTTAGTTTTACTCTTCAACATATACCCTCGTGAAATCGGATTATCCAATCCTGTATAAAATGATACATCATCAAGCATATGATGTAGGTGGCTACCCCTAAAACCTACTCATCCTATAGTAAATCAGTTTGTTGTCCAAATATCATGGGATAATGGGTTGCTCCTCTAGACAAATGAAAAGAGTGTTTACTGCCTTCACTTGAACTAGAACAGAAGCAACCAGAAGTTGTGTAAATGTTATGATTATTTCTAGTAGTATTTGTACATGGGGTAATCTCTACCAAAAGAAAAGCTGTTCACTGATGAAATACAGCTTCTGAATGAGACATGCATTAGTGTATGTCTAATAGAAACCTTATTTTTTTTTAAAAACTGGCCAAATCCAACTCACCTGGAAGACATTGGTGGTAGGTATGTATCAGAATGAGTTATGGTTTATTATTTGCATTGCTTGACTTTGTGAAATGTCTGTATATTCAGCATGCCTGTTTTTGCAGGTATAGATATACAAAAGGATTACCTGGATATTAAAGTATCCCAGAATCAACTGGTCAACTGTACAGATCTTACTTTATTATTTTAAAAGGTTATATCATTTTAATTTTTGTCCTGTGCTTCTTGAAAAGAATGAGACTGGAACACATCTATTACTTTATCATAACAGAGGACCTGACCTGGGTCACTCACATTGCAGCACTGATCAAAAGGGCCCAGCAGAGATTATACTACCTGAGACTTCTCAGGAAACAACAAACGAATGAAAAACTGCTGGTGACCTTCTAACGCTATACCATAGAGAGTATTTTAACTTATTGCACCTGTGTATGTTTGCCAATTGCACAGTAGCAGATAGGACAGCACTCCAGAGGGTTACCATCATTGGCCAGAGGATCATTGTTTGCCCACTCCCCTCTTCAGAAGAGTTTTATAGCTCCCGCTGCCTTAAGAAAGTTCAAAACATTCTTAAAGATCCATCTCATCCTGGGCACCCCCCCCTTTTTTAACTATTACTATCTGGCAGACAGTACAGGATAATAAAAACAAGGACAAATAGGCTGAAAAACAGTTTCTATCCCAGGGCAGTAACTATATTGAATTCTACGGTATAGTGCAATATTAATGCAGTATTGGGATTTCAATTTCAATTGTATAGCATGTGAAGGATGTCTGTGTGTGTTTATTTTTATAGTTATAATGTACACTGAAGATAGCATTTAATTTTGTTGTATGATGTGCAATGACAATAAAGTAAACTAAACTAAACTATTTCCACGCAGAGCAACTATAATCCTGGCAGGTTCTGAAAGAAAGTCATCTTCGGTCTGATCTTTTACCAAGCATTCATTTACATCAGGGGTGAGGAATTATGTATCTTTTATGACTTGTGGACTTCAAATCCCAGAACCAGGCTGGATCAGGAATTCTGGGAGTTGAAGTCCACAAGTCATTAAAGAGACATAGTTTCCCACCTCTGATTTACATGAATGAGTAACTGAACTAAAGGAAGCATGAGCCTCGGTGGAAAATAAGGACATCATTAATCTTGTGTAAATAATGA
Source organism: Thamnophis sirtalis (assembly GCF_051295495.1). Classification (NCBI taxonomy): domain Eukaryota; kingdom Metazoa; phylum Chordata; class Lepidosauria; order Squamata; family Natricidae; genus Thamnophis; species Thamnophis sirtalis. The sequence continues at coordinate 51,620,798 of NW_028261387.1, forward strand.
TGAAATAGGACACGGGTAGATATCAATTAAGCCCTGAATTACCAAATGTTTGACTCTAGATTCTTTTAAAAGTAAATTATGTTATCCTAACTTAAAACCAGCCCCAAGGATCTCCAGCCAATCGAGAGTCGATTTTTTTAAGCACCATTGTTTTCTTGCAGACTGCATTTTCTTATTCAACATGTATCATCACAAATAACACTGGTCTTTGCTAAACTTTTAATCAGTGGGAATGGCACACTAAGTGGCATGAGAAAATTTTAGACACCTTGCAGTCCAGAGAAAAAAATAAAATGGTAAGCATGTGCATCTCTGTGTATACATGCAAGACAGCAAAATGACAGGCAGAAACCATCAATATTTCTTTGTGCTTCCCTGATCAAAGAGAGCATGAGATTAATAGTCTTGGTAGAAGTAGGATACATTCACGGCAATATGCAGAAACCAATAATGCTTATACAACTGAATAAACAATAGTATCCAAGTATTATTTATAAAAAGTTATATGATTTCAAAGGAGACAAAAGAGACATACTTAAGTTATTTTCAGCATCTTCCCCAAGATGCTGCTCTAGGATTTCAGGCACTCTGACACAGGACACCTACCCCACCAACCATAAGGTTGTCTTAGCTTCTTTCCGTTCATTCCTTGAAAACTCAACTATTCATCCTACAATTTCAATATCTGGGAAGGTAAAACCAGCAAAAGGAAACAAGAATGGATGTGTTCACAGATGGATGATAAGATAAGGCAAAGGAGCATAGTTCTGATCTTGAATTAATGAGCTGTCCTAATGCACCATCAAAACAATGCCATAGTATACTCTTGGACTAAACAGGCAACATACTCAGCTTCATTAGCTTAATAAGCTAATGCTTAGAATTAACTAAGCTAATTTGTTTTGCATTGCATTGTTTCAATCTTGTAAAAATATTAGAAAAGCTGGATTGGATCAAATGAAAATGTAAAGCCCATATACTAGGCACGAGTACAATAGTATCCTCATGCTCATAACCTCAGAAGTTGATTTAAAGAAGCCTTCAAGTGGAAGAACTATATAAAAAACACAACTACTAAAATATCTTAAGGTTGCCTGATCTCCCATGAATTTGTATTTTCTCCCATTAAGCAAAGCCATGCTAGGGACCACTGGTATGTATTGTAGCCGTGAATTCAACAGATTGACTCTTTGTACATAAGAAGTTATTTTCATTTGTTCTAATAATTCATTCACCGTTTATGTTGAATGCCTGACCCCATATTTTAGTATTTTCTGTTATGTAAAATTAAATATGTTTTAGAGCAGTGATGGCGAACCTTTTTCGCCTCGGGTGCCAAAAGCATGTGCATGTATGCTATCGCACATGCTTACATGCCCACCCCCGCATCATGCCTTTTGCACATGCGTGCATGATCCCCTCCCTGTTGCCCCGCACATGCAGACACAGCTTTCTTGGAGCCTGGGAAGGGTGAAAACACCCCCCCCCAGGCCAGAAACAGCCCATAAAATTTAGATGGTACATTCTTAGCATCTCCTGCAACATTTCTCATCTCTTACAATAACAATTTTAAAAATTCTTAGTATCATACAACCACCTGAAAGATTTGCCAAAATCAACTCCTTCACGCCAGTTGCACTCCTAACACTATATAAGCTTCACTGCTGGGTCACTCTATTACTTCTCAGAAGTAAATTCTGCACAGCTTTCATTTTCTATACAGAAGTTTCGGTCCAAATCAGCCATGCATGACAATTTGCACTGCAGAAACAGTCAGCTGCATCACTCAGGCAAAGACACAAAGGGGGCCAGCTTTGCACAGGATCAGACATCCAACTGCTCTGTAATGACAGTCACAGCCAAATCCTGATTATTCCTCAGTATATAAGCATCAAAATAATTGACAATTTTTCCCCAGATGGACACAGTATGCTCCACCTGCTAAGAATTTTGGAAAATCTAGTTGAGTACTATCAGGAGCCAAAAGCACAAGTGTATTTGCGTACATATAAATCTAATATAGCACATTGCACAATTTACAGGAGTAGTTGAGGCTGCAGCGATGCAGAAATCTATCCTAAGCATTAAAAATAGAGGAACGTGCTTCAAACTTAATTATCAACACAAATACTTTTAATTAACTAAAATTAATTGCATATCTAAAACATTAAGTCATTGCTTCTGGCCTTATGGCTGTAATAAACAATTTGTTACATATTGTTACGCTTGATATTGCTATCATCCCCAACTGTCTTTTCACAGGCCAGATTTTTCCACATGACCATTGGCCATTTCACCTAAGCAAATTATTTCCAGTTCATCTAACACAATAGTCCTCACCAAGCAGTGTTATAATGACTTGCAGCTGTTTTGTCAGAGTTCTTGGGAAAGCTGTAGAGAAAGTGATTAACCTCCTTCCCTGTACCTATGGAACAGATCACATGAACAAACAACACTTGCATTCTCCATCATCCCTTACCAGATAAGGAAAGCCTAACATTTTAAGTTAACTCTGCAGCTAGTGAGCAAAAGGGGGAAAAATATGCCTTGTTGAGCCCATAAACAGCTGCTTTCCACAAAACAAAATTAATGGCCTTTCAAATGCTTGACTCTACATCTGCCATAATCCTGGATCATTTCCTATGTTGCCTAAAGCTGATGGGTATTTCACATCTAAATATTCTGGACAGCATCATGTTGGAAGGAGCTGTGCTATAGCTTTGTTTTTTTTTTAAATACACAAAGCACAAAAGCTCTTCTTTGAGTTAGTTCCAAGACGAAGCAGCCGGTATTTAACTTGGAACGTTCTGTCTTTCCTGACTGTATCAGCACAAAACTAATATATCACTTCTTTTGCAAGGTGTCTCTTCCCTTTATCTCAGTATAAAAGAAACCAAAGTGTTCCCTCTTTTTAGGTGCAACCTTGTTCAAACAGTGCCTCCAGCTTCTGTCCACAACAGAACCATTCATTCATAATATTTTTGGGTGGCACAGACCATCCCTTTCCAATAATGAACAGGACACTCCACCTCTGTTCAGAGATTCCTACTGAATAAAAATACATCAAAGTGCTGCAGTGCAATACTGCCTAGTACAGCATTATCCATTTAAACACTCCCATCAACAGAAATCCTTCTCCAAGGGCAGAATCCAGGCTATTATTCTAATATTCTGTGTACAAAAAAAATTCTTCTTTGGATATTTCTAGAGTCAGCACTAGGCAGCCACGAGCAATTATTCATTATCATATCTGCTCCTAGTTATGACTTTTAAAGTTTAAAAAGCAGACTGACTAGCAAGTTCTTGGAATCAACTCAACACTGGTAGTAATGACCTTCCAGGCTTCTGCCTTTCCCAGACATTTCTGCAGAAGCCCCCAAACTGGAATTTTTGGCATGCAAAGCAACTGCTACCTTACATAGCAATAGCAATAACAGTTAGACTTATATACCGCTTCATAGGGCTTTCAGCCCTCTCTAAGCGGTTTACAGAGTCAGCATATTGCCCCCAACAACAATCTGGGTCCTCATTTTACCCACCTCGGAAGGATGGAAGGCTGAGTCAACCTTGAGCCTGGTGAGATTTGAACCGCCGAACTGCAGATAACAGTCAGCTGAAGTAGACCGCAGTACTGCACTCTACCCACTGCGCCACCTCGGCTCTTAATGAATGGACAGCGTATGCTGACAAGCCTATCATGTTGATTGCCTAAATCTTAAATACACAATACTTCACCTTTACCCACAAGGAAGATAATCCTGAAATTAAAACAACTCTCTCTATCTCCCCCCCCCCACATAAGAATCATTAAGCAGAAACATCAAATTTCTACATAAATTTTGTGCAATGTCAGATTTCCCTCGGTGAGAGCCTGGGTGTTTCCAGATGCAGCTGAAATCAATCTTTAAGACTCCCCTCCCTCTGGCAAAGGGGCTGTATGCATGTGGATAGCTATGTGGGAATAGGCATCCTTGCACACTTATCCCCCAAAAGGAAAATTCCAGGGTAAAATAGATACTGATTAAATTAATGGTTTAATAACATTCATTGCCTGTAAATTAAGACAATCCATTTATTAAATCGACACCCCACCTGTATAAACGAACCAGTTTTTCCTTCACAAACAGAAGCACACAAACCTATACTGGCCCCTTCCCGTCCAGCAAAAATAGCAAAAAAGAAGGGGGGATGGGGGGAATTAGGATGCAGATGGGAGAAGGAAATGAAAGAACAGATCTGGATGGAAATAAACTAGAGGAAGAGATAAGTAGACAGAGGAGAGAAATGTGAAAGAGAATCCCTGTTTAGGAATGACAAAAAGGGCAAACAGTACAGCCCCACACCACCTCCAGTTTGGGAAGGCTAATTTTCAAAGGTATCCTCAGCATATGTTCATCATTTGCACTTCCTCCAAGTTAGTAGATTTACCTCTACTGCCTAAATCGTACAAACAGGCTGAAGAACAGCTTTTATCCGTTGGCTGTCAGACTCCTGAATGCAAAGTAATATCATAACGATGTAGTATGATAGACTTGCAGAGCTGGCGCAACATGTTCATATTGGTGCAATATATTATAATGTAATGTATGTAATATATGTATAGAGGATTGTGTGCTGTTAGTATGATTTATTGGGTTAGGGATTTTCTTTCTTTCACTGTGAGTTATTGATATGTATTTATGTTGTGTGTGTGGGGGGGGGGGAGTCCACTAAGGGAGGCTCAGCCAATCTCATTGTACACATGTTGTACCCTGACAATAAAGGCTGAATTGAATTGAATTGGAATTAAATGATAGGTGTTTAATGGGGGGGGGTGAGGGAAGGGAAATCATCTTCCCTTCTGCCTCATCTTGCAAAAATCCAGAGGACCATTAGATTAGGGGTCCCCAATCCCCAGTCCACGGACCGACACCAGTCCATGGCATGCCAGCAATTGGGCCACATAAAGAAGCGAAGCTCCATCTGTGGGATGCAGGCAGTATGCAAAACCACACCCCTCTGGTCCGCGGAAAGGCTTTTCTCCACGGCACCGGTCCCTGGTGCCCAAAAGGTTGGGGGCCACTACACTAGATGGCAGCATACCAACTGGTAAATATGGCATTCTTTGTATACCCAACAGTCATGTACTTCATATTTTCATGCTGAACTGTGTAGGTGGAGTTGATTCAAGACACCAGAGAGTATCAGATTGGATAAAGGTTGACGTGAAGTTTGGTGATAGCTATGGTGGATTTAAAATTCCCTGCTGCTCCAAACCAAATGCCTGCTACTGTTCCTTGAAATAAATGAAACTGTTCAGCCTGCCCCAGTCATGTTATGCCTTTTGTTTGCTAAAAATCCATGGCAATGTAGTCAGTGAGCCCTGACCTGCACAGCTCTACCAGCTGGGGAGGGGCAGCCTTCTTCCATTGCCAGGCAGATTTCACTGCAGATAAAGCTTTTCTAGTTGGCCTTAAATAATAGAGGGACTGGCCTCTTCTAAAGATTGCTGGAAATCAATAGCAAAACTTACCAGACCTCTTCCTTCTTCCCATGTCATAGTCACCAATTAGTGAGTTCAGAGGAATCCTAGAATTGTTCTTGTTGTAATACTATTTATGTTTTTATTTACATTGCCTGGAGGATTGTATTTCGCCTTTGGGGATAATGAATTCAAGATAATAATAAATTATTACATGTGACGGGATTATTTGTATGCTTAAAGGAAAGATAGCATAAAGCTTAGGAAGCGAGGTAAGTACTGTAATGTATAACTGGAGTTTAACAATTGTTGGCTTTTAAACCAATATAAAAAAAATTAAAACTCTAAATCAACTATTGTGCTAAGGTGGATCACACACCTTCTCAGTAACCACTAAAATGAAAAAGAGTAAGACATCTTTAGACCTGCTTCAATGTTACATTGTAATGACATAATGCAGTACTGGATTACAAGGCTACTAGCCTCACAGTGGAGATGATACAGAAACAGTTGCGAAGGACATAAAATCCATGGACTTAAATCAAGGCTGCAGTTTTTTCCCCATCAACCTGTTAAATACATAGCCTTACACTTACAGACCTCCAAATCCAGTTTCATGTTCCTATTTTTATTTATTTTAATTTTTACAAAGCTGGGCTGGACAGCACAAAGAAAATCGGTTCTAAGCAACCTGTATCTGGCCCAAAGAGGCATATTTTTTTAATAGGTCAAGAGCTCCTGTTTCCCTTCTGCAAAGGAAATTAGACATCACTCTGCAACTGAGGATTTTTATCCTGCCTTTCATCATTTTAATTAGGACTATTGTAAAATCCCAATAAATCCCACCAGACATTTAGCATTAATAATAGATAGTATAATGCATTTGTATAGAACTCCTGGAATAGTTATGAAAGAAGCCCTTTACTCAGGAGTTTGGTGAGAAATTCCAACAATATGCTTGCAATTCTGTGAACCAAATCCTAACCGGACATTCTCCCTCCAATATAAGGAATTCATATGCATGCCTTTTAAGCTCCCACCACCACGCTCTCTCTCTGATGCCCAATTGTGGATGATGGAGGATGTAGTGCAGCCTATGGATGAGGATTCCAGAAAGCTGGCTGGAGAAGGCTACTTCAGATATTTGTTTTAAGGAGAAAAAAAGGGGGCGGGTGAATTGCATTAGGATTTTCGAGCAGCCTGAAAAGCTTCTACTGCTGTCCACGTTCAAAGTATTAGGTTTTTCCACTCTTCACCGCACCCCTTTTTGTGATCCTATCTCCCTACTTCACTCCCAGCCATTGGGATAGGATGCGGTAGAAACACACTCAGGAGGATCTTACTAAATCACACGATGTTAAAACCATTTTTTTTTTTAAAAAACACCATCTACCTCTGCAGGTAGGGCGAGGTTGTTCCAGGAACTGGGCAGGATCCGCCTCTCTACCATTCACTAGCGAGCTGGGATCAGCCTACAACCTGCTGGTCAAGGTTTTAAACGACTCTCCCAAGGTTGGGCGGCTGCAACAGTTCTCCCTCATGCCTGACTAGCAAGGTCTGTCTTCCTGCCCCAGTCCCTTTTCACAAAGGCATTCCGCCACTCGATTCCCTGCTCTCTGCAGCTGGTCGCTTTCCTACCTGATTTCCTGGATCCTCTCGTAGCAGTTTCCGAACGAGAGAATTCCTCTCGCCTTTCGTTTGTTCCTCGCTTCTGTTCAGGCTCCCCTCGAGGGGCGGGGGGGGGGGAATAAATTCCGGGATAGCCCTCCGGATGATCCGCTTAATCCTCTAGCATCTGGCATTAAAATCCACCCAGGAAATGAGTCGCTTCGGAAAGTTAGCCGCCGCCGCCGCCGCCACTGCTGCTGAATGAACCTCACCGGGCTTGCAAATGCGTCGCTGAGCCGAGCGTAGAACGAGGCGGGGGAGACAAGGCGATGCAAAACGTACGAGAGACAATAGAGGGGAAAAAAGGGAGAGGAGAGGAAACGCGCCCCCTTCTGGAGACCTCGTGCGTCGGCTCGATGAACTTCGTCCAACAGCCAACTCCGGGCGCTCCGCTGCATTTCTGGAACGCATAAAACCAACCCGGTTTTCTGTCTCTTAAGCCTCGCGGACCCAACCCCCCACCCCACCCCACTCCCATTCCAGCCTCGAGGCGATAGAGGTTGATTTTTTACAATCTGGGGCACCCACTAAAGTTGCCTGACAAAACCCTTTGCTTTATTCCACCGGTGAAATGGTTTCAAGCGCCACAGGAAGTTTTGTTTTCCTGGTGGCTTTTCAAAACGCGTTGCAAATTAAATGAGAAAGTTGGCTTGCGACTTTTTTCTTCTTTGCCGTGCTCTGTTTTTTTTCTTATTTTTCTTTTGTGAGATCTCATTTTAAACTTGTCGCATGAATGGAATGGAATAGAATTCTTTTATTGGTCAACTGTGATTGGACACACAAGGAGTTTGTCTTTGGTGCATATGCTCTCAGTGTACATGAAGAAAAATAAAATAGAATACATTCATCAAGAATCATAAGATACAACACTTAATGATAGTCATAGGTTACTAATAAGCTATCAAATTATACTAGGAAACAAATAAAGCAATAGAAAAATTAAAAGATACAAGCAACATGGTTATAGTCATAAGTGGAAAGAGAGAGGTATTAGGAAAGACTAATAGTAATACAGTCTTAGATATTAGTCTTAGTGTTGTGGGGATTAGTTACTGCAGATTTGGAGCAAAACCTGTATCATTTTGTGCGGAACACCTTGAGGGGGGAAAATAGATGTTCAATCATGCAAGAAAGCTGTAAGCTTTTTAATATATATTTTTTAAATAGGGAATAAATGATGCAATTTTATGCTACAACTGTTGTCAGGCTCATGTCAATCCTTTTCCATTAACTGCCAGTGCCAACTATCTTCGTGTTAGTTGGCAGCTTTTTTTGTATCATATGAAACCAGTTAGGCATCTAATTTTTGGATTCCAAAACAGTAAGATATTCTTAGTTTCCAGAACACAACTTTTAATGGACATTATATTAGATACAGATGTTGTCACATTAAGAATAGATCCAATCAAATAAGAATAACTTTATGGAAAGGCAGCTGTGTTAGCTTACAAAGTGAGAAAGAGTACTCTGATACCTTAAACTATCTATCGTAAAAATCATTTCATCAGATAATATTAGGACAAATCTGCCTCAAAGACTAAATCAAAGCAGTACAACATTTTTTTCTTCTTCTGAAAAAATTAGTGTAGGTTCACTCTTACTCCTACAACATCTTCCTTCTCTCTTAAATGATTTCTGGAAAAATTGAAAGTTCAGAGGATCTTTTACGGTCCTATTTAATAAAAAAAAGTTTTAAAGAAAAACAACAAATAAAATAACATTACTTGGAATTTAGGATGAGAAATAATAGGGGATGGGAAAGCGACCCAAGAGTGTGAAACAGAACGGGGAGAGGTACAAATTTTTGGAAATGAAATCTGATAAGGTACCCCAAGGAAGTGGGAGTTGAAAGAGAATGTTACCTAGAGCAGTCTCACTCCTGGCCATCTTAAAAATAAAATAATATAGTATAACAATAAATAAATGTCAGGAACAAAGGAAGCATATCTTGACTGAATCCATGCTGAGAAGTAATTCTCAAAGCATGAATTACCACTAGAATTAGGATTAATATTAAGTGTATTATAAGGTGACCAGACGTCCCGCTTTTGGCAGTACAGTCATGATTTTTCACAATTTGTCCCACGTCCCGCGGTGTTTTAAAAAAGTCCCAATTTTTTTAAAGAATGCACGACGAGTTAGTATCTCAGTTTCACTCCAAAGATTTTGAGAAATCCACCGGTGACTTTTCACTATGCTAGCTGGGAGTTTCCATTAGAGGCCGCCTGAGCTGATCCCTCCCATTGGCTGGTTGCTCGGGGTCAGACCCCTCCCCTTTTGCATCCCTATTGGCTGGCGGGCCTCTCCGGCTCTTTTCCCACCCACCAGCGCCCCCACGAAGCGTCCCCACTGTTCGGTTAATTGCTGCTGTACGGTCCTGGAAGAAGGGGTGTAGTGAATTCTCCTACGTGGAATCGGGTTCCCGCGCTTCCGAATGGAATTCATTCTTACTGTTCCCTCGTCAGAGAGTTAACAAAGGGCGAGAGCCCCCTGGATGGGTGGACGGGAGAAATTCTAAGTTCTTGCCATGGGTGAGCAGACGAAAGGGCGTCGGCGGTGCTGCCAGGACCCGCTGTGCGAGGGTGAAGGAAGAGCAAGGTGGGACCTGAGGGAAGCCAGAGGGAGGGGGCTCGGAGGGAGGGAGAGCCAAGATGGTGGTGGCTGAGGAGGAGGAGGTCTTACAGCCGCTATGGCCGCCAAGGAATTGCAGGATGACTATAGTGGCTGTGCGCCAGGAGGGTGGCCTGCGGGGCTGGAGGCTGCGTGGCGGCTACGCGCTGCCAAGCACTAACAGGAGTCGTGGGGCAGGCTGGCCGAGCGGCCTCGCGCACACAACTCGTCTCGCCACCCGATGGAGGCTGCCCTGCTGCTGGCACTGCTGCCCCTCTGCTCATTATGCCAAAGATGCCACCGCCACCCCCTCGCTGGCTCTTCCCGCCTGGATGCCCACCGCCTAGGAGCCGCCCGAAGCCTTCCTGCCCACCACTGGCTGCACCACGGCTGACTCACCCCGGGCAGGTTGGAAGGCTTCGGGTGGCTCCTGAGTGGTGGGCGTCCGCGCAGGAAGAGCCAGCAAGGGGGTGGCAGTGGCATCGTGCTGAAGCATCACCAGCAGCAGGGCAGCCTCCATCGGGCAGCGAGGTGAGCTGCGTGCACGAAGCTGCTCGGCAAGCCCGCCCCATGACTCCTGTTAGTGTTTGGCAGCGCGCAGCCGCCACACAGGCTCCAGCCCCATAGGCCGCCCTCCCGGCACACAGCCACTATAATCATCCTGCAATTCCTTGGCAGCCGCGGCAGCTGCAAGACCTCCTCAGCTACCACCATCTTGGCTTCCCCTTCCCTCCGAGCCCCCTCCCTCCAGCTTCCCTCAGGCTCCACCCTGCTCTTCCCTCGCACAGCGGGTCCTGGAAGCACTGCGGATACCCTTTTGTCCACTCACCCATGGCAAGCGCTTAGAATTTCTCCCATCCACCCATCCAGGGGGCTCTCGCCCTTTGTTAACTCTCTGATGAGAGAACGATGAGAATGAATTCCATTTGGAAGTGTGGGAACCCGATTCAACGTAGAAAATTCACCACACCTCTTCTTCCAGGACCGTACGGCAGCAATTAACCGATCGGTGGGGACGCTTCGTGGGAGCGGGTTGGGTGAGAAAAGAACCGGAGAGGCCTGCCAGACAATAGGGATGCAAAAGGGGAGGGGCATGGCCCCGAGCAACCAGCTAATAGGTGGGAGCAGCTCAGGCGGCCTCTAAAGGCGGAGCAGAGGCGCAGCAGCACCAGCAGCAGGGCAGCCTCCATCGGGTGGTGAGGCGAGCTGTGTGCGCGAGGCCACTCGGCCAGCCTTCCCCGTGACTCCTGCTAGTGCTTGGGCTGGAAGGCTTCGGGCGGCCAGAGGGTGAAGATGACGCCAGGCAAGAAGGACCTGGGCACACTGGGCTACGTGTTTGGCACACCTTCGATTCTCCCCCCGCCCGGTCAATGGTGCCTCGCTTTACCAATCTTAAAATCTGGTCACTTTAGTGTATTAACTGTACAACTACAATGTCACTGTGAGAACCTGTTGCAAGAATGCATTACTGAAATTGATTTGGTACATTGAGAAAAAGGACCCTTATGCATTTAAAACCAAGTATGAACAGAATTTAATCATTTGGCTTCTATGGCAACCTGAGGTTGCTGTAATTCCCACAAGTGATTAATGACCTGATTTTGATGGCTGCGGCTGAGTAATAATTAACTTTTGAGACCCCTCTGATGTTGAATTGAAAAGAATAGAGCATTTTTTTTTGTTCATAGGTGTACTTTCCATTAATCTGGAAAGAACGGGTTTTTTTGAATTATTGCTTCCAATTATTTAACTATGTAGTATATTCACAAACATACCCTGAGCCTTCCTGAAGGCAAGAATACTGTAATTCAAACTTCTTTTCACATTAACATATTATTCTAGAATGGTATCTTTTCTTTTCTTGCAGTGATTGAATACAGCTTGTACTTTCCCTCACAGGGACTGAGAAATTTCATATAACTAAGCAGACATTTCCACTTGAGTAAGCAATTATATTTGAAAGAGTTAACGGTAAAAAGGAAACGAAGCCATTAAAGAACACAGTGGCGGGATACCAACAAAGCTGACACCAACCAGAGCATAGAAAAACTCAAATAGTGAAAGATTGGAAGCTAAGGAGAGACCTGGCCAGTGGTGAAATTCTATTTTTTTACTACCGGTTCTGTGGGCGTGGCTTGGTGGGTGTGGTATGGCTTGGTGGGCATGGCAGGAGAAGGATACTGTAAAATCTCCATTCCCATCCCACTCTGGGGCCAGCCAGAAGTGGCAATTGCCGGATCTCCGAACTACTCAAAATTTCCACTCCTGAACCTGTCAGAACCTGCTGGATTTCACCTCTGGAACTGGACCATAGAATTTTGAAGTCAGACATGACTGAATGGATATTGTTGTCATTGTGTCGTCGTCGTCATAATCATCATCATCATCATCATCACCATCATCATCATCTAAACATTTTAGACAGAAATGAAGCTTCTTAGAAGTTAAACCCACGAAATATCTAAACACAATAAAGATGCCATTTAATAGACTGCAATTTTCTTGTCTATCAGTCGCCCATACTTTTATCATACATACATAATATAGGAGAAAAACTAAATGCTATTTAATGTCTTTTTATTTATCTTTAATTCAAATTAAATGTAGTTAACATTATTCTGAATCAGTACTGAAACCTTTTTTTCTCTCCGTCTCCTTAAAAATGCCAATTTAGTGACACTGTTCAGAACTTTATCCCAGGTTTTTGGAACTGACATGGCCTCATGTTGTATATGTCAGATTATTTCAAAATTCTAAGAATTTGTCAACAGGTAAAATGCTTAAAAATATACATTTTACTATCTTGATTGATAAGTAAATATAAACTGTCCTTAGTCACTTGATCTCATAAAGGTGTTATGTTAATACTGTATAGATTTTGATGGTCATCTGGACTTCTGCAACGTAGATCTGGTAGTAGCATTATACAATTGCAATAACATCTATACTTTTATTTATTTGAATTTATTGAAATTATTTACATTAATAATATTGAATTTTATTTCAACATATTTAAAGTTTTATTGTTTCCACTGCTCCCAAGTGGACAAAAATAAAATTACACCGAGGAGCAAATAAAATACATCAGTGTTTTTCAACCACTGTGCCGTGGCACACTAGTGTGCCGTGACATAGTATAAGGTGTGCCGTGGGAAAAACACCTTATATATAGTCAATATAGGCACAGAGTTAAATTTTTTTAACATTTTCTAATGGTGGTGTGCCTCGTGGTTTTTTTCATGAAAAAAGTGTGCCTTTGCACAAAAAAGGTTGAAAAACACTGAAATACAGTATAACTATATAGCAGGGAATCTATGGTATATTGTAGTTCACTGGAAATCTGACTCATTGAATACATTCTACTTGGCAGTGAGTAAGCATCTGTATTGTAGGAGTATTTGTTTACTCTAAATCCTATCTAAGTTGAATCATAAAGAAATTGCATTAGACTTGTACTGAAATTGTAATTTCCACTTCATGTTTCAACAACTTCTTGCTTTCCTTAGTACTATTCCAATTGTTTTAAGAAATCCAGCAATTCTTTAAAAAACCTTCAGTTTAAAAATTAAACAAAAGTAAGAAATCAATCATGGAATTGTAAAGCTCTTTTCAGTTCACAAAAACTATAAATGATTAGAAACATACAAAGACACTAATGTAACACCATGTAACATGCAATATTCTCAATGCAAAATCTGGAAAGAAATTTTTGAGCTTTTGCTTAATAAACTGGCAATTATTGTATAATTTGTTTTAAACTTTACAATTTGTTTCAGTTACAGTTGCATCTGCACATACCATAACTTGTATCTTTCTTATGTACTAGAAATACATTCTTAACCTGAAACCAAGAAAGGAAGCTACTGATGAAGATATATCACCTACCTTTTCCATCTTGAGATTGATTTTGAACTCATAGCTAAATTAGTTGGTATTTTGTAATGTTTTACTTCTTTACCATCATGATGATTAAAAATTCTTAAACTCTCAAAAGGTTACACATTGGGGTAATTTATTTATGCCAGTTATTTCCCCACTAGTTTTCCTTATGATAAAATCAGGGTTTTATAACCAAGATAGAATAGAATACTTGAAAAATAAGAGTTTATGTGCACTAATATATGCTTATAAAAATTGGCAATTTATGGTAAGGAAGAGAACAATTGGATCATAAAGTACTGACAAAATTTCATTTTGATGAGTTAAGCGAGTGATGTAATGCTTGCTATCTAATTTTGAGAAATCAGTCATTAATTATTTCAAGCAACCTGAAGAAGCAAGAATAAAATTCAGGTTTGTTGGAAATTTGATATCAGTACAGTAACCTACATTAGGCAGAAGAGAAGTTTGGGAGCCAGATTCAGGTACACAATTAAATGATACAATATGGCAAATTTTGTGGAGAGCCAAGAAATTCTTATCTGCTTCCATGCAGGAATGATAGATTGAGATTATACATTGTGGGCATTATACCACCGTTCCATCTTTGGGGTATGTGACAAAGTTTCAAAAGTTGAGATAGAGGTTTTTATTAAAAGCCTTCATCCCAACTTTTCAAACTTCATCAATAGCAATAGCCATGCAAAAAACTGAATTCTTACCAAGTTTAGACTTGCCACATATATTTGATGGAAGGAATAAAATGCTACAATGTAAGAAACTTATGCTTTATTTGTTTTTAGTAGCAAATTTAATGATTGCCCATCAATAGAAATATTTAGATTATCTCTAATTTGAAAAATGATTTGATCAGTCCTCTGACAAAATTCACCTGTTCCCAAAACAAAGAGGGAAATCATTGCACCAGAGAAATCAGTGCATATTAGAACTGGCAGAATTATATCTGTTTTATAAAAGATAAAGTGACAACCCTTCAGGGTGTACAGAAAATTTAAAGGGCTTGTTAAAGGATTACTTAAGTAGAAATTATTTCAGTAGTGCTATTTAAATAAATAAGTAAATAAATAATTGTTAAACACGCTTTTGTGATGTTTCTAAGATTATTTTTTTAATTAAAACTATCACTCTACTATAGATAAATCTTAGGGATTAAGATATAACTACCATTATTTTCTATGCTTTAACAGTGTGCCATACCAAAAAAACAAGGATTTGTGTATCAAGTCTTGACAACTGAAGCTTACTAAAATGTCTCTATTTTCACTGGTAAAATGTCAGCAGCTAAGTTGTTCCTGCTGTTTTCCACATGATTTTCAAGCAAGTTGCAGTTTGTCTGTCAAAGAAACAAATGCTCAGGGGAAAGGAATTGTGGGGACGAGGTTGAGAGCAGGGTTGACTCATGTCTATTAGCCAATAGAAGTGTGGAGCCTTTAAGAACAGACAGAGGTTCAAATTATAAATGGGAATGCAGCGTAGATAAGTCTGAATGTGTACGGAGCTCTTTATCTTGGCAAGAAATCTGTTGAAAAGGTGCCATGTCTCAGAATTAATCCTGATAATAAGAGTGGCATATGAATTAAAAGTCAGTTAATAAAATTTATCTTCATGTGACTGGGTGGGAGTTGCCAAGTTGATGTCACTGAATTTTTGCCTCAAAGAATGACCTACAAAAAGAAGATATAAAAAAAGGAAATTTATTATTTTGTGCACTTACTACTTAAATAAGATAAAATAAGTACACAAAACAATAAAACAGCTACTTACAGAAGGAAGATGATTGTCCTTGCCAGTCTTTAACATTACTGACCACCTTACACACACCCTTCCAGCCCCTCTGAGAGAGAGAGAGAGGGAGAGAGGGAGAGAGAGAGAGAGAGAGCGCTAAGGATGTCTTTGCATGGCTGTCAAGCAAGCAACTGGCAAAAGAGGAAAGAAGTTGAAGACTCAGAAAACATGAATTGCTAGTAGCTAGTTTATGAACTGAATTATGCACTATGCTGTAGTATTGTGTCACCAATAACTTCAGTTCTTCTTGGATCCTCTGCACTTTTCATACAGGCTGTAAAGCTCCTCCCTGCCTAATCTCCCAAGATATGGATAAACTCAATCAGAATTTCAATTGGGAAATTGCAAGCATCCTAGACAAAGCTAAAAAAAAACACACCACTAGGCAATTCCTGGAAACTTAGTACTCAGACAAATCTATCATCAATAGACACATAGTGATAAAACATAGTTAATCATCATTCAAAAGAAACAATAAAAAAGCTAAGAAGGAAACAAAAAGGCCACATCCTCTCCAGCGGTCACCACCCAGATAAGCAAGGATTAATTCCAGACAAAGAATCAAGTAGAAAACAATACTTTAATGAGTAAACTGCCAAGAAGAAACTCACATTTGCAACAACACTGGCAGGGCAAGAGAGCAAACCTCATATTCACTAGCATTGATGATGGCACCTAGAAGGGTAATGAAATGTCTGCAAACAAACAAGCAAGCTCAGAGAGCACCAAGGAGGCCTTTTCTGGGAAAGTTTGCTTGTCCATGACACAAATATCTAGGAACTTCCTTAAGATTGTCAAAACAAAATTAAAAAGTTAGGTCTTGATTTAAGTTGTTATTTTTCTCCCATAGAGTGTTTGCAAAATTACTGTGCCTTTTATTTAGTACAAGTAATTCCTCAACTTTTAACCATTCTTTTAACAATTGTTTGACGTTACAATGGCACTCACTGAAAAAAGTGACTTATGACCATTTTCACATTTACAACCAACCTCTTCATAGTCTCATGATCAAAATGAAGGCTGTTGGCAACTGTCATGTGTTTAGAATAGAGAATAGAGCTGGAAGGGACCTCTTCTAGTCCAGCCCCCTGCTCAAGCAGGAGATCCTAGACCATTTCAGACAAGTGACAGTCCAGTCTCTTTTTAAAAATCGCCAGTGATGAAGCACCCACAATGTCTGAAGGCAACCTGTTCCACTGGTTAATTGACCTCACTGTTGGGAAGTTTCTCCACAATTCCAGGTTGCTTCTCTCCATCTTTAGTTTCCATCCATTATTTCTTGTCCAGCCCTCTGATGTTTTGGAGAATAAATTGACCCTCTCTTCTTTGTGGCAGCCTTTCAAATACTAAAATACTATCATGTGTCCCCCCCCCCTTCTTTTCTCTATCTTGGGATCATGTGATGGCCTTTTGTAACTTTCCCAACCAGCTTCCAAAAAACAAGATCAAATCTGGTTAATAACCAAATGATTCACTTAACAACTGCAGTGATTCACTTAACAATCATGGCAAAAAAGGTTGTAAAATCGGGCACTTAACAACTGCCTTGTTTAACAATGAAACTTCTGGTTCCAATTGTGATTGTCGCAAGGAAAAGCTGAGAGCAGGGAAAGTTTAAGCAGAGATATTTTAATTGCTCACTTCGAAGGAATAAAATAATAGGTGGCATGCCTTCTGTTATTGCTTTAAGCAGGATCTTCAAAATTTGTATGTTACTTACACAACTAAGACTCAGGCTGAGGTAGCTGTTTGATTACCAGTTTGATCCTTTAATAATTCTTTTTCAAAACCTTGTTCTATCTTGTTTGTACCTTTTCACACTCTCCCTGAAAAATGAGAAATTGACAAGGACACAGGAATGAAAGATGAGCGTAGCTAGAAATCAGTGAAAACGGATAGGTTACCAGTATAGAACTCGGCATAAACTGAGAATTGCAATTAAAAAAACATAACACTCAACTTTTCCTTTCTGGAATTGATAAGGCCATTTGCACGCGGAAAGAAGCTTAAGCAGAGTGCCCGGATAGCTCAGTCGGTAGAGCATCAGACTTTTAATCTGAGGGTCCAGGGTTCAAGTCCCTGTTCGGGCGAGAATGATTTTTAATAGAAAATCGCATCCAAAAATATTGCGCCTAAGCCACGTCCTTTCAAAGGATAAAATTGAAAAAAAAGGAATAAAATTCCGGTGTCTTTTTAAAATACATAGGAAATGAGGTACTTTAGTTTTAAATCCATCTGTACGCCTAGCAAACATCGGCGACATTAAATATATAAACTACATAAAGAAGAAACGAAGGGGAAATTTTAAAAAGAACGTTCGGAATAAAAAAAAAAAGAAGAAAAAAATTTGCCCGCCCGAACAGGGACTTGAACCCTGGACCCTCAGATTAAAAGTCTGATGCTCTACCGACTGAGCTATCCGGGCTCCATGCTGAGTAGCTGTTCAAAGATGCAATATATTAAAAAAAACAGATTGGTATACAGCTCATTCTCTTATTTACGAGGGCCAATTGCAGGTTTGCAACTTCGATGCTTACTATTCCAGTCGTAATTATGGAACAAGAGATTGTTTTTGCATCCCTGAGGTTTCCCTTGCATTCGGCATGGGTTATAAATGTTGTATTGAATCTAAAGGCATAAATAAATACATTTGTTTAATTTATATTAAATTTAAATCTCGCATGACTTCTGTGGCTACCTACTGCACATATTCATGGTGAGAAACGAAGACATTTAGTGAACAACGTTGCAAATCCAGCTGAAAAAAATTAGTTTAGGAGAAGAAAAAAAATTCCTTTGGTTAGCTGCTAATATTTGCAGATTCATCGTCTCTAAAGCTTGAAAAAGTTACCGACAATTTGCATTTCTAGGAAAGGATATGATAATTTATATTGATACTGATTGTTACCCGATTGCTTATTTGCACCCTATGACTATCATTAAGCGTTGTATCTTATGATTCTTTTCATGTCTTTTTATGTACACTGAGAGCATCTGCACCAAAGACAAATTCCTTATGTCTCCAATTACACTTGGCCAATAAAGAATTCTGTTCTGTTCTGTTCTGTTCTGTTCTGTTCTGTTCTGTTCTATTCTATTCTATTCTATTCTATTCTATTCTATTCTATTCTATTCTATTCTATTCTATTCTATTCTATTCTATTCTATTCTATTCTAAACCATTTACCGCTCGGATATATGAAGGGTAGTCTACTACAATAGTATTTGTTTGTAAGGTGGGTGGTATTGACCAACCCTGCACATACACACAAATACACACAATAAGGGGGTTTCAGTCTTCCACCCAGCCACCATAAGAAAACATTTCAGCTGATTGAGATATTTGGGTCCAAAAGGCACCACAGCTCCATGGACAGTAGTGGTAGGCAAAGAGATAATTATAGTAGTCCTTGACTTATCTTTAAGTTCATTTAGTGACCGTTCAAAGTTACAACGGCACTTGTTGGCACCTCTGCTACAATGGCACTGAAAAATCACTTCTGACCAGTTTTCACACTTATGACCATTGCAGCATCTCTGTGGTCATCACATGATGAAAATGAAGACGCTTGGCAACCGACTCATATTTATGACGGTTGCCGTGTCTGTCACATGATCACCTTTGGGGACCTTCTGCCAAGCAAAGTCAGTGAGGAATCAGATTCACTAAACCACAGTTTTGACTAATTTAACAACTACAGTGATTCACTTAACAACTATGGCAAGAAATATCGTGAAACAGGGCAAAATTCACTTAATACATGGTTCACTTAGCAACAGAAGTTTTGAGCTTCATTGTGGTCGTTAAGTCGAGGACTGCCTGTACAGGGGCAAGATTAGATATTTTATTACACACACAAACACACACACACACACTGGACAGGTTGTTTATGATGATGATGAAGGAAAACAGAACTTTGGAGAGCTTGGTTCAAGTCTGTCCTTCTCAGCTCAGCAGAAACATCTATATTTTAAGCAAGGAGTGAACCCGAAAGTGTAGCGTTCTCAACTCTCCCCATTTCTGTAGTCTACGTGTCCTTTCAAAGAGGAAGCATTTCCGCCCCAAAGCCTGGCTTCCCAGGAAGTTACTCTTACTCGTTAGCGCCTCTGCTGCGCAGAGCAGACGGAGAAGACGGTGCTTCTCTTTCTCTCTCATAAAGATCGACCATTCCCGGAAGTTTGAGGCGGCTGTTCCTTTAGTGGAGCCTCTGCTCTCTATGATCCTGGCGGAAGAACGTGGGGCTCCATATTGACTCGCAGGCAAAAAAGGCGGCTTTGCCTTCTTTCCCCTCCCAAAATAAAATGGAGGCGATGAGATCGGCGTGAGCTTAAACAGCTGGGGTGGGAGCAGCCTTGAGGAGTTTTACCGTGAGTGCATTTTTTTTTGCAGCCGCTTAGACTGCCAACACGGCGGGACAGATGCAGAAACCTGGCTACGAGGTTTCTAGGGAAGTTGTTTAAAAGTGGAAAGAGTGAAGAATTAGGCGGGTGTGCAAGAGAAAGGATACGGGATCAGGGGAAGAGAGAGAAACAGAGTGCATTACTGTCTATTGTCCACTTCCCATCTTAAGAACTGATTAACGGCCACTAGACTGGCAGGGCAACGCGGTCTGTGTTGTGAATAATATCGCAGTTACAGTATCCGAGGTAGACGGGCGATATACAGTAGTGGCTAAAATTGTGAAAACCTTTAGGGGAAAGTATATTTTTGAGGTTTGGTGGCTAATAACACCACTTTTATTTTGGGAGTAGTACCATAAAATTATATATCAATGGAAAGATAATTTAATCAAGCATGTAATGCAACAAGGTTTGTTCAATTATCTGCATTCGCTGAAAAGTTGTAGCCAAATATAGTCAGCAGTAAAACCCAGTTAATAGAAGCAATCATTCAAACTTGGTTTCACATTGTAACAGCTGCAGAACTAAACTACTCCATGGGAAGATAAGTGATTATTTTTGTAAATCTTGTTTTTCTACGTGTTTTACTTCTTTATAACTGCTATTCTAATAGCAAATCCTTCATAAAAGTTATTGCATTACATTCTGGATTAAATTATCTTTCCATTGATATATAATTTTACAATACTACTCCCCAAAAAGTAGTGTTATTAGCCACCAAACCTCAAAAATACTGTACACTTTTCCCAAAAGGTTTCCACAATTTTGGCCACTACTGTACTATAATTACATGGGAAGGCTCAAAGATACTCCAGGCTGGCCTCATTTCATATCCTTCTCCTGCCCTCCAAGTAACCAAAGGGCCTATAATTGTACCCACTCCAGTGCCTTATCAGTTTTTCTGCAGGTCAGATAGAGCACAGTAAGACTACATAATGCTTCAGACTAGATTGCAGAAAGGTGTATGGGTGCAGATGGGAATGCAATAATAGAGCAGATCTATAGTTGCTTTAAAGCAGTGTTTTTCCAAAGTTTAAGTCCACTTTAAAATGTGTGGACTTCAACTATCAGAATTCCCCACCCAGCACTGATGCTGAGTTTAAGTGGCCAAGTTTGAAAAAAAAAACTGCATTAAAGACCCAAAGGTGTTTTTTTTCCCCCCAGGAGGCAACTGGACTTTCTTATCTTTGAAGGCCAATATTTTTAGTTAGCCTAATGGTTTTATTTTCATGATTGAACAACTGTCAATATAGCTTACAAGAATAATTCCAATATTTTGTAAAATGTATAAGTTTTGTTTAAAAAATTGAAAAAAATATCCATTATCTTTCTGGATAATGATTGCAAAGAAATATTCAACATAAGCGTAGATCTTTTGCATTTTTTCTTTTAAAACCAATTTTTATTTTTATATTATTATTTAAATGAGAATATTATTGACCAGCTAGAAAGTGTTGTAGTAGTGTTGTCATGCATGAAATTCATCTCCAACCCATATGAATGTGTGGGATAAATAATTAAAAATGAACTTACTTAAAAACCCAATGGTACCACTATATTGAGTATTTTTTTATTCCAGGTGTTGCTATATATGAACAGAAATTTAGTTTATTCACATTAATTGTTAGCATAAGGACATTTCAAAAAGAGGAAATCTTACTGCAGCATGAAACTGGAAGGAGACTTTAATTTATTATAATCAGCATCCTTTATTCTCAGCAGGTGGCGGTATTTAGCTGACCTTATCTCAGATCGGAAATTAAGCATGGTTGTGACTGATTAGTACTTTAGTGGAGACAGGAGATTACAGACTCCTGCTTCTTTCTTGTCTAGATGACAGCTTTTATTAGGTTCTCACTTTGCATTAAGATGCCGGGTTGAATTACTACAGACTTACTGTGATGTGTGAACTAGCCACTGTGTGAGTAATTTAAGGGTATCACTGGCAAGACACCTACTTCGTATTCCCTCCATATGATAGATTAGTAACTGAAAAACCAAATAGTATCTCTTTTGACTAGGGACAAGGAAGTTAGTAAACTTTTCACAGATTAGAAATTTTATCTTGTGTATGCTTCACTGAAGAGTCTTCCTTAGATAAAAGTAAGTTTATTTTAATGTCTGCTGTTGCAATATAGGAAATACTGTTGTTTCTTTTTTTATTAAAAACATTTATATTCAAAGTATATAGGAAGACAATATTCCATTATTTAATTGTGGATGATAAATAGTACTCACATTATGCATTTAATGCTATAGTGCAGAAGGAGGCAGAGAAAGCTTTGCTTTACTACTAAATGTTCACTCCAATATGTTTGCTGTTACTGTCCTTAGTGTCTTAATTTGTGTTCCTCAATTATTAAATACTATGGTTTCTTAACTTGCCACTTACAGCAAAAATCCTGGCAAGAAACTTTAAGATTATTGATAGAGCCTCACACAAAATGTTAACACGTTTAGCATGTGCATTCACTCATTTTGCCATAATGATAGCTCATGAATTACATTGGTTAGATTGGCATGTCACTTGTAAATAAACTACATGTTTAGTCTGTATGATATATCAAATGTCATTGGGTTCTCTTATTTGTAACATCTCAGTAAATGATCTGGTAACTACAATGGACATGTATAAAACGCTAGCAAAAAATAAGAACATTGATGTTTGAAACAGATTAGGTTGGGGAAGAATCTATGGAAAGCTTTTGATTTAAAGGAGGCAGCACCTGCTTGACCTTTGCTGATGTCGACAAAACCTAAGTAGAATCTGTTTTGATGGGTGATCATTAGGAAATTCAAGTACTCTAGTTTAAACTATAAAGTTAAAAAAAATCTCAGAATGGCAAATTATTTTTCCATTGTTAGGAAAAATTTATTTCAACTAGTATAGTCTATTAAACATCTTTTATGTCATAGTGTATATTTTTTGACATTGTAATATTGAGAGACCTTCTTTCTCTGGATACATTTAAATAAGAAATGTGCCCATTTTATTGAATGCCTTTTCCAACTGAAAATAAGTAAATTAATTCCATGATTACGTGCTTTTTAAACTATCTCACTATGGCTATTTTTCATACATATTTTCATTTCTGTTTCTGTTGATTCTGTAAGAAGGAAATATGCATAGCCTGTTGCTTGCTATCTGTCATTTTATGCATCATTACTATCTAGTTTTAAAGTCAACAATTTTGAACCATGGTGTATATATACAAAAGTTGGCTGAGTTGACTGCGTAATATACTGTTTAATGCTGGTTCTGCTCCTGGTTGGATGGCGATTTTCAGAAAAAGGTGTTGGAGTGCATACTTCTTACTCGGTATGCTTTAGGAATATGGGTTCTTTTATTTATCCTGCCTAATATCCATATGGGGAAACTCATATATAGACTTGGTCCATGATGTCATCAATATGTTGTTTTACAGTTGCCATGCTGGAATACAAATTTGTGTCTCATAAGATATGAATTACACTGTGAGAGTAATTAATCAAGATTGGTAAATAGCATGACCCGTCAAAAGCGCGGAGGACAAAATCGCGCTCGACGAAAGCGCGCATGTGACGTCATCACAGCGCGACGAAAAAAATTAAAAATTGAAATAAAATTAAAATTAAACCAAGCCGATTCACATAAAGGTAAGGGTTAGGTTTAGGGTTAGGGTTAGGTTAAAGGTTAGGTTTAGAGCGTTAGCGTTAGGTTTAGCGTTAGGTTAAGGGTTAGCGTTAGGTTTAGCGTTACGTTAACGGTTAGGGTTAGATTTAGGGTTAGGTTAAGGGTTAGGTTTAGAGTTAGGTTTAGGGTTAGGTTTGGGGGGGTTAGGGTAAGGTTTTAGCTTTATTTTTACATTTTTCGATCACAGCGCGATGTTTTCGTCGCACTGTGATGACGTCAAATGCGCGCTTTCGTCGAGCGCGATTTTGTTCTCCGCGATTTTGTGGTGGAACCGGTAAATAGGTTCTTAATATAATGAAATCTAGTTTAGACATAATGGAGAATAAACCATGATTGTTCATTTAGCCTTTTCTAGATGATTGGTTATCTAGATGGGGTTAGCTAGAGGGGGGTTGGCCCTCTCATATGGTGCCTACTGATTCAGTAATGTTATTAGAGAATCAGATGAGTTTTTTATGTCTGGAAATGTCTTTGTCAGCTTTGACAAAGTTTGTTATCAACACTTTATCAGCTGTTTAGATTACCACCCACCTCTAGACATGATTTAAAATTTTCATTGTTAAAGCAGTAAAGCGCTAGGGATCACACTATTCAAATTTGTGTATTTTCTGGTGTGTATTCAAACCCAAGTTCTTTTAAGGGAATAAAATGATGCTTATACTAATTAAACGATTGTACAGATGAAACTCGAAAAATTAGAATATTGTGCAAAAGTTCATTTATTTCAGTAATGCAACTTAAAAGGTGAAACTAATACCACACAGAAGCAGACCACTAAGCAACAGACCAGGTCTGTTTTTCTTTAGCCCAGGTAAGACGCTTCTGATGTTGTTTGTTGTTCAGGAGTGGCTTGACAAGAGGAATATGACATTTGAAGCCCATGTCCAGGATCCGTCTGTGTGTGGTTGCTCTTGATGCACTGACTCTAACCTCAGTCCACTCCTTGTGAAAGTCCCAAACACTTTTGAATGGCCTTTTCCTGACAATCCTCTCCAGGCTGCGGTCATCCCTGCTGCTTGTGCACCTTTTTCTTCCACACTTTTCCCTTCCACATAACTTTCTATTAATGTGCTTTGAAACAGCACTTTGGGAACATCCAACTTCTTTTGCAAACCTTTTGAGGCTTTTCCTCCTTATGGAGGGTGTCAATGATGGTTTTCTGCACAACTGTTAGGTCAGCAGTCTTTCCCATGTTTGTGATTCCTACTGAACCAGACTGAGAGACCATTTAAAGCCTCAGGAACCCTTTGCAGGTGTTATGGCTTAATTAACTGATTAGAGTGGGACACTTTGAGCCTAGAATATTGCACCTTTTCACAATATTCTAATTTTCTGAGATTGTGGATTTGAGGTTTTCATGTGCTGTAAGCCATAATCATCACAATTATGACAAATCATAGCTTGAACTATCTTGGTTTGCATGTAATGAGTCTATCTCATATATTAGTTTCACCTTTTAAGTTGCATTACTGAAATAAATGAACTTTTACACCATATTCTAATTTTTTGAGTTTCACCTCAAAAGGGAGGCCTTATTCTTTTAAATAACATTCCCAAAATGGTATTGTTGCTATTGTTGCTTTTTGTTCTTGAGAATATTTTACTGCTCATTTAAGCATTTTAAAACTGAAAATTCTGAACCCATAAAGATCAAATTAGTTGTTTTGGTAACAGTCCTAAGCTTTGGTGCCTCTTTGGTTTCACATTCCATTCCCATGCCTCTGTCCTTGGATTGTTCAATCGTTGAGTCTGGTTGGCAGTTCTGGTTCCTGTCATCCCTATCCCTGCATCCCCCCTCCTCCCCATACTTTATGGCAGACTGCTTTGTAGCCTGGGCTTCCCTGTTTTAATTTTGGCTTTGTTTTGTTTTTAATGTTGAGGCTGCTTTAAATTTTATTTTTTATGCATACTTTGATTTTATAATCTTAATGTTATTTGTGTTCGAAAAGACATAAGATTACATCTTTATCATATTATAGAGTGGTATATAATACAATACACAAAACTTTGCCATGATTTAAAATGTGTTTGGTGCTACTGAATTTGATACTGCAGTAATCCTAAAATAAAAATTGGAAGTTTAGAGATGTTCTCTTTTTCATTGCTTGAACTTAGTGAAAATTAAATGGGTCTTTCTGACTTGAAAACTATATATTTAGTTTTCTCAAGCATTATGGTGGCATAAAATGTATTTGCCATCAGTTTTTAATTAATAGGGACAGATAGTGGTCTCATCATTGCTTGCTGAGTAAACTTTGGAGGAAGAATTTCCTATAGTGGTTGAATGAGTCAGCAACGCTCACATCCCATGAGTCACATTAACAAGTTAGCTACTTGTCTCAACATGTCAAAGAGCACAATTTGTTCTCTTTTGCTTCAAGCAGTTTGAAGAACATTGCAAGGAACAACACTTTTAAAAAGGTACCTCTCTCAGAGATTTAATAAGGTGGGCATTGCAAGGTTTTCTTTCAAGCTTAGGATAACCGAAATTAAAAGATAATATGATTGGCATGGTAGTCATTAATGCATTTCTGGTGTTATCCGTATGTGATGTATATCAAATTGGCCTCAAAGGCTTCTGAAAATAATGTTTAATCTTATGTGAGAGTAACACTGAATAGGTGTTCAAGTTCAGTTTCAGCTATGGTAGTTCGCTGGATGTTTTGGGTTGGTGACTCTTTGTCTTAACCCACCTATCCACCTATCTCACAAAGTGTGGCAAAATACTGGAGGAGAAAATTCTGTGTATATCAGTTGGCACATGTGTATATCAGCTGGAGGAGAAGTGAGTATAAATCTATGAAGTAAACCTGATTTCTATTTTAGGCTTCTAATACTGACAGCTACTATACTGCCAAAATGACATCTACCTCGGCACAATTTCGGCCATCTGAGAATGCCTGCAAATCATCACTTGAACCAGTCAAACAGGTAATATAATTTCATTTTTCAATTGAAGACTGTAATCTGGTAAAAGAGGGAAAAGTTAGCATTGCTGCGATTCTGTGAAATAGTTGTATTTGTTTTCCTCTGCTAGCTTGATGCCGTGAAACTTACCTGGAATTAGGGTTTTTAAAGCTTTAAATTTGTAACCTGTGGGAAGTAGTTTTTTAATATTGATTTGTCCAGCTTTCTACAACATGTCTAAAAAAAAATCCACTTGGTTTATCATAGGTACGACCAAAATTGCCACTGCTGAAAGTTCTGCATGCAGCAGGTGCTAAGGGTGAAACTTTTACGTTAAAAGAGGTGAGTTTCTATGCACACAATTCTACCCTGGAAAGTCAGGTTATCTAAATTTGAATTAAGAAAGAAATGTGTCCTAATTTGCTTTTTAATGGCATCCATTACAGACCAAGTCTATATCCATATTCTTATTCCATGTGATGTGGCTGCAAAGTTTTAATGCTGGGTATGCTTCTAGAGCAGGGTTGTCAAACCTGCACCGTCACATTGTCATCATGTGACATATCGTGACTTTTCCCTTTCCTTAAAATGGGGCGTGGTTGGTGGGCCGGGAGTTTGACATTCCTGTTCTAGAGTAAAACTAGTAGTCCTGACAAGTGGAAGAGAAAGAAGAAAATGTACAGGTAGTCCTTGACTTATTTGTTTAACAATGATTTGAATTATAAGTGGTTTGGGAAAGGGTGCTTTACAGCCTATAAAGCAGAGGTGCTATACTTATGATCCGCAGGCTGGATGTGTCATGCGCTGGCCACGCCCACCCCTGGTTTAGTGAGGAGAAAAAAGTCACAATATGTCACATGATTGACATCCCTGCTATAAAGCATTTCCAATCATTGCAAATATTGCAGCCACCCTACCCCCATCCATAACATTGTGATCTGGGTGCTTGGTAACTTCATTTCATTTTATTTCATTTATTGAATTTCTAGGCCGCCCAATCCCGAAGGACTCCGGGCGGCTTACAGAAATGAAAAATTATTAAAAAAGAATTAAAACAATGAGACACAACAAAGTTAAGAAAAAGCACAACATACACCCAATCAGAGAGGGGCCGGAAAAGCCAGGTTTTAATAGCTTTGCGGAAGGCCATGAGAGTAGGTAGGGCCTGGATCTCTGGGGGCAGCTCATTTCATAGGGCTGGAGCATTTAAGTTTAAGTAAGCTTAAACTTGTTTGCACTTGCTAGGTGTAAGATGTTGGTGACCAATTAATGCTTGAATGTTTTTAAATTATGCTTTTTATTTCTTCTCTATTGGAAAAGTCATGTCAGCTAAACTGGAAACATCCTATAAAATCATTTCTTTTAAGTTTAAAATGCAAAGTGTGTACATATTAGAAAAATGACACAGGCTGTGATTTATAGGGTTATTCTGTCAGCTAGGAATTAAATGCTGTGGCTTTTCATTAGGAATGTGTCAGATATTCCTGCAGAGTTGTTTGACTTATTTTAAATACTTATGCATTTAAATAACTTATTTAGCTTCCAATATTTTTGCAAAAAACAAATCCAATGCTTCAAATGAATGAGTTTCCATGTTAAAATGTTAATTTGCCATAGCAGCCTACATTTAGCGCAGTGAGAACCTGTTCTCTATAATAGCTAGAAGCACTGCCAGCTTTCTTCATTTTGGTTTTTTTTCTCCTGAATTTTTTTTTTGCTGCTGCTGTCATGAAAGGGGTATTAAATTCTATGCATAATAAACAGCTTGAAAAATGTGCTCCTCTTACAGGTTATGCGCTAGACTACAGCCTACCTTGTTATGTTTTATTATTTAATTTGCACTTAGAGACTATTAGTTTGATTCTCCATGATTTATATGACAGAAAACAAATTTAAAACATTTAAGTAAGCTTAAATACATAAAAGAAAAGTTTCTGAGAGTGAAATAAGAATAAAACAAAAATGTACCTAGAGGGACTTTTGCTCAACTTTGGCTGGTGTACCAAGTTGCAAACCCTAGTTTGCACAAGAAGACATCCTCAATACCACCCAGTTAAACTACAGCAATGCAGTTTACATGGAGATGACTCCAAAACAAGTAGAAATGCTTTCCAGATTAGCTCTGCCTTTACCATCATCCTGAATGTGCTTGGAGATATGCAGGAGTGATTTCTATAGCAAGCCTTTAAGAAGATTGACATTGTGGCTATAGAGCACAGCCACTTTTATTTTCTGATATCCCAAACAGGGACTACAGGGTCATAAAAAGGGTATTGGGTTTTTTTTTTAGGGCACCAAGAGTACTTTTTCTCTATGTGATCTAATAGGTGAGACTGATACAGGTTAAAGAAGGCATATCCTAGTGGTGCTTTTCAAAAGGCAACTGGGCTTTCTTTGAAAACATTTTGCCTCACATCCAAGAAACAAGTCCAGTTGCATTTTGAAAAGCACCATTGAGACATCCATGACCTGGATAATTGAGAAGCTGCAATTTTGCATAGAAGTTAGAGCAGACAATTTAGTTAGAGTAGGTCACATGATGCCAAACCATAAAGGTCAAAACTAGCAATTAGTACTTTAAATTGCATCAGGGTGGTAATTAAGTGAAAGCTACTGCAGAGCCCACAATATTGGGGGAATATGTTCCCAACAACATGAACTAGTTAGCACACAGGCTGGTGCATTTTGGGTTAATTGCAGGTTTTAAGTAGCTTTTACAGGCAGCTTCATGTAAATTGCATTGCCATAGTTTAACTGGGCGGTATTGAGGATGTCTTCTTCTGCAAACTAAGATTTGCAACTTGGTACACAAGCCAAAGTTGAGCAAAAGGCCTTCTAGGTACATCTTCATTTGCTGTATCAGCAGGACCTGTTTTCAAGAGGTAGAGCCTGACCATCCAGAGATAAGATTGGTATAGATGGAGAACCTCAATGGACAAATAGTGTCCTGTTTGGGTTCAGCTTTAGGTAGGTCTATCCCATCCAGATCCCGACAGCCTTCAGGCACCAGGATAAGAGGATAATGCCCCCCCCCCCCCCTAGGTATACTGACAACACTGTCCCCAAAGTAATAGTTAACTTTATCTAACATCATCATAGAGATGTTAAAAAGGAGAGACTGACCTCTGTCCTTCCAATCCTTATCCCCATAATTCAATCCTGTAAGATATTGTGGTGGATAATGACAAAAGCCACTGAGAGATCTAAAAGCATCCCAAGAGACACAGTCCTGCCAGGTCCTATTAGTGGTCATTTATAAGAATCACAAGTACTATCTTAATTCCATGCTTAGGCCTAACTGAAAAGCTTCCAGATAGCCTGCTTCATATTTATATTGGATTCACCAATACCAAAAAAGGGAAGGTTGGAGACGGGGCAATAATTATATAACACTATCAGAACTAGAGATAATTTTAGGGGATTTACCACAATCTATTTCTAAGGAATATTGACAGTCATCCAGATCCATGTGATCCACAATCTACTTGCATGAGTCTGGATAGGCATAGGTCAAGCCCAAAGGCAGTGATGGATAACTTAGAGAACACTCTATCCACTTTCTTGGAGGGTATAAGGCAGAAGGATAATGCAATCTTGTACAAGGTCTTTCCAGTTCACAAAACACAGGGCAGAGATGCCCACTAGATTTTTGGGGAACATTTTAAGTCTCTTCTAGATATGGTTGGATCCTTTAGCTACCTGGGAAAGACCATCTGAATGCATCCAATCTTATGCAGACAAAGGTGGCAGTCTACATAATTTGTATGAGAGAATAATCTAATATTTCTGCCAACCTAGCAGTTTGAAAGCACGTAAAAATGCAAGTAGAAAAATAGGGACCACCTTTGGTGAGAAGGTAACAGCGTTCTGTGCGCCTTCGGCGTTTAGTCATGCCAGCCACACAACCACAGAGACGTCTTTGGACAGGGCTGGCTCTTAGGCTTTGAAACGGAGATGAGCACCGCCCCCAGAGTTGGGAACAACTAGCACATATATGCAAGGGGAACATTTATCTTTACCTATAATCTAATACAGTGGTAGTCAACCTGGTCCCTACGCCACTAGTGAGCGTTACAGCTTTCATGATGGGCGGTAGGAGTTTGCTGTAACTCTGCTTTATAAATTTTATAAAGTAAAGTTACTTCCCTACTTTATAAATCACCATTACTGTGGAACCGGTGGGTGGTTAGAAAATTTTATTACTAACAGAGATACAAAAGTGGATGGTAGGTATAAAAAGGTTGACTACCCCTGATCTAATATAACAAAGGTCTGGTGTAAATTCTTTCGGTTTTCAGATTACATTACTTTTTTTTGAAATAAACATTCTAATGTATGGCTGCTTTCATGTGATAGGCCAGATTTTTATTTTTAATTATTTATATATCACATTTTAAAACCTCCTTTCTTCCTCATGGAGTGGTCACTATTCAAATAAAATGCAATAGCTAATAAAGCCATACATAAATATGAAGCAGTTAAAACTACGGTAGGATTAAATAATAAGCATAATTAATAATAAGCCCATTGTTCCTGTTGGAGGCTATAAACTCACTATATTTTTCCTGATTGTTTTACTTACCGAATCATAACGTTTGTTTTTCCTTTTTAAATGTATTCTGTGATTTCCTTATACTTTGGATTCATATTAGTCCTTTATTGATTTTTAAAAAATATTTCAGGACACTTTTGTCTTGCTTAATGAATTATGATAGAGACCCATAACTGTCTTTATGGTGTTCCTTTGTTGTTTGTTTATATTGCATTGAAAAATGTGTGTGCGTGCCCACACAAACACAAAGCAGGTTTGAAAATTACTGAAACAATGGAAAGTAAACTCTACTGAGATGATTTTTGTAGAAGAAAGCATAACTGAGATTTTCTTTCTTTTTTAGTGTATGATCTATCTTGGAGAGTACATTGCACAGAAACAGTTGTATGACAGAGAACAGCAGCATATGGTACACTGTGGAAAAGACCAGCTGGGGGAGCTTTTGGGCTGTCAGAGTTTTTCTGTAAAAGAACCATGGTAGGAAATTCTGTCATACCCATGGAATATGATCTTGCAAATTTTATTATCTAAAGCAAAGAGTTTTCTTTTATTTTGAGTAGATACAGTGAATTCTGGCCCAATACTCCCTTTGAGAACACACTTCTAACTGAATACTTTGTTGTAAGAATTGTGTTGTAATTGGTGGCATCTGACAAAATTATCAAATACATACACTTCAGTGGCAAATATGAATTTAATAAATAAATATTAGAACACAGTTACTAAAATATGTTTTGTCAATGTTCCTTAATCCTCTTGTATAATACTTGGAAGAGATTATAGGCTAGGTAGTGAAGAATATTGAAAAATTCGCATAACTGTCTAGGTTTCTTGAAAAACTTTTATAAACCTTCAACCACTGATGTGACAGAGCCAGTTTGCCCTTGTTTGTGAGAACCCATTGCTAAATTTTCAGAAATGTTGCAAGCCACTTGCAAGCAGAATTAAGCCTTGATGTCTAGCTTACAAACAGCTGTTCTGTGCTATTACAAGTAGTCCTTGACATATGACCACAGTGGAGGCCAACATTTCTGCTGTTAAGTGGAAACATTTGTTAAGTAAGTTTTGCTCCACTTTGTTCGACTTTTCTTGCGATAGTTGTTAAGTGAATTGCTAAAGTTGTTAAGTTAGTCAGACGGTCATTAAGTGAATCTGAGTCCACAAAGTGCTCGCCTGATGATCCTGGGACACTGCTACCATTATAAATATGAATCAGTTCCCAAGTATCGGAATTTTGATGGGGGATGCTATAACAATCATAATGTGACACATATTAATCATAACTGACACGTGAGTATGAAAAACAGTCATAAATTCCATTTTCAATCCTGTTGTAACTTTGAACAGTTACTCAATAAACTGTTGTAAGTTAAGGACTACCTGTATACAGGGCATTGGTGGCAATGGAGGTGGCGGAGCCAGTTCTTAAACATTTACTAGCACACCGCTGACTGCAACCAATTTGTTTTACTAACTTCATCCTGATTAATAGCATTAATATTTTTGGTGAACTTGGTTACTTTAAGCTTATGCTTTGTCCATTCTTATTTGCATGATTAGTTACATTCCTTTATTATCTTTTTTCTAAGAGTATAAATGAAGAAGAAAATTCATGCTTGAATTTCTAGCCATATCTCCTATGGTTTGGGTATAAATTATATGTGAATGCTGAATATTCCAATCTCTTTTTTTCTTTGGCTGTTCAGTATATTTGACTATAGCAGAATGGAAGCAAATGAGCATGGTAATATCCATGTGTAGTGCTAATATGCAGATACTACTCTTGTTTAGTTAATTACTCTCTGCTCCCATGCTGACGCATACTTAAGGCCATGCTGTTGCCATGGGACTTAATTGCACAAGTATAGTATTGCATAGTTAAGTCCTGTAAATTTAGTCCTAACTATGCAGTAGAGAGATTTGGGATGGAACTACACAGAAACAAAAATTTCACAGATTGAATATTCCTATATCCATATGCAGCGGAATGAGTAATAGTATGTAAATTAATAAATTGAATATTTTATTTCAGTCTATAGGTGCCACTGTTATTTTTGAATGTCACTATTATTTTTGAATATCTTTCCTGTTAAAAATTATTCAGATAGTAAACTTAGAAATTTAGCATTATCCTCTAACTTCTGTTTTGATTTTGTATTTGCATGGAGGTTTTCTAAACAGCTACAGAACTTGAAGTCTGAAATACTTAGATTTACTGTAATTGTACCCGTGAATGGAATTGGTTTCTTCTTAGCGAACCTTGGTGGCACAGTGGTTAGAATGCAGTAATGCAAGCTAACTGCCCATAGCTGGAATTTGATCCCAATGGGGTTCAAGGTAGACTCATCCTTCCATCCTTCCGAGGTTGATAAAATGAAGACCAGATTGTTGGGGAGAATATGCTGACATTGTAATCCACTCAGAGAGTGCCGTAAAGCACTAAGGGGTGGTGTATAAGTCTAAGTGCTATTGCAGTTCTGTGGATGGAAGTTTTATCAAGCCTCCCAGCTTCATATCTGATACTCATCATTCGGTCAAGTGGTTTATCCAAACAGTCCATTTCCCAGGATTACAGATTTTTTTTCCTTTAAAAAGTATGCAGGTACAGGTATATTTGGCATGCTTAATTTTATATGCATACAGTAAATCCCTCTCTTGACAGAATGAGAATTCATGGTGTTAATTGTGAGTTTATGATAAATTTTCCTGCAGAGTCTTTGTGCCAGCAATGGCTATGGCTATAAGGATTTAATGGCAGATTGAGAACTGACACGAGAGAACTGGTAATGGTTCTGAGAAAAAAGTTTAAACATGTTTTTTTTAAAAAAAATTGAATTGACTTGAAATTAGCCATATTTACTCCTATTATTTCTCTAACTGCATCTGATGTAGATTACTTTTCCTTCTTATTAATCATATGCTGTATCATGATTTTGGAGAGCTCATTAGTACTTCATCTTGCATAATATTTGAACTAAAGAGAAATATTCTTTATGCATGGGTGCGGGGACTGTGTGGTTAAGACACACAGCTTGTTGACCAAAAGGTTGTCAGTTTGAGACCCAAGCTCCTGTTTCTGCCCCACCTTCTGCCATCTAGTGGTTTGAAAGCAAGCAAATGCAAGTAGATAAATAGGTACCATTTCAGCAGGAAGGAAAGAGCGTTCCGTGTGCCTGAGCATATAGTTATGCTGGCCACGTGACCATGGAAGCGTCTTTGTACAATACTGGCTCCCTCAGCTAGGAAAAAGAGATGAGCATCGCTCCCTAGAGACAGACCTGACTGGACAGGGGAAACCTTTACCTTTTTAAAAATATTATTCTTTATATAATTATGTCTTTTATACAAGTAATGTTCTCTGCTCATTATTCATTATTTTTCCACAGCCTTGTTTATGATATGCTGAGAAGGAATGTCACTCTTGCCAGTACTACAGGTAGGTTTCTTCAAATTCATTTTTTTTTGTAAAATTAATCTTGGTAAGTAAAAACATGTGAAAGCGTTTGCTTGAGATGAATTGCTCTGAGGATTGGGAGTACTGGGATTCTACAGCCCCGGGCTAACAAAAAAAAACCTGACATGTACTGAAATAAAACTAGAACCAGGATCACCATCATGCTCTCAGTGGTTATAAGTATGCTGATATACATACCCTAGGCTGGTCTCCAGGCTTTCTATCTCTACGGCTTTGTCCTTTGCCCAAATCCTTTTGAGATGCAGAAAATGGGTTTGTGAGCATGCATAACGTTTTCCTGGTGAAGAAAACAAAAGCTGTTTATATACTGTTTTGTTTTGCTTTTATTATTTTTAAGCTGTCTATTGAATTATGGTAACTTTGTACTTTCTACACTGTCAGAGAGTTTGGCATGAGAATATTAAATGCATTTTTTTCATATAAATGTGCTGTTGGCTTTTTTTAGGCATGATCCAGACCTGCCATTGTGGGAATGGAGCATTTTGGAGAAGTACAGAATGTTTCTGTTTCTTCTTTGAACTACATCAATGTAGTTCTCAGGGTAGTGTGACAGTTATACTGAAGTTAATAGTTTCAGTCACAAACAATTGCTGGCATTTCAGACAAAATCAACGCTAGACTTTGACCAGAGTAGCACAAACTCTTCCCATTTCAGAAAAAAATCAGACCACAGATAGTTCTAGACTTAACAACTGCTTGAGGTTCCAATGGTTGTGCTCCTTCCCCCCCTCCCCCCGGTCCCATTCTCATGACCACACTTTGGGCATTTGGCAAACAGGATGCTTTAATGGCCATTTGCAGTGACCCACAGTCATAGTTTGGTCATAAACTAGCATTTATTTTTAGTTTTCAATAAAACCAGCCTATAAACCATGCGTTAACTTAATGACTATGGTGTTTGCTTAACAACCTCTGCAAGAACAGCTAGTAAAACAGGGTTGGTCACATGATTGACCTACTTTACAGCCATTACAAGTTATGACATGGGCTCAATTGCGACCGTAACTCGAGGACTACCTGTATACCTACAACAACTAAGAGAAATATAGAATGTATGCACAGATCTTGATTTCAGTATATTTCTTCACCTTTAGTTAAAATGGATTAATTTATAACTAGTCTGGTTATAGATAATCTCGGTTAACATCTCCACTAGACGTACAATTAATCCAGTGTTGTTCCACCAGAACAGGGTTTCAAACAGGAATTCAGGTAGTCCTTGCTTACTAAACACAATTGGGACTGGCAACTGGCAGTAAGTGTGACAGTTGCTAAGAAAAAAAAATCATGTCATGAGGCTGGATGTCACTTCTGCTTCTGTGGTTAAGCAAATCGCTGTGGTTATTAAGCAAGACATCATGGGATTCTGAGTTGTGATTTCACATTTGCATTCTCAAATTGATTCTGTTCATTGGAAACTGGTTGTGAACCTCGCAAAAAGTGGCTGTCCAACTTTGTGACTGCCATATATGCAAGGATTGGTTGCAAAGCTGATTTTTTTCTCAACTCTTGTAACTTTGAACAGTCACTGGCAAGGCAGTTGGTAAGTGAGGACTACTTGTATTGCTGACCTTGCTCTGTAGAAATCAGTATAATATTAAGGATAGTGCGTTTTGTGTTTATTTATGGGGATGATTTGATTGGCTGCCTGACTGTGATTTAACACAATTCTAAAAGCTAAAAAGGAAATAAACTTTATTTTTACATGATTAAAGATTGGCATATAACATTCAAAACCGAACTGCATAGCAAAATAAAATTCAGCATTGTATCTGAAGATGTTTTCCTAAATCAGGACAATTGAGCAATCAGTCAACAGTTTTGCTTTGTGCATTATAAAATTGCTCCTAGTGCTAGCTTTATATTAATGATACTATTTATGTTGTCCTACCCAATCACTTCAGAGAACATGCAACATGCTCTGCAATCTGATATAAAAAGAAGCGACTATTGTAAATAGCTCTTCATTCTCAGGTTAAGGATCATCATAATTTCTTGCTGAAGTACCTCTATCTGGCTAGAACTGAGTTCTTGTGTGCAATTTCAGTGTAGTTTGCAGAAGATTCTTTTAGTGCAATCCTTCTTTGTTTTTGATTTGATTCCAGTTCATTTTGAGATGAATACATTCACAAAGTTAAAACAAGATGTGCACACCTTTATTCCCCTTCTAGACAGTAGAGCAGAGAGCCTATTTTTTTGTGTTTCAGGAGGGGTTGCTGGCAATGGATGACATTAGGGCTATAAGTGAGTGAGGTTACCTCCCTCCTCTCTTTGCCCCAGTTGGTATAAGAGGAAAGAGGCAGATAATTCTTATCAGAAACTTGAATCGGTTGTTTTTACAGTTTCCGAATTTAGTCTGAAGGTTGCATTATGTCTGCTGCTGAATGGTTAGTGAATGTAACTATTTGAAAACTTCTGACTTCTCTTTTAATCTGTCATTTTCCATGGCACACATGTATGCAACTTCAGAGTTGAATTGGCATCTAGCTAGATCATTGTTATGGTGAGAAAGACCATCACAGAACCCATAACCGTATTGAGAGGCAAATAGACATGTTAATAACATAGTTTATTATTGCATCTTAAAAAAAAAAGCTAGAATATCTATGGAGAATCATCCATGTCCTGGATATCACAAAGGTGCTTTTCAAAAGGCACTCCCCCCCCCCACTTGAAAACGTTTCGCTTCTCATCCTTGAAAGCATTTCTTGGATGAGAAGCGGAAACATTTGAAAAGAGTAAGGTTCTACATTTAGGCAACAAAAACGAAATGCACACGTACAGTATAGGTGGTATCTTGCTCAATAGTAGTAACTGTGAAAGGGATCTTGGAGTCCTAGTGGATAACCATTTAAATATGAGCCAGCAGTGTGCAGCAGCTGCCAAAAAAGCCAACACAGTTCTAGGCTGCATAAACAGAGGGATAGAATCAAGATCACATGAAGTGTTAATACCACTTTATAATGCCTTGGTAAGGCCACACTTGGAATACTGCATTCAGTTTTGGTCTCCACAATGTAGAAAAGATGTGGAGACTCTAGAAAGGGTGCAGAGAAGAGCAAAAAAAGATGATTAGGGGACTGGAGACTAAAACATATGAAGAATGGTTGCAGGAACTGGGTATGTCTAGTTTAATGAAAAGAAGGACTAGGGGAGACATGATAGCAGTGTTCCAATATCTCAGGGGTTGCCACAAAGAAGAGGGAGTCAAACTATTCTCCAAGGCACCTGAGGGTAGAACAAGAAGCAATGGGTGGAAACTAATCAAGGAGAGAAGCAACTTAGAACTGAGGAGAAATTTCCTGACAGTTAAAACAATCAGTGGAACAGCTTGCCTCCAGAAGTTATGAATGCCCCAACGCTGGGAGTCTTTAAGAAGATGTTGGATAGCCATTTGTCTGAAACGGTATAGGGTTTCCTGCCTAGGCAGGGGATTGGACTAGAAGGCCTCCAACGTCCCTTCCAACTCTGCTATTGCTATTGTATTTTCAAGGGGAAAAAACAAAGTCCCATTGCCTTTTGAAAAGCACCTTTAGAATAAGCTGTACCAGGGTATATCAAGAGCAAAAAAAAAAAAAAAATTATTATTTACCTTCACCTCAAGATCCAGCTAGTTACATCCAACGTATCTACATATTGATAAGGAAGGTACATTGTACTGGCACTAATGGGCATTTCCTAATATGGCAAATAGCAGGGATGGTAGAGTTAGTTTCTCATTGAGTTAGAAGTGCACTCACCATGTTCTGACCCAGATCTAGCTATGCACTGGCTTTTCTTTAAAAAATGGCATAGGACAAATATGTCTACTATGATCGTTATTGTAGTGCTAGAGGGTGGTAGCTAATTAGGATTCAGCTAATGGATCTATCAGCTCCATTCTCTATGTGTGAGTGAGCTAAAAAAAATGGAACAAAGTTGGGTGAGAAATTTCAAACCATTTCAAACCCACACACGGAGAACTTGGTATGCTTGTTTGACAGGAGCTCCCTCTGTATTGTGAGAATGGTTATTACCAGGGAAGGTTTTTTTCTTTCTTTACCTGCTGTCTAGATGCTGCACAGACACTTGCTTTCACAAAGGATCAGAGTGAGGATAATCCAAGTCAAGATCGGCTGAAGGTAAACCCATTGCTGGGTGGTTTCTTTTGTCGTACAGAGTGTCCCTTCTCTGTACCTGTGCAAAGTGGATTGCTAGAACTTCTGACTTATTTACTGATGAGTCTTTGCCTTCTTCAGAAGTTCTTGGGACTCCACAGAGCAGGGACAGAGTTCTCATTCTCTGTTCTCTACCTACAGAGTTCCAGTCTCTGAACATGTTCTCTGGGATGTAGCATTTCTTTTCCTTAGTCACACCAGCTTTCACTGGGTGGGAGTTTTTTTATTTATTTATCAGAGACTGATAAATATTATTTCTTCATGAAAACTCACAATACTTGAAAACCTTAGGAGAATCAAGATGATTTCTCATACTGTTGTTGAATCAGTATTGTCCACCTCAAGAGAGAAAGCTACCTAAGTTGATACAGAGATAAGCTTGACAGCATTCCTTTGCAGTTTTATGGAAACATTTATCCTATTGTAGCTGTATTGTAATATGTTCTGTGTATGTTTGTGTGTGTGTGTGTATACACATGTGCACACGCAACAAGTTCATAGGCAGCCTGGAATCTTCCAAAAGTTTTGGGCTACAAGTCCCATGAGAGTTGTAGTGAAAGACTTAGGGAACCATCAGGTTGTCTATCTGCATCTATTTGATCTTTAGCAAATGTTTTGATCAGTTAATAAATGCAATTTTTTGTTAAGTCTTATTTCTACTGTAACTCTGATGGTATTTGAACTGTATGTGACTGTTGGTCTTAAGCTGGTGACTAAGAAAGGAAGTGTTACATCCCTGTGCTTCTGTCATAGATCTTAACTAATAGTTATTTTCCCTTTTTCCTTTAAGCAGAATAACAGAGAGAGCAATTTCAGCACTGAACAGGAAGACCATGAAGGTGATTTATCTTCCTTAAACCATACATACCATATAAACAAGGAGAAAGAAGGTAAATATGGCCTCTCAATTAGACATGATTAAATTGCTTTGACTATTAGACCTATTGTTTATCTAATGAATCTTGTAGAATATGTACATACTGTGTTGTTTTTGTTGAACCTGTGAGTACTATGTGGTTTTCCTTTTTTAAAAAAACTATTATTATTTCTTCTTAATACAGTTAGATATTCAGAAGTATTTTTTAGAAAATATTTTATTTCTTTCTCATGTGAATACACAAATTAGGTAATATTCAAGTAGTCAATTTAATTTGTGAAAATTGCACATATAAATAAAATGTCAAAGGGGAATGCTGTTTTCATAGCTATTTCATGTAGCTTTTAGAATAGTCTCACAAGATAGTGATAACTTCTTAAGATATTACAAATTTATTGTTGATTTCTTAGAAAAACTCATGTTTCTGCTTTCTCAAGTTAGATTTAAACTCTTATCATTAAATATTATACAATATATGAACAGAAGTGAACACAAAGAGCTTTTTGCTTATAATGTGTCTTGGAGGAAATAGAAATATATACAGGTAGTCCTTGACTTAACAACCATTTGCTTAATGACGGTTCTAAGTTATAGTGGCCTCAGAAAAAGTGGTTTATGACTTGTCCTTCCAATTACTACTATCACATCAGCTCAATCAAATGATCACAATTCAGATATTTGTGAATAGGATTACATTTACAACAGGTTGCAGTATCCTGTGGTCAGCTGATCACCATTTGCAATTTTCCCAGGCAGTTTCTGACAAGAAATGTCAATTTGGGAAGCTGGATTAGTTTAGTGGTAAAAATAGTCATAAAATTGAATCCAGTCATGTGATGACTCGCTTTACAACCACACTGACTTAAGACAAAAATTCTGGCCCCTAATGTGGTTGCAGATTGAGGACTACTGGTAATTCACACAGATGAATATACATGGATATAATGTTAGAGTAAGTTGCATCCAAGTGATCCGGTTTGCCAGTTAATTTCACAAGCAAAGTTATTTTATATTAAATGTCTTTTCACTTTTGAAGATGGTGTACTGATAGATAACCTTTCAAAAGAGCAAACCACATTGGATTTGTTGGTTGAAGAATGGGATGTAGCTGGCCTTCCATGGTGGTTTTTAGGGAATCTGAGAAACAATTACAAGTCCAGAAGCAATGATTCAACAGATATACATACAAATAAGGTAAACATTAGCAAGTAGTATGATGTATATGCACAAACCTGTATATCTTAGCCTGATTTCATTATTTTATTAAAAATGGAAAGGATTCTTATTCTCAAAGTGGTCTTTGACATTTTTGGTTGCTGTGTTGAGGCTGAAAAATAACACAACAATACATAGATACTTAGTCTAAACAAATACCAGCACATTAGATAACCTTAGGGAACAACTGAAATATACCATGACCACGGAACTGGGAGAGAGAGAATGGTTGGCCCAAGGTCACCCAGCTGACTTACATAGCTAAGGTGGAACTGGAACTTACCATCTCCAGCTTTCTAGCCTGAATATCAGAGTTCCCAACTTGTCTAGTTTTGTGGACTAGAGTCGGGGAGAGGGGGAGGAGAGGCAATGTGAGTAGTGAGCAAGTGTGTGCATGCAGTTCCATTTGCGTGACAGTGGGCATGCAAAATGGAGTGCATGTCTACCAGTGGTGGGTTGCAAATCCTGTTCCCGGTACGGTTGGAACGGGGCCAGCAGCATCCTCATGGACAAACGCAGCACACGCATGCGTTCAAGTGCCTCCGTGACCGTCCATGACGCTCCAGCTGCTCCGCGGAGCATTGCGCAGGTGCTGTATGCACCATGCGCCTGTGCGGAAGTGCAAAAGCCTTTAAACTTCGTTAAGGAGCTTGGGCTGGCGGGTGGGCCCTCTGGAGCACCGTACCGGAACGGTATCTAGTGCTCTGGGCTGGCTCCAGTACACGTGTACCGGGACGTACCGCCAGCAACCCACCCCTGATGTGTACGCACTCGCCCACTGTTCACACAAGGAGGGATGCATGCATGCATGCTGGCCTGCTGCTTCAGGTGACCCTGTTTTTAACAGCTCACGGCCCGGTAGTGGTTAGGGAATCCTGCTATAGATTACATTAATATTAGTTGATATAATTAATAATGTATGATTAATATTAATTAGTATATCACAAAAGGATGACACAGAGATAAAAGTAAAAACTTTTTTCTGTTGTGGGGTGTCATATAATTGGTGACTTTTAAGGAAATAAGAAAGACTTCCAGAATGTGGTGTTTTGGAAGTAATGCAGGATAATGGGGGAAAAAATAGGGATTTGGAAAGCCATCAATATTAAATTAAGGAGATTTCATACCTGATCTGACTGCTCTTGGACTTTACTATATCACGTAAAGTTTGGGAAGAATGATGGAAGACCAATTCTTTTTTCTCATTACAATAATGAGACTGCCTTTTCCTTTGAAAAATGAAACTATTTAAAGCATCCAGGCCCTAGAATACTTGATGCATATGTACGTGTTTCTATTTAATTATCTCCTTCCTGAGGTTATTGTATAATTTATATTATAACTTTTGTTTAATTGGATGTTAAATAAAATTTCTCAGCACACATTGCTGAAGCAGGAAGAATGCGGTGTTATTGAAAATTGCAAGTTATTTTTACCTAGCTGCCTGTGGCTATAAAGGGAAGCTTTGCGAGATCATACTTTATAGTTACCTTTATAAAGTCAAATAAATAGCAAGTCTAACAATCTTCAACGTGTATTTCTTCATTCTTCTTTAGGATGTGGATACTGCTGTTGTTTCAGATACTACAGATGACTTGTGGTTCCTCAATGAAGCCACTTCAGATAACTTTAGTGTCACAGTTCCATCAAAAATAGTTGATTGTGAACAAGTTAATGAAGAAAGAAAAGAAGATAATAAAGTAGTAGGTTCCAATAATTGGAAGGTATTTGTTAAATTAGTAGAATTTACTTGCTTGCTTACTTACTTATTCCCACATTTATTATTTTTACAAATAATTAAATGCGGCAAACGTATTCCACACAGCTTCCTTCTCCTCCTTTCCCCACAAAAACAACCCTGTGAGGTGAGCTGAGAGTGAGTGACCAGCCCAAGAGGCTAGGCAGGCTAAGGCAGGATTAGAACTCATGGTCT
This sequence comes from Thamnophis sirtalis, assembly GCF_051295495.1. Lineage (NCBI taxonomy): Eukaryota > Metazoa > Chordata > Lepidosauria > Squamata > Natricidae > Thamnophis > Thamnophis sirtalis. Next base: position 51,663,412 of record NW_028261387.1, read on the forward strand.
CAGGCTTTCTAGCCTGGCGCCTTAACCACTAGACTAAACTGGACTAACAACTGCATTAATTAGTCATATTGTTGTCATAGTCCAGTTGAAAAAAATAAAACTTTTTCTTTATAGTAAGAAATTAAACATTAGGAAACATTGATGTAGATTTTGATCTAAAGCATTGACCAGTTAATGTTTTTGCACTTACTGTGCTAACATGTTCCTTTTCTGATCTATATGTTATATTCATTCATTATAGATGAATGAAACAGCATATTCTGATGATCTTGAAGATTCTCAGTTTTTAAGTGATGATACAGATACTGATGTTCCCTCTGAGGTATGTTTTCTAGATTCAGTGTACTTGATTTGATTATAATGTTTATGGTTATAAGCTGAGTAAAATTTGTTAAAACTTTTTTTCCAGTACTTAAGAGGTAGATCCCAACAGTTTTCATTACTATTGTTTTTTATTGGACAATCTGAAGTAATGGAAAGTAATCATGTCTAATTGACCTAAAGAAATTCAGAGTAACTGTTTAGTCATTTTATGCTTCTTTTAATTTTTCAACTTTCTGTATCATTCCCCCATTTCATTGATCACTCGGTCTGATATTCAGGTAGTCTTCACTTTATGACAGTTCGTTTAATGGCTGTTTGAAGTTATCATGGTGCTGAAAAAAATGTCTTGGGAACAGTTCTCACACAACCACAACATAAGTGGTCGTATGATTAAAATTCAGGCGCTTGGCAACCAGTATATATTCACAAAATTCCAGTGTCCTAGGGTCATGTGATCACTATTTGCAACTTTCCCAGGGGTCTTCCAAGTAAGTCAATAGGGGAAGCTGGATTCATTAACCACAATGATTCACTTAACAACTGTGACAAAAAGTCCATTAAAATCAGCTGTAATTCACTTAACCACTTAAGTGATGGAAGTTCTGGGCACATTTATGGTTATAAGTCGAGGACTACCTGTACCTAGCTTTTTGAGCTCACGCTTCTGAAACTACAGGATTAGTTTTCAACAAGTAGCTGAAATGTCAGAGTAATCAAACTAAACATTTTAGAAAGGAGTTTTTTTTTCACTGTCTGTACCTGTGCAGAGATGGAACTGAAATGTTCTGGAGCTGAGACAAATAGGTGGAAATGCTTCCTGTTTTGCTCATTGTGCATCCCCATGGCAGCACTTCTTAATTCTGCTAGTTCTGTCCTGCTTACTATAGCTTTAACAGTGATCTGGATAGTGTACCTTGCTTTAGAACAGGGCTGTCAAACTCGCAACCTGTAGGCCAGATGCATCATGGGCAGGCCACGCCTACTCCCGGTTTAGCGAAGGGGGGGAAGTCTTGATATGTCATGTGACACTGCTGTGACACTGCGAGTTTTACACCCCTGCTTTAGAAGAAAAGATAATTCAGGTGAAAAAAACTTAATATCCCTGCTGTTTTTTTCTCCCTACACAATTATCTTTTTGTAGGCATATTAGAAATGAATTAGGTAAATGGAAGGAGGGGATGGAGAAAGGGCTGGGATTTAAGGACAAGAAAGCAGAACATTTACCTTTATATTTCTCCCCATGGTGTGATTAGCAAAGGGCCTGGAAGGCATGTCTGTTAAGTAGATCTGTATGAGGCTTGAAAATCAAAATCTTGTAGAGTGCTCATCAGTGACTCATCATCAGTGAACTAAAGTATTAGGTAAGGTTCACAGGCCTTGTTCCTGGTCCCAGTAGCTTTTAACATGTTGATGAAGGGATTGAATATGGAAGGCAGGCAGGAGCTGGTTAGGCTATCTTGGGCCTGCATCACATATGGATCCCAGAGTGCATGCAGCAGCCTCTCAAACAGCTTTGTGCAGCCTGTCAGTTTTTTTAAAAAAAATAGCTGATCCAGTGATTAAAAAAAAAAGCTGATCCAGTGGTAGCAACTGTGGCTGTTGCCAGGACGTTCTGCAGGCTTTCACAGCTACGTTCACTCTGGAAGACATCCTGCTGACTGCCTTTGGTAGCCTCATGGACACTGCCAACTTCTTTCCTGCGGTTTGCTGCTGAAAGCTGATCGGCATAGCAGCAATTCTTCAGCGTAATTTTAAAGATATTAATCTGGCTTTTCTCTCCAGAAATTCTGCAGGCTGGTCTAGCTAATGTTCTAAAAGATATAAACAGAATTCAAAATTGCCTTGATTCAGCTGTTTTCCTAGTGGAAATAACAAATTCAACATTATACAATAGATATGAAATATCTTATACTACCATAATGATATTCCAGTGAAACTAGTTTTTTGCTATTATACCTTGAAAGTTTTTCTGCCTATATTTTATTACCTATACTTGATTCTGTGGCAGATGGGTTTATTTGGGAGCTCTGGTGGTGCAGTGGTTAGAATATAGTACTGAAAGCTGACTCTAACCACAACTTGGAGATCGATCCTGAAAGGCTCAAGGTTGACTCATCCTTCCAATAAATGAGGATCCAGATTGTTGGGCAGCATGCTGACATTGTAAACCACTCAAGAGAGTGCTGTAAAGAACTATGGAGCAGTATACAATTCTAAGGGCTATTGCTATTACTGTTATTTATTTATGCATTCATTCAGCTTAGAGGTTGCCTCGTTACTTTAGTTGCTACTAATTAAAAAGTAAAAAGTAAGAATCATAGTACAGAAGAAAAGAACCCATCCAACAAGGGGCTCAACCATCATTATACCCTGGGAGAATAACTCGACCTTCAATAGGTTCTGGACATCAGAGTAGAAGCCATCCAGTTTTTGGAGTGTGTGTGTGTGTGTGGGGGGAGTCAGATACTGAGGCAGTTGATACACTTCTTGGGTCCTGCTAGTTGACACTCCTTAATTGACAGGATCGGAAGTGCTCCTACTCTCACTTGATGGAAAGAAATAGCAGGAGACAAACCCTATGCAGTGTGTTAAAGGCAGGAAAGGTGCATCGGCAGAGTAGATGTATTTCTACAAGTCAGCATTGTAACACACTGTTAAAAAGGAAAATGCAACTGTAAGTTGCATCAATAGAAACATTGTTTTTAAATAATGGTTAGTAAATACAAGAAAATGCATATTTTCCACTGAAATCTGTATTGGATAGATCCCATCTGAATACTGTATGCTGTTCTGGCCACTATACTTTAAATATTTTTCAGAAAAACCGATATATGTGCATTAAAAAAGATGAGAATGATTGAAGGCTGAAAACTTATTAGGAAACTCTGAAAATTAAATTAAAGGTTAAAAAAGATACTGTATTTTTCGAAGTATAAGACACACCTTTTTTCTTCAAAAAAGAGGCTGAAAATTTGAGTGCGTCTTATACATCGAATACAGCATTTTTTTGCCTCCCAAAGCCCTGTCCCCTTCACTAAAATGGCCATACATAGCCTTATGAAGGTTTTCAGAGACCTCCTGGGGGCTGGGGAGGGCAGAAATGAGCAAAAAATGGGCCGTTTTCTGCCCTCTCGCCCCCAGCAGCATTCTATAATCCTCCATAAGGCTATGCATGCAATTTCTTTGACAAAATCAGCCCGTTTTTGAAAAAAATGGGCTGTTTTTTTTTGCTCTTTTTTGCCACCCTGGAGCACTTGCAAGCTGCCCCAAGGCTATTCATGCCTTTTATTTGAAAAACAACTGGTCCGTTTTCGTGAAAAACAGGCCATTTTGGAGAGGTTTGCAGAGTGCAAAAACTCCCCCCCCCTTTCGGAAAACTCTTTAGTTAGAGTGATTGATGAGAATTGCATTGATCAAGTGCTGTGCCAGCAGAAATAAGTCTTAGGTGCTGCAGGTTGTCAGTGATTTCCTTCTCCAACACATGGATAAATACACCTGGAAACAACTATCTACCTACCCTCTCTCTCTCCCTACCTACCTACTGTATTTCTCTCTCCCTCCCTCTCTATCCCTCTATCTACCTACCTACCTACTCTCTCTCCCTACCTACCTATTGTATTTCTCTCTCTCTCCCCCTCCCTCCCCCTCTCTCTCCCTCTCTCTCTCCCCCTCCCCTCCCCCTCCCTCTCCCTCTCTCCCTCTCTCCCTCTACCTACCTACCTACCTACCTACCTACCTACCTACCTACCTACCTACCTACCTACCTACCTACTCTCTATCCCTCTACCTACCTATCTACTCTCTCTCCCTACCTACCTATTGTATTTCTCTTTCTCTCCCCCTCTCCCTACCTACCTATTGTATTTCTCTCCCTCTCTCCCTCCCTCCTCTCTCTCCCCCTCTCTCCCTTTATCTACCTACCTACCTACTCTCTATCCCTCTACCTACCTAACTACTCTCTCTCCCTACCTACCTACTGTATTTCTATTTCTCTCCCTCTCTCCCTTCTTCCCTCCTCCCTCTCTCTCCCTCCCTCTCTCTCTCTCCCTCTATCTATCTACCTACCTACTCTCTATCCCTCTACCTACCTACCTACCTACTCTCTCTCCCTACCTACCTACTGTATTTATCTTTCTCTCCCTCTCTATCCCTCTATCTACCTACCTACTTTTTTAAAAAAAAATTGCCTCTTCAAAACCTTGGTGTGTTTTATACTTCTGTGCGTCTTATACTCCGAAAAATATGGTAACTGACAGCACTTTTGAAGTACCTGAAGGTGGAAGATGCAAGTGAATATCAAAACTCTTTATCATTCAAGAGTGTAGGATGTAGAACAATGATCTCATTTTATAGGAAATAAGATTCTGGTTGAATATTAGGAAAAACATCTTAATAGTAATTGCAGTTCAGTAGCGAAGCAAATTGCTAATCAACATTCTATGGTCAAGCAGAGCATGAAGAGCCCTCTGTGTGGAGATGCTTAAAAATGAATTCCTGTATTAAACAGGGTTGGATTGGCTGGCCCAAGTAGCTGTTTTGACTTGGGAATAAAGGAATAGATAAATATTATTTATATTGCAGATCAAACTTTGTTTGTCGACTATATTTTGCAGTATGCATCGTCTTGACAAACTTGCCATTGGTCAGATAAATTATAGTTTCAAACTGAAAAGCCATCAATCTTCTATGAAGAGTAAGCAAGTTAGCCACCATCAACTGTGTAGTTTCAACAAATATACAATTATGGAGGCTGAGAAATTAATTAAATATCTCTTGAATTTAGAATGTGATATTAAAAAATTAGTGTAGTAAAATGAAATACTAGAATAGAAATGAAAAAGATTCATGGGAAAAGGGCTTCTTAATCAGAGATTTTGACTTCAGTATTTTTAATAAACAAATTAGAATATTGACTGGTTTTAATTGAGGGACTAAATGGTCCACTATTGAATGCACTTGAGTTCTTTTTCCTTATAAAGAAGAAGAAAAATTATATATGAATCCATAAATCTCTAATTAGTTTTACTGCTTCTTTTCGTTCAGCAGGACAGTTGGCAGTGTATCAAATGCAAGAAGTTCAATTCTCCCATTAAACGATATTGCTTCCGCTGCTGGGCCTTAAGAAAAGACTGGTTCTCTGATTGTCCCAGGCTAATACAATCAATGTCTACATCTAACATTGCTACAATTCACGGTAAAGAAGACCCGAAAGGCATAGATGTCCCAGATTGCCGAAGGACAATATCTGCTCCAATTGTACGTCCTAAAGACTTATGCAGTTCAATGGCAAAGCCCAACCTGTCCTCTAAAAGCTCCATGGATTCTTTGGATCTAGCCTTGGGATGTGAAGACAAAGAACCTTCTCTGCGGTTTGTTAAGTGCACAGAAAAAGAAGTGCAACCTCTTGAAAATAGCAAAGAATTACTGAAGCCTTGCCTTGTGTGCCTGAAGAGGCCGCGGAATGGGAATATTGTCCACGGAAGGACAGCTCACTTGGTGGCCTGTTTCACTTGTGCAAAACGATTGAAGAAAGCACGATCAGTTTGCCCAGTCTGTAAAAAACAGATTCAGATGGTGATTAAGACATTCATAACATAGCTGTGTTATTTGTTTGGATACTATGGACATTTGGTATTCAGCTGTTATAAGAAAATTCTGCATGCTAAGAGTGTATTGTTCAAGGAAAGTAAATAATATATTTTATTCTGAACTTACGAAAGGAATAATTTATTTCTCACCATTAAATATAACACAAAAACATATCTCATGAATCTTATTTCTCAGCCATTTCAATTTTGGAAGACAGCTGGAATAAATTGGAATTTTAAAAGTTACGTTTGGAATCACAATCAAATTTTGTTCATGCTTAGACCATATGATAACTGTAAGTTAAGTAATATGCGTAAAGATGTCAACTGTAAAATCAACAAGTCTTATTGCTGAATGTTGCCAGTATGTTTTTTTCTTATCATTTCTAAAGCGCACAATTAATACTTCTTTGGAGTTTTTTGCACTGTCTTTGTAAGTAAACAAGAAATTTTTGGATATGTGAAAAAGCTATATAGATGATAGGTTTGTATCCTATTATAAATTATAGATATAACAGTTCAAGGCCTTATTTAAACATTGCTCTTTACAAAATCTCTGTTCAGGAGCTGATGTCCCCAGATCTTTTGATGTTCCTATAATATTAACTTAAGTAGTAGAACATTCTACATTAAAACTGTGAAATTTCTCTCAAAAGAGAGAACAGTTGATGCTCACTGAAACAATGTATATAAAGTGGCAGTGGACTTTTGAAAGTTTGAAAGTAGCACAGTATTTCTCCATAGAGAAATGCATTTTTCCTCTATTGCTCACATGGAAACTTAATTTATTTTTATTCTTTCTGACTACCTTAAGCCAAATGTATATTAAGTTGCTTTTTGCTGCTTCCGTGTTTCAAGTCCTTTTCTGTTGGAAGACAGTGATACCGGTGACTTTGATTTTGGGAAGTAAACATTTTTTCCATCAACTCTTAAGTTTCCATCAACTCTTACTATATGCCTTTGCTGCATATTTTGTCAAGGTGCTCAACTGGTGCATGGTAGAATGGGATGTGATCTCATAGACTCATCTTTTAAATAAAGTTATCATTTAAGAAAGATCCTTACTGTATGCACAATAAAATATCTAAAGATTTATTGGAGCTGCTTCTTATTTCATAATAGTCAAAGTTCTATTAAAACAGGTTGACAACTTGCATGTTAAACTTTTTAAAATAATTGGGAGCATTCGTTCAATGCCAGATGATTAAGGATAGGACATTTTATACAGAAGAGATGTAACAAAAAATATCAGTTCCATAGTTCTTCTTTCCTACATTGTTTTAGGTTGTGAATTTCTACATCTTTATTTAACATCTTGGATTTTACTTGCAGAGTTCATAAAACAACATAGGGAAACATGCGTAAACAATACATGCTATGGAGACAAAATTCAATGATACTTTCAGAACTATGAGTTCTTTCTATGTTGAACAGCTGCTATTTAAGAAGATTATAGATGTGTGGTTTGTGGAATGCACATATTTTAGCATTATTAATACATGCAGTTATATATAAAGTAATGCTACCCACCAATCTGATTTGTAATGTGACACTTAGAAGGGGATGGCCATCTGAACATTGTCATCTCAATTTCAAAACAATTACTGAGTTACAGACATAGGATAACTTACAAGATAAGCTAATTAGTGTGCAGCAAACCTTTGTAGTAGAATTGTTAAATAACTTAATAATGCAACCAGAGAATATTGTTCCCACTAAAGGGGAATCTGAAAACTTTAAAGAGCAATCAGTTGCTCCAACTCTGTGCCATAATTTATTATCTTCAAACAGCACCATACCTAAGCTTGAAGTGGAACAATTGGACTTTTTCCTGTGCCACTGTCATTGGTAGCTGCTGTATCACCACCTATGAAATAACCAGTTGTCTAGTGGTAGTCATAGAAGTTGGTAACTACATCACAAAGCTGGCAACCAAAAGGATAATGTATTGGACATGAAAATCTTTCCATCTCTGCATATGACACAGTACCATGAGTGTTGCGTTATGACTTGGAGAAGCCACATCCTCTTTCAGTTCTGAAGTTCATACAGTAGACTGATGAAGTTCATAAACTGATTAAAATTGGGAAACTGACAAGCTGCTTCTAGCAAAAAGAGATTAAAAACACAGTTTAAAAACTTCAGTTAATATAAGCATTTGATGAACAATAAGAGATAATAAAGCAAATATTAATAAACTTGCAAAAGCCTGGTGGTGTTTTTTTGATAGAAGGTTCATAATGATGTAGAACAAAATTTGCATTTTTCTCCGGCCTCTGATTATATTACAAGATTGGGCAAAATAGTTTAACGAACACTGACTTCATATTGCATACTAGCAATTTGCAGAAATGAAGATTTGAATAATAAAACAATATGGCTTATAATGCAGCCTTGTTCTAGAAAAACATAGGTATTAACCATAAATTTGCCTTCTATTATTTTCGAAGTAAGATTTTAGTCTGACCTATGCCTGTCTTTGGATTCAGGAAATAATTTTAAAGAATTTGGATTAGTTTAGTTTTTGTTTTTGTTTTGAAATATTTTTTATTGTTTTATGCTGGAAGAAGATACACACATGGCTGGAAAATATGATAGGACAACAAATAGTTCTAAAACCTGAGACATTTTTGTTAGGCATGCTTCCAGGAAATTATAATAAGGATAACACATATTTGGTTCTACACATCTTAACAGCAGCTAGGATCGCATATGCACAATGTTGGAAAAATCCAGAAAGCCCCGCAGATGATATAATCAAAATTTATTCTGGAATGTGCAGAGATGGATAGATTAACCCTAAAAATTAAAGGAAAGGAAGATTCGGACTATTTCATAACATGGGAACTATTCTATAAATGGTTAAATGACAGATATTGAGGTTAGAGGAGTGAAATTAGGTGAAATATGGTTTATAGGAGAAAGAAAAATGAGTAAATATTTTTGACGGTTATATAATCAATACTATAATGGAAGATAATATATGTTATAATATGATTGATGTTATTGCATATTTGTTTATATATTACCGCATGTTTGTTTATATACATAATATATATGATCATAATGATGATGTTTGTATGCTTGTATGTTAACACTGTGGACACCTAGAGAGCACACTGCTCAACATGTATTAGCTTTGTTTTAACTGCAGTTAAACGGCCTACAGATTGGTGGATATCTTCAGTTACCTGAATTTTACAGAAAGTCTGAAGGCTGCAGACTGAAGATACTGATTCCATCAATACTCTGCTGAAGTTGCTGGACTATTTGTGAGGATAGTTTATATCTAGTCCCCAATAAAGTGTATCAATATACCAATCATTTTGGTGAATGTATTTCTAGGAGAAATACTTTTTTTTTGCCTTTCTGACCAGGTTTTTAAAATAAATAAATACTGTTAGCATTTATGTGCACTGTATCAGAATGGTTTTATCCATTGAAATTGAGCTGATGTTTTCTTGACACGTCAATAAATAATATAAGCCTTTAGCAATCCATTAATTCAGTTAATTTTTCTTTCTATTTAAGTGGAACCAGGTGTAATATATAAAAAAAGACCTTTAAACCCTAGTTAGGGCTTACCGGTAGTCAAAATGTAAAAGGAATTTGCTAAGAAGAAAATTTCAGCTGTTTGGGAAATTCATGGGAATGAGCTATTTAATAATATATTGTCCTTTTTGTAACAAACAGGGCTTAGTCAATATACAAGAGAAGTTTGCTAAGAAGAAATTTTTATCTGCTAGGGAGATTCATGGGAATGAGCTTTTTAATATATATATTACCTTTTTAATAGCAAAATTATTACAGGCCAACAAATACAATGCATATTCTGGTTTCACTAAAAGTTGTAATGGTTTCTTGGATGAAATCTTTAAATTGAGAACTTTCTTGAATAAAGTTCAAGAACTTATGTTAACTTCTGTAACACTTTGACACACAAATACTTTCCATGATTTAGCCTCAATTCTTCCTTTATCTCTCATCTCTAAATGTAAAAGGAAAATTTCCTAGAAACTGTCTTTATTTCCTTTTCCTTTTATTTCCTTAAAAAGGTTTGCTGCCAGCAGTTACAACTAGATGGCAGCAAATTCATTCAAGACATTATCCCATGAAATATACATTAAACTAGGAATCATGAATTCAGTAGTATGAATATGATAGTCCTGTGAGGATATCTAAAATTGTAGTGTGTATCTCAAGTTTCTGCTCAACCCTTCCCAAATGATTTTATTGGGGCTAAACTAATCAACAGCTAGAATATTATATCTATCCAATGAAAATTGGTAAGCAATACTTCAAATTTAAGAGAGCTTTAAGCTTCTGGAATTTGAGTTTATTGGAACAGTCCAATTAAAATGTTGCTTTATATTGTGCATATCTATGCAGAAAGATAAAATATTCCATTATATTCTTTTGTGAGGGGCATTTTTTAATTGTTAGATAGCCAATTTGATGTAATGTTTAAAAGTACCAGGCTGAAATTCAGGACATTTAAGTTGGGAATGAAGCCAGTTGGGTGACTTTGGGCCAGTCTTTTTCTCTGAGCCCTAGGAATGAGGCAATGGTTAACATTTTCTGAAAACATTGCCAAAAAACCCACATGGATTTGTTCTGCCAGTTGTAGAAATTATGACTGATTCAAAGGCACAAATAGTAATTTGAAAATTATGTTGCTTAATATGAAAATATACCCATCCACTTCAAAGACTATGCTTAATCAGGAAATACTAGATTTTGTGGAGGCAATGGGGCAACAGTGCTAGGTTAATGACAGATTAATTTTATGTAGTTTTATTGATTTTATGTAGTTTCTGATGGGTTCTAAACGGAGAGATGGGAATGGGAAAAATCAATGATCCAGTGGATGCCTGTTGTGAAAAAGAACCGTATTCAGGCTTTCCTGAAGGCCTCTGTAGCCAATAACAGAGCTCTGGATCAACCCGGAGCTGTGTTATTGGCTAGAGAGGCTTCAGGATCAGCTACAGAGACCTTCAAGAAAGCCTTGCCGGCTGCCGCAAAAGAAATGAGCCAAGATGTGCGAGGCCTGTCTGCAACTATCCGATGATTAGTAGGGCAGCTTCACCCCCCCCCCCCATCCCCACCCTAGCTTAATTTTTTCCTGTGCACCCCGGAATGGGTGGGGTCTTAATTAGGGCTTATTTCAGGGGTAGAGCTTCAGGTATTGGGCTCACGTGTAAAAATCAAGCTACGACTTACTTTCTGAGTAGGTTGTATTTTTGAGGAAATGGTATTAGCAACTGAATCTTAGCGATTACAATATTGTAAGGTTATTTAAATACTGCGTATAGTTGAAAAAATGTAGTGTACTGCTTTTCTTGTAGATGAAGATGCAGAAATGATGTAAAAAAGATGTTGAGACTAGAAAGAGTGCAGAGAAGAGCAACACAGATGATTAGGGACTGGAGCCTAAAAAAAGAATGGTTGCTGGAATTGGGTATGTCTAGTTTGATGAAAGGAGTGACATGATAGCAGAGTTCCAATATCTCAGGGGTTGCCACAAAGGAGAGAGAGAGTCAAGCTATTCTCCAAAGCACCTGAGTGTAGGACAAGAAGCAAGAGATGGAAATTAAGGAGAAAAGCAACCTAGAACTGAGAAGAAATTTCCTGGCAAAACAATTAATGACTGGAACAACTTGCTTCCAGAAGTTATGAATGCTCTAACACTGGAAGTTTTAAAGAAGAGATTGGTCAACCATTTGTCTGAAATGGTATAGGGTTTCCTGCCTGAGCAGAGATTGTTAGTTTACTTTATTGTCATTGCACCTCATACCATGAAATAAAATGCTATCTTCAGTGTACATCATACATAAGAAAACTATAAAATTGGACAACCATTTGTCTGAAATGTATAGGGTTTCCTGCTTAAGCAGGGGGTTGGATTTGAAGACCTCCAAGGTCTCTTCTAATTCTGTTTATTCTGTCCTGTCCTGTCCTGTCCTATCCTGTCCTATCATATCCTAACCTAAATTCCTATTTGTGGAAATGTTGCTATGTTGGGGAGTTTTAGCAGAGGGAAAAAACAATTAAAGCAGAATTGTGTGTAAAGGCAATGCATAATGTTCAGAACATGGATAGTGAGAGACTTCTTGTGTGTGCATCCAGAATAGATGGGTCAAGAGTATCCTATCATTCAACTTGATGGAGATTTACGACAGATGGAAGAATTTATTACATCGTTATAGGTTTCTCCACTACAACCTGTAGTGATAGTTGCCAACTTGGGCAGCTTTCAAAGACAGATTTATATAAAGTTAAGTCCACCAGTGGCTAGTAATCATGACAGCTATATTTCACCTGAGGTATCTGAAGAAGAATGCCTCTTTATACTGTGTTCTTAACAAAAGAAAACTGCAAGCAAAAGCCTCTGGAATGCCTTTGATTTCTTTTATATTATTATGGCCTTGCCTCCACCACTTCTAGCATTCCCAGCAATAAGGCAAAAGGAATCTTAAAGAGTTTGATTCGCTATAGTTGGTTGCTGAGCAGGTTGGTAGCTACTATTGTCCTTCAGATACCTTCAGTTATGCAGAAATGCAAAGGTAAAACATTTCTTGGCAGAGGTGCCCCAATTGTAGACATTAATGAAGCACCAAACCTGCTGTCATGGTAGCAAATCAACATTCTTACCATTCTATCTGGACATGTTAATGTGATTTGTGCTATTTGTTTAACTGGGGGAACAGGTTTGAGCATATTATGTTTGGTCTTTCATATTCTTGTATTGATACTGTATGTTGCGCTGGCATCAAATAAAAGGAATGTTGGTATAAACATGTTTTCAATATTTTCTTGAATTTCTCTGCATTACTTTCCACAGGGAACAGCTGAACTAGTTTCATAACCACAATTTCAAAATGATTCTATTAGTTATATGTTGGCTAATCTTTCATGGAAAAATCATTTTTCTAATCCATTAATATATCAACTCTAAAACACTAGTTAACCAATACTTGCAAAAAATTATATTCAAATATAATTGCGATTGTGGGTGCACCTCGGTTCACCCACATAACACCTATCCTCCGCGAGCTGCGCTGGCTACCTGTTGATCTCCGGGTGCGCTTCAAGGTGCTACTTACCACCCATAAAGCCCTTCATGGTAGTGGATCTGGGTACTTGAGAGACCGCCTCCTGCCAATTACCTCCTCGCGACCAATTCGATCACACAGATTAGGCCTCCTCCGAATCCCATCTGCCAGTCAGTGTCGACTGGCGACTACGCGGAGGAGAGCCTTCTCGGTAGTAGCTCTGACCCTGTGGAACGATCTCCCCGTGGAGATCTCCCCGTGGAGATCCGTACCCTCACCACCCTCCAGACCTTCCGCACAGCCCTTAAGATCTGGCTATCCCGTCAGGCCTGGGGTTAGATTGTAATCTGTCCCCACCCAAATGAATGAATGTTGTGTTTTATTTTTAATTATGTATTGTTATATGTTTTACTGTTTGTGTTCCCCCCCCCTATGGATTGTAAGCCGCCCTGAGTCCCCCCAGGGAAAAGGGCGGCCTATAAATAAACTTTCCTATTCCTATTCCTAAATTAAAGAAGTATGCATGATATTAACAGTTTTATTTATATTGGTAAGGGAGTGTTTATTCTTATAATGCTTTGAAAAATACTTTCTGTATTGTATCTGTCCTAACTACAGCCATTAGAACTATATTCTCATACCAGTCTTCTCCCCATATAATTTTCTCCCCACCTGCCCCAACATCTTACTAGATTAGTGTTTCTTTAGCAATGGTAGGATGTGTGGACTTCAAGTCCCAGAATTCCCCAGACACAGGAGCAGGCATATTTTTGTGTAATAAGAGCGCATCATTGGTTTTGCCAGATGCTCAGAAGGCTTGAGCTGTTGTTGTTTTTTAACCTATTCCTGGGTGAATTGCAACCATCTGTCCCTGAATTTCCTTGTAGATTTAACAAGTCTCTCTTTTTCAAATAGAAGTGAACTTATTAGAGTGTGATGAAACTGTTTACCTCTACATGTGGCTCCTTGACATTTTGAGATCTTGCCAAATGCTTTCCAATTCTCTGGTTTATTTGCTTTGCATTGTAGCAGTCAATTCTCTGTATAGCTCCACTCAATAATTTACTGTGCTTCAGTGTGCTGTTATTATTCCTAATAAGGTATAGAACTTTAATATTACCTTAAACAGCCCAGCTATAGGAATGGTGGTCCTGTAGCCTTGCAGTTATTGATGAATCAAATCCCAGTATTAAGTTATTAAGTTAAGATTAGCAACATCTGGAGGGTGAAGATTAAATTGTGGATTCTGCTCATGTATTATTTTAATGATTCAGTAAGATTACTATTTAAGTCCTTGCTGACATTTTCTGGAAATGCAAATAAAAGACTAATTCATAAAGTTTGAAACAAAAATAATAGCAGTATGAAATACTAGCCATGATTTATTAGAGAATCAGGGAAATCTAGCTATTTTATATAGAAAATGAAAGACTGCATGTTCCTACACAGAAGAAAAATGGCAATATTTTTTTATCTTTAAAGGCAGTATTTACTACCGGTATGTGCATTTCAGTTGAAAGGGAGAGTGAAGTCTGCTAAATTCAATATTCACACTTGAAGGTCAGCAAGCTATAATGGCTAGAAGGTTGGACTAGATCTGGGGAGACTTAAGTTCAAGTTCACTCTGGCATAGAATCCTCTCAGTGAATAACTTTGGGACAGTTCTTTTTTCAATTTATCTCATTGCATTTGTTGAGATAAAATTAAAGAAGATACTCATGAAAGCTATCTTGTTGGAAAGGCAGGATATCAATCCTGCAACTGGCATGTAAACTCATGGATAAGGCCATCTATGGATAAGCCCAACCACAAATTTCTAACCAACATTCTGTGAAAATCTACCTAATTTTTGTGGTATTTTTCATGGTATTTGGATTAAACATGTGAGGATTATCTAATCCATGAGTATATATGGGATATATTGTTACTTTAAAATATTACTGTACATACTTGTGTTAAGCACAGCTATGAATAAATCAAACCCCATTTGGGGGTATAATTTATTTCAATTCCTAAAATTCTTGGTTTATTTGTGAGTATAATCAGTATTTTATGTAGAGGTTCTCAGTCACCCAGGTCATGGTTGTCCCAAAAGTGCTTTTTCAGGAGGCAACTGGACTTTTTTTTTTCATTTCATTTCATTTCTCACCCAAGAACCTTCTTCAGTACTAATAGGATGGTGGGGAATAGAAGGATTGATATTCCTTGAAGACAGCTGAATCATTTTCAATCTTTCAGAGGGTCAATGAAGCACTTGGAGGCTTATCTGTGTCCTCAGGATCACCTGAGTAGTACTCCTGATTCCTGTAGCTTCCTGAAAAAATCCAGTTGCCTCCTGAAAAATCACCTTTGGGACAACTATGACCTGGATGACTGAGAACCTCTATAGAGTTTAAGCTATACAATTTGGGATGAACACCTTTGAATGGTATGGGGCAGAGATAAGTTGCTGCCAGTAGTAGTGGCGGTGGGAGGCTCCGCCCATCCTCCTGGACGGAAACACAACTGACCGGTAGTAAAAAAATTAGCAACCCACCTCTGGTGTGGGGGTAGGAATGGATTTCCAGAGAAAAAAATTGCAGACTACAGGAACCAGGAGCACTTCTCAGTGCCCCTAAAGACACAGATAAACCGCCAAGTGCTTCAACAACCCTCTAAAAGGATGCAAATGATCAACTGTCTGCAAGTAGTGTAAATCTTTCCATACCCCACTCTCCTGTCGGACTGAAGAAGCTTCTTGGATGACAAGCGAAATGTCTTCAAAGAAAAACAAGAAAGTCCAGTTGCCTCCTGAAAAAGCACCTTCGGACAATTAGTATTTTATTTCTATAGTGGTGTGGATCTAAATTTTTAATATTGCTTACTGTGCAAATGGATCAGCTTTAAGGCTGCACAACTGCACTTCACTGCAAAGTTTCCTGTCCATTGAGGAGCTGTTCACCAATTGTGCATTTTGAGTTGTGGTTCGATCCCAAGGGATTAGAAAACTATTGGGGTTGTGTGCAAAGAGCACATTGCATTAAGTATAATTTGGAGTGACTCATTCTAGACATTTCCAATTGGCAAAAACTGCAAATACGGCAGTGGGAATGAGTTTTGTGATAAAAATCTTTGAGAAATGAGTTTGTTTGAACAATGCATGCTCTTGACGTTTTACCATGTTTCATTTTATTTTGTGCTTTCTTGCTGTCAGCTATACTGATGGCTTTGTGATTAATGTTGATGCAATATCTCCTGTGTTTCCATGGCTTCCAGTGTCACCAGAATACCTCTTTAAACTAAAATGATAAATCTCACATGTTGTCTAGCTGACTCGGGAAATTTGTATAAATGTTATAGTATAAAAGGTCTGTTTTACTTAATGAAATGGTTGAATAATTCCCAAATATTATAAACAGCCACTTATGACCAGGCCAGAGTCTAATAGCAATAACAACACTCAAAACAACAGAAGTACTCCAAAAGAACGTCATTATATGAATATTGTAGTGCTATGCAAATAAATAACGCTGGGAAACTATTTCAAGAACAGTGTTTCTTAACATGTGGTCCTAGAACCTCTGAGAGGTTTCCCCCAAACTTTTTAGGATTGTCAGAATAAAAATAATTTGTCAGCCTATGTTGAGAAATAATACAGGATTAAAATCCCATCAAACAAACATGAGAAATGGCACCAAATGCAATCAATTTTAATTTTTTTATACAGTAAATGTCAATAAATGTAACCTGTATGAACTAAAGTCCTTGTTGACATTGACACACATTAAAAATGAATTTCTATACATATATATTAATCACTGTCCATTTTGAATATATTGCGGAAAGAGGAAACTTGAGAGTTCACAAGGTTGATACTAAATGGAACAAAACTGTGTCAGAATCTAGATGTTCTGCTTCAGATACCACAAAGCCTCCTCCCAGAAGGTAACAAGGGAAACAGGTCATGAAGAGGATGCGAAGCATCCCAGAGACAATACTGTGGACCCTTTTAAGCATCGCTTATATGCTATGTCCTGGATAGAAGGAAGTGAATAACTAATAACCTTTTCTGCCTTCTTCACCACTCTCTGCACTGCCTTATTGTCCGAAGCAGTAATGCCATATGATAGGATGCTCTTGATCATCTGTCTATAGAAAGTGGTAAGGACAGAGGAAGGAAGATGTACTTTTCTCATGCAATGAAGAAAATGCAAGTGCTCTTGTGCCTGCTTCATCAGTGTCTCACTGTTGAGCTACCAAGCTAGTCTACTCCTTAGCTGCATACCAGAAATGTGATGCTGCCAACCACCTCCATAGGTGAATCATTAATACAAATATTTTGTGCATTAATCATTAATACATATATTTGGTGTAATACCAGACATAAATACTCAGTATTGCTAGCTAGTATCTAGACTCCTTCCCCTCAGGGCCACATTATTTTATTTTGCATATTTCCATTGTGTGAAACTAATTTCTACAGTAAGTAGAAGGTAATTAATTGTGAGTCAATCCTAAAATAACACAATTACTCTGTTGTCACAGGTGCATTTCAATAGGGCCAAAAAATGTTGAGGCTCAAATGAAACTTAGAAGCAGTACCTTTTACTGGGTCAGATAATTATGAGAGCTGTAAGCTAGCAAAATATGGAAATTCATTACTTCTTTCCATCTGCATTTACTAACAGATGTAGAATCTGTATTCCCACTGGAAATCTGCATTTTCAATTTTCTTCATCCCCATCTGTGTTTACCAACATCAGCTTCTCGTTTCAGAGGGGAATTATGCTTATAAGATGCCAAGGATTAAACTCATGCCATTTTGCACACAAAATTCATGTCTCACGTTTGGGCAATGATCTTTGACTCCGCAATAAATAATGCAAATCTTGCTATATTTCAGTTTTGGTTTTCAGAAATAAATATATTGGCATTCATTGTGACCAACTTAGGTACAGTAGGATGCTTTCTATGCTAGAACAAATACTATGTAGTATCTGATGTATTTTTCAAAATTTGTATATGGATACAAAATCCAATAGGTCTTTTTAATATTTAGAGATTGCTATAAAGACCAACAGTACCTCTTAGCCTGATATTTTAGAAAGTGATTTGTTCCTTTGCCACAGATGAGTGAGTGAAGCTTCTGCCTGTGAAAGCCTTCGTAGCAGATTGACGTGTGTAGCCAGCCTGTGCATTGCCTTCTCCCAGATGTGCATATTTAATGCCACAGTTTGAGGATTGCATGCAGTCTCCTAATGTCTTTGTAAGATTCCAGCAAACTCAACTTTTTAATGTAACAATATGGTAGATCTACTAAAAACTTAAGAAGATATATTTATGTATTTAATGTATTTAATTAAAAGTTATGAGCTTGGCTCTGCCTGCTTGTTGGGCTTGGTCCTACTATATTTTTCACTTTCAACCGGAAAAGGTTGTATACCACTTATTTGCAGAATTCATGAATGGGGCTGTTGTGTTGGCAGGTTTACAAAGTTTGACTTTCCTCAAAGCCGGGATCACAGTGCCTTTTCTCATTGATTCCAGCTAAGTACTGTGAGTTAAGGACAGGGGTGGTATTCAGCAGGTTCTGACCAGTTCTGGAGAACTGGTAGCAGAAATTTTGAGTTGTTCGGACAACCGGTAAATACCACCTCTGACTGGTCCCGCCCCCATCTATTCTCTGCTTCCTGAGTCCCAGCTGATTGGGAGGAAATGGGGATTTTGCAGAATCCTTGCCCTGCCATGCCCACCAAGCCACGCCATGCTCACCTAGTCACGCCCACTGAACCGGAAGTTAAAAATTTTAAATACCACCACTGGTTAAGGACGACTTCATCATCCCTTGGTGAATTTGGTCCTCTAGTCCTATTATGACACTTTAATCTTTATATAACCGTTGAGAAAAGGCAGTGTTAACACAACTTATTCATGGGCAGGGTGATTGTCTGTACATCTGCAAAGTATTCCACTGGCTAGGTAAGATGAAAATAAAGATGAAAGAAATCAGAGAAGAAGCTATTGGTTTCTGTTTCAACTGGTATAAGCATGTAATAGCATAGGGATTAGCAGTTACTTTGTCTCCCAGAAGTTCCAATTATGTGGATGCCTGCAATAATTACCATGATTACATAAGTTAGGTAAAGATGTGTTTAAACAAAATGCCAAGTAATTACAGCTGTTTATTTTTAATTTAAATTAGCTTATTAATATCATTAATAGGGTAATTAATTTAAAAATGAAATTAATGTCAGTAGAGTTATTAGAATTAATTACTTGATTGGTGAAATGATTGAATTCATGTTAATTTTATTCTGATTCTGAACTCTCAGATGATGTTATTCCCCAAGGTCTTGAACTGGAATATTTACCCAGATAAACAAGTCTATTTATCTCTTATTTACCGGAACCGAACTCGCTATTCATTCTGCTTCTCACTTGTTTGGCCTAAATTTTTTGGAAGCGTCCACACAATCAAAAATTATTTTGGCTGAGTTTTGACTCCTGGTAATTTCATAGAAGCCTCTGTATAGTTATCCTGTTAGCAATACAGAAATGATTTGCTAGTGCTTTTTCTCAGGATGCTATTTTAAAAATATTTTTCTGTCTTCACTAGGGTCTTAGTAAGTACTCAGCAGGTTCAATCTGTTTTAACTTTGTGAAATCCATCAAAGTGGTGTATGTGCCTTTGTCTAGCTGGACATAGTGTATACTATGAAGCACCAATTGTTCTACAAGCTTCCTGGATATATCTAGGGATTACAATTAAATTAAAAATTCACATTTCCATTTCAGTATATATTCAAAATGTATCCTACAAAATTACTCTACAGAAATCCTTACAATTGAAAACACCCTTTCAACAATTTACCTTTTAATGTAAGGCTCTGTATGTTTTTAATGAATCCACTTTAAATTTATTGGCCCTACTTTAAGTCTTTCAGCATTTGATGGTGATTAAATTGTAATGAGGAATGAGGGTGTAAAGTTGGAATATGTCTGTGCTGCCGCATTTCACAATATCCCAGTGGGCTTTTTGCATATGGATATTTTTTTTTCTATGTGGAAAGACAAAAGAAATCAACCTTATCCAGCTGATCCTCTCCAAATGTACCAAAATTGCAGCTCCTAAAATTCCTACTAGTTATGCTAATTTAGCCTTTTGGAAGATAGCCTAACCCATGGTGCAAGGCTTTTATGGAAACTTGGGTATGATGGTCCATCATTCTTTTCCCAAAAGGTTTCTTAGCTGTAACTATAATTAGTATGTTGGTAGACTTACCTCTGTCTTATTAGCAAGTTTTATTCATCTTGGGATCTGCTGGGATTTGCCATTCTGGGTGTACTCAGATTAAATATTTACTAATTTGTTTCTTTTTGCCTTTGCCTGTTTCTTTTAATTAAAAATTAAGCAGAGATATTAGAACAGCTTGTTAAATCCTTTAAAACTAAAAAAAAAACCCGCTAACTTTTTAGATATGCATTATCAATAAATCAATGTGATATGCAGATGCTAAGACATGAGTGGAATAAAAATTAGATATTCCTATATTGTGTAGACAATGAGAGGGTTTAAACGTCTACAGCAAAAATCCAATGAACCTTAATCTACGAACTATATAAAAAATTAATGTTTAGAATGAATTAAACTCCATTAAAATTGTATAGAAAAGGGGCTGTCATAAATAGCATTTTGTATAGCTGTAATAAGGATAAAGCTACTTTAAAACATATGTTTCTACAGTTTTGGGTAGTAAATTATATAAACGTGATTGTGTGACAAAAAGTAAAGTTTCAGAGGATAATATTCTTTTAAACTTAGTATACAATATACAGTTTACTGCGTAGTGGACCAAGGAGGGAGCTAAACTGTAAACTAAATTTACAGTTTAAGCTGGGAGAAAGAGGGGAAATGGGCCACATGAGTGGTGGGCTGGTACGCATGCATACACAGCACAACTTGTGCAAGTTGAGCTGCATGTGCACATGTGCATGCCGGCCTGGAGGATGGGGACTCTGCCTTAGTACATGGAATTTGACAACTAGACAACATAAATAGATTCCCTGTGCCTGTATTATGGCCAAAAGACTAATATTGCAGCATTGTACTAGATAAATGTATGACCTCATTTATTCAATGGTTCTGATTGCAGTCATCATTTTTAAGTGGATAGATGCAGTCTTGTATGGATAAGTATAATGAAATGTGGGACTCATTGACAAGTTCCTTGGGTGTCTAACAGAGGTGGGTTGCTCCTATTGGCCGAAGCGGTAGTGGAATTCAGGCCTGGATCGCAGAAGCGGCAGTGACCCAGGCCTGCACTGCCCCTGAACTGCTTCCCTCGCTGCTGCTGGGCCATTTTGGATTTTAGTGACTACGCATGGGTTGCGAACTGGTAGCAACCCACCACTGGTGTAAAATCACACTTGGTCAAATAAGTATTCAGTTCAATAAAAAGTTATATAAATTTATTAGAAACATATAGGTACTTGAATAATAGTTACATACATTAGATAAGTATACACAGAATTGAAATCGTTTACTGTTATAATGATGTACTATATTTTTTCTTCGTTGTGTTTTGTTCACTATTTTGCAAAAGCACTTTTTATGTATTCTTTTTTTGTTTCTTCTCTTGGATAATGTCCTTAATGAATATTCATAATTATTTATTCAATTTATCTTTGTGTTTTGCTCTTTTTTTTTTTAGTTAATTAAAAATCAATAAAATTTTTAAAAAATAAAGATTAGGTGTATGGGCATTGTGTTTTACTAGAGGACTTTTTAAAAACCATTTTCTTACCAGAGTTCTTGTGGAGTGAACCTGAAATATGAACTAAGATGATCAGTTTCTGCAGTTGGGAGATCATAGAGGGGGCCTAGAATGGACATGTTGAGATTTTCCTGAGAATATTGAGTTTTAACCAGATAAACAGAAATCCAGATCAACTATTTATAACAAATAGTTATAAAAAGGGCCAAATCTGGAGAAGTTCTGGCTGGTCTTGCAAACTATACTGGTTGCCTTATTGTGATCAATGTATTATATAGCATGCCTTGTGACTATCTAGCCTTCAAAGTTGGGAGTAACAATTCAGTGTGCAGCTATTTGAGTTCAATTAGCCTTTCAGAAGCTCCATCTGTTTATCTAAAATAAATGGTTCTTTTTCTTTGGAGTAGGGAAAATTCTGCACTCTTCTCCATTGATTTATTCAGTGGACTTTTAAGCTTCAGTTGGGCTTTCCCCAAAAGTTCAAGGCAAAATCCAATCTGCTGAAAACTATTCATCATAAGTGTGGTAAAGCAAGAAAGGATTAACCGTTTTAATCAATATTTTTCCTTGGTTTAGCCCTTCAAGCAGTTGATTAGATGGCTTTCAGCCATAGAGTGTTTACAAATTTCTGAAAATTTAAAATGGGAGGGAAACCTGTAACTGAGTTTATATCTTGCTAAATAGATAGGAATAACAGAGTTGGAAGGGAACTTGGAGGTCTTCAAGTCCAACCTTCTGTTCAGGCAGCAAACCCTTCACCATTTCAAACAAATGATTGTCTAATCTCCTCTTAAAAACTTCCAATGTTGGAGCATCCGCAACTTCTGGAGGCAAGTCGTTCCACTGATTGTTTTAATTGTCAGAGGATTTCTTCTTAGTTGCTCCTTTCCTTGATTAGTTTCCACACATTGCTTCTTGTCTTGCCTTCAAGTGTTTTGGAGAATAGGTTGACTCCTTCTTCTTTGTGGCAACTTCTTGGATATTGGAACACTGCTATCATGTCACCCCCCTACCCCAGAGGTGAAATTCAGCAGGTTCTGACAGGTTCGGGAGAACCGCTAGCGGAAATTTTAAGTAGTTCTAAGAATTGACAAATACCACCTCTGGCTGGCCCTAGAGGAGTGGGATGGGAATGGAGATTTTGCAATATCTTTCCCCTGCCACATCCACCAAGCCTCGCCCACAGAACCGGCAGTAAAAAAATTGAATTTTATCACTGCCCTAGTCCTACTCAATTCCAGCAGCCATTCTTTGTGTGTTTTAGCCTCCAGTCTTCTAATCATGTTTGTTGCTCTTCTCTGCACTCTTTCTAGTATCTCAACATCTTTTTTATATCATGGAACCAAAACTGGATGTACTATTCAGGAATTACGAATTACGTTTCAAGAGCTTTAGAAGATCACAAGCATATAGCAAAGACCGATCCATTTAAATCAATGCATCTTTCTTCATTCTCTCCTAATGTTTTAGTCCTGAAGAATTCACTAGTACATTATTTTTCTCTCTTACCTTTTCCTATTGTTTTGGTAACATCTGGCCTGATGAGGTCTGGACATTTTAAACAATTTTCCTTAGGAATGAAGGCAAATATATGCGTCTCAGGATAATGATGCAAGATCGAATTTGCGATCACTGGGATCAGAGATTTCCTCTTCTGAGCTTTTAGACTGGAGTCTGTCTTCAAGGAACTTCTCTATTAGGATATGTGCTTTGGGCTGTTTTTGAGTCGTGTTTATGTGGTTTATTTCTTAAAAACTTGCCAGCAAGTCTGTATGTCGTTAGTCACAATACAAAATTATTTGTAGATTTGTGAATCTTTAAAAATATGAGGAGCTATTCCTATATAAACCATGAGCTAAACCAAATAACTAAACTAAGTTACACCAGTAGATAATTCATAGACAACCTTTCTCTGCTCACCTACTCTACGCAGCCAGTAGGTGACAGTGTTTCTTCAAATTCAGATTATTACCTTGACAGTATTACCATAACAACTAAAAACTTCTCCCAGTGCCACTCAGCTGAATCAATAGCACACCCTGGGAGGAATGCTGTTGATCATCAACAAGACATTTGGAATTCTGAGTGCAAACCATTTCCTCATTCAGAAAACACATCTTATGTTTTCTTGAAGTCTTCCTTTATAGCAAAGTTTGCAACCCAATCCTTATGCTACTTCCCTGGGAATATATCCATTTAAATTAGGTTTATTTTTCAGTGGCTGTCCTTAGTCTTTTATAGTATTACACATGTTCTCCAGAATTTCATCAGGACTTCTGCATTAAATGTCCTTATTGTATCAGTAATATTAGAGACCCCCCAAATCTGTGAACAAGAGGGTGATAATTTAAGGCATATATGTAGTTTACAAGAGATTTTCCATATTATTTGTGTGTGTATAAGATGGAATGGAGTACCTTCTCATCTTGATTATTTTATGCTTTGTGGATTTCAGCTCCCGGAATCCGCCACTAGACTGAAAATAGAATCAGTACATTTGAAGAGTTCTCATGTCAAGGAAGGCTGATTCAGAAAGTTGAAGTCACACTTCCCCATTGATCCTTCCAACATAACAACAAGGCAACAAAATCCATGTGCTTGGAAAGTACTCATTTTCAATGGGACTGGATTCTTTTACCATCACATCTCAGAAGCTTCCTTGCACTTGTCTTAAGATCTTGTCCATTTCCTAAAATGCTATGGTGGGAGTTCTGCCCCACAGGGGGGCAATTTGATTTTTAATGGGGGGCAATTTGAATCTTGTTTAAACCAAGTAAATGGCCCTTTAGGCTTCCTCTGTATGAGTAAGTTCACTTTTTGAGTAAAGTAAGAATTATATGTCACATGGGGGCGGGGAGCAACAGGATTTTAGAGATGCTTAGGTGGGACATGGCCAAAAAAAGGTTGGGAACCACTGACCTAGACATAGATTAAGTTGAAATATACTAAGCTGTGCTTTCTTTGGAAATCTACATAATATGCTGAATCATGATTAGCCATTGTCCCTGAGTATGTATCTTAGATTAAGTCCAGCTCAAACAAGCCACCTTATGACTTACTGCCATGTATGAATTCAGCTATAGATTGCTGAGCTTCTGCTCAAGAGCTTGGCTGTTTTCCTTTCTTTATATTGCTGGGCTGACATCTCCAGCCTTTCTTTAGGTGATTCCTGCAGAATCTTCAAAGAGTATACAGTCAAAAAAGTCAGAATGGTGGCCATGTATTTGCTATTCCCCGAAGGGACTCAGGGCGGCTGAACAAAAACCAGTGGAAGGGGAAAACAAATACAGAAAGTAAGACAAACAGGACAGTGATACAACAATTTAAAAAACACAGCAAGCACAGCAAATTCGAGTAGGGGGGGAACTCAACCCCAGGCTTGCTGGGACAGCCAGGCCTTAACGGCTGTCCGGAAGGCCTGAAGGGTGGCGAGGGTCCGAATCTCCATGGGGAGCTCGTTCCAAAGGGCTGGAGCAGCCACAGAGAAGGCCCTCCTCTGGGTGGTCGACAGCCGGCATTGGCCGGCAGATGGAATTCGGAGGAGGCCTAATCTGTGGGATCTAATGGGTCTATGGGAGGTAATTGGCAGGAGGCGGTCTCTCAAGGTCCAATACCATGTAGGGCTTTATAAGTAATAACTTGCACCTTGAAGTATATCCGGAGACCAATGTCAATACTATCAGAGCTGTGTCAAAAACAAACCAATAAACCAGGTGAAGCTTTGGGCTCTCCATCACAATAATCATTTTACATTTTTTTTAACCATACCGTCTGGTCACTCCAGTTTTTCTCTTGTCTACTGTGGTAATAATGCGTTCTTTGCTTGGAGGAAGAAAGTAGGACCTGGGAAGAAATTGAGAGCGATGTACAGAAGGGAGGGAGGGGATGTTTCTCCTATTCTCATGCTTTCTTTTGGAGGATAAAAGCACATAGTACACACACACACACACACACACACACACACACACACACACACATTTCTATAAGAATGTAAATAATCCTGGTCATAGATGTCACTAAAGGTGTGACCTCCTCCCACTTTAAGGTTTATTTACAGCTTCTTTAAGCTGCAATCAATTTACTGGTTATCTTGTGTCATTTAGTTCCAGGTTTTGATAGATCTGGGTATTCTAATAGCAGCAATCCTGATCAGAGTAGAAACAGCAGCCTCAACCTCTCCATTTCTATTTTATTCATTAAGAAGAAAACACTGGGTTTTTTGCAACACTGATTCCTGATTTAAAATCTATATCTGTATTAGGAAAAAAAAGACAGAAAGCTGTTTTGTATATCAATGGGAAATATCATTCTGGATTAATAAGAATTCAAAGAGGCAAGGCTTACATCTTTTACATTAGCCTCCCTTTTCATCCCACATCTACTTCCCAAGCCTCCTGAGGACAATAGGACCTGTCTCTGGAGACGCTTCCCAAGCTTCTACAAATTAACAATTTGAGTGCAGTGAGCCAAACTGGATGCGCATACGTTGGGCCATCTGTATGCCTGTCATTTTGAGTTGTACATCATTCCAATGGGAGTAGATAATCAAGCTCTATTGAACCAGCCACCTGAGGCTCTGCCTGCATTGTGCTTTAGAAAATAGACATTAATTTAGCTAATGTGGGAGGACAATGTAACTTCTTTTTTGACATCTGAGGATGAAGACAGTAGAACCTACAGCCTGAGTCTGTACATGTGAATTTGGAAGTAATATGAGTTCACTTAGCTTTACTTCTAACTCAGCCCGCAGGATTTCAAATTAATTGGTGTCTAGTTAGGGTACTTGTCCCAGCTTCTACCAACCTAGCAATTTGAAAGCATGTAAGAATGCAAGTAAAAAAAATAGGAATCACCTTTGGTGGGAAGGTAACAGCATTCCGTGCGCCTTTGGCATTTAGTCATGCTGGCCACGTGACTAGGAGATGTCTTCGGACAACGCTAGCTCTTCAGCTTTGAAATGGAGATGAGCACGGCCCCCTATAGTCGGGAACAACTAGCACATATGTGCCAGGAGAACCTTTATCTTTATTTAGTATATCATGTGGAAGTTTTTTTGGATCTTCATCCTTCTTGATTGTTAAAAATTGCTAGACCAAGATTACCCATTGGGGTTTGGGATAATGCATGCTTGAAAGAAAGGTGGTTTGCTCATACGGCTTTAAAGGCACTTTAAGGAAAACAAGCCTGTATCCAGCACAGTGGTATAATTAACATTAAATGTCAATTTAATATTTTTGGCAAGATGTCGCAGTAGTTGATGATATTTCAGTTCTGCTCCAGATAATTTTGGATTACATTGATTTATTTGGATCCTTTCCAGTTCAGAATCTAACCTGGTGTAACAAATGGGAAAGAGACAGTTTACACATTGTTGCTTATTCCTAGGATAGAAGCAGCTGCACAAAATAAAAAAATAAAATAAAATGATAAAATAAAACAATTCTCCAACTAATAAGAATTCTCACCTTCATTTCCATTTATACCAGATCAGTAATAAATAAATGAGAAGTTGTTTGAGCATTTTTATGTAGGAATTCATTGCCTAGGTATTTCCATTTTCCTATTAACTTTGGCTAATAAATAGTTTTTTCTTTTCCATTCATAAATTCTGATGATAAAGTTGAACAATTTTTTTCCCTGATAGTTCCTAATCTTAGATTTTATATATCCTGAAAAGGTGAAACATTTTCTCCTTGGGTTACATTATACGTTTACTAAATGTTGGAGCTTATGAAATTATGAAATCATAGGATGAGACCTGTATTATTTTCCCCTAAAACAGACCTACTTTTTATATATTATTATAATATTTTTATGAGTGCCCCACACAAGTGGATCAGAGGTGGGTTCCTACTGGTTCGGACTGGTTCAGGTGAAGCGGTTGTAGTTTGCCTGCCTGGGTCGCTGGAAATGGCAGCAACCCAGGCCTGCTATGCTTCCGAACTGGTTCCCCGGTCGGTGTGGCATGTTTTCCTGCCCATGTTTTAATGTTCTGCACATGCACAGACCTATTTATGGGCAACTGTGCATGCACTGAACCAGCAGTAAACCGGCAGCAACCCACCCCTGAATAGGATCATTTGCACTCCAATATGAAGGTAGTGAAGATGTCATGCACATAATTGAACAGCTTCCTGGAGATGCTCTATTGATAGTCACATTTTCAAACTATGCCTGAAAGCTTTTAATTTTTATTTATCATGAATATATATGATAGGTGTAAGAGTATTACAAAATACGATATTCATGTTTTGCTTTGTTTTACCACAACTTTAAATTTGTAATTGATTTCTAAATGTAGTGTTCTCTGTTCTTTCTGAACTAAAAGAGTTTCAATTTATTAAAGATAATTTTAAAAAACATTAAAAAGAAATAGCTGGAGAGCTATTACATACCAACAATTTCATCCTTTAGTCCAACTAAAAATAGAATAAGACAAATAGGAATAGGGTGAGGTCAACAGTAGACAGTTTAAGGTTAAAGTTAAGGGAGTTTGAGAATGTGACAACAGAGTCAGGTAGTGCATTCCAGGCATTGACCACTCTGTTGCTGAAGTCGTATTTTCTGCAATCGAGTTTGAACCGTTTTACCTTGAGTTTGTATCTACAGTATTGTGTGCTTGTGTATTATTGTGGTTGAAGCTGAAGTAGTCATTGATAGGTAGGACATGGTAGCAGATAATTTTGTGTACCATTCTTAAGTCAGACTATAGGCGGTATAGTTCTAGGTTGTCCAAGCCCAAAATTTCAAGCCTGGTGGCATAAGGTATTCTGTTGTGAGAAGAGAGTGGAATACTCTTCTCATGAAATACCTCTGGATTTGCTCAATTGTGTTAATATCGGATATACAGTGCAGATTCCAAACAGATGAGTTGTATTGGAGAATTGGTCTAGCAAAAGGTTTTGTATGCCCTAGTTTGCAATTCAATATTACCGGAGAAGAAGCTTCACAAGATTAGGTTTACAACTCTTAATGCCTTTTTGGCAATGCTCTTATAGTGAGCTCTGGCACTTAGATCCTTTGATATGAGTACTCCAAGGACCTTGACAGGTTGCTTGGGATCTTCTTGCCAAATGTAGGAATGTTAGGAATATAATCTAACGGTTGGGTTGGCAATATATAAATCATGTAACAATGCTGTTGTCGCCTGGCAGGAGCCGTTGGAGCTGCTGCCGGACTCCGACAGTGAGGGGTCTTATGAATCGGCCTTGGAGGAGGTGGAGGCCCCTGGACAGGGTGTCGACTCCGAGCAGGGCGAGGAGAGACTGGTTGGCCACCAGGTGGTGGCAGAGCATTGGATCAAAGGGAATGTTCATGAAAGCATTTGGGAGTTCTTTCAGGATGCATGCAGGAGAAGGGCTGACTGCCACGCCCTGTTGGCAGAAGTCAATGTTCTCATGATCGTTCCTCATGCACGTTCATATATCGAGAGAAGCTAACTTGGATAAGTGGCCTGATATATAGAATCCTATTTTGCAGTGTTTTGTGAGTTATAGGACTTTTGCCAGAGCCATTATCTTTGTTTATTTGGGCTTGCAGCCAACAAGAGCTTGGACTGATGAAAATAAACCTTTTTCGTTACATGGCTTTTGGCTGTCGTTCCTGAATGGATAAGGAGGGGGGTCAGAACAGATTGACTTCTGCCCTGACAAAACTCCATTCTGTTTACAATGGAGCAACTCCGTGATGACAATGCCCAGCTGGCTCAGCAGATTGTTGTATTGGCTGGTCAAATTTCTCAGCTGTTAACCTGTTAACCCCCCTCAGCCATGGAGGAAGTGCCCCTATGAACTCGCTTCCAACCCGGACTGTTCTACCCGTCGCATCCTGCACTGCAGTTTATCATCCCGTGAGCATATGGTCTCTGATACGGGATGCGCAGCGGGGTGACGAATGGGTAGAGCAACAAAAGGCGGAAGTAGGGCCGGCTTCCCTGTGAACTTTTGAGGGGGATCTTTTGAAGTATCTGGACCAGCTCTATGTTCCTGCAGGGCCCATCCGTAGACGGGTGCTCTCTCAGTTTCATGACACTCCTGCAGCGAGACATTGTGGGTTTTTCTGGACATTGCACCTGGTCTCCCATACGTTTTGGTGGCCCCGCTTATGAAATGATGTGCGGAAGTGTGTAGGGTCGTGTGTCCAGTGTCAAAGGGCCAGGTCTGTGAGGGGAGCTTCTCCAAGATTATTGCAGCCCTTGCCGACCCCAGTCCCCACACACAGGACTTCATCTCTGGGATTCCGGTGGTCCACCAGGTGGGGTGCTGCTATCTGGGCTGAGTGAGGAAGGATCACCGAAGGGCGGCAGATGGGTCTTGGCGTGCGGTATTGGAGGTGGCTGTAGGAGATCGTGTGTGGTGGCATAAGGTATTCTGTTGTGAGCAGAGAGTGGAATACTCTTCTCATGAAATACCTCTGGATTAATTAATTGTGTTACTATCGGATATACAGTGCGGATTCCAAACAGATGAGCTGTATTCGAGAATTGGTCTAGCAAAGGTTTTGTATGCCCTAGTTTGCAATTCAATATTACCGTAAAAGAAGCTTCACTGCCTTTTGCCGACCCCGGTCCCCACACACAGGACTTCATCTCTGGGATTCCGGTGGTCCACCAGGTGGGGTGCTGCTATCTGGGCTGAGTGAGGAAGGATCACCGAAGGGCGGCAGATGGGTCTCGGCGTGCGGTATTGAAGGTGGCTGTAGGAGATCGTGTGTGGTGGTCCCCATGGCATCATTCGTTCCACTGGTTAGCTAAAAAGTTCAGCCACCGGTGTCTTGGACCATTCCCGTGGAGGCCGTCATCAACCCCTCCTGACCGCATCCCGAGCGTCGGACCTGGGGGAAGGGCCCTGTGGTGGGGGATAGTGTTGCGGCCCAGCAGGAGCCGTTAGAGCTGCCGCCGGATCTGACAGCGAGGGGTCTTATGAGTTGGCCTTGGAGGACCCTGGACAGGGTGTCCACTCTGAGCAGGGCAAGGAGAGACTGGTTGGCCACCAGGTGGCAGCAGAGCATTGGATCAAAGGGAATGTTCATGAAAGCATTTGGGAGTTGTATCTGGATGCATGCAGGGGAAGGGCTGACCAGCATAACTACAGGAGGTGATTACGAACAGCTGATGCTGATCAAGATTCCCTCCTGCTGATAAAAGAGACTGCTGGTGCCATGCCCTGTTGGCAGAAGTCAACGTTCTCGTGATCGTTCCTCATGCGTGTTCATATAGCGAGAGAAGCTAACTTGGATAAGTGGCCTGATATATAGAATCCTGTTTTGCAGTGTTTTGTGAGTTATAGGACTTTTGCCAGAGCTATTATCTTTGTTTATTTGGGCTTGCAGCCAACAAGAGCTTGGACTGATTAAAAGAAACCTTTTTCGTTACATGGCTTTTGGCTTTCGTTTCTGAACGGAGAAGGAGGGGGGTCAGAACACAATGCTATACCTGTTTCTTTAAATCATACTGTAAAATGCGATTGGTTGCTGTTTTCCTCAATTGGCCATAAGAGGGAGCCAGAATGACTGTTTGCTCTCTGTTTTGTTAGATGCTGGGCTGATCTGATCTAAGTGTTTTGGAAGCTAGCTGCTAGAAAGTGCCGTGATCTATTGTAAGTTTTGCAACTGCTAGCAAACTTTGAGTACCGGACTGTATGTGTGATTATGGACTATGTTATTCGTATTATCCCTTAATTGAAAGACATTAATGACTGACAGTCTTATCCGTGTATGACTTGGACTGTTTGATGTTTTTGGACTGTTTGACTGTTTTTACGAAAGTAAAAGCCTACTTAAATTATAGTGTCTCTGTATGCTGGTTTGTGTGTTCTCCAACAACACTCTCACAACGCTTCTCTGAATGTACTCGCTCTCCCAACGGGGAGCTTACCTAACAGTAACAATATGTGCTAATCCTAAAGCACAATAGGTACAGCAGTGAGCAATTGTGCAGTTTTGTATATGGGAAAAGCTTTTACCAAGAAGTTTCCTATTAAACTAATGAAACTAGATCCCCATATGCAAAGGATTTGTTGAGAAAGAAAGGACTACAGGAAAAAAAGAGAAGCCTCAAGATTTTCTAATTGATACTAGACTTCCCTCTCATTTTCCTCTACTGCTGCTGCTACTACTAAAAGGTATACAGAAAGATGATGAGAAGCAAAATGTCTTAAAGGAAAAACAAAGTCCAGTTGCCTCTTGAAAAAGCACCTTTGAAACAACCATGACCTGGATGACTGAGAATGTCCACAGATATATACAGAAAGATATACAGATCTCTCATAAGTAAATTTACTGAAAAACTTAGAGAAGAGAATTTTCCAGTGACTGTCAAGCACACCATTGCAAGCCCTATTTATACTGAATTCAAAGTTCTGTCTTTGTGCTTTGCCTGAGCAGTGCAATGGACTCCAGCTTTCCTGTTTCTGGTTAAAGGAAACATTCCCACCTAGGCCTTATTATTGCACTGGATGCATCTGGTTGCAGGCTGTTTCCTTCTGACCTGATCCAAAATTATTTTCATGAGGAGGCCCAATTACACAGGTGTTGTGAAGAATTTAGGATACAAAGATTTAACTATGTTTCCGCCCTATCAGGTTTGATTAATATGGCTCACCAAGGATCAGAACTGTTTTCTTCATCACAGCCTATTAATGAGATACACCTCCTAGATTGTTCAACAAAGAACAATTTAGTTCTTGAAGGAATTTTCCCCAGGTCAATGTTTGACTCTCATAGCCTTCAACAGAACTGCTTAAAGCAGATAAATGTGAATGCACAACTGGATGATCTGGAAATGCTGATTATTGGGAAGAAATTATTGGTGCATCTGTGACTGATAACTCTCCAATTCTGAATCAGTTTTTAAAATTATCCAATTTCTTTCTACCTGTTCTGACCACAAGACAGTTATGTTCTCTCTCTGGACAGACGCAAATTCCTTTGAAAATAACACAATAGAGATAAGAACAGCATTTTCTTCTGTTTATTCTTTTTAAAATTAGTATTTCTAGGCTACTCTGCTTTAGAATCTTGGGCCATAAAGGGGCAAATTATTTGCACTTAAAATAGATTAGTACTTAGGGTTTGGTCCATTTCTTGGGAGAAACACACTTTGAAATAGGCAGGGTTTCCTATTTCAGTTTTTTGTTGCTGGGTTGCAAAGATGCTCAGCTCTTTTTATAATGGTATTGTTATGTCACGGCAAGCTATTTAGATAGGTGAAATCTTATAAATCACTGGACTCCCAGTGATTTATCAGAGATACACTATTCTTGTCATTTTCTTGGCTGTACTATGGAAGTAGTTTTCCACTGGTTGCTCTGAAGAGTCTCCCCCCCAATAACTTACTAGTCTAACACTGATCTATAGTGTCAATTTAGGGCTGTATGTAGAAGTACCGTGATAAATTATCTCACTTTGAGAAGATATTTCAGTTTCTGAATCTTTGAAATTTTGACACACAGTAGTAAATAGCGATCTATAGATGGTAGCTTCAATTTCTTTCTAAAGAGAGCATCCAACTGGCAAGGAATTGTGTGGAACTCAGAAATTATCCACTGAAATTGTTAGTAGTGCTTCTTTAATGGGAGATGCTGAGGAATCCATATAAGCCAGGGTTGACGTTCATAAACTGATGAATAAATTATTAACCCTACCCCCAAAATAATGCTTATCTATAGAATTTTAAAATAATAAGGATTGAAAGGGATCTTGGATCCAACTCAGTCACCTGTGTGGGAATCCGTTATAACATCTTCTGACTGTTTTTTTTAAAATCAAATATCCTCACCTGGACAGTCATGTTAAAAATATTAGATCCTACTACATATATGTACTTCTTGCACATAAAAGGCAGCTCTGACACCTCTTTTGTCTGGTTTAATAAATTATTCCTTTCAGTCATTGCATTCTACTCATCAATTTCATTCCAGCAGTTTCAGTAATGCTTACTAAACAAGATGTTTCTTTCTGTATTAAGACTTCTGTTGTTCTTTCTGTTTGTTCCCCATAGTCTCTGCATTTGTGTAGAATCATTGGAGTTTTGGGGTCACATAACTTCATCTATTCCCTCCTGCATTATTACTGACTGCCTCCAACAGCTGTTTATCTATTTCAATTCCATTCCACTATTTTTTAGGTTCGCTTCTTTTGCAAAATAGTTTAAAGTCCTCTGGATCAGATCTGCAAAATCTGCACTATGAAATAATGTTGCCAATCCTTTGAGAGAGGCCAGGTCAGGAAATCACCTGAATGATGATCATGTTGCAGATGCATAACCAGGAGTTTCAAAATCCTTATTAGCACTCATGGACACTTGAATACTAATTCAGGTCAACTGTCTAGTTGATATGTCAACTTATTATTTCTTATCTCATTTCTATGCACAGCCCAATAGAGCATTTATTCACTGGTAGTTTCACTGGAGGTCTATTCTCATGTGATTGGAAATGTTGACATTAGTTTATAAATGCAGTAGGAATGGGCATACAATTCGATCATTCCATGAAATGACCAAAGTCCACTATTTCCACATCAGATATTTAATGATATAACCAACACTAAGAGGTCGACAGATGTTATGAATGCTCTGTTGTATACACTTTATAGAAAATAAACAGGCCCTTCATTTGATTCCACATTCATTAGCATTTGATAATTTGGGCTGCTCCAAGTATAGTGCCTGGAATCATATGCCATGCTCCATGCTGTTTTAGCCATGATGTTTTCTTCTGCAATAGTTCATTTGCACTTGCAAGTGGCAAACATCAAAGTGATGAACTGCCCTCATTTTCTGGAAATGAAAATCTGTATCGGAATGTGGCTGTATACTGTATGCATCAAATAAGGATCTAAATGTGTTTGGTATTTGCCATCCATCCATTCATCCTTAATTCATATAGCAGATTGCTAAGACCTGGTTTAGCAAACAAAGTCAGCAATCAAGCCAAGCAGAGAGCATTTCTTGGCACGTTAGCTGAATGTTTTGCTTGCTTGCTTTTTTTTTTTTTTTTTTGGATGAAGCAACCCTATTGCTGGGGATATGAATTGAGGAACAATTGTGCTTTGTTCCCCTGCTGAAGCCGCCAACTACTCTTGATGAGCCAAAGGTTCATTAAACCCACTAGAGGCTCCTCCATCTTTTGTAAATGAAAATGCAGTCAGAACTTGAATGGAGGTCATTCTGCCCCCCCCCCCCCCAAATCCTTAGGCAGCAAATTGAAAGGGCATTGTATAAATGGAGGAATTTCTAATTCTGCAGAGAGTGGTGTATTCTCCTGAATGGGACTAAATACTAGCTCCTACATACATTAAGCAGGCACTGAAGAATAGTGCACCAGAGGCTCAGCACATGATCGGATTGGTTGTTTGAATTCTTATATATGCACTTCAGAGAAATGTATCACAAGCTGAGCAAAATTTCTTTGACAATTGTTTCATGCTGAAAAGGCTGCTTCTCAAGTGAGATCGCAGGGTTTCCACTCCCCCCCCCCAGAACAGAAGCTGAAGTGCTTATGAAACAACACATGCCTATTAGCAGAAGGAGAAACTTTTTTGAAAGAATGGTTGCTCATCAGGAGTTGAGGGGGAAAAAAACCCTATTTGGTCTCACACTGTGTCTAGAAACCCTGCCAACTGGCTTAGAAACGTTTGTGATAGGGCTCGGCCACAGGCAGTCTCCAAAGAACTTTTTGAAAAGTCCCTGTAACCCTTTTAACTTCATCAAGGGACTTCATGTTGCCAGAATAAAAGGAAGGTAAGCCAATAATAGGTTTAACACTATTATTACTAGGATAACACTAGGAACTCTCTCTCTCCCTCTCCCTCTCCCCGCCCTCTCTCTCTCACACACAAAGCAACTTAGAAAATCCTGGCTTTTTTGATGCCTTTTGTGGCATCATTTGTCCACCAGGCTATTCCCCCCCCCAAAAAAAACTATGGTGGTGTGGCTCGCCAGCAGATCTGCAGCAGGTTCGAATAGTGAGGGTGGGGAGGAACATGGGCCAGTCCTGGAATCTGGGGAAGGCTCTAATGAGAACTCTGTGTTGAAGGCAGAGAGGAGACTGGGACCGTATGCCAGTTAACAGCTGCTTTCACAGTCAGACATCAGTGAGGCAGATGAACAGCTGGAGCCTGTTCCTGATGTGCGCATAAGCAGAGCTGTCAGGAGAAGGGAAGAACTAAAGAACAGGGGGCCACAGATGGACGATGACCCCTCCCAGAGGAAATAAAAGCAGAGCAAAAGGGGAGTGGAGTTTGCAGGAGACAATTAGTTTACTTAATTAGTTTGTGACTCCCTGGGACTGGCAGCTCTCCAAGCCAGATAAGGTCTGTGGCTTTAAATCCTCCCTTGAAAGACTTTGTTGGATGTGAATGAGAAGAATTCACAGTAAATTAATAAACAGGGTTTTTGTCGTGACAAGGAGTTTGCTTCATGCTCTTGGGAAGCCTAGGTCACAATATATGGTGTGGCCTCTATTGTGACCAGAAAATATTGCCAGCTCTTCAGCTTTTCAGTCCTAGAAGGGTATATCCAGCTAACGGACAGGTGACATTCTCCTCATCCTCCTCCTTAAAATCACTAAAATCAAGAGCCCAGGTGGCGCAGTGGTTAAATGCAGCACTGCAGGCTACTTCAGCTTATTGCAGTTCTGCAGTTCGGCTGTTCAAATCTCACCGGCTCAGGGTTGACTCAGCCTTCCATTCCTCCCGAGGTGGATAAAATGAGGACCCGGATTGTTGTTGGGGGCAATATGCTGACTCTGTAAACCGCTTAGAGAGGGCTGAAAGCTCTATGAAGCAGTATATAAGTCTAACTGCTATTGCTACATATGTTTCTGTGCTTAATCTTGAAATTCAAGCTGAGTTCTGAAGGCAAATATTGATAAACTATGCTGAACTTCCTCCAAAGCAAGAGCACTTTTAAAATATATTTAAATATATACCTTTTCAGTTACATAACCATTTTGAAAACACATTGCATTCTATTAGAACCCAACCCTTCCCTTGACTTTGTTGCTTTGTGTTAGTTCTTATGCAGTGAAAACAACACTATGTCTACCTCAATGGGCAAGAAGTCGCTTTCAAATAACTTAATGAACTTCAGCTTTTGCAAAATGCAGCTCTAAGATTGGCAGGTGGGGAGGACAGGGCATACCCATCAGCACCCCCCCCCAAATAATACAACTCATTAAAAATTGTGATATCAGTTAAAGTAGGGCAGTGGTTCCCAATCTTGGCAACTTTAAGACTTGTGGACTTCAACTCCCAGAATTCTCCAGCCAGCAGAGGTCTGCTGGCTGGAGAATTCTGGGAGTTGAAGTCCACAAGTCTTAAAGTTGCCAAGTTTGGGAACAACTGAAGTAGGGTGTAGGATGAAAGAGATCAAGTGGTACAGAAACTGCACGCCCCTAATATAACTGAGGTAAAACAACTAGCACCCTCATATAAAATGGCCAACAGTGAAGAATGTCATGATTTGAAGCCAAAGGTTTACATTTCTGGAATACAAATAGTTAAGTCACTCTAACAATCTGAATGACACTGTCCTATGATTAGACTGCTGGTCTTTTATGAGAATGGTGGAAAAGTTCTGCTATTTGCAGGCTTGGTGGCCTTTCAATCTTTGTTTTGTGGGAGTAAAATACCCACCCAGCCACCCACACCTCTGCAACATTCTATTCTTAAGGGTGGAGGCAAGCAGATATAAATGCAGCTTTTTCTTGGGGGCAAAAGCACTTTTAGCAGCAGCTATATAAATTGCAATTGGTTAAAATTAACTTTTAAAATGCCTACATTTTCCCTGAGGTACCTTCTTAGAGCCACTAATACCATAATAGTCATAATGCCAATGTCTGTTCTGAGCAAAAGAAAAACATTAAATGGATAATCATTCTGGCTTCCATGGGTATTAATTATGCTTTCAGTTTCCCTTTTCTTCCACTATATTTCTAGTAACTCTGGAGATACTTAGGGAAAGCCATTGTGATTTTCTAAGTAATATTTCTATAGTGCTTCTTAGATTTTTGTATTAGTATCTCCTTTGAGCAATGACTTTTATTAAGGGAGAGATAGGGTGTGCTATAACTTTCTGCAGTTATTCCTCATGGATATTACTGATGTATCTCGGTGAGTTGGGAATTATGGTGGTCCAATCCTACCTCCTGGACCATCAGCAGAGGACTCTATTCAGTCCTACGGTGCTCGAATTGTACGATCTTAAGATTCTAGTTTTCTTTTATTGAATGGTATTTATGCAGAATTGCTGGGGATTTTAGTCATATAGAGCTTTAGAGTACCTGACTTAGCACTTTCTGCTTGTTACCTAAAACAGGATAAGGCTAGGCACATGTTTGACAACTGAATCCAGATGGGATACAGGTGAAACTCAAAAAATTAGAATATCGTGCAAAAGTTCATTTATTTCAGTAATGCAACTTAAAAGGTGAAACTAATATATGGGATAGACTCATTACATGCAAAGCAAGATAGTTCAAGCTGTGAGTTGTCATAATTGTGATGATTATGGCTTACAGCTTATGAAAACCCCAAATCCACAATCTCAGAAAATATTGTGAAAAGGTGCAATATTCTAGGCTCAAAGTGTCCCACTTTAATCAGCTAATTAAGCCATAACACCTGCAAAGGGTTCCTGAGCCTTTAAATGGTCTCTCACTCTGGTTCAATAGGAATCACAATGGTGGGAAAGATTGTTGACCTGACAGTTGTGCAGAAAACCATCATTTCCCTTTTGAGGGAAAGCCTCAAAAGGTAATTGCAAAAGAAGTTGGATGTTGCCAAAGTGCTGTATCAAAGCACATTAATAGAAAGTTATGTGGAAGGGAAATGTGTGGAAGAAAAAGGTGCACAAGCAGCAGGGATGACCGCAGCCTGGAGTGGATTGTCAGGAAAAGGCCATTCCAAAGTGTTTGGGACTTTCACAAGGAGTGGACTGAGGTTGGAGTCAGTGCATCAAGAGCCACCACACACAGACGGATCCTGGACATGGGCTTCAA
Organism: Thamnophis sirtalis; assembly: GCF_051295495.1. Taxonomy (NCBI): domain Eukaryota; kingdom Metazoa; phylum Chordata; class Lepidosauria; order Squamata; family Natricidae; genus Thamnophis; species Thamnophis sirtalis. The sequence goes on from NW_028261387.1 coordinate 51,702,129, forward strand.
ATGTCGTATTCCTCTTGTCAAGCCACTCCTGAACAACAAAGAATGTCAGAAGCGTCTTACCTGGGCTAAAGAAAAACAGACCTGGTCTGTTCCTCAGTGGTCCAAAGTCCTCTTTTCTGATAAGAGCAGAAAATGCATCTCATTTGGAAACCAAGTACCCAGAGTATGGAGGAAGAATGGAGAGGCACACACTGCAAGATGCTTGAAGTCCAGTGTGAAATTTCCACAGTCTGTGTTGATTTGGGGAGCCATGTCATCTGTCGGTGTTGGTCCACTGTGCTTCGTTAAGTTCAGGGTCAATGCAGCCATCTACCATGAGATTTTGGAGCACTTTATGTTTCCTTCCGCAGATGAGCTTTATGGGGATGCTGACTTCATTTTCCAGCAGGACTTGGCATCTGCCCACACTGCCAAAAGCACCAAAACCTGGTTCAATGACTGTGGGATTATTGTGCTTGATTGGCCAGCAAACTCACCTGACCTGAACTCCATAGAGAATCTATGGGGCATTGCCAAGAGAAAGATGAGAGACATGAGACCGAACAATGGAGAAGAGCTGAAGGTCGCTATTGAAGCATCCTGGTCTTCCATAATACCTCAGCACTGCCACAGACTGATAGCTTCCATGCCACACCGCATTGAGGTAGTAATTGCTGCAAAAGGGCCCAAACCAAGTACTGAGTACATATGCATGCTTATACCTTTCAGAGGTCTGATATTGTTCTATGTAGAATCCTTGTTTTATTGATGGCATGTAATATTCTAATTTTGAGATGGTGGATTTGGGGTTTTCATGAGCTGTAAGCCATAATCATCACAATTATGACAAATCACAGCTTGAACTATCTTGGTTTGCATGTAATGAGTCTATCTCATATATTAGTTTCACCTTTTAAGTTGCATTACTGAAATAAATGAACTTTTGAACAATATTCTAATTTTTCAAGTTTCACTTGTAGATACTATCAAGAATAGATTCAAGATATTATCATTTTTAAAACCCTTCCTGGCATAAGACCAGGTTATCTGAGGAAATGTCTTGCCCCAATAGAATTGGCCTGCCCCACTTTCTTCAGCAGAAGGGGCTTGCTGCAGATCCATCAGTCAAGGAATTTTGGTTAACAGAGTCTAAGAGAAGAATCTTTTCTACTGTGGCTTCTGTCTTCTGGAACATCTTGCTGGGGGAGATGAGACTAGCTCTTTTTGGGCTTGTGGAAAGGCCTTAAAACCTGACTCTGCTGGTTGACTTGGGGACCAATAGGGTACACTATGATGGAGGTGAAGTGTAAGACAAGAGCCTTTGTCTTCATGCTCTTGGTTTATAGGCTACATTTAGCTGTTGTTGATTTTAGTGGCTTTATTCTTATGATTTTCATCCACCTGGAGTTGCTTTGCATGGTGTCATTGAGAATTGACGATATCAAGGAGGACTTGTATCCATCTTCAGCTGGTATGTCAGCTGAGACCTTACTTAGACCTGAATAGTTTACTCTTAGTGATTGTTACATGCTTTAATACCTCTTGATGGGATTACTTTGACATACTCTATGCCAGGAGTAATTGGGGTATAACCTGGAGGTAATGGAACAATTTGTAATTGTTTCTTTCTGAGTCAAACATCTAGTTTGGGATTGCCATTGCTGAGACACTTGTATAAAACAACAGAATCTGTTTTTGTGGAGGTTATGTTATTGTTTGAGACCAGGAAAAGGGGTAACTGGGTCAAACATTTAAGAACCACTGCCCTATATGGGATACAATTAAAAATAATTCAAAATTACAAGTGCTACAGAATTCAACTGCCTTATAGATAAATAGGTTCACTAAGTGGAACCATACAATGCGAATCCTGAAAATACTGCACTGGTTGTCTATGAGTGCCCTGATCCAAATTAAGGAGTTGACGTTAATTTATAAAGCCCTCAGGGCCTTTACCTTGATATTTCAAAGATTGTCTCCTCCAAAAATCATTTGACCCAGGCATTAAGATCAACCGGGAAGGTACCAATGCAGATTCAGCTGCTCAGTAACCTTCTCAGTTCCAGCAACCTCGTTATGGCATTTCCCCCCCCCTCAAAAGGTGTTGGTGGGTTCCTATCCATCTTCTTTCAAGCATGTATGGGGCAGCAAATACCCAAGATTTGCAAATACCCCACATCTCTGTGAATGTGTCTTATTTTGTTCTTCATTGTTGTCTTATAAATGAGCTTCTATGTGATAAAATACAGGAAAAAATAATAATGTAAAGAACTCCCAGCATCTCTTATCATCAACTATATTGGTTAGACTGGGATTGCAGGGAGTTATATTTTAGCAGTTGGGGAAAAGGGGTTGCTCTTTTTACCTTCTATTGTAATATAGGGAATTTATTCCTCAAAAATGTTAGAATAGTTCCTGACTTTGAATTTCTTTTTTACAAAGATTCCTGAAACAGATCAGGTTATCAGTGACACCCACATGATTCTAGGCATGTGTAACTTACTACAAGTTGTTTGGCAGTGACTATACATGTCCTGCTTATGTGTATTCTCATAGGCGTTTGGTTGGACAATATAGAAAACAGAACACTAGATTATAAATTCCTTTGTTCATTTTTTAGATTTATACCTCATCTTTCTTTAGGCACTCAAAATGGTTTATATTCCCTTACAATTTTTTACATCAACAAACTTGAGATGTAAGTTAGGTTTGTGTTTGGGCGCAAGTATAAATGAGTTTCCATAGATGAGGCTAGACTTGAATCCTGGGTGCAGTTGTCCTAATCCAACATCTTAACCCCTCTATGTTATGCAGGTTATGATCTAACAGGAGGGGGGCTTTTTACATCACAGCCTACACCATCCCAATCATTGTGGTAGGTACAACAATTTAATTTGAAACAATGAAATGCCAATGAAGGCAGACGGATAATACATTCACATGTAAATCTTCAAATGAAAAGACCTTGAATGATGTGTGAATCAGTCCTAAGTCACAGGTAAGTCAGGAAATAGACTTGAGACAGATGTAAATACAGAGATCACAGTCCTCTAGTCAATTCTCCACCATTACATTTATAATTAGCATTTTTTTAGAGTGAAATCAAAATTTTATTACATTGGAAGCTGGAGTAATTTTTGCTTATAGCATCTTTGTCCACATGGCTGCAGTTAGGAATAATCAACTCTTTTGCTAACTTACCTTTAGCAAATTCATGGATGTTTAATGATAATGAAATTTTCCTCTAGAATCCTCAGAAAACTTGTTCAATAATAACACTTTAAAAAATGGATACCCAAGAAACAGGATAGCAGAAATATGGGGTGGGAGAAGAAGAAAAAGATGTGTGCAGCTATAATATATTCATAGACCAGATAATTTAAACAAGATCTCTCCTTCTCACAAAGGGCATTCATTTCATTTGATTCAGAATTTGTCTTAATGGTATTCTTGAGAGAATATCAGTGCAATCCTTTTTAAAAATTCATATTCTCTGTTCTATTAGCAGTACTCTTAGTTTAAGCCTTTAAACGAAGTGGATGTATTAATAGACCAGAACAATATGATGGGGAACTTTTATAACTTAGATTTTCATGTCTATCTAGTTTATTGTCCACTGATTATGTCTCAAGGAATGCATTTCTCCCTTCCTCCCCACCCATCTGATTCAGGATTGTAGGTGAATATGTTAAATAAGTATCTAGAGTTAGTAGTGAGTTGAATAAGAACAAACCAGGTCACGTTAAATCAATAACTGCTATTAGTTGAGGATGTCACTAGTTTTGGCAGCATGGTTCCATCCGATTTAAGAAGGGCTGGGCTTCTGCTTAAGGATCAAATTCTTTGCTCTAAGTTGTCATATGTCATCTGCCATGAAGCAGAGATTAATAGTATATCACCTGTTACTTCTCTTGCATAAAGATAGCTTAGCTTGAGTTAGACATGTATTAGTAACATCCAGATTCACTTACTATAATGAATTATATATACACCTGCCTTTGAAGATGACTTAGAAATTTCCAGTGCTTCACAATACATTAGCTAGTATTTCATAGTTGATGTCTCACTGATATTTCAAATAGCTTGCATGAGATTAAGTAAACAGAAATTAACCTATAAACTCCTGTACAGCTTGGGGCTAAAGTTTCTCTAGGATTAAAGGTAAAGGTTCCCCTCGCACATATGTGCTAATAGTTTCCAATTCTAGGGGCAGTGCTTATCTCAGTTTCAAAGCCAAAGAGCCAGTGTTATCCAAAAACATCTCCATGGACATGTGGCCAGCATGACTAAACACCGAAGGCACATGGAACATTGTTACCTTCCCACCAAAGGTGGTTCCTATTTTTCTACTTGCATTTTTGCATGCTTTGAACTGCTAGGTTGGCAGAAGCTGGGACAAGTAACAGGAACTCACTCCGTTACATGGGGCTAGGGATTTGAACCGCCAAACTGCTGACCTTTCTGATTGACAAGCTTGGTGTCTTAGCCACTGAGCCACCCTTAATCCCTCTAGGGGATTAATAAACAAAATCCCTCTAGGATTGCCCATTCTCATATGAAGCAGCTCATAATCACCTATTCTCATCAACTTCTCTAGGAGTACAATTGTAAGAGCCTCTCCCATAGGTTAATCCCGGGATAGGACTATGAAATGTTTCTCTAGATGATGAAATACCCAGTCTCTAGACTGCAACAGGTTTCCACCTGCAATGTTAAGATTGTTTTCAGAGATGATTTTCATGTATGCATATATGAAGCTTACCAAACAAGTAGGACTATTGTCCTATTTTTTAACTGGGATTTCATATAGAAATTTTTGGATATACATGATGGAGTGTTTTCACTAAGGACATTTCTGCTGAATGCTCAGGTACCTGTTGGAGAACACTCTCCTATAAGAAGCCTGGATTAGTTTATCACTTTGGGTCACACAGGTTGACTTTACCTAGTTTAATCATGCTGAGTATAGTATTAACATGAAGAGCAACAATTTTTCTGGAACTAATGTATTTTATGGTTTTGCTCTTGGCTTGGTCCTTTGGTCAGCTGCCTGCATTTCAGCTGTGAGCTTCCTTGTCTTCAGAAGCTGCTTGGATAGTAGCTGGAAACAGGGTCTTGAGCATGGCATATCCCCCCGGGCCAAGGCATAAGATAGCAATAGCATTTAGATTTATAATCTGCTTCATAGTGCTTTATAGCACCTTCTAAGTCTAAGCAGTTTACAGAGCCAACAAATTGCCCCCAAACAATCTGGGTCATTATAGTTGGTTGATTATTCCTATAAAGCAATCCTAAGCAAGAACCAAAGTTTCATTATACATACTAAGAAAGTTACATGTAATAAATTCACCTCCGGGAATGACATTATTTATCTTATAGAAGGTTTTTTTAAAAAATATTAATCCAATTCAGCTCTGTGAATTTTTTTATGCAAGTGAAAGGTAGAGCTTTTGAGCAAATTTAAACAATTTGTTTCAATATTTGTTCAATGTAACACTAAACGCTTCCTTTTTTTATGAAATAAAAAATAAAAAGAGAAAATATACTACAGTCTGATTTTAATTTAATTTTCTGAAGATAAATCCCTCCAGCTCTGTTTCCAAAGTCACCTTTTCTTAAATTTATTTGCTATACTTCCGATAAGACTTTCTTTTAATTATCATTTGTTGCTGCTATTGCATTATTTTTAAAATTGATTTTAAAATTGATTTTGGACTTTTTATTGCACTCCAAAAATCTAGCTTTAAATTAGCTACCAATTTTGTTTGCATGTAATAAAATTAATTTATTGCAGAACTTAAGACTGCTTAAAAGATATGACTCAAGAAACTAGATACCAACTGATAAGCTGTGTTTTCTCACCTTCATCAGCAGTATTTATAAAAGCAGAGTAACAGAACAGAACAATTCTGTCATTTTAAAATCTAATAGTAGACATCATTTAATCCTTAAAATAAAATAAAATAAATGTTAGTCCTGAATTTTTCTAAAAAACGTCAATAGATTTAATACTTTCAGCAGGCAAATGATTCTACATATAAAATAATGGAGGAGAAAAAAATCTTTCAGCTTAAATTTTCATAACTGCTTTGTGGAATATTTTACTATCTGCTTCTCTAATAGGTGGAAATAGGAAATGAGTGCCTTCATAGAGATTACTGTCATCAATTGAACAGGCAGTGTAAAATTATACTATCTCACCTAGTGAAATGATGGGTTTATGGTAAGATAAAATACAGAAAAAGTGATAGTAAAACAGGATTACTGTTGTGTAGAAAATAGGAGGAGGAAAGAGTATTAGGCATGTGCACTGTTTTGAGTTATTTATAAAAAATAATAAAGGCATATAAAAATAAATAAAATCAATAGAAGGTGGCATCGATTGGACCACTTGGAAAATATGAATGAGGCAGAACCAGTATATAATTGTCCATAACACCTACATTAGCTCTCTTAACAGTCAGCCTTTCTTTCTTATTACATCTAAGAATGTAGGTTTACATAATATGTAGGGTGAACATATGAACTTAATTTGCCCTGTAATATCAAACTGGAATGAAAATTTTGCAAATCTTCTAATCCCATCTTATTCCACAAAATATGTTTAGAAATAAAACATGCATTGGATAGCTCTTGGATCTTGGATGGGTACAGATACTAAAAAAATGTTTTTTGTTCAATTTCTAAGAAGTTTTGGAAATTATGTTGATTATATTGCTATAGAATTTCCATTTACAGTGTAAAAACACCCAAATGGACACCTATAGAATATATCTAAAGAATAAATCTCTCTATTATCATAAAATTATTACTTGATCAAATAAAGTGAATTTTGCACATGTAGTCTTATCTTGATGTCATTAAAGCATCTGACAAATTCTTTCACAAGATCCTTGTGGACAAAATGGGTGAATGTTAGCTAGATGGTACTGCAGTTAACTGGTTGAATAATCACAGCCAAAGGCTGCTTTTAAATAATCCTGGAGGGAAGTATCAAGATGGATTCTTTACAATTTTTTTCTTGGCCTACTGTTGCTCAACATTATTATAAATATCCTTGAGAATGGAATGAAAGGAATGAATATAAGTATAATATTTATTGTCATTGTACTTAAATACAATGAAATTGGAATATCAGTTCTGTAGATCAGTGGTCACTAACTAGTGGTCCATGGACCACTGGTGGTCTGTGAGAAAATTTTGGTGGCCTGCATTTTTATATTGTTCTAAATACTATTTATCTTTTTAAAAAATCATATTAGTGGTCCGTGGGATTTAAAATTATGAATTTAGTGGCCCCTGAGGTCCAAAAGGTTGGTGATCCCTGCTGTAGATGACACCAAGCAGATCCATGGATGTTCAATGTTGATAACTGCAAAATCTTACATCTGAATAGAAATAATCAAATGAATGGATAAAAAATTATGGGGGGGACGACTGGTTTGGCGAGTGTGCATGTGAGAAGAATCTAGAAATGCAAATGGACCACCAACTGATCATGAATAAGCAGTGTAATGAGCAACTATAATAACCAATTTGTAATCTTGGACTGTATTAATAGAAGCTTTGCACATAGATCATGTAAGGTAATCTCAGGTCTGGTTGTAGGCATCAAGGAAAGTGCTAGCCAAGTGCATGTATTCACATGCTTCAGAGGTCAATGTGACAGCATAGGTCAGGCAAGCTTTGAATCTGGCTAATACAGGCTAATACAGACAGCAAGGAACAAAAAAACAGGGTGGTGCATGGAGGAGCTGGCATGGAAAGCATTCATGCTTGTGTATGGATGGAGAGTGAGATGTGTACACTGGCATGCTGGCAAAGAACAGAAATCATGTAGCCTAATAAGGCAGTCTGAAGTTGTGGTTATGGGACACAACGGCAAGGTAAGTCAAAGTCCTTATCTAGTTCAAGGGACAGGAAACAAAGGAACAAATGGAATCAGGAATGCATTGCAAGATGCCAGAGATGGGCCCAGTGAAGCAAAGGGCACTCAGTATCCTAAAGAGTCTGATTCTTTAATGGTTCCCCATCCATGGACGATGATTTCATTTATATTTTGCATCGATTAGGCAACACAGTACTGCTGCTAGCTGTGGGCACTGCACTTCTGACAGAGTCAGGGCGAAGCTAGAGTGGGTTCAAAGGAGAGCTAAGACTCTCATAAAGTGGAATTTGGAAACCAAACCCTAAGAGGAATGGTTAAAGGAGATGAGCATATTGAACTAGAAAAAGACAGACTATTCTTTACAGGAACTGAGAACAGGACAAGGACTAACAGCTTGAATGCTAGGAGGAATTTCCTGATAGAAAGAGCTGTTAAGCAGTGAAACAGTTTGCTTAGAACAGTGGTAGATGCCTGCTTGCTGTAGTTTTCAAATGGGAGCCATATGGACAAGCACAGTGAATGTTCAGCAGATTCCTGCACTAAGCAGGGGTTTGGTCTTAATGACTTATATGGTCCCTTTGAACATATACATCTACAGTTCTTTGGTACTAAAATCCTTTCACATTTTTAATGGAGAGTTAAGTTGCATCTCAGAGCCTTTCCCCTCCTGCTGACTATAAGTGCTTTCTACTCATCACTGTGTCAGCAGATAAGTTTTACTGGCATTAAATTTGTTGTCCCTATTCCTGATACCTGATTAAGTCATTGCAATCAGCTGCCCACTCCAAAGTAATGGGTGGAAGATTTTATTCATCCTGTGGCTGCCCTTGGACAATGCTAGAACAAGGAGAACAGTGTGGGTAACAGCAGTACCATGCAGATTAGATTAAAGTGTCTCATTCATGGGCTGAATACGGGATGATGACAATATCATGGGAACTGTACAGCAAAAAGATGTTGCAATGCTAAGGTGTGTTTGTGTCATCATTAAGTATAAGTAGGGGAGAGGCCTCTAAGATTGTTACACAGGTGGTCCTTACTTGCCAACCTCAATTGGGACTGACAACTCTGTCATTAAGTGAAATGTCATATGACCACATGGGATTCAGCTCAGATCTGCTGCAGTTATTAAGCAATTCACCATGAGACATTAAGTGTGACATCACATGACTGTAACTTGCAACTTCCTGCCAGCTTCCCCATTGACTTTGTTTGTCATAAGCCAAATGTGAAGATTGCAAAGACAGCATGCAACTGTGAGATACTGTGACTATTATAAAAATGTACTGATTGTGAATTGTGATCCCATAAACTGCAGGGACACAAATTTGAGGACTGGTCATAAACCTACTGTTTCATCATAACTTTGAGGAGTTGCTGAATGAGTCAGTTAGTAAGCAAGGATTACCTGTATCATAGTTGCTTAATGCTAAGAAAGGGGTGATTGAACTCATGTTTTACATTCAATCTCTTTTTTATATGATTTTCATTGACTTTTTTGGAAAAAGAAAATAAAACAACTAATAGTAAATAAGAAAAAAAGGAAATGAAGAGAAAGCAAAAAGTGTAAGAAAGAAAATAGTTGAAGAAAAATAGAAAAGAAAGGAAAAAAAGATACAAAACAGTTTCAATATTCTTCACAGCAGTTACAAGTACAATTGTATTTTTATCTTTCTCTCTAAAGTTACATCATATTGCTCTTCTTTCTGTAATCTATTCTAATTATCAAAGCCATAAATCAACAGTTCATTTTTTCCCACTTTATAGTAAAAGTCCATAAAAGGTTTCCAGTCACCAATAGATGTAAATAGGGACCACAGGGTCATAAAAAGTGAGTGTCTTTTCTCTAATAAAAAGAAATTAATGTATCCATCTTGGCAAGATCTCTCAATTTTCACCAACCATTCCTTCATAATGGGTAATGTTGAATCTGTGCATATAATAATCTCATCACAATAATCATATATTGAAATAACCATGCCTTGTTTCTAACTAATCATCCATTAGTCCTCAAAGGAAAAGTTCTGGTTATAATTATTTAGCATTCAATCTGAATCTCAGGCTCCTTAAGAGCCCCAGTTAGAAGAAAAAAAGTAGATCTCTGTATTTTAGAGCCATTGCCACAGGAAATGATCTCTCTCTCTCTCTCTCTCTCTCTCTCTCTCTCTCTCTCTCTCTCTCTCTCTCTCTCTCTCTCTCTCTCTCTCTCTCTCTCTCTCTCTCTCTCTCTCTCTCCCTCTCTCTCTCTCCCTCCCTGTCACTCACTCACTCACTCACTCACTCACTCACTCACTCACTCACTCACTCACTCACTCACTCACTCTCATCTTCAAGTCTGTGTTGTGTCCGATAACTGCCTGGACAAGTTCCTGCAGTTTTTCTTGGCAAGATTTCATAAATAGTTTTCAACTGCCTGTTTCCTAGGGCTGAGAGAGAGTGATTGACTGAAAGTTACTTTGTTGGACTCTATATCTAAAGCAGAACTAGAATTCATTATCTCCAGGTTTCTAGCCAGATGCCTTAACTACAATGATACATCAAACTGGCTTTCTTAAAGAGAACTAATCTTCTCCAATTGGATCACGTGGCCTAATGATTGTGTGGACCATGCTACAACTTATCTGAAAGACAATACGTTGTGTACAGTTGAAAAAATATACTGGGCAAGATGGAAAAATAACTCAATTGATCTACATGTTCTGGGACCCTTTTATTAATTATTGCAAGCATGCTGTTTTGCAACTAGAATTCTTAATCTTCTCTCCTTTTATATACCAAAACGTGGTTTAATAATTCAGTCATTCCTTTGAACTTATACCATGCTGCCATTTTATACAATCACCCTTTTTGTGCTACACTGGGTCAATTTCCTTTCCTTCGATTCTACTGAAAGCCATTGCTTCCTCTTGGAAAACACACACCTCTACTTCTGGAGTTGTCACTCATCTAGCAAGCCCACCAGCCCCAATGCAGATGTCTTTCTGGTTTGTCAGCACTGGGATGGCTGTCAGGGCTCTGAATAATTCATCTGCTTTATAACATTTACTGGGATTTAGTGTTTAATAACTGTCACTCCAATAGATCTTTTTCTAATCCCTTCAGATCAGTTGCTGTAGCAATTTTAAATATTTAGCAACACAGTTTGTGTATTCACTGTTGGGGTTGCAATTTTCTTATAATCAAAGATTTACAAGGCACTGCTCAAGATTTAGAAAGGATTGGAAAAGATCAAAGATATTTAGGGCTTGGAGTTGAACTTACTAGTGCTAGAAGATGTTCTGGAAGTCTTTCTCTGTCTGTCTCCTCATTTATGGGCCTCTGCATTCAGCAGTGAAGGATACATTATTTCTTTAAAGTCCATTGATTTTGCACCTTTTTTCTCAAAAGACAAGATCAGCTCCACCATCTTGTTAACTTTAGAAGATCAGAAATAATTAAAATCCAGTTTTGGCCAAGCACAAGGTCAGACCACGGATCAGTACAACCTGCAGTTGCTAGTCCTAAGGCTACAGGGGGATGAGCCATCATGATTTATTCATCACTTGTCTTAATTTTAGCTTAAGCATTCAGAATTAATTTTCTTAATAAATTAATGCTGAACAAATAATCCAGCATAATAATTATGAATGTGTAATGCATACAGTATTACTAGAGCAAGTCCTGTTTCAATCATGTTTGGTATGGAGTATATTTGATGGAGCTTTCTGAGTTTGTTTTCAATATTACAAATAGTATGACTGTGTATAAAAAATTACAGCCAGAATCTCTGCTCTTTCAAAAGTTTTATCTCACATGCATTTTCATAGTCTCTTGATTTGGTTTATACAGGGAAGTTTTCTGTTTCTCATGTGAACTTTGAGGTTAATAACTTCTAAGCACCAAATTAGAGGCAAATAATTAAATAGTTGTTACTGGTGTAAAAAAACAAGAATCACAATTTGTTTCAGTCATTTGAATTCATGTCGCACATAATAAACAGCACTTTAGAATTTCAGAAACAAAAACATAAAGGAGCTGCTGATTTGATGGGCGGGTTGGTTTTATCTCTGCTGCCAATTATGCATTTATTAGGTTGTTTGTGTTGTTTTTAACTTGTTAGCCACTTGTTTTTGAGAAGGGCAGCCTATAAATTGGTATAAACAAGTACGAAGCAATATTTTGATCAACATTTTAATTGTCATAATAGCTCATCAGACAGTAATGGAAACCCATGAATATGAGTGAAGGAGTATCTCCCAGCCTTGTTTCCATAACTAACATTCGTAATCATCATCATCAGTAATAATATAAATGTAGCATTTAGATATTTTTCATAGAAGCCACCTTTTGCATCAGCATTTTAATTGAGTTCATTGAGCAATCCCAAAGTCCCTTTTTTGTCATTCACTAGTAGTAACAAAACTGCTCGTTACTACTGCGAAGTAGTCCAAACAAGAAGCAAAACCAGAAGTACTAGCGCTATCTTTATGGTAAGGTCGCATTAACCAAAACTTATAAGTCAGGATACATGGCACGAACAGACAAGGCACAGAACTGAGCATGTTGCTCCACCAATGCTTAAGTCCTCAAGGCTAGATTAGGTAGGCAATGCTGGGTCAGTCCTTCATGAGAGGCACGGGTGCCTCTTTCACCCTTAGTAGTCTAGCTGACCAACATTGTACCTTTCTCCTCTCTGGTCTACGTCTTCTTGGATCAGGAGGAGGTGTGGATTCCATCTCCTCCACATTGCTAATGGGTGGTAGTTGCTCCCAGTCCTCACCTGGAATCTCCTGGCCAACTTGCTGCAGCTGTGGTTTGCTTCACTCAGCCTCAGCTGTTGCTCATCTGATTGACCCAGCTGATGCTGCTCCATTAGGCTAGCACTCCCTGAGCCTTGATCCTGATATTGAGATATCACCAGTTGTCAAGTCTGTGGCTCTTCCTCCCGTCTCCAAAGTTGTTTCTCATATACCATTATAACTCTAGCTGTGGACTCCCATTGCCACATAAAGAATCTGTGCACATGAGCTTGTAGCCAGATCTTGCTGGTTTCCTACAAATTGTCTGAATGGCCTTTGGTGTTAGTTGCAAAGTTGTGTCCAACCCATCGCAACCCCATGGACAATGTTCCTCCAGGCCCTCCTGCCTCGGAGTTCATTTAAGCTCATGCCGACCTCATTCTCTTGTCGTCCTCTTCTTCTTTTGCCCTTAATCTTTCCTAGCATTAGGCTCTTTTCCAGTGAGTCCTTCCTTCTCATTAGGTGGGCAAAGTACTTGAATGCCCTTACCATTTTCTAAAGACCTTTGTTGCAAGTACTTCACAACAATTCCTTTTTCCAAATAGATATAAAGAGGCTGAAATGCATATCTATCTCCCGTAGTCAGCACCTATTGGGAGAATAATCTTGGACTGGGTCATGCCTTTATCCAGCTATTGCTACTTCAGCTACTGGTGGGCCATGTATTTCATAAACAAAAAGAGGTCTGCTGGGATAATTCAAGGAAAGGCCCTTTCTGACCGGCTGCCTTTCAGCTCTTAAACACCAGCCTGGGAATGTGTGTGAACAAAATGACTGAGAGTACACTCCATATTAGGAAATTTAATTATTCTGAAAGATTAAATTTGTGAAGAGGCTGTGTGGTTTTTGTTTTGCTTAAGACATAGGAGAATTTCACAAAACAAAGGCAAGCTGATGTGGGAAGACAGGCTGATGTGACTTAATTAAATGTTTGCTCCTCTAAAATGGAATTCATCTGCCTATCAACTTGACCCTCTTGGCTTTATCTCTATCAGTTCAGGAAAGGTCTCCAAAGAGGCCACAACCATCAGCTCAGCTTTGCCTGCTTTGCCAGAGAGCTTTTATCTATTTTCTCAAAAGTCTACCTGAATGATTGCTGAGCAGCTTCTGAGGGTGGATCAGCTGCCCTCCACCGCTTCGCCCTGCAACCTTTCACTGATTTCTGGATTGCATTTCAGCAGCGGGTAACACAAAACGGCTAGTATCTATTAATATTAATTTCTCATACACCTTCTTTCTCTCCGCAAATCAGAAATAGATTTTCTCCTAATTAAGATTTAATATGGCTCCAGAATGGCACCGCAGCAATGAGATTAATAAAAAGGCTGCATTCTTCAAGCAACATAATTGTGATGCAGCCTGCAGGCAGATATGGAGGGCAGAATCTGAAGTTCCCAGGATGTTTTGCCTGGAAGGCATTTTTGCGACAGGATTTTTACTCCCTCCTCTCTTTTGGTTATTGTCCTTGGCAAAATGAGGGACACTGTTCATTCTTCTTCACATGACTGGAATCAACAGGAATCCAAGCAAAATGCCTCTGAGATCTAAAAGTGAGCTTGTAGTCAGGAATGATCTCATCTGCCAGTGCCCATTGCAAAACAAAACAAAACAAAACTGTGAACTTGATTCTGGCATCTGGCCCCATTGTAAGAAGGGAAATTTCTCCTCTCTCCAAACACCTTTAAGAAAATAGGAATAATCCAGCAGAATCAGACTATATGGGTTCATTTAATTTAGGCTTCCAGAACTCAGTATTCAAATGTTGGTGCTCTAGACAGGCTGTGCCTCATGGAGTGTGGTTCAAGGCAGTAGTAGGTTTCAAATTTTTTTTACTACCAGTTCTGTGGGTGTGACATGGCTCAGTGGGCGTGGCTCGGTGGGCGTGGCTCGGTGGGTGTGGCAGGGAACAATTACTGCAAAATTCCCATTTCCTCCCGATCAGGTAGCACTCAGGAGGCAGAGAATAGATGGGGGCAGGGGCAGTCAGAGGTGGTATTTACTGGTTCTCTGAACTACTCAAAATTTCTACTACCGGTTCTCCTGAAGTGGTCAGAACCTGCTGAATTCCACCTCAGGTTCAAGGCAACCTCCAACGATCAGCCCACTGCTTCTGGGAAAGCCACATCTAACCACGAAGGTGGCATCTCTTCCCAGTTCTTCTGCTCTGCAATAGACAATTACCGACCAATGTTTTATGAACATTTAATTTTATAATCTTAAAAGTAAATCTTCAAGATGGTGATTTAGTTTGTCACAGAAAGTAGAATTCTAGACATGCAAAGCTAAGCATTTTTTCTGCTCTGAATCTCCTACCAATTATCTTTCCTAATTAATTGCAATTTCTTTTATTATAGGAGCAGAAGAGTAATTTTCTGTACCCATTTTCTGCAGGGAAACCAAGATTCAAACTCAGTTTAATCTACAGAACTCCCTGTGAACCCCATCGATCTCTCTCAGTTCGAAGTATCTTGCAGGTTGTTATCCTTGGCAAATGATGAAGAAAGAAGTACTATTGATGCAACCCTGGGCTCCTGAACAAAAGATGGGACATCAATCTTTTGAATGAATGAAGAAAGAAACACCACTCTATCACTGACAAACACATTCAGTATGAATATGCTATTTTTGGGACTGGGTCTGTGTTATAAGTGTAACCCAGTATCTTGTTGCAATACCTTGGGAGAAATTATGACTCTTGGGCAACCTACTAGGAGTTTGCCATGAGAAGCAAGGAAATCATTTGAATGCTAGGGCTCCATGTATCTAGAGTTTGCAATCAGCAAATTATCAGGAAGTAAAGGAAAACATGGAAATAATGAAATTAGATTACATGATGAGATAAAGTAGATAAAAGGAGCTGCAAGAAATCAGAATAAGGGAGGGCAGAGTCGCTCCAACACTGAGAAGAAGACATAACAAAAACTTAAAGAGTTTGGAAAAGATATGTAAGGTATTCTGGATGAAACAAAATGTGTTAAAAGGCTGAGGAGGGAGAAGCAAATTTTAAGGGCCCTTTGTAGCACAGTTAGGCTTGACCTAGCCTGGAAGAAATGGCTAGGAAAAAGGAAAGGAAGCCTTGAGGTTTGTGAGGCAACCTGAGGCGATAAAAAGAGAATCGGAGATTTAAAGTGAGACTGAACGTAAAAGAGGAAAAAGGCAAAGCTTTCAAGTTAGAGACAGATGAGCCCCACAGCTTAAGAAGACAAAATAGAGATAAGTGATAAAGCATTCCAGTGAGGGAGGGAGTTAAAGAAAGATTTCTTGTCAGTCAGAAGCAATTTAGGAAAGGGGATATAGGTGACAAATCAGAAGGCCTGCTTGGGAATAAGAGGGAGTTTTTGCCTTGGGAAGAGGTCTGGCTGCAGTTTGGGTTCAAGGGAAGGGGAAAGGCGGGCAGGTTTAACCCCCTCCCCCATGTATTGAAATCAATCCAATACACCAGATGGTGAGAGGACAGATGCCAAGAAGGTGATACCATTTAGTGACCATCATGGTGGGGGTGAGGGATGTTGCTGCTGCCTGCATTTCCTCAGATGATCATGACAGAAGTCTCAAGGACCAGATTTGACTTTGGTTTTCGATTGGGCCCAGTGAGGGGGAGATGGAAGAGGAATCAAAAGTAAGGGAGAGGAAAGGTTGTTGAATTTGGTGAATATGTTTGGGGATTAAAGATACTGTTCATTTGTTTTGTAAGCCTACCTGAATATTGTGTGTGTGTGAGCAAGAGAGAGAGAGAAAGAGACTCTGTATATTCAAACAAACCTACCTCGGGAATTAGAGTAAGGATGTGGGGAGAGATTAATTCTCATCCAGCTCAGCAGTTATTGTTATGTAAAGTAGTTCTTGCAGTTCTGTGTTTATGTATCTGTATAAATCTGGCTGTGGCTGGATATGGGCTATTGTTTTAATGCAAGTGTAAAATGGAGCTGTTCTTAATTTGTATTCTACAGTTCAGGTAATAAGGTAAAGCTGTGTTGTCTGTTCATAACTAATTCTGCCTTGGAGGTGGTCTGAACTAACTCTGCTAATTCAGAAGGGCCTTTTAGAGCCCTTGTTGGTAGGAGAAGTTCAAAGGGCTTAGATGGGAGTTAGAAACCCTGCTGGGAACTGGGAACCTCACATCTCTAATGCAGGCATGAAATCCTCTTACCTTTGCTACCAGTTTTGAACCAGGAGCGTGTGCTTGCTTCGCTCACGCACAGCGCTTTTGCACATGCACAGAGCATCTGTGATGATGTCTAGGCAGGTAGGTGGAGCCTCCCACGGCCGCTACTACTGGTTCACTTGAACCAGGGCGAGCCGGCAGAATACAACCTCTGCACTAATGAACAATTCTGGAGAACTTGGACTTTTCAGATGTGAAAGATACTTCCACATCTGAAAAGTCCTAGTTTAAATTTTGCAGGGTTCAATAACATGGTCTAAACCAGTGTTTTTCCAATCCTGGCATCTTTAAAATATGTGGACTTCAACTTCATAGCTGGCTGAGAAATTCAGGGAGTTAAAGTCTACATATCTTAAAGTTGCCAAAATTGAGAATTACCGGTCTTAACCTATGCAGGATGTATGCTACTGGATAGAATAGAAACTGAAAAATGTGGATAGCTTAATCATTAGGGAAACAATACATAGATTCTTCTTAAACTCACTCAAATGATAAAAGTTGTGTTTGCTTGTGAGTTTTTTTGATGCATGTGTGTTAATCCTGCTATTTATGTGAAAAAGCTCTTAATAATAATAAAAAAGGAATACCTACAGAAAAAAGAATGAGAAACACTCGGAAACAAACCCAGAAACTCAGAACATGAACGTTTAATCTCATCCTACATTCGAGCTACAGATATTCACCACTATTGCAAACCTCTGACATATTCAATGTGTAGAATCATAGGTCAAAATATATCCAGTCTAAGAAGAATCCCTATTTATCTCAAAAATCTTCTAAATTATATTGTAAAGCATTATTTTCTTTCTCCTGATTTCTTGCCCCTAACTGGTTTCCATGTGTAAAAAAGCTTTGTTATAGACCAGAGACTGAAATGAAGAGTGCCAGCCGTGTAAGAGTAAATATATTGAAGCAAATTAATACAGGAGATGATCATAAAAATAATCCTATAGAAATGCAGTGCAGCCTGAATGTAGGATATGGAATGAGGCTTTTGGAAACTTCCAATATGTAAAGTTTTAGAAACTGTATTTATCCACCCAGGGATCTTCTCCTCCTGTTCTTATTATAGGCAGACCTCAAGCTTGAAAGGCTACACTAAATGGACCTTTTCAGCATCAGCAACATGTAATCCAGTTTTTACTATCTTTGGGTTATCTATTATATGCCTAATATGTAGTAGCTGCTAGATTCAATATTAAAGCTGTAGTGCTGGATAACAAAACGGGCCTGTTCTACTGGTCCCAAGAATGGGAAAGTATTCTAATCTCCTCTGCACACTTCTGTGTTGCAGCTAGATTTATACTTAGACACTCCATTTTAGTCATTACTTTGATCTGAGTTCATAATCCAGCCATGTTGTAATCCAGGTGTGCTCAACCCACTGGACAGCGGCCCCATAAGTTTGTAAATCTTTAACATTATTGTGTAATTTTTTTTCGAGATAGTTACTATATGGCAGTGATGGCTAACCCTTTCCAGAGCGAGTGGCCAACGCATGAATGTGTGCGCAAAGGTGCATGTGCGTGCCCTAACCTCCAATAAGAAATGCACGAGGCCCCGCACATGCCCCCACCTCCTGCCCCTGCACATGCATATGCCCCCCACATGCCCCCCGAACATGCCTCAGGCATGTGCACATGGCCCCCACATGTGCCCCCATTCTCTGCGTATGCACCCCTGCCTCCCAAACACGCCCTGTGCTTGTGTAGCAGAGACCCAATGACTAGCTGGCTGGTGGGAAGTGCACGCGCATGCATGGTGGGGCTGAACTAGAGCGACGGCTTGTACTGCATGCTGCCTATGTCATATGTGCCATAGGTTCACCATCACGGCTATATGATATGTGGCCTAAGACAATTCCTCTTCACTCAAAGCAGTCCAGGCAAGCCAAAGATTTAGACATGCCTTTCGTAATCTTTAGCTTGCTCTGACTTGATTGCACTATGGTATGCTTCTGTACTACCTGCCATTTCAAATGATAACGGCTTGGGCAGGCACCATTACTCATGAACTGATAAAACATTAGCACTGCAAAGGAAAGCACCAGCTAGAGAAATAATCTCTAAAATCAGTGTACTGTGCTAATGCTTAGAAGAATTTATGTCCGATCATAAGTCGAGGTAAATGTATGCCCCAAAAAGCTGCTGCAGAGGAAATATGAGTGGTAAAATTATATATGCGCAAGAATATGGATTGTTTAATCTTCTTAAAATCCCTTCCAGCCCCATGGGTTTTGTTTTTCAGTTTACAGTGATTTAAATATTTTTATAATCATGTTAGGATATCCAACTAGCAGAAAGAAATTTATATCTAAGTCTGGGTTAACTTTATGATGTTGAAATTAAAGAAAAAGGCCTGGACTATCATATCATAAATATCCATTTTGACCATATTACTTGGAAGGATCCTTCCTTGGTCCTCTAGCAGTAAACTGACAAATCTGAATGTTAATAGAGACCAGGACAATGCAATGCTTTGGATTGTGTTCCAAAGAGGAGTTTCAGAGCGCATAGGTGTGCAAATGTAGCACCTGTCTGCAACTCTTTAAAGCAGATTGCAGGTAGTCCTCAACTTACAACACTTCATTCACTGACCGTTCAGTTACAACGGCACTGAAAAAAGTGACTTATGCTGTTTTCACAGTTACGACCTTTGCAGCATCCCCATGGTCATGTGATCAAAATCCAGACGTTTGGCAACTGACTCATTTTTATGACGGTCGCAGTGTCCCAGGGTTATGTGATCCCCTTTTGCAACTTTCTGAGCTGCCAAGTCAATGGGAAAGCCAGATTCACTTAACAACTGGGTTATTCATTTATCAACTGCAATGATTCACTTAACAACCCTGGCAAGAGAAGTGGTAAATATCTATATGGCTACTGAGAGATTTGCACTTCCGTTGCCAGATTTCAGGAACAAATATGAATTATATTCAAATATGAATTATATGGGCAAACTCACTTAACAAATGTCTCATTTAGCAACATAAGTTTTGGCCTCAACTGTGATCATAATTCGAGGACTACCTGTATCTTTTTTTTAGGATTATGTGGCAGATGCATCTAGGTGCTACATTCAAACTCCCAACTCTTGTTAATTGCTGTCAAGCGCTAATTGAGAACCACATACAAACAATCAATTTCTGCAAATCAGAAATAGATTTAGCTTTCCAGTTTAGTGCAGTTATTCTATCCACATTCTTCTACAATGCAGAAGATAGATAATTCTTGACACTTTAGGGGATTCCAAATATAGGGGATATAACCAAGAAGGAAATCTGTATCCTTGATATGCAAAAATTACTTGCAAAATCATATTATTAGTCCTGTAGACTTCAGTCCAAAATGCAGCAATAATTGAATAAGCTCAGGCTGTGTTAAGTTAATCTTCCATGATCCTATGGCTGCACTTCGAGCAAAAAGACGTGTATAATGAGATTTACAGCTACTGAGTTAGTACAGGCTGCAGCATTGCAATGGCTGTTGCAAGGCATAATTTGTACAATCTAAATAAATAGAGATAAAGCCCTTGTTAATTCAAGCTCAACCTTTGATGAGTTCATGGACACACTTATGTAGTTTTATGAGCAACAGTAAAGTTGCTTTATTGTGGCTTATTCTACATTTTTTCCAGTATATCCTACAGCCCTAATTTACTAGGGAAGGGTGTCCTCTAAGTCAAAACAAATTCAGCCTGTTTATTCCAACTACTGAGCAAAATTTATGTTCCTTGTTTAAGTCCCTTGGCAAATCTCTGAAGCAAATTCAGGGACCCTGGGAAAAGAGAGAAGAAGTTTTTATGGACTGGGAAGAGTCTAAAGAATAAAGAGAGTAGGAAAAAATAGATGGACTTTAGTGATGGGACTGATCTTCTCAGCTGTTTCTCAACAATCTAGAGTTAAAGATGAATAGCAGAGTTTTAAAATGAAAAAAGGGTTGTAAAATAGTTCAAAAGAGCATCTTCAGATTAGATAAATGGTGTCAAGATAGCAATTGCTGTTAAAGGTAAACACAGACAAACTGATGCACATTGATTTTAAAAAAAATCTAAACTTCATATATAGATTAATGTATCTGAGCTGCCAGTGAATAGTCGGAAAAGAGGTCTTGGAGTAATTCCATGGAAACTCACTGTGCAGCTGCTATTTTAAAAAAAGGAATTTTTTTCTTGCTTGCAATTTTTTTTTTTTGGCTGACAATAAACAATATATAAATGTGCTTTTATAAATATATGGTGAAACAGTCCTTGGACCAGTGTATATATTTCTGATCAATGTAACTGAAAAAAGGATAACAGAGATGGAAAAGGTGCAAAAAGAAATAAAGTGTTTAATAGGATTAGAACATTTCTCTTATAAAGAAAGACTAATGTATTTAGGGTGCTTTAGTCTGGAATGAAAATTGATAAGAGGCAGGAGTATAGAAAATAGGACAGAAGGTTTTCTTTTTTTCTCTTTCTCTTACATTATTATTATGTTCTAATAGAAAAAGGGAAAGGAAGAGCTACAATCAGAAAATAATTGGTTTTATAGTATATTTTTTTTAATTTCAAAAGCTAATTGTCTACCCAGAAGCCTGGGAGTTTGAGAATTCTTGTGGAGTATTATAGTTGTACATAATACTGCAGTTTTCTGGACAGAGAGCTCTGATGTTGTTCCCAGGACCTGTTGGAGTCATTCCCCTAACTTAGGAGTCAGGGCCATGGCTCCTACCACCCACCACTGTTCATACTACGACTCCTATTACCCACTACACTGGCTTTTATTTTCCATATCCTCCCTAATTCCTTCTCCTATAGGCCCTGGTATTATATATACAGTATCTAGGGGCGAAATTCAGCAGGTTCTGGCAGGTTCTGCAGAATTTTGAGTAGTTTGGAGAACCAGCAAATACCACCTCTGCCTGTCCCCAGAGTGGGGTGGGAATGGAGATTTTGCACTATCCTTCCCCTGCCATGCCTACCAAGCCACACCCACAGAACCGGTAGTAAAAAAATTGAATTTCACCACTGACAGTATCTACTAAGTATAAGATTTGATTTATGGCTTTTAAAAAAGGAATTCATTACAATAAATTGTGACTAGGTTATTAGCAACGTAGGATTTCTGTGAATATATATAAATTGCTAGGGAAAGGAAAGAAATTAAGTTGTATCAGAAATGAAGGGTTAGTAAAAGAAAGTTGGTTGTTATTATGCTTAGGAAGCTACTTAAGCCTAATTCAATTGGATTAGGAAAAGGGAAATTTAATCTGGCCATTTATTGGTATTCTTCAACTTAAGACCACAATGGAGCCCAGAATTTCAGTCAAACGTTGTTGTGGTTGTAAGTTGAGGCACCATGTGACAGATTTTATGACCATTTTTATGATTGTTATAAGGCGAGTCACTCCAGACATAATATAAATCATGTGGTTTTAAACAAATCAAGTTGTCATTAAGTGAGTGGCAAAAATGTTGCAAACTGTGGTCAGGCGATTGTAAGATGCTACAACAGATTGTAAATGAGAGCCAGTTATCAAGTGCCTGAAATGTGGTCATGTGACCATAGAGAAGAATATGGTCTGAAATAGCTTTTTTGAAGTCCATCTTAATTTTGAATGTCATTGCAAGTCAAGCTACTACCGGTAGCTTGGTTGACTCTCAAAAGCTAGAAACGAGTATGGAGCTGTCCAGCATTTCAGCAGAGAACAGCCCTCTATAGTTCAACATCTTTCAGATTTGCTAAACTACAACTTTCATCATCCCAGATAGCATGGCCATTAACCAGGTACCATGTCTGCTTCAATTTAATGTATCTGGAGACTACCATGCTGTGGAAGATATACCTAAGGATGTGAACTGTTTCTCTCATAGCTTCCTTAGTTGTGTAATTGTCCAAGATTACAGAAGAGTCTTTTCCCAAAACATATTATGTGCAGATAAGGTACCTGGAACATGGTGGCTCAGTGGCTAAGAGACTGAGCTTGTCGATCAGAAAGGTTGGCAGTTTGGCAGTTTGAATCCCTAGGGCAGCATGACAGAACTCCCGTTACTTGTCCCAGCTTCTGCCGACCTAGCAGTTCAAAAGCATGTAAAAATACAAGTAGAAAAATAAGAACTTACCTGGTGGGAAGGTAACAGCATTCTGTGCATCTTTGGCATTTAGTCATGCTGGCCACATGACCATGGAGACTTCGTCGGACAGCCCTGGCTCTTCAGCTTTGAAACAGAGATGAACACCACCCCCTAGAGTCGGGAGTGACTAGCACATATGTGCGAGGGGAACCTTTACCTTTACCTAAAATAAGAAAAAGTCTACTTCACCAAAAAGAAGTAGAACACTAGTTATGAAAATGGTCCATTGGTTTTTGTGAGAGCTAAGCTCTGTTTTGTGAGAGCTAAGCCTAACATCAACTGAACCAAACTCATGATATACAGGACTGATAATTCTCTTCTGTTTCTGTTACATACCATAATTCCTAAATAAAGACTTGGACATAATGTTAGCCAGCCGAGGGTTCCTTGACTGCAGTTTCTGGGAGCTTTCATTACTCCAAATAATAGCCATTCTCTTGTAAAAGGAAAACTCAGCAATGTTTATCCCTCCACCTCTACTCCAAAGTTTTATTTTATTTTATTTTTATTATGCACTTAAAGAGGGATCTGGCATGCAATCTGTACTTCCAGGGAGTTATGCATAATGTGTACAGTGAGAAAGCTGAGGACGGGGAGGTAATGAGTGAATATAAAAGTGCCCATTGTAAAAGTAAAATAAATCTGGTGTACAAGAGGATGATGATACCTTTAGATGGAACAGGAGTGTACTCTTACAGCTAGCTTTTAGACTGCAAATAGAACTATAAGTTATGCAGTATTTTTTTCCTATTTTAAAATAAGCCATTCTTCACATCTTTTCCCCCCAATGTCCTTCATATTTACTCAGGAAGAGGTACTTTTTAAAGGTACAATGAATCATTGCTGTATAAGTGGAAAACTATTCATAATTCTCATATTAAAGGCATTATTGTGTGTCTGAACCACATTCTATTCTGGTGGAAATTCTCTTACAGTTGACTGCCTCTTAGCAAGCAAAGCATTGATTTCTCCATTCTTTGAAGGAAGAAAGGTTTGAGGCAGAATAGGAGAAGGCGATACCTAACGTTAGTTCTTTGAGGTAGTTAAGGTTAGGAGTCAGGAATCACATGGAATCTTGGAATATTCTTTAATGCTGGTACTCAGCATGTGAGAAACCAGGGTGTGCAAGGAATAGAATAGAATTCTTTATTGGCCAAGTGTGATTGGACACACAGGGAATTTGTCTTTCGTGAATATACTCTCAGTGTACATAAAAAGACAAGATAAATTCATCAAGAATCATAAGGTACAACACTTAATGATAGTCATAAGGGTACAAAGAAACAATTAGGAAACGATCAATATCAATAAAAATTGTAAGGATACAAGCAACAAAGTTATAGCCCTGCAGTCATAAGTGGGAGGAGATGGGTGATAGGAACGATGAGAAGACTAATAGTAATAGTAATGCAGCCTTAGTGAATGGTTTGACAGTGGTGAGGGAATTATTTGTTTAGCAGAGTGATGGCGTTCCAGAAAAAACTGAATTGTGAAGTGAATCCCCATCCACAGGATGCAGGCAGCAGATGAAACCACATCCCTTCCAGTCCATGGAAAAAACCTCTCTCCATGGAACTGGTCCCTGGAGCCCCAAAGGTTGGGGGCCAATGAGTTAGAGTATTGTTACAGTATCTTGAAAGCTTGCCAACATTTACTTTGACTTATACCTAACACAGTCAAGGTGGAGTTGCTTTGAGCTTCTTTCTCATACGTTCTACTTTCTCAGCATTCATATATTTTCTGTAATGACTTAGCTTTATCTTCTCCCTTCTCCAAGTTAAAATTGCATTCCTTCACACACTTCCTTGCAGGCATATGTATACTTTACTCGTCAATACTCCTGGTCTCATATAATGCCTTACTGGAAGATATGTTGCTTTCTTGTTTGATTTTTGTGTGTGTTTCATTAAAAGCAAACTCTGGCAGTAGCAAGTTTCATCAAAAGAATTACAACAGAGGATAGCTTCATTAATACTTTCACTGGCAGTACTTTGTTTCCTAGTCTAATTACACTGGTGCCTAAAATTGCATTTTGTTCTTTAGAGAAAAAAACACAATAGTTGTTGTGCTCTTTTCATTACATTTCAAAAAGGAGAGAAGGAGAATTATTTTGGATACAGGCAGTCTTTGACTTACATTCATTTAAGTATAATCTTTATTGTCATTGTACTTAAATACAACGAAATTGGTTTAGTGACCATTTGAAATTACAATTGTGCGGAACAAAGTGACTTATGACTAGTCCTTGTATTACGACTGTCACAGTATCACTGTGGTCACATGCTAAAAATTGGGCTCTTCCTACTGGCATATAAGAATGGTTGCAATGTCCTGAGGTCACGTGATCACCATTTGCAACTTTCCCAGCCAGTTTCCAATAAGCAAACTCAATGGAGGAAGCAGGATTCACTTAATGATTGCATATTTCACTTAATGACCACTGTGATTTGTTTAATGACTATGGCAAGAAAGGTTGTAGAATTGGGTGCAAATCATGTCAACAACTGCCTCACTTAGCAATGGAGGGTCCCAATGGTGCTTGTAAATCAAGGATTACCTAGCAGCTAAAAATAACCAGGACCATTAATTGAGTTCAAAGCACAGAAGATTTTATTATTGCTACCTTTAAGAATCTAGTCAACTAAGAGTCAAAGCTAAATTGGCACTAAATAGGGAATATGGGTTGGACTTGGGTCTCTTGTGGAAATGTAATGATTCCAAACAGTTGATGTGTTTAACCCTACCTTCTAGCTCAGCTTGCACTTCTTCTGCATAACCTGTACAAAAGTATTATATATTTGTCATTTGTGTATTGAAATACACAGATAAATTTTAATGAAGAAAACAACAGTAAATAAAGTTCTGTGTGACCATTTCAAGATGCATGCCAAATTCCAGTTCTATCAGTGATGGCACAGCAGTGATGTGCCTGTGACTGTCATGGGGAATTAAGCACAGAACTGGAGTTTGGTATATGATTGAAAAGGCTGTAATTTATCTGGTTTCAAGTCAGCAGTGTACAACTTATTATTTTTGTATTGGCTGTTTTGTACCAAATCATAATGTCCTTCTTGAGAATTTCCTCTGAGACTTACTGAACTATCAAAAAACAAACAACCTTCCCTCGACCATTATGTTCAGTTAATTGTTTAGAATACAGACATGATTGTAACGTGGACTTGCTATGATTGAATCTTAAAAATCAATTTTATTTATTTGAGAATGTACGGTTGTAGAACACAACGTAGGAGGCTAAATGCAAAATATCCAAGATAAAAGCCTTTCCATCACAGAAGCTAAGCATATCTGTGTTGTGTTTAAATCTGATGATTACTGTAGCACAGAATTTGGCCAACTTCCTAGTTGATTTTGCAGTCTTTATCATTTAATAGGAAGAACACAACTGACTGTTGGGACAGGTCCAGATAGTGGATAGGGTGATAGATAGGGCCTTTTAAATGTAGGCATGTACAACTGCCTCAATTTCAGTAGCCACACTGAAGAGGGAATATTATTGAATCTACTGGTCAATACTACGTATTACAAGCAGGGCATATACACACAGACCACTCTGAATGTTCTCTTGTGTGAGGGCACAAGATATTGCATACAACTTGCCTCTGTAGATTTGTTTGTGCCAACTCATAGCCTTATATTGGCCTTGATGAGACACATCCAAACACTAACTGGAGAAATGTATTTGCAATAGAGTGAAGAACTTGGAAGTAGAGAATTTACACTTTGGATTAAATTGCTTCTGGCACAAATATATATTTCTACACATATTATTGTCTGACATATGAATATTAACAATGATAGATGTAACAAAGGAATTATGGTATGTTTGCCTAAAGAGTGAAGATCTGCCCTCATTTGACAAATAATTGAACATTAGTTTTTTGCCAAGGGAAATCTAAATTTCAAATATGATACAAATCCATCTATGGCATTGCAATCTAGAACTGATTTCCAGGTTGAATGAAATTATGTCGTATTTATTTTCAAACATTACGTTTTGAAACTATTTGAAACTATTTTACTATAGTAGAAGCTGTACATAGTCCTCAGTAAAAACCATAAAATAGCATTGCAGCAGTTATCAATATCATAATGACTATTTCTAGTTACAAAAAATCCATCTCCACTTACTGTATTACTGTGCAGTGATTTAATTGGTTTATCAAGTCTCATTGTTTTATATATGTTCTAGAGTGTGAGTATCCTGAATATGAACTAGCAATTTCTTTTTCCTTTTCCCCATCAAAGCATTTAGCAGAAATGCATACTGTGGTTGGAATGTAGATATTGGATAGGATACCCCTTGGAGGATAGGCTGTGGCAGTAGAAACTAAGAAACTATGACTGCTAAGCAGGAAGTAGACCTAAAGTTTGAAGACCCAGAGGATATTTAAGAACAGAGGATTAGGATGCTAGTTATGCAACTTGTTGGCCTCAATATTGCTATGGAAGTGTTGGAACTTTGATTGAACTCTGGATCATGCAGTAAGTATTCTTGACACAAAATTCATATAAAACAAGCATGCAGCACTATTCATTATCATACCACACTTTCTACCTGTGCATCTAGTTCAGCTATGTTTTTTTTAAAGAAAACTGAATTTAGATTCCCCCCCCCCCACTGTTATTCCACTGGAGGCCTTAAAGAAAAATGTGTCATTTTGCAAAGGATGGACAAACTATAATGATGATCTTCGACTAAACTGTACAAAAGGATTGCTGATCGATTTTTTGTTGCAATGGACTTTATTTTTTCATTTTTTTCATTTTCATTTTATTGGAAATTTATATGCCGCCCTTTTCCCCGAGGGGACTCAGGGCGGCTTACAACAATAAGGGAAGGGAGTGCGAGACAAGACTTAAAAAGAAAAGAATCGTGATAAAAAGAAAATTAATCGTAAAAACACAACATTCACTCAACATTCGGGCGGGGTTAGTGTAATCCTATCCCCAGGCCTGACGGGATAGCCAGTTCTTGAGGGCTGTGCGGAAGGCCTGGACTGTGGTGAGGGTACGGATCTCCACGGGGAGGTTGTTCCATAATGTCGGAGCTGCAACTGAGAAGGCTCTCCTCCGCGTAGTCGCCAGTCGGCACTGGCTGGCGGATGGAATTCAGAGGAGGCCTACTCTGTGCGATCTGATGGGACGCAGGGAGGTAATTGGCAGGAGGCGGTCTCTCAAATAGTCAGATCCACTACCATGGAGCGCTTTATAGGTGGTAAGTAAGACCTTGAAGTGCACCCGACGATCAACAGGTAGCCAGCGCAGCTCACGGAGGATTGGTGTTATATGGGCGAACCGTGGTGCGCCCATGATCACTCGCGCGGCCGCGTTCTGGACTAGCTGAAGTCGCCGGATGCTCTTCAAGGGCAGCCCCATGTAGAGCACATTGCAGTATTCCAGCCTAGAGATCACAAGGGCTCGAGTGACTGTTGTGAGAGCCTCCCGGTTCAGGTAGGGCCGCAACTGGCGCACCAGGCGAACCTGGGCAAATGCCCCCCTGGTCACGGCCGACAAGTGGTGGTCAAAACTCAGCTGTGGATCCAGGAGGACTCCCAAGTTGCGGACCCTATCTGAGGGGGATAAATTTTGCCCCCCCAGCCTGATTGATGGAACGTTAGCCAAATTTTTGGGAGGAAAACACAACAGCCATTCGGTCTTTTCCGGGTTGAGTACCAGTTTGTTAGCTCTCATCCAGTCTTTAACAGCCTCAAGGCCCCGGTTCATCACGTCCACCGCTTCATTGAGTTGGCACGGGGCGAACAGATACAACTGCGTATCGTCCGCATATTGATGGTACTTAATCCCGTGCCTCCGAATGATCTTTAAAGAAATGAATGGAAATCCAGGGCCTCTGATGCAGCCAATCACAATGTCTATAATAGGAAGACTGTATCTTGCATTGTATTTTTAGATTCAGGTGAACAACCAGGAGCTGAAAGCCTAATTTTTGTTTATGCTAGAATAAGCCTATCAAACTCTGGCAGCCTGCAGGCCAGATACATCACGCACAGGCTATATCTACCCCAGCTCCGCAAAGGCAAAAAATGTCACGATACATCACAATACGTCATGTGACGTGATTGAGTTTGACACCCATGTGCTAGAGCTCTTCACTTTTAGTAGTCCTCACTTAAGGGTTACAATTGGGACTGCCAACTCCATTGCTAAGAGACACTTTGTTAAGTGAAAGATATGAGAGTTCCAAACGTATGTGACCAATTCTGTTGCAGTTAAGTGTGACATCATGTGATCACAACTTGCAATTCATTGACAGCTTTTCCATTGACTTGATTTGTTGGAAGTTGATTGTGAAGCTTGCAAATGGTGATCATTTGGCCATGATATGCAATCATTGTAAAGGTGCACTGGTTGCGACGTGCTTGAATTGTGATCACTTACAGAATAACAGAGTTAGAAGGGACCTTGGAAGTCTTCTAATTGAGGCCTCTGTTTCAGCAGAAAACTCTATAGCATTTCAGACAAATGGTTGCCCAATTTCTTCTTAAAACCCTCAAATGTTCGAGCACCCACTTCTGATGGCAAGCCATGGCTCTGTGGATGCTGCATATACTTACAAGGACAGTTTTAATTTTGAGTAGTCCTAAATCTGTCATAAATTTGTTTGCTATGTAGGATAGACATTAACTGAGGGATACACATGCGCAAGCACTGTGTGTGAGCATATGTATGTGTATATATTTGTGATTTTGAGTCAACATTGACTCCAGGTAACTCCCTGGACATGTTTTCTTGGCAAGATTTTGGAAATAATTTACCTTTGCCTCCTTCTTAGAGCTGAAAAAGAGAGACTGGCCCAAATGGTCACCCATTTGTTTTGTTCCTAAGGCAGCACTATAACTCATTGTAGTCGGTTTTTAGCCTTCACCCCTACATCAGACTGGCTCTTCTATTTAACTAAGTACTTACCTGTACTAAAGCTCAGTAGCAATCACAGATTTCTGGCAGTGCAATTTATGGGTGATTTCCCAAATGCAGGTGCTACAATCAGCATAGACACCTTCTTCTATCCTTAACTCTTAATTAATTCTTAATTAAATTAATTAAATCTTAATTCTTCTATCCTTATTCTCTATGGCACCACTGTAGTTTTGAAACAGAGGCCTGAAAGATGTTGAAGCGATGCCCTTCACACTGTGATGTGTGTGGCAGCTACATCTTCCAGCAGGCTCCAAGAGAACAGGTGATTGTCTCCAATGTGCTTTTTCAGCAATCCCAGTGGAAACATCCTCAAGATTTAAGATTAAAGAAATCTAAATGTTGGATGCAAAACCAGATTTTGTATTTGAAATTTTGTTTCTGTAAGCTTCCCAGAGTTACTCTGAGTGAGTTGGGTGGCATATAAATAATTTTCTTAATAAATAAACAAAAATAAGTGCAGAGTTATGGGCCATAAATTATTTACAGATTGAATTATTTTTTTTAAAAAAATCTAAATGCAAAGTTATTTTTTGCATTGATGTGTACTTGCAGAATTTGGTTGCTGTTCTTCTAAAGAAGGAGTGCTATGTGATTTCCAGTAAAACCAAAAACAAAAACAAATAATGTCTCCTGGCAGCTGTTATTGTACATAAAGCCAGCTCCATATACTTTGTAGAGATATAAAATTTAGTGATGCTTAACAGAAAAACAGCTGGCAGGGAAGAAAAATCAATAGTTAAGGTATTCTGTAGTAAATTATCTTTCAAAATTGTTGAGCTTTATAGTATTTCCAGCAAGTATGAAACAATGATACAATCTAATTGCTGCATTTCCAGCAATTTTTGCAATATGTATTATTTTGGCAATCAACAAAATATACCAGCAATAAAACATCTTTCATCACTTTTTTCAGTGTAGTATTCACAGCAAATTTGATACTTCTCTTCCATTGATATTTCCATTGTTGCATATTAATTGTTCCTTTACATTCTGTATCCATTTAATCATACAATCTTTGACTTGTAAGGTTTCCGAGTCATATTTCAGTAACAACTTATCAGCCCCAACAGATGTTCTGAGTTTTGTGTTACAAGGTTTTCAATTTCAGTCAACTCTCTTTTGTAATTTGTTTTGCACTATTTTGCTTATTTGAATATACTGCAAAAGGTACAGTGGGTTTGATCATCTCAATGAAACAGTCTCAAAAGATTTCATCTTTGTTTTATTAAAGATTAAGTCTTGCAATTGATATAAATTATTATCTTTCCCTGGATACATTTTGGTAGATACATGTTCATAACAATAAATATTTAGTGTTGAAGCAATGGGTGATAAACCCAGACTTAGTTTTCTTCTGTGCTTATCCCATTATTTTAGTGGGCTGGTTATAGTTGTCCTGTAATATAATGTACACTTCTCTTTGCATTCAACCAAAGATTAATACATCACTTTCTGGGAATCTTGATCCTCAAATTGAAGTGATCCAGTTGTAGGGTGATATAATCCAATCTGTAGTCCAAGTTAAAAAATGGCAATAATAACATAGTATTATTTTGTATTGCCTGACTATCTCATTCTTTCCCATTTTGCACAATTGTAAATTTAACCTTTGATCTTTTATTTAACTAAATCAAACTAGTTATTTTTTTCTCACTCATTTAATATTTCTCTTCCATTTAAGATGTTTAAGTAGAACTCTAGGAGTACTCTGCATTAATATGCTTGTCATGTTTTTCTCCTCCAGCATCCACCTTCACCTGACCAGCCAATGACAGACTTCTGAACTGAACATAAAGAGAAGACAATTAGGTTACAGAAAGACATTTCATTGTCTTTTTATGAGACAACATCTAGAATGGACTTATACCTGGCAGTCTAAAACATCCCCCTTGTGCAATTGCTTCCTCCCATGAGCTACATAGTGGCCCATAAGTCCCAATAAGCACGTCCTATAAAATTTTGCAGCTATTATAATTCACAGCACGCAGTTCATTCTCTGACTATTCTTTCCTGATTAGTGATGTTATCAAGGCACCACTTTCAAGCTAATAATTCATGGAGGCAAGTCCAGGCTGTCTTTAATGGGACCTTCACTGATTTGTAGCTTTTCTGATTCGCCGGCATGCAGGTGAGGCAGAAAGCCATTTAGACAAACACAAACAGGACATCTGTATTGAGAAGAAATCCAAAGGAGAGAAGCTAGAAAGAATTTTTAAAAATGGTACTCATGTTTATTTCAACTGTGATGCTTGAATTCACAAGGTCAGGCTATTTGTCCTTCTGGTTTAATACTTGCTACTTGATTATTGGTAATTAGAATCAATCAATAATTTAAACCTATGATTGATTTCATTACAAAACGTCTTTGTATCTCTGAGCAATGGATCCTTTATTAAGTATTTAACTACTCATGAAAGTATTAAGGTATATACCCCCAAAAGTTCACATTACACCTGAGGTATCACAACAATAACAAGTATGTATCTCTGCCTTGTCTTATCTGTGATCCAAGATTCTCTTGAAGCTCTGTTTCTAATAATGTATAGGTAGTCCTTGATTTACAACAGTTGTTTAGCAACCATTTAAACTTATGATGGACCCTGAAAAAGAGACTTATCCCCTGGAGTCAAAGTTTCAATAGCTGCTCCCTCAGCAGTCACATGACTGTGTTTTAGATTCTTGGCAAATGGCTGGCATTTATGACCATTTTCAGTGTCCCAATTTACGACATTTTTGCTGGAAACCAGAGTTGCTTTCTTATTTTCAGGAAAAACTGCTAATAGTGAACAATAAGTTCACTTAACAATTACTGCAAAAAAAAAAAAAGTAGTTGTACTATTATGTACAGCCATGTGGTGACCTGCTTTATGACCACAACATTAATGGCATGGAAAATTTTTGTTTTTGTAAAAAAAATCTTTAGTATTTTAAGGGCATTGACAGGTCCTCACATTAGATGACTTTTGAGGTTGGTCTCTTTAACCAGTTACTTTTCCATGGTGACAGCATGGAGAGATTATGAAAGGAGAGACAGAGAGAGGGCATAAAATATACATTAAAATACTAATTACTGCAATGCCACCTCGTTATTGCCTGTGCTTTCTTTTGTGTCTGATTTTTTTAAACAACCAAATTCTAATTTGTTTTTTTGCTGATTCTTTCAATCATTTATATATTTTTATGTATACATAATGATGTAAGTATGATATATTGTTGCATATAGTTACTGTTAACTGTAACATTTGATGATGTCTGTCCTTATGTTAACCAAATGCTTTTATTGTATTTTATTGTACTACAAGGCAGCAGAAATATTCTGTTTGGAAGAAAAAGAGACAGTAAGAAAAAACCTCCAACAAACAAAAACATATTTAAAAGAACTGTGAAAAAAACAGCTTCACAATTACTATTTGCCTCATAATCAAACATAAGAACAACAATTAGCTTTGTTAAATTAAAACACTACGCAGTGAAAGGGCAAAACAAAATGTCAGGTTTTCATGAATCCTTAGTATTTATTGTTGTACTCAGTGTGTAGAACATTCTAATGAAGTATTTTCTGAAAGGGTTATTTCTGATGACCATGTCCACCTTGTGTAATCGTAAGCTCCTCACAGATTTTAGTTGTCTGAAAAAAAAGTTAGAACTATGATGGATGCCATGGCCAAACATGGTATTCTAGATTGTTGTTTGTTGGGAATAGGATGCTTGCAGATCCCATCATGTATTGGATATTTTCAACAAACCTAGTTCCACTAAGATCTTAAAGCAATGGTCTACAATGTTAGGTTTCTGTATTCAGCTCTGTAGAGAACAGCTATTAGTTTGAATGCCTTCAGCTATTCTGAGGATGTTCTATGGAGTGCAGCTAATCTTTCCTAAAGGAAACTGCACTAAAATGGGCACAAAGGATAATTTAGTGCCAACAATTAATGGAGCTCACAATCCATTTACACATATCCAGTGGCAATTAAATTGTGATGCTCAGAAATCAGAAGAAAACTAGTCTTTATTTCTGGGTTATTGTGTGATAGTGTTGAAGAAAACAAGCATTTTTCTATTGGGGGGGGGGCATATATACTTACTTCTGAAATAATAATAACAAAACTTATAGAGTAACCTTCTCTAAGATTGTGCAATTCAGAGATGTTGGATGATCACTTCCATCACCTTCCCCTTCCATTGGAAAAGTAGAATGACAGAAGTCTGTAAAGAATATTGTTGGCCTATTTCAGTGAAACAAGAGGGAAACATTTCATTGTTAAAAAGTAACATCATTTTTGTTTGTTTGTTTTAGGGTTGCATGGATATCCAGTTATTAACTTTTAGTGAATTCATTGATTTGTACCATTGCTTGTTTAATGGAAGTTGTTGCATTAGGCATCGTACTAACAGGGATGTGAACATTTCTCTTCTAGTTTTTGCTATAATTGGTTCTGGTGTGGCATCCTCATTTCATATTATGAGGTGAAGGAATCATTAAACTCACCTGGAAGGCAATCATACGCATAACATTTTATACATGTTGACTTCTAGTATCCACACTTCACAAAAGTTACTTAATAAGACCCATAAAAATATAACCTGTAAAACTGAATGAATTGAGTTTCATCCTAGATTTGGGTCATTAATTGGGTGGTTTCAGTGGGAACTTTTATTATAGAATCACTGTGCCTCATCCATAGATTTTTACTGTGATGGTAGTGAAGAAGTTGAATGCATTACTATGTTCAATTTTCAGGCTTTCCATAGTCATCACTATTTCTCCCCCCCCCCCCCAACATCATTTAAAATTCAGTAAGCAAGGAAAAATGAAATAGCTGCATTGTCCTTTTATCACCTATGCTGGAAGCTATGTATCTCCAAGCATCCAATGCCATTGGCCCTCCATATTTTTGTGTTGGGGGGGGGTTCCATTGGGTAGCATTATACCCCACGTATGCACTAGTGGAAGCCTTGAGGCTGTTTCCATCCATTCCATTCAATCTTGACTGCTGCATTTTGAAGTATCCAGAAAAGGAGCAAGGAAACATGCAAAAAACATGCATCATAATGTCATAACACAAGTTGCATGACTTGGGTACTTTTGTCAAGCATTGGGATGTAAATATATACGGACAGAGTTGTATTGTGCAGTCAGTGTGTTATTCTTTTCTTATCACTTTGACTTGTGGTTAATGCCCATGGTTGCACTGCACAATTGCTCTTGAAAGTTGACAATAAGTTATAATTTTTAAAATGCCAGAAAGAGGAACATTATTAAATACCAGTCATACTAATTGCATTCAATTTAAAACAAAATTGAAAGTAGTTTTTTTTCCTGGCCTTATTTCTCCCCCAAGCTCCTAACTCCTCTTACTTTTGGAGGGGTTGCTTTCAGCAACTCACTCAGAAACCAGTCAATCAGTCTGAAGGAAGTTGTGCAGCCTGCCAAAGTGATTTGTATGAGCTCAGTTCTCACTGACTGATCAGATTCTGCAAAATAGAAAAACAGCCAAATATGATTTGGATTGGTAGAAGGCACATTCTTATTCCCTGCAGCAAAATCTGGCCTAAGAAGCAACGGTTCCTAAATATTGATGTTCTTGGCTTTTTTATTTAAGCATTGTACCTGCACCATTCATATCACTTCTTTAGCACACAGCCCTGGTGCAGTAATTACATTTAAAATCCCCAAATAGATAAGGAGAAACACATTGCCGAGTGAATGTCAGTCTCATCAAAAATTGAACGTTTCATGCTGTGTTGACATTCCAGTGTTCCCTAAATATCATAAAGATCCTCTCGCTAATTAAAAGTACCTCTGTGTTTATTTATAATAGGTAGAAAGCAGGATGAAAAAATAAATAATATTTGGCTCCACATTATTTTTGCTTGCAGCTGAAGTGGAGAACTTCTTGCCTTTAGATTTGGTGGAGACTGAGAAGAGCTCCTGTCTAGCTCACAGTGACCCAATTTGATCCTCACTCTGGGCACAGCAATTATTTCTTTTACAAAGTTTACATTGACATTAATAAAAACTCCCCAGTCCTACCCCATCTCCATTCCCCAAAGCCTTTGTGCCATATATAAAGAAGGTGAATTTCTGAGGGAAACTGTAACTCTGTTATGACCCTCCAGCCTGAAAACCACACTCATTGCAATTACAAATAAGACTTGACATAAAAAAGGGAAAAGGTCGGAAGAAGAGGAGGGATGGGGAAAATTGAATGGAAGCTACATATGAATGTTCATATGTATAAGACAATGCGATTGCTGTGCCTCTTCCTCTTTGTTTTGCTTATATCCAGCAGTGACATGGGCTCCCAAAAAGAAATTGTTATAGTTGGAGGGGGAAACTTTCCACTTTTTTTAAAATGATGATCAGTCATCTGAAGCCTAACCTATATTAGCTGCAATGGTGATCATGATTCCTAACTTTCCTTTTTGATCTCCTGAAAAATTACGGCCTTTCAGAAAACATTGTGATCAGCCCTCTTCTCCCTTTGGAGTTGACAGCTGCATAGAGGCTCATTCCAGTTGGCCACAGGAAAGAGAAACAAGCAAACAGCACCAATTCTTTGATTAACAAGAAAGGAGCTATGGGATACACAGTGGTGGGATTCAAATAAGTTAACAACCTGTTCTCTGCCCTAATGATTTCTTCCAACAATCACCAAGCTACTCAGAAACAGTGATGTGCGGTGAGATTTATGGCTGGTGAGGCAGCAATTTTTTTAGACTTGTGGACTTCAACTCCCAGAATTCCACAACCAGGCATGCTCAGTTCCGATTTAAAGCATTTATTTTTCTCCTTTGCTAAATAAGTTTCCTTCTTTCTTTTTCTTTTTCTTCTCCCTTCCCCTCCTTCCTCCCTCTCTCCCTCCCTCCCCCTCTCTCAAACACACAGAAACACAAATTGCACCAGGATTCAGAAAATTTAGGTTTTCCTTCTCAGCCCATGTTAGCAATACCACTAGCAGCATTTTGGCTGGCAGGTGTAAGTAGAAATTCATTCTACTGAAAACATTGTTTTTGCCTATGATTGGATAATTAAAATTTCAGAAGACCTAAAGGCATAGTATTAGAGTGTTACATAGTACATACACTAAAGAACTGTCTCAATATGCTCCCTCCCCTCTCTCAAACACACACACACACACACACAAAGTTGCACCAGGAGGATGAAGTTTGAATTCCTCCCCCTCCCTCCGACCCACACGTACCTTTTCAGAGAGGATTTCAACTCTGCTCTTGCCTGCCATAAGAAAAGAAAGAAAAAATGTAAAAGGAAAAAGGCAAGAGCTGAGGTCAGGCTGAGCTAGTTGCTGCCAGAGTCACCATGGATAACTTTGCTTAGTGCTTAACAGTTTAAAAAATCCTCTAAAAAGCGCCCTCTACAGGAGGTGGCAAAAGAACAACGTGCCTCATCTACGTCAGGAATTTTTTTGGCTTTTAACCCTTGCTTAACTCTGCTCGAGTGATCATAAAATGCCTAAAGTCAGACTAGATGAGGCACATCGTTCTCCTGCTGCCTCCTGTAGAGGGCACTTTTTTAGAGGC
This sequence comes from Thamnophis sirtalis, assembly GCF_051295495.1. NCBI lineage: Eukaryota > Metazoa > Chordata > Lepidosauria > Squamata > Natricidae > Thamnophis > Thamnophis sirtalis. The sequence goes on from NW_028261387.1 coordinate 51,739,558, forward strand.
TTTTTTAAACAGTTAAGCACTAAGCAGAGTCATCCATGGTGGCTCTGGCAGCAACTACCTCAGCTCTTGCCTTTTTCCTTTTCCTTTTTTTTCTTTTCATGAGGACAGTGGTGAGGCTCTGCCTCTCCTGCTTCCCCTGACTGCACGTCCCTGCTCAGAAAGTTAACAACCGGTTCTCCCGAAGTGGTGCAAACTGGCTGAATCTCACCACTGGGGATACAGTAGTGTATGTTACAGTAAACTTTTCTCAGTTCTTATGTTCTTTGCTGTTTTATAAGGCTAATGACTTTTGCTAAATCCAGATTATTTCAGGTGGCCTGTCTCTGAGACCTTTCCTCATATTAAGATTGTGCTTCACAAAATAAATATGGATGGGATTCTTCTCTAATTCCCCAGAATGCATATTTATAGAATTAAGTCTGACACATTGGTAGTCACCAAGCTAGAGAAAAACCATGTCCCAGAACTTCCCAAATTCCTTAGCGCAGGGAAGGCTAAAAACAACAGTAACAATAGAAAAATGGTCTGTATCAAACATATGAATATTTGTGTCACCGAGTATCTCACAATCTAAGAATCTCGGAATGCATTTTGTAAGCCACTGTTGTCCATCTTGGCTTCTTCCTGACAAATTTCAACACTGGCAAAGCATACTTTTCTTACTTTGAAGGCCATTTTATATTTCTGCTTGCTTAACGGGACTTATGTATTAATTTTAAAAATACGGAGGAGAATTACCATTAACTATTGTCTCAAAGTAAAAAGGCCCTGCAAGCCATCAGAAGAACCTGTCCAGTGGTGAAATTCAATTTTTGTTACTACCAGTTCTGTGGGCGTGGTTTGGTGGGCGTGGCAGGGGAAGGATACGGCAAAATCCCCATTACCTCCCCACTTTGGGGCCAGGGGTGATATTTGCCAGTTCTCTGAACTATTCAAAATTTTCACTACCAGTTCTCCAGAACCTGATGAATTTCATCCCTGAACCTGCCTAATTAAAATAGTTGATGGTATGAGAGGGTAATGTAAAGTAGGGCTGTGCTCAAAACCACAGATGACATTTCTACACAGGCTTCTCTTGTTCCCTTCCCTACAGCCCACCTTCCCCAAGGACCTTGGTCTCTAAAATACTTCCCTACTGCTCAGAACCAATTTCATACTGTTACGTCTCCCCATCCCATTTTATGACATTACTGTGACTGATATGTGATCCCTGATAAGACATCGGCATGACTGACCTTATTGGTTATCATTGCTTTTCAGTCAATTCCTGTTCTTTTCATTTCCAGATAAAAGCAGAGAGAGTCAGACTGAGGAGAGGCAGCCATAACTAGATTGCTAAATATGATCACCAGTATTATTTGGCCCTTCATCTGGTAAGGATAGGTAAGGTCTCAATTCACCTTGTTCTTAGATCTTTGTCCAAGTGTCCTTTCTCTTCAAAAAATGTTAAGCATGTGTAGGCTTGGATTAATTCCTACTAAATAAAAGGCAAATATAGTATGTATTTGGCAAGGACTGGATGGAAAATTTTAGAAAGGGGTAGTTGGGGACTGGAGCATCAAATGGCAAAAAAGGAAAATGCCACTGCTGATCCTCTATTTATGCCCCCGAGTAACTTCTTTGAAAGTGTACCATAGATCAAAGAAAAATTGCTTCATGGTGACAGCAGCCTTCATTTAGGAAGTTATTTAAGCATGCATTTAATTTAAACATGGGAATTAAGCTCCATTTACTCAATGGAGCTAAAGCACATGATTACATTTAACCAGAAGATTAAATGCTGTGCTTAGTGATGCCATGTTTGCTAAGAGCAAAAGTGTTCAGAGTCAGGAAGGACTCCAATAAGGGGAGTTGAAGGATTAAAGAGCCTTGCTCCTTCTGTTGTTGAGGGCAATGTTCCCAGGGTGAACATGCTGCAACAGGCTGCAAATATACCCGAGTTACAAGCTCAGAGTGGAAAATTATCCTTCCTGTGTGTGAATAGAAAATGGATTTGCCATAGAAAACATTGGTTCCATTCCCTCTTTTCCAACTTGACAAAGGTGTAGATCAGTGGTTCAAAAAGGTTCAAATTGCCCCCATTAAAAATCAAATTTCCCCCCTGTGGAGCATTGGGAACCACTGGTGTAGATTTGGCTTTGATTAGTTCTGATATGACTGAGATATAATTCTATGTTTATGAAGCCCAATTGTTAGCAATTCAGGAAAACTAAGCAACAGCTGACTTGTACTAACAATTTTGGTGTAATATATGTTAGATGGTACATTTGATACAATGAAAACTGTGCTGTGTGGTTTTGCATGTAAGTCTTAATACCGAATTATAAGATGGAACATTTCCCAAATATAATTGCACATTTACATTGGTAAATGTGGACTTGAGAGCAATTGTATCCATTGCTTCATCCCGCCCATGGGATGGAGATGAGACCCAATTGCTGTTTCATTTAGATTAGAGTGATTTCTTTGTAATAATGCTTCAGCCCAGAGAAGAAACATAAATTCAAATCTAGAACATGTGATTTGAAATTTCATTAACTAGCAGATAAGAAAGCACTACTTTTACTTCCTAATTTGAATCCTGAGTGATAATTAAAGAATAAAAAAATAGACTGAACTAGAGAAATGCTTCATTGGGGCTTCATGAATTAGGAGGCTCATTCGAGATTGACAAATGGACCAACATTGTCCTTTTAAATCCAGAGATGCAAAATTTGAGAGATCTATGAAAAATAAATTGTACTAGAAGATTTTGCATGTCCCATTTTAATCTGATACCAATTTAATCTACTTTGGTGAATAGTTAAAGAGATTATCAATATTTATAAACAGAAACAATGTAAAAAGTTAAAACAATCACCATAATTTAACAATTAAAAGCCTGGTGAAAGTGATATATGTTTGCAGATTTTCAAAATGCCAAGAGAATGTGGGCAGATTAATCTGTGAAGGGACTTTTAATGAAAAACTATTGTGTATCTATGAAATAATCTGCTTATTTCTATATTCATATGTGAAAGTCACTAGAAAGCCATTTGAAATTCTTCCTACGCATATGAGTTGCCTTTTTTTCCTAGATGCCACTAAAGATAGAACTGAGCTTTATGCATGTTACTACAAACTACTCAAATATGCTGATGGAGCTATTTGCTCCTATTTTACTATAAGCCATTGATCAATTTTTCCCAAGAACCAAATTATTCAGACTTATTTGCCAATTCAGATAACCCATTTGTTTTGTAATAGGTTAAAAATGCAACTGATACATTGGTTTTTCACAGTGTTAGCTGAGATACTGTAAATCAAATAGTGGAAAGCTAACTTGACAGGTTTAATTCATTGTGGGGTTCAGGAGAGTGGCAAGTAGCACTTTAAAACAATGAGGATTGGCTTTTTTTGGAGACTGTAGACCTTTCCATATCACATCTACTTTCCAGTCAATCTATTCTTGCTTAAAAATGGGCAAGCATAAAGGCAGCCTAGATTTGGACCTATCCAGTAAACGTTTGGGTGAAGTTCAATTGATTGAAGTTAAAGAAAGAAGTACTATGATTTTTCCAGTTGCAATGTATGGCTGTGAAAGTTGGACCATGAGAAAGGCTGAGCGCCAAACAATTGAGGCCTTTGAACTATGGTGCTGGAGAAGACTCCTGTGAGTCCCTTGGACTGCAAGTGGTCAAACCGGTCAGTTCTAGAGGAGATCAACCCTGACTGTTCTTTAGAAGGCCAGATTCTGAAGATGAAATTCAAGTACTTTGGCCACCTAATGAGAAGGAAGGACTCACTGGAGAAGAGCCTAATGCTGGGAAAGATTGAGGGCAAAAGAAGAAAGGGATGACAGAGAATGAGGTGGCTGGATGGAGTCACCGAAGCAGTAGGCGTCAGCTTAAATGGACTCCAGAGGATGGTAGAGGACATGAAGGCCTGGAGAAACATTTTCCATGGGGTCGTGATGGGTCAGACACAACTTTGCAACTAACAACAACAAAGAAAGAAGCAAATATTGGGGCACAGCAAAACATATCTTGGAAAAAACTTCCATTGGTCAACATCTACAGCCTTAAACTGGACTCAATAACCCATAAACAATTGGTGCAACACCTTCAGAACTGGTATTATATTGCTATTATGTTAATCACCACATTCGCCTGTTCAATGTCCTATTTTCCAACATTAGAGGAGTACATCGCAATGATCGAATCAAAGGCCATGACTACTGAAGGCAGGCTATTTCAAACCAGGTGGGATCATAGATGGTGCATCTGCCAAAAATGAGCCTAGGCTTGTTTTACTATTAACATCAATTGTGCCTCTAGCAGTAGGCCATTACAAACATCTTGATGAAAATTCACACTTTTTGGTTTTTCCTATTCTTTCTGATATACTCAAGGGCAAATTTCTGTCTCCTACAGAGAGCTGGCATCGTTATAGTTACAGAATCTTGGCACATCTTACATATTAGTCTCTGGGTTTTTTAAACCTGCTAATGCAGCAATATTCTGCATTAGATGATTACTGCTGAAGAGTGCCGCAAGTTTCCCCGCCAACACTTCTTCTTTTTTAATTGATACAACTGACTTAGTGAAGAGTGAGTTTTATAATCATTGTACAAAAAAGCCCTGAGCAACTCTTCTCTGCAAACTTTGACCCTCATTCCTCTGCTGTAGCTTTTCTCTGTTACCAAATCTGCCACCATCTTAGTTCCTTTTGTTTTGTTTTAAATTAGTCCTCCACACATATAGAATGGACTAATTTGGTATCTCAAGATAACAGTAGCCTTGTCAAAAACATAAACTCGTTTTTATGAACATCCTTGCATTTCCTAGTTCTACCTTTAATTTAAGATGCATGTTGGTATTCATTTTTGCTAAAATGCCCATTCGTTAATTGTGTACCTGGTTCACAGAAATCTGCAAAGTTTTTTTAAAAAAAACTCAGGGTTACCACAGTGGTAGGCTTTAATCTGAAGATCAGGACCATATGAGGCCTGAGTCTTCGTAAATATTGTAGTCTTTCACCCCATTCTATTAAAACTGTTGAAAAATGATGGCAGATTTCTATTTTAGATGATAAATGAAAACTGTGACATACATTTCTAAAACAAGTAGACAGAGTTAAAGGAACTCTCAGTTGCTTCCTAAAACTGCACACACACACCCTCATTGCAGCCTATTGATAGTCTGCTCACTAGATGGGTGCATTCCAAAATTGCCAGTTAAATTTGTCTTGAAGTAGAAAAAAAATGAAGTAGAAATCCTACTTCTTGATTAAGTATAGGGACACAGGGCTAGGGATGCATGTTTCAGGGTGTCTGGTAGTTTCTAGTATTATAACCTTTGCTGACAAAAATGGAGAAGGACTAACCTACATATACATTTTGGACGTATTAGATCCATAAAACTTAAAGCTTACTTTTTGAGGTAAATTAATACTTTTGGACAAAGATTGAGCAAAATAATGTAACTGAGCATCCAGTTCACCAAAACTGTCAGTTGAAGAAGACAAGAGAAATAATGGTAACATCTTAAAATAAATACTTAAGGTAGCTTGGAATAATGGAGACACTCAAGAAGGGGTTGAAGGTTCTCCTTATTACTTATAGGTCAACACCTCCCTCCCTCCCTCCCTCCCTCCCTCCCTCTCTCTCTCCCACTCTCTCTCTCTTCCACTCTCCTCCCCACTCTCATTCAGAGTCACCTATAGCCCTCCAACCCTTGAAATAGCCTCCATAGGTTTTCAAAAGTCATTATCACCTCATATTTTCAGTGTGACAGAAGGAGAAAATTATTATATATAGGGTTTAGGAAAAAAATCCTATTAATTATATTTTATTTTAATCCCATTTAAATGTATGTGAAAATAAATCAGATTTAGTTTTTGACTTGATCCCATCCATCATTTCTTAGAGGGTGGTCTCCAGGCATGGGTCAAAGGCCAGGAATACCCCTCCATCATGCACCTGTGTCCTAATGAATAGTTTCCTAATATTCTAATGCAGGAAAAGCAATTGCCTAAAAGTGCTTTGCAGGAAACAATTCAACAAGGAAGATATCCACATCATAAGCAATTGGCTGTATTTATACCAATGAGTGTATGGCTGCTACACTTCAGAGCCATGTATTTTGTGGCTGTTACTATTTGGTGGCTGCTTTGTTGTTTCTGTGAGAAAGATTCTTATTTTAAGGCAGAACTACCACCTAGATTTGTCATCTATATTTTTGTCAATGGATTGGAACAAAACTGTTGCTAGCATCAAAATTTATGTGCTATGCTAAGTAATGAATTACTGTTGATTATCTTATTATACTTTGGCTTGAATACTTGAGACTCAATAAGTCTTTAACTAGTGCAGATGGAAATGGATTGGGCCTGAGATACTGGATGGATCTTAATATGTCCATAATGTTCATAACAAAATATCCATATAACAACTTGTTGCATTTATATGTTCACTCTTACCATTCCCCAGGGATGACTAAATGGCTGAATTATACTTTCTATATAAATCCTTATCTGTTTTGTTCTTTCATTCCCTCTCCTGTATTCCCAGTGTTCAACTTTTCATTCCTGTCTGTTTCAGAGCCTAATGTACCAATGAACTAGGAAGGGTATCAGTGAACCTGAAAAACCTGAGGCATGAAATAGATTTTATTAAAAAAATATTTGGGAAATTTTTTTTAGAGACATGCTCTAAGGCAGGGGTGTCGAACTGGTGGCCTATGGGCTGGATGTGTCACATGCAGGCCATGCCCACCCCAGCTCTGCGAAGGGGAAAAACATCGTGAAACATTATGGGATGGCAACATGATGCCACGAGTTTGACACCGTGCTCTTCTAAAGCATCTAATATTTTAAGGCAGTGTTTCTCAACTTGGCAACTTTGAAGATGTGTGGACTTCAGCAGGCTGGGGAATTCTGGGAGTGGAAGTCCCCACATCTTAAAAGTTGTCAAGTTTGAAAAACACATCTTTAAAGTGCTTGCTCCAGAATCCTCCAGAAGGTGATTGCTGGGGGAGGTGGAGGCATAAAATGCCTTGGGAAAAGTGTTGAGGGAAGAGAATAAGGCTCAGTCATTGGAATAACAAACAGGAGCCTTTCATGTTCCAAAAAGAAAAAGAAAACATGCATATTTGTTGTATCCCATATCAACTGTCTTTAAATACCACATATGACAATGTTTTGTTCCCACTGGAAAGCTAGGCAATAAGGGCTACCCATAACCCTTGTTGGATAATATAGCAGGATGAGAAGAAATTAAAAAAAAGAAGAGTTTTTATGTGAGCAGGCAGAAATAACAAGGGCATTTTAATAGATTCAGCTTCAACACAGCTAGCTTGGGACTATACTGTTTCCTGCATCTTATTAGCTCTGAAGAAAAGCAAAGTCTGTAGCGGCAGGGTCACTTCTAAGTGTCCCTGTGTTGCTTAAAGGGTAATAGAGTTACAGTCTTGGATGCACATTAAATGGAATGACAATCACACTGCTTCCATCCCCAGCTCTACATCTCAGGACAATGTTTTAGAAATGCCTTCCTTAAAATACTATACAAAGATTAGTTTTGCACTAAGAGCTCACAGAGGAAGGTGGCAGTCTCAGCACTCAAGTCAGTATCATTAGTCACATGCAAAACTCAATACATGGCAGAGAGTCCACTGCCAAACTCAGAAGTCCTCTTGGTGCTGCTGCTTCTCTTTAGCTGCACTCCCTTGAGTGTTGAGTAATGGCCGGAATAATCAGAGTTTTTATTATCCTCTTCTTGTAGGTCCTGGTGAAAATCTGGTAGAAGGCAGGATCAAATGAATAGATAAGGATCTAGGCATGATCTGAAGGAGTCTTAGTCAGGATCTTCTAAAATGGAAGTATAGAAAGAGGCTGTTGGTGAATCCAGGAGGACTGGCCTTTGCGCTCTAACCTGTAGACCTTGGGAAACCATATTACCAAGAAAAGAGTTTTGGCTGTGCAACTTTGGTTTATGACTTGCAATGCCATCCTTTGCTGCCTGACTTACAATTGGACAGATTACTATCTCTTCCTGAGTAGCTTTTGTCTGTAACCTGGTGTTTCCTTAATTAGTGATACTCGCAAGTTAACAAACTCTGTTCTGTGACCTTAGTTAATTAGTATCCTCTGGCATACGTTGTGCTGCTGCCTGAAACTGACAAGTTCCCTGACTTGACCTTAATACATTAAGAGCTGATGCTTTTTGCCCCCTGAGCAGTTGGTGGCTTGACTCCATAGTGGAGCACAATCTGCAAATAACTTATGCTATTGCATTCCTTTCAATGAACATTTGCTGTTGAACTGCTTATTAACTTGTAAACCCTTCTTCTCCAATGAATGTAAATATAGACATCATTTCCCTTCTTCTTAATTACCTTCAACCCATGGTGAACATTCCAAAGAGTGGAGGATGGGGGGGGGGGGAGAGTTGCTTCACAAAATTGACTTCCTTGTGAGTCAAATTCTGGAGTCCATCCTTGCTATGTGGATTCATTGCAGAAGATTACAGAAGGCCCCCTGGTGCTTTGAACATATTCAGGAGCATTTTCTTAAACTTTTAAAAAAGTTTAATGCCATCCTGGCATCTCCCGTGGTGTTTTGTTCTTTGGTATTTATCCTAAAAATTATAAGTAAGTATCAATATACAAATTAGTGGAAACATATGCTGACTAGCAAAATCAGTGGGCAGTAATGATTTTGATAAAGCATCTGAGTTGATGGGAGCTCTGCAGCTTTTTGATACAGTCTGACCAAAATATACTTTTAATGGTATTTCAAAGGACCCTGAAAACCTGGCTTTTCTAGGCCTTGGGTGAGCATGAATGAAGGCCCTTTTCTTGTTCATTCCCATCTGCCCCGCCCCCATCTTTGCCACTGTTGTTTCTTTTTCTTTCTTTTTTTTTTGTGTTAAATTTTTCTATCAATTCATAAACTGCCCTATTATTGGATATCGGGTGGATATACCCATACATACATTTCTGTGTGTATGTAAAATTACATATAATTACACACCCATACCCACACATCCACAATGTGTGTGTGTAATTATATATTACATATTATAATAAAAATAATATATATTATCTATGAGTGCTGTACCCAAAAATCTTGGATGGCATTGAGAAAATATGCACATTGACAACATTTCCTTGTGTCAATTACAAAAGGTTTAGATTCGCACATGCAGTATACCAATACATTATGACATCCTAAGTTCTTGGGAAGAACTTGATATGAAGGCAAACACCAGCTAAAGAACTGGCAGCTGGGATTTCACATTTTTGTGCTGCTGGTGATGATATTGATAATGTTGGAGTTCCTGGATATCTGATGACAAATGGGTCACAGAACTCAGGCCTATTTGTTGGCTAAGCAACCAGGGCCAGAAAGCTGGAAGAAAACTTGTTTTCTCAAATACTTCTCATGTCAGATATACAAAGTCTGAAAACAAAATAATGATCTGTTATTGAAAATCAAATCCAGCAAGGAGGACATTTTTTTTCCAAAAAAAATATTGTATACCACCTGGAGTTACCTAAGTGTGAGTTGTGCGGTTATATAGATTTGTTTAATAAATAATAAATAAATACCTCTAACACCATTATACAACAACACTTGCCTATCCCAGGTCTTTGGGAAGGACTTGACAGGTACATAAAAATGTCAAACCCAGTCTAAACATCTGCTAATTGTGCAATCAATCAACCATAGTAATAACTCTGCTCCTTCTGCTGATGCTCTCGGCCCCTCTTTCTTACTGGAACAGTTGCAGAGCTTCCCTCTGTATAAGTTAGGAGTGGATGACTTTTCAGAACTGGATTCTACTTGAGTGTCAAATGATATATTGGGACCCATTCTCCGAAAGACAAATGGAGAAAGAACAAAAACTAAATTTGATTAAAATATAATTGAAATCAAAATGCTTCAATGTAACTAATGGGATTATTCTATGCGTATTTAAGAACGCCTTCATCCATCAGATCGAAAGTAACAATTTAGTAATAACATTCTGAAGGACTAAAAGAATAGAACACCACACTTTGCAGCGTGGAGGTAAACGCAAGAGATTTTTTTTTTTGCAAACAGAAGTTAGGCCACCCTATCCAAATCATTCCCCTCAGCAGAAGTCCCTTACAACTCTCCTTCCCTGCCGTCACCAATTACGGCTGGATTTGGGTTATCTAGGAAGAGCTTTGGAGAAAGCACACAACTTCAGAAATATTTTATTTTCAATTTTAATTGGCTTATCAGAGACAAAGAAATCATGACAGAGTTAGAAAAGGGAATATTCATCCTCCCTCTTTTTCTCAACCACTGAGCCTGTGTCTTCTCCAGGGATGTTTTCAACTATGCCGCGTGGAAATCAGTCACTTTAAAACAAAGAGATTTTCATTCTTTGAAATCAGTCTTACATCAACTATTATTCCCTCCCCTCCTTATCATTCTGCCCACCCTGTAGCTGAAGCAATGCTGACCTAGCATAAAGCCTCTTCCATATGGTAGATTGACATATAAAGGCCCCCTCCATCCCTCCCTTCCTCCCCATTTATATTTATATATCTATATATATTACAAAAAAAATCTTCATCCCCTCTTCCGTTTGTTTTCAAACTTATTCACAAAATGTTTACAAAATAATATTGAAATTAAGTTCTTGAATTGAAATCCAGTCCATGTTGGCTCACTGACATTGTTAATGGATTCAAAGTTTCACGCCCCCCCCACCCCACCCTTCAATTGTATTCATTTTTCCTGATTCTCAAGCCTGAGAAAGTCGCCTCTCTTCATATCACATTTGTTTCCTTGGAAAAGTACTGCAGGAGGCAAATTCTTCAGGTCACAAGAGACTTGTTGGATTTGGTCAAGATTCTCTGTGGTGATACATATCCACGCAGAGAGAAAGGTATCCCCAAAGGAAAAGGCCTTTTTTGTATTTCCAGGGGAGCAGACATGTGCTGAGCACAAAGTATATTGGTAACAGGCAGCCAGAGAAGTCATAGCTGCCCGGAAGAGGCAGAGATGTTTTGGAATTTCAAGCTGGATGCTTTCCAACTCAGGTTGTCTGCCTGTCTTTTCAGCAACTTTTCTTTCAATAAAAGTAGATTCTTTATCTTGGATTGAGAGATACTATGTTTGGCCAAGCAAACTCATGGTTTGGCTGGAAAAGGGACAACTTTTCCTATCTATCTTCCATATTCATGGTTTTCATACTTCAGTATTTTTCTCTTTTAATCTGTATTTGGTAATTTTTAAAGAAATTCACCAGATGTATTTATCCACCCTTCTTGCAGAGGAAAAAAAAAACCTGCAGCCTTCACGAGTCCAACGATGCTGCTTGTACCTCCATGGCCAGGAGTGTCTCCCCCTTTCTTCCTTGATCCCACTGTTTGATAAAAGTTGGATATACTACATGAACTGAAGATGAGGCTGCTTTCCATGGCATACAGATTCCCTGGCTCCTAGACTGAAATTTGAAAGAACTTAAACCATAGTTGCCTATGAGGCTTATAGACATCACCAATATGCAGAGGAACAATACCATCAGGGCACCCTGCCTGCTTTCCAAGTATTGGTAGTGAGCCTCTTTAGTCCTGGCATTGACACAGGCAACCTTGGTCTGCAACTTTGCAAATGCTATATGAAGACAGGCCCAATATTCTGTATCATGGTGCAATCTTGTGATGTTATACATGTGGGTACCTGTTGGAATACGGGCTACATTTGTTAAGTCCAAGTTGGGGTTGAAACTGGACCAAGTGAGATTAGATGAAATGGTATTGAGATGAGGTTTCCATGAAACCAGGATATTGTAAGTCTGGACTTCCTCAATGATCAGCTCTAGCGTGTCTTCACTAAAGGGAAAAGACCTATTGACTATTAGACTGATACTTCTGGTGTCAGCACCTATGAGATTTTGAGCCATACATGTATAGAGGCCTGCCTCTTGTACCGTGACCTTGCGAATCTCCATTGTCCCCTCAGAGTCCACTTTATACTTTCCATCTTCTGAGAATGGCAATAGCTTAAGACCTGATGGTGTAACCCAGTAGATCTCTGGTTCTGGTTCTGCTAAAGCCCTACAATGAAGAGAGATGTCTTCTCCATCTACCACATCTAAATGAGAAGGAAAGCTTTTGTCAGAGATGAGGGGTAAGCATCTGTCAGTCATTTCTCTGAAGGGGACATCACGTATATGTTTTCTTTTTAGGTCTGGAGGTTCAGCACATAATGTGGATTGAGGCTCAATGAAGCGTATATGGTTCTCAGTACTATTGACCCAGCGGATGACACAATCACAGTGGAGGGGATTGCTGTGGATGCTTATCTCCTGCAGACTGGGGAGGGACTCTAGTGTTTGCTTATGCAAAGCACTTAGAGCATTGTTGTTGAGCATGAGAGTTTCCATCTGAGGGAGATGGTGGAAAGCACTGGGATGGATATAGGATAGTTTAGGGTTGTTGGTCACGTCCAGTTTCGTTAGTTCAGGCAAGTTGATCAATGCAAATTTGTCAATAGAAACCAGCTCTTCCATATTGTTGAGTCCTAATTCCTTGAGGTGTAGCATGTTTGTGAAATCACTCTGCTTAATCCTTGGAAGTGGATTTTTGTTCAGATCCAAGAACTTAAGCCCAGGAACTTGCTGCAATGCTCGCTTGGGAACACTGATCAGATTGTTATCATAAAAAGACAGACTCTCCAGATTTTTTAAGCCTACAAGAGCATAATCTGAAATCTCTCTCAGGTTCATTCCAGCCAGAACCAAACTTCTCAAGTTTGATAAAGCCCTGAAGTTCATATCCAGAATGGCATCTACTTTGTTGCCACCAATCATTAAGATCTCCAGACTGGGTAGTACTTGGAACCAGCGACTGTCAATTGTCCTTAAGAAGTTGGAGTTGAGGTGGAGTCGAAGGAGATTTCCAAGTCCTAAGAAGGCTTGGGGAGAAATCCTGCGTATTTGATTGTGATTAAGATAAAGTTCCTGAAGATTAGCCAGGCTTGAGAAGCTGTTATCGGGAAGTTCAGCCAGCTGGTTTTCTTCCAAGTGAAGACTCAGCAATTGAGGCATATTCTTCAGGCCAAAGTCCAAAATGTCTGAGAAACTGTTCTGTGATAAATCTACCTCTGTCAGGTTTTTCAGATACTCCAGTTCACTCTGCTCGACCTTGACAATATTGTTGCTTTGCAAGAGAAGAATCTGTGTCCCCTCTGGCAATCTTTCAGGCACTGTGGAGATAAACAAATCATTGCAGTCAACTGTGGCGGCTTCCCTGTACACAGATCTGGGGGTATACCATGGTCTGATCTGGCAGACACACTGCAATGGACATTTGACCTTCCATGGCACAACAAGAATTGCAGTGGTGGTTGCCATACAGATGAGAAGCAAGTTCAATTGGAAGTGTCTCATTTTCAATGGGCAAGTGCAACTTCCATTCAAAGTAAATGCTTTCACAGGACACATCTGGAACCCAACATGAAGGCAAGTGGAAATAGACACTCCCTCGCCCCACTGACTTCTTCAGGAATCTCTGTGGTGACTGCAGGCAGTTCTACGCTAAAGGTAAGAAGCTTCTGCAACTGAAGAGTTCATAATGGAAAGAGCCGTAGTAGTTCTCCTCTCTAATCAGAAGTTTGACTTTTTTTCTTCCATAAATGATTCATTTCTTCTTTTGCTTGTAACGTTGGGTTTTTTTCCCCTTCCTTACAGCTTTAACTGAAAGAGATTGGGAAAAGACAACTTTATTAGAAAAATGGAAATATACATGTAACAACATATGAAAATCAAAACTTATTACCACATTCTGGGGGTAGCAGGAAGTTATAACATACATTTAGATTTAGGGTAGAGTTACTTGGACTCCTAAACCCAGGACCCATATGGAGTTTTTGGTACATATTTTTATGAAACCTGATTGAATTGGTTTGACCAAATTAGGAAGGTTAAATGCACTGTTGGACCAATAAAACCATACTTGGTCATCTTTTTAGAGGAGTTTATCTGCTCAACCAATAAGAATATTTTATTAGAAAAGCCATACTCTATATGTAACTTTTGCCATAAATTAAAAGTACCCCTTCTCTTTCTGAGACATATACATACATATCTTTTTCTAAATAGTAACTGCTAAAAATAGCTCTATCATAAATCATGAGTTAGGTATCATGCAGATAATCCTTAAGTATTGTACATATACTCCTAAATTTACAACCATTTATTTAGCCACCATTCAAAGTCACAATGACACTGAAAAAGTGACTTATGACCAGTCTTCATATTTAATGATTATTGCAGCATCTCCACATGTGATCAAAATGCAGGTGCTTGACAACATATTTATGAAAATTATAGCTTCCCAGGATCATGTGATTAACATTTGTGACCTTCCCCACTGGTTTCTGACAAGCAATCAATGGAGGAAGCCACAGAATAACAGTTGGAAGGGACTTTGAGGGTCTTCTAATCCAACTCTATACTATTTCAGACAAATGGTTGTCCAATGTCTTTTTAAAAACTTTCAGTGTTGGAGCACCAACAACTTCTGGAGGCAAGTCGTTCCACTGATTGTTCTTACTGTCAGAAAATTTCTCCTTAGTTATAGGTTGCTTCTATCCTTGATTATTTTCCATTCATTGCCTCTTATTTTGCTTTCTTTCTGGCAACCCTTTAGATATTGGAACACTGCTACCATGTCACCCCTAGTCCTTCTTTTCATTAAACTAGACAATTCCAGCAATGTTTTAGTCTTCAGTTCCCTAATGGTCTTTGTCCCTCTTCTCTGTCCTCTTTCTTTGTAGCGACCAAAACTGGGTGCAGTATTCCAAGTGTGATCTTACCAAGGCATTATAGTGTGATATTAACACTTCATGTGATCTTGATTCTATTCCTCTGCTAATGTAGCTTAGAACTGCGTTGGTTTTTTTGGCAGCTGCAGCACACTGCTGGCTCATAGATCCCTCTCACAGTTACTAATATTGAGCCAGGGACCACTTATACTATACCTGGGCATTTGTTTTTTCTTGCCTATATATAGAACTTTATTTTTTTCACCACTTCAGATTCATTTAATGACCACATGATTCACTTAAGAACTGCAGTGATTCATTTAACAACCATGGCAAAAATTCATAAAATCTGCCATGATTTGCTTAACAACCATCTTATTTAGCAACAGAAATTCTAGTCCAAATTCTGGCCCATAAGTTGAGGACCACCTGTATTTTATCAGCAGCTTAAGGAGAGAAGGATAAATAGTATGTCCTGTACTGAAAAATATGGAGTTGCTAGTTGAAATTCAACTGTCGTCTTCAGATACACTTCTGTAATTACTTTGGATCTCTTGTAGATACAGTTTCTGAGAAGGGACGGAAGAAGAAATGGCTGGAAAATTACTTTCTTCCTATTTGCTAACTGGCATTAGTAGTCTTCACAAGAGACACATTCCAAACACTCCAAGGTGTTTTTAGTTTCACTTGTGAATAAGCTCTAAGACTCATGCAGGGATCTGTACTGTCCATTATTTTTTAACACCTTTTCCTACTGGCAACTGTGTTTGAGGCAGAGAGTTGAACCTAGAAACAATTCAGTAGGATCTAGGCAGGCAATAGGAAAAGATGCAAGTGACAGATGGGCCACTGGGTCAGCTCTACCATTAGTCAGGTTGAGATAGCTGCATTAGATGTAGATGTTGAGTATGAATGTCAAGTGAGAAACAGCAGTGCTCTCACCTAGTCATTTCCACTTTGTGCTGTCTGAAGACAGCAATGAAAGTGGCCTTTCACTTTCTGTTAATCTAGTTAGAATTCTCAGAACGAATGGAGGGAGCTGTTGCATCATGAGTAATGAAATGTTAGTAGGTTCTTTACATAGAAATGGAAGCCGTGGAACCTCTAATTTATCTTTTGCAGCAAAATGTTTTTGTCTAATCCTGCTCTGCCAATCCCAAAAAGGACTACCATAAAGCATTCCTAGGAAAGATCAGCAAAGAATGCTGGAAGGATACCAAGAGTATATAATACCAGCAAGACAAACCAAGGCAGTAAGATCATCCCATCTGCCTAGCTGGAGCAAGCAGGCATCTATGTTGGACAGCAGCAAAAGAGGAATTTGCTGGAGGTGGGTGATCATTTTAGTAACAAGAAACACTAATAACAAAGAGAACCTGTTAGAATATTTATGACTGGGAGAGACATGGTAACAAGGTCAGCCAATGAATAGGCATAGCAACTAAGTCAGCCAATGGGAGCTTAAACAGATCTGAGTCTGTGCTGAGAATTCAAACTGAAACAAGACTGATCTCTGTCTGCTCTGAACTCTGAAATGAAGCCAACTATTCTCTCCTGCTTGTGTGTTCTGCTTGTAACTTCTACCACATTGAAAGAATCTACTATTGGTATTGTACGTTTATTCATCTGTTATTATGTATATAAAGAAGTTAATGAATCCAGCTGAATCAGTTATCTGTGTGTGCTTTCTGGATTTGATTTTTTCTGCAACAAACTCTGACAGAACCTTTCATATTGTGTAAGAGAAAGCAATGCTAAACTACGTTTGCATTTTACCCCCCAAAAATCACATGGATAGAAAATATAAAATGATCATGATATAATGCCAGATGATGGGACCTTTGGGTCAAATGGCACTCAATGTACTACTGAGAAAAGGAGGTAAGGAGCTTTTGGAGTTCTAAATGAGGTTTATGATGCTGGTAGGCTAAAGCTAAAGGCTAAAGCTTCCAGCTGCTGAGGTTGCCATGCAGAAAACGAAAATCCAAAGCTGCAAAGTTAGAATTACAGGGATCAGAGAACTTAAGAGGCGTGAATACAGAGAAGCTCAACACAGTGAAAAGTGAAGTGAATCAGCCACACATTGATGTCATAGGCAATCCTATGATACCCTCATTTGCTAACAAAGCCTTCCCACCACTAAACAATATCTTTATAATATGTACATCATTTAACAGACTACCCAGAAGTCAAATTGACTATATTATAAGTGCAAGGAGGTGGAACAGCTCAGTTATAACAGCAAAGATGTTGCCAGCGGCTGCTTGTGGAGCAGATCACAAAATCATTGCTCTGAACTCCTGAACTTTATTGATAGAAAACCAGAAAAAGTGTGGAATAAACTTAAAGAAATTGTTAAGGATGATTGTGAAAAATAACTCCCTGAGATCTAGACATAGAAAAAGCAAACTTTTGTATCAGAACAAATAGTGGAAATTGTCAAGAGAATAAAAGTGGAAGTCAAGAAATATAAAGATCTTAGGAAGGAAATTATCAAAGAATTTTACAGAGCTGTTAGAGGAGACAAGAAACAATGTTACAATGAGATCTATAAACACATTGAATATGGAATATGACTTTGGAAAACAAGGAAAGTCTTCCAAAAGATCGCCAAATTCAGAAGGCTCCACCCTCAAATTGATATGATAAAAGTTGCCAATAAAGTAATTAAATTAAAGATCAAGCAAAATTGGAAACACTATTCTGATATTCTATCCAGTACAGATGTCAAATTCCAACATACTTTAGAAGATATTCCCTATTTATAGGAAACTTTGGTATTAGAAAATGAGGTTAGATTATTGGAAAGATAAGGAACTGAAGGAATACTTTAGAAAAACAGCAAGAACAATAGATGAAAAACTAATAGACCCAAAATATGTTAACAAAATAACAGGATCCTGACTAACTTGGAAGATGTTAGTCTGCATATCAATACCAAAGAAAGCAATCTTGACAAGTATGCAAATTATTGCACAATATTCTTCATTTTATATACTAGCAAATAAAATCACCCAAGACAGATAAGAGTCCTACATGGAAAGGGTGACATCAAATGTTCAAGCTGGCTTTAGAAAAAGCTGAAGAATAAGAGACATTTTTATTACTTTATTACTTTATTGAATTTATTTATACCTTGCCTTTGTTATTTTTACAAATAACTCAAGGTGGTAAACATATCCATCACACCTTCCTCCTTCTCTTTTCTTGAC
The DNA here is from genome assembly GCF_051295495.1 of Thamnophis sirtalis. Lineage (NCBI taxonomy): Eukaryota > Metazoa > Chordata > Lepidosauria > Squamata > Natricidae > Thamnophis > Thamnophis sirtalis. Next base: position 51,757,557 of record NW_028261387.1, read on the forward strand.
AACAACAATTCTGTGAGGTGGGTTGGCCTCAATTCTGTGAGGTGGCAGACAGAGAGTGATTTTAAAATGAGAGGAAGAAATATAAAAAACCTGCAGTATGCTGATCATGAGCTTAAATGGACTCCAGAGGATGGTAGCGGACAGGAAGGCCTGGAGGAATGTTGTCCGTGGGGTTGTGATGGGTCCAGAGGTGAGTTTCTGCCAGTTCACCCTGGAGCGGCCAAACCGGTAGTGGTGGTTGCAGAAGGCTCCACCCACCCACCCGGATGTTTCTGCGCAAGCGTGCATGCGTGGAAGAGCAAACCAGTAATAAAATAAATTGAAACCCACCACTACATGGGTTGGACACGACTTCGCAACTAACAACAGCAATGCTGATTATATTACTCTGACAGCTAAAAGTGTAAATAATCTGCAAGTTCTAGTAATGAAAATCAAGGAGCATAGTGTAAATATGGGCTACAATTAAACAACAAGAAGTTCAAATTAATGACTGCAGGTATAGCAAGCAGCCTTAGAATTGACAATAAAGATATTAAAGCCCTAGGTAACTTCTGTTTTGGATCCATAATCAACAATAAAGGAACCATCAGTCAGGAAATACACCACAGACTACCACTTGTAACATAGTAAAGAAGCCCTTAGAAATGGTACTCAGGTAAGATGACATGTCCACAGATCAGAATTGTCTAAGCAATTATTTTCCCTGTGATATTCTATGGAAGCAAACACTGGTTTTCAAAGAAGCATAATATTTGAACTTTGGTATTGAAGAAAACTGAGAATACATTAAAAAAATAAAGCAATCCAGAACCACACAATCAAACTACCACATCTTTAACACATGATCCAAATACCTAGCTCTCTGGAGAGGTCTAAAATGCTGGGAAAGGTGAAGACAAGAGTTAAAGGGGACAACACTTGTAGGGTGCCAGTTACAGCAGTGATGAGTGCTCAGTTGGAAGACCTGAAGGGTAAGGTTCGGAACAGATAATCTTGAGGAAAGTCTAGGGAGTCAATAAGAGTTAACACCATCTTGATGACAAATAATCATCAACCAAATGATGCTTCTCTTACAAGCAAATATATTAAAAAGATCTCTATACATAGAAACTCATGGACAAGCCTGGAAAGTCCTCTTGGATACCTAGTATACTATGGAAAAAATATTCAGCACATAAACTGAAACAATTTCAATAAAAATAGTAATTTATGTTGTGATTTAATCTGTGTTGGATCACTTTTATATATCAAGGGAATGAAGAAATCTTTTTATTTATGTTTTTCCTTTGAAAGAGGAAAATATATTGTTTTCTAGTGTCTTGATAGATTTAAGGCAGAGGAAAAAAAAACTTCATCCAGAGTGGGAAAGAAAATTGAAGGTCCATCACAATGGATGTGAAAATCAATACAGCAAACCCTTCCTTAATACAATTACTCTGGGAGATATAATAAAAAGCAAAGGCTGGCCAAAAGCCAAGGCATAAATGCATAGGATCAATTTTGGTGCACAGACCACAGCAAGATACTGGCATCTAATCTTTACTTAGACATCCTTTACAAAATGAGTGCTTTTTAAAAAAAAAAAGCATTAAAAGGCATTCAAAATGTTACCTTGGAAAACCATGCCCCTTATTCATTTAATTTTCTCAAATTGCATAGCAGGTGACAAATCACAGATCAACAGCAGCAGCTGGAAAATCTAGGAAGGAAGACTTGACATTGTTACTATGCCCTGGTTCTCCTTTGCTCCTGAAAACCTTCTAAGGAGGAGACATGAGGCAGTCAGCAAATAATTTAGCATGCTCCTTTTTGCCAAACTATTTTTAAGCCAGGTTCACAGGAAAGGAGTCCTGGAGATATAGTTGGGTTTGTAAAGTGAGGGAAAGAAGAAGGGGGGAGGGGAAGGAAACAATTAAAGGAAAATGCTTGATAATGCTCAATATATGTAATTGAGTCTGAAAAAAAATATGACCATCTTCACAGTATATCATGAAGATGGAAGTGATTTACATTGGCTAGTGCTTTTGGACTAATTGAACTACAGCAGCGTTGGTGAACCTTTTCAACACTGTGTGCTGAAACGAGAACGTATGTGCGGGGAACGGCAGAAATCAAAAGAGCAGCTCCTTGGCATGCATGTGCACACTGGGAAGCTGAGCTTTTGGTTTTCCAGTAGGTGCATGCACACTCGTCATCTGGTCTTCCAGTTTCTGACACACATGAGCACTTGAGAAGACCAGCTGGCCAGCGTGCATGTGTGCTCCAGAAACCAGAAGCATGCAAGCCAGGGAGCTGGTCTTCTGGTTTCTGGCACTCCTGCATGCACAAAGACTGGCTGGCTGGTGCGTATGTGCACGCCGGAACCCGGAAGAGCAACGGGCGATGGCTGGCATGCCCAGAGAGATGGCCACTTCTGGCACACATGCCATAGGTTTGCTATCAGGGCATTATAGTGTTAAAAAGATAACATTTTGTTAAAAAGCTTTAAGCTGATTTGGGGGATTTAAAAAGCAGATCTGGGTTTGTGGTTATCCTGTCAAGTTTTTTTAAATTTCCCCATTTCTCTGCCCCCTGCATTATTCTCGCTGCATCACCATGATATTTCTTTCCTCCTTATCACTTCCTTTTCAGATGTGTTCACAGTAGGGGGTTGATATCACATAAAAAAAGACTGCTAATGTATCACAGGCATTTTTAAAAGGCCCCTTCTCATCAAGACTTGATTGTTTCATTTACCTACCGGTATGATGCTTCAGGAAAAATTAGTATTATGGCAAGGGAAATCTAGGAAACAAGTAAGCAGATTGCTGGTAATGTAGTGCTTTGAACGAAATACTTTTGATGAGATAGAGAACATGTACGGGATGTTGGGTTGCATTACCTAAGAGGACATGTAGTTGAATATGCTTCAAGGCACTAATTTTAAATTGACATGTAGCCAAACAAATATACAAATTTATTATTAATCTCCAATAGAGCAACTACTCCAAACATTTCCTTTAATAGTAACAATTGTGAAAACGAAACTTGCCTTAAAATGTCATATCAAAAATATTGATACATGCAAAAGACCCCAGCCACTATGGGATCAAAACGTAGTCTAAGTGTATGGCAATGGATTCAGTTCAAGGAGTTTGGAAAATGTGGATAAAATACAATAATTCTTCCAATTTAATCTAAAGTTAGTTTACTTGGGAATATTTTTTTTGTCATTTTGAATGGTTTTTAAACACATGCTTTTAGACCTTTGATAAATAGAGATCATGAAGTAAGGACCTTAAAAAGACAATTGTTTTCCTTTAGAAAAGTTAATTGAATAATTCTGGCTCAAGCTAAGTAAAGCAGAAGTTTTCCTAATGCCTCATAAATAGGACTTAATGGAGTTTCCTTGAGATGACTGCATCTCTTTATTTAATCATCCAGCTACAATGAGGCTTGGACAGTTGTATAGAAACCCAAATACATCCACCAAGATGCTGTAAAAATTCAATATACCTTCTTTGCAACACACACACACACACACACACACACACACACACACACACACACACACACACACTATGTGGAAGAAAGCAGATATACTGATGGAAAGGCTGACTGGGTCTGTTTTTGCAATATTTCTTGATCTATTAAATACATACATTTTCATTCAAAGAGAGGCACTTCATTTGCACTCCCATTTATTGTGGGGAAAAAACTCTACCAAAAAGCTTGGTTCATCCTATAATTTAACTAGAAGTGCAGTTCATTTCATCATAGTGGAGAAGGCTGTAATAAATTGCAAATCTATGTCTGTTCACTTGGCTGTTCTGGTGATATGGGCAAGCTGAATGGTTCTACTTTCCTAGTTTCTTGAGGCAATTTATCATTATGTTGGATTTGGACCACTCCTCTTCAATCAGAGAACAGTCTCTGTGCTATAAATACTTGGCTATTTTGCCACTACCTGAATTTAACTCTGTCCAACTTCTCCTCCTGAGCAGTCTACTGCTTATTTCACTTATGTTGGGCACAAATCTTAATCTGTCTTCTCTATTACTTCTCCAGACTAGTAGGGAGGATCAATGAAACATCTTAAAAGTTGCACAAGAGTGAATGGCATGACTTCGCTGAAGAGAAGCAAACCACTTATATCACAAAAATAAAAAAGTTAAAGGCTGTCCATTATTTCTTTAGTTTTTCCTTTTCTATTTTTTGTCCCAAAGCCTATGTATAGGAGATTATTATACCCTTTTGGGTGTACATTTTTCCCCATAAAGGAATCTTAGGAAAAGGCTCAGTGCTTTACATTTTCTCCATTCTGCCTTAAATTTATTGGTTAAGCATTGATCAGCAGCTCCAGTGGGAAAAACACAGAAACCAGCAAGGTTTTCCTCATCTGAAAACCAGGCAGCTTCTACCTTGTCAGTGTAAAAAAGAGAATATATGCTTGACTTTTTGAGAAAGCCTTTCAATGTACTATACAATGTTCTGATGTACTTGTTCCTTCAAACCTCACCTTTCAAATTTACTTCCTGTTACTTTTTTGAATCTCCATAATGAACTGCTACGTTTAGCAGATCTGGGCTGCAAAAATTCAGACAATTTGTAGATGGCAGCCAAATTAAATTTTTCTATATTCCTCTATTACTAAATAATGATATTATAGATTTTTGCAGCTCATATCTAGTTACCATATCAGGTTATTGTGAGATTTTGTGAATCTGCTTCTACATGTAAGATGATGCTGTGCGTGATTTCAAGCAAGCATGGAGGTTGGCATATCCAGCCGGCTTATTATAGGTCATAGTTTCAGAGATATCATCTTAATTGTATTAACCTTGCAGGAACATTGCTTTTGCACAAGAGACAACCCATTTACCCTCCTCATTGTACCTCTGCTGCTTGTCATGTCAGATAATTCACAGTGTTGAAGGAGCTTTATATTGGTTCACATACGAAAACACTCTTCTGGTGCAACATTTCAGTTAGATGATGGCCAATATGAGACTGAGAAAGAAAAAGAAGAAAAGCAGGTACAAGGCAGGGGAGGGTGACAGTTGAGAAGCAGAAAAATAGCAAGGTAGGAATCCAGCCCAGCACGCAAAGCTTGCCCAACTTCCATATGCCAACTTCACATGGCTGAAGGCTAGTTATAACAATAGCACTGAGACTTGTATACCACTCCATAGTTGTTTACATCACTCTCTGAGTGGTTTACAGAGTCAGCATATTGCCCCAACAATCTGAGTCCTCATTTTACTGATCTCAGAAGGATGGAAGGCTGAGTCAACCTTGAGCCAGTCAGGATAGAACTCCTGGCTGTGGGCAGTGTTAGTTTGCAATACTGCATTTTAACCACTGCACTGCCAGAGCTCCTAGTTATTTTTTTTTTTTTTGAGGTTTTATTTGCATTTGTAGGCCGCCCTTTTCCCTGAGGGGACTCAGGGCGGCTCACAGAAAACCAAGGGAGGGGGGAATACAACATTGAGATTACAACACATAATAAAATAGCAAACAACATGCATACAACATTCGGGCGGGGTAACAGTCCTTATCCCCAGGCCTGACGGGCGAGCCAGTTCTTCAAGGCTATGCGGAAGGCTTGGACGGTGGAGAGAGTACGAATCTCTACGGGGAGCTCGTTCCAAAGGGTCGGGGCCACTGCTGAGAAGGCCCTCCTCCTTGTGGTTGCCAGCCGACACTGGCTGGCCGATGGAATGCGGAGGAGGCCTAATCTATGGGATCTTATAGGTCGTAGGGAGGTAATTGGCAGAAGGCGGTCTCTCAAGTATCCAGATCCACTGCCATGTAGGGCTTTATGGGTGATCAATAGCACCTTGAAGCGCATCCGGAGATCGACAGGTAGCCAGCGCAGCTCGCGGAGGATAGGTGTAATGCGGGTGAATCGAGGTGCACCCGCAATCACTCGCGCGGCTGCGTTCTGCACTAGCTGAAGTCGCCGGATGCTCCTCAAGGGCAGCCCCATGTAGAGCACGTTGCAGTATTCCAGCCTAGAGGTCACAAGGGCCCGAGTGACTGTTGTGAGGGCCTCCCGATTCAGGTAGGGTCGCAACTGGCGCACCAGGCGTACCTGGGCGAATGCCCCCCTGGTCACAGCCGCTATATGGTGGTCGAATGACAGCTGTGGGTCCAGGAGGACTCCCAAGTTGCGAACCCTCTCTGAGGGGTGTAAAATTTGACCCCCCAGCCTGAGTGTTGGATTATTGGTCAAATCTTTGGGAGGAAAACACAACAGCCACTCGGTCTTTTCTGGGTTGAGCACAAGCTTGTTAATCCTCATCCAGTCCATAACGGCTTCAAGCCCCCGGCCCATCACATCAACCGCTTCATTGATTTGGCACGGGGCGGACAGATACAATTGAGTATCGTCCGCATATTGATGGTATCTGATCCCGTGCCTGCGGATGATCTCCCCCAGCGGTTTCATGTAGATGTTGAATAGTAGGGGGGATAAGACCGAACCCTGCGGCACCCCATATTTTAGGGGCCTTGGGGACGATCTCTGCCCTCCCACTAACACCGACTGCGACCTGTCCGAGAGGTAGGAGGAGAACCACCGTAATACGGTGCCTCCCACTCCCACCTCCCGCAGTCGTCGCAGAAGGATACCATGGTCGATGGTATCGAAAGCCGCTGAGAGGTCAAGGAGGACCAGGATGGAGGGATGTCCTTCATCTCTGGCTCTCCAAAGATCATCCATCAATGCGTTATGCTTTGGTATCAAGGCCTTCAGAATCAACAGAATCCAAAACGCTGCTGATAGTTCCTCCAATGAAATGCCTTTTTCACGCCTTTTCTAGCATCTCCTACAATTCCCAAGTTGCCCAAAAATGCTTTGTTCCTCTAGGGCAGTGGTAGTCAACCTTGTCCCTACTGCTCACTAGTGGGCATTCCAGCTTTCATGGTGGGCGGTAGGGGTTCTGTCTGATACTGAAGCACTTTCCTTTATTTAAATTTAAATTAAAAAAAAATTCATAGCATTATTTAAAAATTTTCATTAGGTTTTCATAAAGTCACCATTACTGTGGAACCGGTGGGCAGTTAGAAAATTTTACTACTAACAGAGATACAAAAGTGGGCAGTAGGTATAAAAAGGTTGACTATCCCTGCTCTAGGGTTTGTATCTATTGTATTGTATCTATCCTAGTGTGTCTGATGAAGAGAGGTGTAGCTCATGAAAGCTTCTGCCTTAATAGCACTTACCAGCCCAAAAAGTGCTACAAGACTTATTTTGATTTTCTACCTCCATCCTTCTAGAACACATGGAAGAAAATATGAGAGGTAAAAGGGAAAGAGGAGATCAATCTGACAGAAAGTCTGTTCTGCTAGTAAACAAATACAGCAAATGCTTCTTTGGGTTCTCCAAGAATGTCCAGGCTACAATGGTCTACATCTTGCAACAGGTCAGCTCCAATTTGAGGGGTCTCTGAGAGAAGTATTTCAGTACCTCTGCATGTAATGCTCAGTAATTGGTTAAAAACGGTGGCAGAAGGCGTGAAAGCAGCACAGTCAGAAATACAAAGCTCATGCAGCTAGGCTTGGTAGCTTTGCTGTTTTAATTACTTCACTGTGCAATGAAGTAAAGTGGGCACAGCATTGTGAGAATCGATGGATCTGCTAGGGTCCCAACATTTGCCCAGGGATGTTGTGTGCAATGTGCTAGAACCAGGTCTACTCATAGACATGAATAATTTGCATATTTAAACAACTGAAGAAAAACTTTTTTCCATGTTAAATTTTGTTACTGTTATTTCAGGGACATGCATCAGATCTCCTTAGGAAAATGAAATTCTGGTGATGTATTTTATTGAATATTGAGAAAACAGGGCCCAGAGTAATTCTTATAGGCTTAGAACAAAATTGTAAGAAAATTAATCTTCCTCTCTCCCAAAAAAGTTTGCCTGCTTTAAAAAGTGGGAAGACAGAGACAGTTTCATTTTCTTTAACCTATTAACTTTTCTGTCAGCTTGAGTGTTGTGTTTACAGTATTGCCATATGTGGAAATATAGCAAACATATATCTCAAAATATTGGCAGAACCATTTCTGAAGACTACCAAAGTTTTATATTATGAAAATAAATAAATAAACCCAGACTAGAGAATGGAATGTCTGAAAGAGGCTCTTGTTTACATATTGGGGGATTTATGTAAGGTTTCAATAAACCTGAAAGTCAAATTTTACAGAACTGTTTAATACAGATAGTTATATTTGTACACTAATGTTAGATATATACATGTTTCATTGTCAGTGTCTTAGCACTAACTCAGTAGTAATTTAATAAAACTATGAAGAGCCTGACATGGCTATTCATTGTCAATTCTTTAGCTTTCTATTTTTATGCTTTAACTTTCTTATAAGATGCCCACAAATTAGAAATCAAATGAATGAATAAATGACTGTGCAGACATAAACTGGGCAATAGGTTTCAGATATTGGCAAAGGTTAAAGCCCATGGTGAATCACTGCCAAAGGCATGATTTCAAAGGAGCTGATTCTATCACTTGACGGGGGAACAATCAGAATTGCTTCCCTATTCCTTTGGCTGTGATTCAACAGGACAACACCCAAACCTTTTGGACAATAATTATTATGTCATCTGGAAAATGTAATAACCCTTGGAAAAGAGTAGATTAGTGAAGGCCATTTTGGGAAAATATAATGGTATTTGTGATTCTTCATTCTTTATTTATTATACACTGTAAATTGCTTTATGAAAGGCTAGACTGGTTCGTATATTGTGGGCTGTTTCTTAGATAGCTGCATTTCAGAAATTTAGTTTAATATCTATTGATATTGATGCTTATTGACATTTTATTCAAATTGCTATTCTTCCCATGTATTGACTTAGAATTGTAATATTTTTATTGCTAGATAATTCTTTTATAGTTTGTTTCCTTAATTTTTGTACTATTGAATTAATTTTGATATATTAACCAGTCTGATATGCCTTTTAGAAAGAAAAGGCAGATTAAATATTACCATGAAAAAGAAATATATGGATGGAATTTATATTAAAAATGCTTTTTAATAGAATACATATATATGAATGAAGGCATTTCTATTCGTTTACCATCACATTTGGACATTATTTTCTGAATTATATTTGTAGCTTCATGGTTTAAATATGTAATATTGTTCTATGCAACTACATTGAAGAGGAATTGCAGGTCCAGGGAAATAACTGAACTCCAACTCTCTCTGGAGAAGTATTCAGAGATAAAGATGAAAAATCACCAAAACTTTGGGAGGTGGTATCTCAGAATCCTGCAAGTCAGGATTGCCAGGCTGAGTTGTACTTTTTCCTTTCTAAGGCATAGTGGGGACCTTGGACTCAATCTCTTTCCAACACTGACTGGAATGGGCCCCAGAGAAAAGAAGAGAATCACCAAAACACTGGGCTTCCCATTGTTAATTCCATGAACTAGTCCAGAAGGATACCAAGATTGATGGTACTGAATATTGCTGAAAGGTCAAGGAGGATCAGGATGGATGCACTATCCTCATATGAATACACTAAAGGTCATTGGAAAGCATGATCGATGCCATTTCAGCACTATTATCCTTAAACTTAATCACCCCCCAAGCTGGATTACTGTAAAATGCTCTACATGGCTGCTCTCAAAGAAGATACAGATGCTGCAGCATGACCAGAATGCAGTGGGGCAAGCAATTTTGGATATTTCACAATAAGACCATATACTACAACTATTCCACAAACTGCAGTGGCTTCCATTGCGCTTCTGGATATAATTCAGACTGCTGTTTATCATCTATGGAGCCCCACATAATTTTTATAAGGCCACAATTAACAATCCACAACAACCCATCACTCAACCACATAAGACTTCATGTGGCTGAGTGAGCCATTTTTCAATTGTGGATTGTTAATTGTGGTCTTATTGATAATAGGTGGTATGCTTTCTCTTTTTACTTCAGGCATATGATATATTATAGAGTGGTGAGCTTTTTGGGATGGTATATAATTTAGACTATTTTGTTACTGGTTTTAATCTTCTGTAAGCTGCCAAGATCGACCTGATGAGATGAGTAATAGCAATAGCAATAGCAATAGCAGTAGACTTATATACCGCTTCATAGGGCTTTCAGCCCTCTCTAAGCGGTTTACAGAGAGTCAGCATATTGCCCCCAACAATCTGGGTCCTCATTTTACCCACCTCGGAAGGATGGAAGGCTGAGTCAACCCTGAGTCAACCGCTGAACTGCTGATCTAGCAGTAGCCTGCAGTGCTGCATTTAACCACTGCGCCACCTTGGCTCTTTCAATTAGATATGTCACTTAAATAAATAAATAATAAACAAACAAACAAATCTTCTTTTGTGTTTTATCATATGGAGGATTAGACCATCAGTACAATTAATAGATTTATTTATTGCTTTATCCCTTTTTTAATTCAAAAGTGCAATTAAAGAGTGAGTCAACAGCACATTTCATAATTAATTGATTCTTTTTTCCCTTGTTCACCAATGTTGATCTGCACAATTCAAAATCTAGGCATTGCTGGAGAGGCATGATGGGTTAAGACAATATAATCCATTGTTCACCCCAATTTGTTCTGTAGTCAGATGACTAGACTTGTAAGCACCGATCTAAGTGTTTCTGTCAGGGAAAGAGGAAGAGGAAATGAAGGAGAAAAGTGGATTGAATGATTTAGAAATGGGTGACCAGCTAAAGAACCCATTTCTGAACAGTCTGTCCAAAAGAATACCAAAACAGGAAGTACAGTAAATTGGAATAATAACGAGTGCACTATTTAAATTTTTTTTGTCTTTTTTCTATAGCCATGACTGAGGAAGCAAAAATGCTGTCTCTTTAAGAAAGACAGTGGCTCTAGTTTTAAACTCATGGGTACAGTAAGCCTTTAAAACTACTTGCACTTTCTTCTCTCTTAAATTCTACCAGGTACCCTTGCCTGAAAGCAAGCAAGAGAGAATGTACAGATTGTGAATAGTGGTTTGTAGATATCAATAGTATAGGCTCCCTTTTGGTTCCTACACAAATCCAGCCATGCCTAACAAGATACACAGACTGCACTCCCAGTACACTTAACACTTTCAGATTGGATTTTATTGCTAGACATATGCTTGCTTCTCTTTTTCCTGATCACTCAGGTTTTGATTTTTCTACCACTGTAATATGAAATGCACTGCACTTGGCTAGTTAGAGAGCACTCTGTGGATTTTACTTACAGGTGCATACCAAACTATTGTTGCATCTCTATTGGAAAAATCAGGGTTTTCTAGGTTGGAATTTTTAGGCAGAATTCTTCATTACAAATTGGGATTATCCTGGTCAATCCAGGACAGTCATCAGAAATAAAAATTCTATCCAAATAATCAATATTTCTTTCTATTTAGCTCTCTTTAGGACCATGATGGAGAACCTATGGCACAGTGGGCCAGAGGTGGCACGCGGAGCCATTTCTGAGGGCACGTGAGGCGCTGCCTTGTCAACTCCAGTGTGAATGCGCGAACTGGCCAGATGATTTTTGGCCGTTTTTCTCCCTTGTGCAATGTGGAAACCGGACGTTTGGGAACAGACTTCTAATTTGCGCATTGGGCTGTTTTTCGCCCTCTGGATGCTTCAGGCAAGCCTCCTGAAGCCTCTGGAGGGTGAAAAACCATCCAACACACAAACCAGAAGTTCAGGAATAGGCCGTTTCTGGCCTCCAGAGGTTCTCTGGGGGGTGGGAGAGGCCATTTTTGCCCTCCCCAGGCTCCTAGAAAGCCTCTGGAGCTTGGGGAGGGCAAAAAATGGACCTACCGATCCACCGGAAGTCAGAAAATGAGCCGTTTCCAGCCTCAGGAGGGGCTCCGGGGGTGGGAGCATTTTCACCCTTCCCAGGCTCCATGAAAGACGTGCGCCCATGCACGGGACAGAGGGGGCATCACATGCACAGGGGGCACGGCATGGGGGCATTAAATTATGGGGGTGGGCATCCAAGTGCGAAAGATAGTGAATGTGTGTGCTTTTGGCACCCAACGCGAAAAAGGTTTGTCATCACTGCTCTAGGAAGAGTCTGGGTTACCAGCTTAAGAGGAAAAGCCCTAGGATACTGCTAACCATCCTTGAAGAGCATTCAGAAGTTACAGTTGCTGCAAAGTGCAGCAGCAAGGGTAGTTTTGGGCCCCCCAAAATGGCCCCTGTGACACCATTGCTCTTGAGATGCATTGTTACCAGTCTGCTTACAGGTGCAATTCAAGGTGTTGGTGAACACCTTTAAAGCTCTTCATGGCATGGTCCAGGTTAGTTAAGAGACCATCTTACCGCACTGGGATTAGACCCATACCACTCATGCCAACAGAGGAGGCATGCTGCGGGTATTGTCAGCCTGGCTGGTGGGATCCAGGATGAAGGCCTTCCCTGCTGTTGCTGTTGCTCCTGCCCTATGGAACATCTTACCTCCCCAATGTGAGGTTGACCCCTACCCCCCTATCTTTTTGTAAGGGCCTAAAGATGTGGCTTTGTCAGTTAGCTTGGAGCCCCTGCCTATCTGTCTTTGGTTTTAATGTTTGTTTTTAATTTTTTAATGTTTTAGCTTATATGTAACTGTAAGCCACCCAGAGTTATCTTATGGTAAGATAAACAGCCAATAAATTTTATAAACAAGCAAACAAACAAATATTGGGCTAAATCCAGTGGTGAAATTCAAAAGTTTTTACTATCGATTCTGTGGGCATGGCTTGGTGGGCATGGTAGGGGGAGGATAGTGCAAAATCTCTATTCCCTCCCCAGTCCAGGGGAAAGTTACTGCAAAATCCCCAATTCCTCCCAATCAACTGGGACGGGAGGCAGAGAATAGATGGGGGTGGGGCCAGTCAGAAGTGGTATTTACAGGTTCTCCAAACTACTCAAAATTTCCGCTCTGGTTCTTCAGAATCTGCCAGAACCTGCTGAATTTCACATCTGGCTAAATCTTTATATTATCAAGCATTCTCTTTGCAATAGTATCAGGTCATTTGTTTCTAGGAAGTTTGCCAACCTTTCCATGCAAAGTTATTTGACGAACTGCAATGGATGGGTCTTGAATTTGTCCACTTCTAAGATGACTCAAACCTAATTACTTATTCCATGCAAGCAGAATGGCAGACTTATATGGTTGATTATATGAAAAGGTAATTTGGGGAAACAGTGGAGAAATGGGGTATTTTCTGTTTACAGTTTTTCTGTTGCAATTAGTCTTTTCCCAAACCCTTTTATCCCATAAGGATTTTTTTTTAAAGAAAAGGCTATAAAAATATGGTTCCAATAATATAAATTACTGAAATAATAATAATAAAAAGATTATGTAAGCAAATAGCTTCAGTGGCCTGAAAAATAAGAAGGACTATGAATAGATAAGAGTTGGGGGAGGGAGAGCTGAGTGAAAGATGTTGTAGTTTATCCCCCACCCCATAAGCTACAAAAGTGCAGTACTAAAATAACAGAAGAAATCTCAGTTGACATTGATAACATATTATAGTCCAAATTGCAATATGATCTAAACAACATCTTTAACCAATCTAGGGAAGTCTTCTATGCTTCATATATTAATGAGCTAACTCTGTGGAGTTTCATTAATCAGGAGACCTTTTACATGCCCCAACAGGAATGTTGGGAAAATGCAGCTTCCAGACAGAGGGTTCCTAGTATAGTCTTTCAAAACACACTGTGTAATTATTCTTTTTCCTCCTTCATAGTAGATTTTAAGAGAAGCTGACTCCAGTCCCCCAAAAGAGAAAGAAATCATGAGAAAAAGGTAAGATGGCTGTTAATGGAAAACAATGGAATCTAGAGTGCCTCTAAATTGCTATGAATTATGCAAGGATATCACACATTAAACTCTTACCACTTTTTTTCATGCTAATAGGTATGAAAATGAGCTTTTTGAATAGAGTAAGTACTGAAAAAAACAAATATGAAGTAAATTATACAAGAAAGCCATACCATTTCCTTGACTACATTTTACCTCAGGTTATTATGATGTATAATTATCATTTCCAGGATCACAAGGACAATAAAAGAGTAAAGAATATTATATGCATCATATGTTGGAGGAAGGAGAAAGGCACATGCCTGTATAGAAAACCCATTGAGATCCCTTCTTGTTTTTGCTTCTTCTTCAACCTTCACTGGGACGCTGATAATCTTTCAAGTTACAAAAATCTGTCCTACACAAATGAGAGCCCTGAGTCGGGCAGGATTATTTCCATTGCTAACATAAAACTGGGACAGGAGACATGTTGGTCGTCATTTATTAGTTCCGCAGTCTAGAATAGAGTCTGCCTCATTATTTCTTAATTAGAAGCCAATGAAGCCAGGAGATAGCATGCAAAGTCATTTACTTTTTATTGCACCGCACCACAGACTGGCTTCAGGGAGAGGAATCAGGAAGCCCCATCTGAACAGGGAGAATCAGAGGAGGCATTTATGAGCCAGTTTTAATGTCTCAACCACTGGGATGTGTTGCACCATGGAGAGAAAGAAAATAAACTGAAGAGAGGTAGAGTGTTCATTTTGAAGTATTACAGAAGAACTGAGCACTCTTAACATTTATACGAGGGAGTAGGAATATCAATCGGCTTCCTTCCCCTCCTCTTTATAGCTTTCCTAGGTGAATAAATATTCTTATTTATCTGATTTCCTAACTTCAAAGCATTTAGAGCCACAGTTCATAGTTTTGATGTGACTGGTCCGTCCTCTTACATCCAATCCCTGAAGAGAATTATTGTAAGCCGCCCTGAGTCCCCTCAGGGAAAAGGGCGGCCTATAAATGCTATTAAAATATAAATATAAATATAAAAAAGATCATAAACTATATATAAAAAAACCTCTAGCTCTTCCCTTCTTATCATTGATTATAAGTCTTTTTAAATGTGATCAACAGTTTTTTTCCTGAAGCCATTGCAGATCATGTTTTTCATGAAAAGCACATACTGAACTGGTAAAGTGGAGACTGTTTGTCTGGAGCCTCATATAACTCAGATTACCGATTTCTGAATCCAAAGCATGATTATGGGAGATCCATACCAAGAGCAAACCCATATCAAATATATTTTGGTGGGTGGGATTCAGGAGAAGAGCCTACTCTGCCATGGCTCCTGTCCTTTGGAACATATCTCCCCTGCCCCCGGGGGAGATCTGCATAGACCCTTCTGACCCAAAAGGGCCTGAAGACCTGGCTCTCCCAGCCTGCCTTGGACCCCAAATAGCAGGGTATCACTCTGGAGCTTGTTGTGCGATTGAGAGAAGTCCCCATCTGTCCTCATGGTCTTTGTGCTCCCAACTTTTAATAGTAAATTTTAGTATAACTTTGCTTATTGTGATTTCTGTTTTATTTTTTAATGTTTCTGATTTTAATATTCATGAGCTGCCCTGAGCTGCCCTACAAGATGGGTAGCACATAAATCAAATCAAATCAATATCAAAAGGTTCAGAATCCTTTTAAAATAAACATATAAAAACTGAAGTTGAAATATTCTGCTGCATGTGAGCTGTTGTAACTTGTAACCTATATTTCTTCAACATGTGAATATTTAGAAACAGGAAGTGTACAGTTACCCCCATCAGCTAATGAAGCAAAACATGCAGTCAGATTGATGCATAATTATTCTGGACTACATTATTTCAGAAGACTGTGTTTGAATATTTTCTGGGAATACAGGACAAACGACTTATCTTAAAAAACATGGATCCCTCCAAAGCAAGATCACAAGATGGGCTACTCCCAGATACAAATGTTTCTATTGAAAGCAAGAAGCAAGGTTATGGCCAGTTCAGCCATCAAATAGAAATGGAGAATGATCCACTAAAGTAATTCTTCATAATCAGTCTTGAAAGCAAGTCAGCATGTCAACCATAACAATGAAACATCAAACTATAATTAGAGTAGGATAGAGTCCTTGATTGGCCTTAGCTGGAACTCAGTTATCATATTCAGGTTGAGACTTTTTGGTTTCAACCTGAGAACACTAGAGCATTTTATCTCTCTTTCAACACTTGCCCTTTGGCTTTGCTTTCTGTGTGACTTTCATCCTCCTGGGTATATGCTTTCTTAATTCCATAACAGAAAAATAGTTCACACAATCATGGAGATAGATAGGCACTAGAATAAAATGATTTTAGCAACCAGTTCCCATCTTCCAGGTGTAGAAATTCAGTTGTCTCTGGGCTATATGTAAAATCAGGTAATAAGACCATCTTTCTTCTTGACTGTTTTTTGTTCTTGTCCTCCATTTACACAGAAAATCAGCATTTCAAGAGGACGGCTAGCCTAACATTAGTTTTGTATTTGTGGGGATCTCATTGTTGTTACTTGGAGTATGTCATGGCTATAATATATATTAATATAGTACACGATCCTCTTTTGGATCTGAAGGCAGCTTATGTAGCACCTCCTTGAATTTTCCTCTACAATAACCACCCCGTGAGACAGGCTGGCCCCAAATCACCTAGTGAGTTACCATGATATTTGAACCTGGTTCTACGTAGTATCATGCATCAGCCAGTTATGAAAGCCCAACACCAAGAACCCACCATCATAGTGAAGGGACAAAAGCTGCAAGAAGTGGACCAATGTACATACCTTGACAGCACCCTCTCCTGTGCAGTGACAAATGACCTTGAGGTCAACTGCAGAATCACCAAGGCAAGCTCTGCATTTCGTAGACTACTGACTAACATTGGGACTGCCATGGAATAAGCCTTGCTACAAAGCTCAAAGTCTACCGAGCAGTAGTGCTAACTACCCTGATGTATGCCAGTGAGACTTTGACTGTATACAGGAGGCACGCTAGGCAATTGAACAATTTCCACAAGACCTGCCTCTGTAGAATTCTGAAGATCTGGTGGCAGGACAAGGTCCCAGACACAGAAGTCCTCTCCAGAGCAGGCCTGCCATCAGTTCACACTCTGCTGATGAAGGCCCAGATATGTTGCAAGGATGCCAGACCTTTATGTGTCTATGGTGAGCTCTCTCAAGGAAAGCGATCACACTGGGGGGGAGGGGACAGAGACAAAGGGTCCAATCTTTCAAGTCCCTGGATAGTGACACCACCTCCTGGCAAACCCTGGACAAGATCGATCAACATGCCACACGCTGATCCACCAAGGCTGCCAGACTTCTGAGGACAGAAGAACAACCATAGCACTCCACAAAGCCAGAGCTGCAAATGCTGCAACAATGGTGCCCACACATGTCTGCCCGACATGTGGCAGAACATTTCATGCCCATATAGGCTTTACCAGCCACCTGTGGACACATTGTGGACAGTCTACAACCTGTTAGATGTCAAGTTCTCTTCGAACATGATGAACGAACAACAACATAGTATCAACCTTACAAATAGGAATTCTTCGTAAATTATGCTATCCCCTGCAACTGGTGTGTAGAATGCCATAATTTCCCATTTGCTAGCGTTCCCCCCCCCTCAGTTGAACGAAGCGATACTCTTTTAATAACAATAGGTTTATATACCCTGTAATGATTTCAGTTGATCATATCATTTTGTAGAGGCAGGAATTAATTGTATCATTCTAGTTAAAATTTTCTCCATGGGTAAGGAACATTTGTTTTTTTAAAAAAAACTTTTTCACAAATAAACATTAAAATTGCCTTAGCCAAAGACCCCAAGAAATATCTGCTTTTATAATAAGATCCAGGAGGTGATCTGTAAAACCATTCAAGGCTCTTCCAAGATGAAAGACCAGAGAATAAACAAGCTACTTAGGTCTGAGTATTGGCTCCTAATGCCATTAAAATCAATGGACAGATTACAATAGGAGCTGGACAAAGCTCTCTCTTGGCAACGGTGTTCAGAAAGGACACCTTCTCATTAACTCTCATGTAGTACACACATTTGCTGCTGGTTGCCTGCAATCTGTTGCCGTCTCTGTTCAGAGAAGCGTAGGCTCAGATTCCAGGTTTTAAGAGTTTTTTATTATGATTATCTTCAGTCCAAAAGGCTCAGCCTATGGTGCTGCAAGCTGGAGTCTGCGAAGGAGAAAAAGCATTTGTGATGTGACTGGAAATTCAATGGCTGAACCATGTGATTCCTGCTGGAGCTGTAACAGCCTGCTGTTTCTGTTGGTAATGAGCTACTGTCAGCTGGGATAGCCAGGCTTCAGGCTGGGCCTGCTTCTGCTGGCAACTGCTGAGATGCAGGCCTCCAATTCTTATGTAGAAGGACAAGAGGGAAATGGATTTTGGCTTACTAAAGTGGATTTTGACTCATTATTCCCCAGCACACAGCTTGCAGACCACAGCAGCCATCTTGTTTCTCTTCTTTCCTTGAATCTGTTGTTCCCAACCCCAGTTACTGTTTTGTTTTTCATTCTCCCCACGCTCTCTGGTCTTTGACCTTTGATTCACCATGGCTACCCAGACATTATCTGATTTTGGTGCTTCACATCTGGTAGAAATGGCTGGATGGGCACATTTGCCCCTACTGTATAGTTTCAGAATGAATGATCAGTAAAGAAGCCATGTTGCTTGTATCACTTTCTGCAGGTCATCGCTCGATGTTTGCCAAGAATGTGGTTGGTGGTAGTGCCCAAACTTTGGAATGTTCCCCCTTTAAGTGCCAAATTTGTTGTCCTTTAGGTGCCTGTTTTAAAGGCTCCATCTCTTCATCCTGGCTCTTTCTATTGAGCCCACTTTGAATACCATGCCTGATTCTGGGACCAGGGGGGAAAACTGTATTAGATACAGGAAAGGATATGGAGAATATTCAGGGCTCTGGAAGCTAAGTTTTACAAGGAAAACTGAGGGAAAAGAGTATTTGACTTGCAAAACAGATGACCGAGAGAAGATAAGGTACTTGAAAAGTGTTGCCATAAGGGGAAATCACACAGAAGGCCAAGACTGTGTTTTTTCAGCCTGCAGTACTTGAAGTGGAATAATTGTCTTAGATTATAAGAAGAAAAATAGCATTTGAATGTTAGGAAATCTCTGCTAATCGTAATAGCAGTTAGTGGAAGTATTTATAAACTCAGTAGTAAGCCTCCTTCACCTGGTGTGTGCAAATATAAGCTGAGCAGTCATTTATCAGGGATAATTTAATTTAGATTCCTGCCTGAATGTGGGTTGGTCCCAGTGCCCCTTTCTAGCTCATGATTTTCTTTGTTTTCTACATATTATCTGTACATATAAAAGATTATATTCTCTTATTGAAACCACCCAGATACATACATGTGCCAGTGCAATGAATTCATGAAATTGCTTTAATGACAAAAAAAATACTGCCTGAAAGCAAGCAAAGGATTCATCTCTCCTTCATGAAATATTCCTAAAAAAGGGGTAATAAATCAATTTAATCTTAATATGTGCCATTGTATCTATGTTGAATTATAAATGCAACCATTTATAATTATAATTTTAATTTCTGTATCAGAAATATCATTTTTTTTGCATGCAGGATTATGTTTGAAGAAAAATGTTATAAATTGTGCTAATTTTTTGTGAACAATTTATCCTATGTATTTTTGTATGGATTTAAAAGCAAAAAGCAATATTGCAAAAATGAATGGCTAAGCTATCTACAGTTTATTAATTTGCACAGTGTCAATTTTGTTAGTTCACTTGAAATTAAGGACCAAATTAAATTATTTGACATCCTTATTTAGGTATGCCTAGGTTCCAACAGGCTGATATCCAGGTAATAAGATTAGTTTGTTTAGGGGTGTATGTGTCTTTTTTGTGTGTGCTGAAGCATACATATTTGTATTGCCAGCCAGATACATTTGCTTTGTTGAATGGGGACAATGAGCAAAGGGCACCCCAATAATCTGAAAACAGATGGTGATTCTTAAAGCTCATGTTCTAATCACCTTTGTTCAAAAGTGAAGGCTAGTAATGACATGGAATGAGTGTGGAGTGGAAAAAGTTTTTGCTTTTCCACATAGAAGTAACTTTTTTATCTGGGCCAATTACACTAATACTTTAGACTCTGCCAGTGAAATGGCCCAGAACAAAAGATGCCTTACAAAGCTTTCTTGTATTAATGTGTTTTGATACCATTTTTAAATTAAATGCAGCTGTGGCCCAGCAGACTCCATCTCCACCTCCACCTCTGAATGCCCAAAAGCAGATAAAGTAACTAATCCTCCAGAGCAGTACCACTCCTTTGTGTGCAATGAAGCCTGCAAAATATCTTGGGCTGATGCTCCCTTAGTTCATTTTTTAAGATATTTTTTTCTGTGGCTTTTAAAATCCATAACCATTAAATTGGCTACTAAATCATAGACGCAAGTAAAGATAAAACCAATGCAAAATCAGTGGTACCCACATCATAGATCTTCACTGAAAACATTAACTGGCAACCTAAAATTTACTAATCTTGGAACTTTGTTAACTCATCTGAGAAGGATATTACTCAAACGGAATATAATTACTATGAGTCCTTTTCTCCAGTTACCATTCCCATTTTCTGTTAATGGATCCTCCCAGTAAAGCAACATCACAAGAAATTTTATATCAAATGAGATTACTTATCCATTAGCTCAATTCTTGTAGCAGCTCACCGGATTTTAGACAGTATGAAATCCTATGTATGGGAGCCAAAGACTGAATGCACCACCTTTTGCATACAAAGCATGTTCTGTACCACTGAGCTATGGTCATGTTGAAGTTTTATGATTTATGGTACCTATGAAGATATAGCCCTCTTAATATGCAAATTAATGATGAGATGAATTGTTGTTATCTCCATTTTACAGCCAAGAAAATAAGATTAAGTTAGACATGCCTAATTTCATTTTCTGTGTTCATAACCAAGGGGCAGTTCATTCTTTTCCATATCTCCAACAGCAAAGAATAAAAAGAAATGAAAATATCTTCACACCATTCTGTAATAATAACCAGATTGGATAATAATTCCTTGCTGTACTAATACTCTGGTAATGTTTGACAATGTCATTTTGTTTAATGCTTCTCCATCCCTGCTCCAGTGCACTGTTTGCCATTTAGAGAAGATAGGACAATAATGTACAGAATACAAGAATTTTTGAATCAGCTTTTGGTTTACTAAACATTGCTAGAGACAAGCATGGGAGATAACAATGACTGTCATATTTCCAATGCAATGTTAACCTAGTAGACTAGGCTGTGAGCTTCCAGACCCCCAAATTTTCCTATTGACATATGGGCAGCTGCATACTGTACCAATGGCAGCTACCTGGCAGTAACCCAAATGTGAGATGATGAGGGCATGAGTGACCATTCCCAACACGTTGTACCAGGAAAGATTGCAACTGGCACACTAGCTGAAGTCGGGCAAATGCTCTCCTGGCTCATCTTCCACTATGGCTTCTAGCAGGGCTGTAAATCCAGGAAATTCCTAAATTTCAGAGCAGCAATTTCTGGTAGATTAAATCACATTAGAGGTAAAGTTTATTCTATCTCCACTCAGTCAGTTTCTGTATCAAAAACCACTCCATCCTGTTTGTGTTAAAATCAATCTGATTTTCTCCATCAAAACTGTCAAAGCTCAAAACACTTGGTGGTCAAAACTTCTGCTGTAGCTCCCATGAGGCCTACGGTAGACATGTACAACTATTCATAGTTCTTCCCTACATCCCCCCCCCCAGAGATTCATGCAGATGCTAAATAAAATAGGTAAAAGGGTCAAGCCCTGTGGCATCCCACATTAGACTGCTTGAGGATTTGGTCTTTCCAAATCCTGAAGTCATAGACTGAAAATATGCAGTCAGGAAGGAATGAAATGGAACCATTCCAAATCTTAGTTTTTACAGGTAAAACAGAAAGGTACCATTGTCAGTGGTATTCAAGGCTACTGAATAGGAACTTAGTCCCCCAATCAAAGGTCATTAGAGCAACTAACACTATTCCTATCCTGAGTTTGAACTCTGACTGAAAAGGCTCCAGATAGTGCATTTCTTTCACAGTTCTTTGTATCTCACTACCTTCTCAAGAATTGGTATTGGTGACTGGACAATTACTCTCTAGTTCTTAATGGCCAGCATGTTAAGGGAACAACACAGTACCACTCCTTTTAAGGACAATGGCAACTCTCCCTTCTACAATGAAGGTAGACACACTTGTCAACATCAATAATTTTTATTTTTCTGAAAAGGTGGCCCTATTTTCACATCAAGTAATAAGTAAACACATTTATTATTAGTTCAAGATACTTCACTTTTTAGGGTTTGCATTTCCATCCTACAAGGTAATGTACACAGAACACACTGTGTTTTTTTCTGAAACAGGTACACTATCATTATGCTTTTAAAAATGTTTTTATATTGAAAATGAGATTTCAAAATCCCAAATCAGCAGGCATGTTTTGAGTCACCTGTATCTTTGGAAATCTGAACAAAGTGCTGTTATATAAAAATTAGATGAAATGTATTATTTTTAATTTTAACACAATATTTTTAAATGATTTTAAATTCAAGATATAAATAAATACTGTAAATATACATTTTAGCTTGCTTTTTGTGGAATATGATTGCAAACTCCTGATCCATTGCTAAGTCACATCAGTCTGAGTTGCAGATAAAGTTTTCCTGTCATAACAAGAAATTGTCCTTGGCTCGATTTCTCTAAGTCTGGCTGCTAAGCTGAATGAACAAGCTGTTGTGAAAGGCACAGAACCAATACTAGTAAAGGAGAAAGAGACAGAAAAATAACCACATTTCAAAATCAAAATCATCCTGTAGCCAAAGCTATCAGGGGAAGGGGCTAAAATAAGCAACATGGTGGAGGCCATGTCACGATCCTTCTGCCAACCTCTCTGTTTTAACATGCTCACTCCACCCCCTGTGGCTGCAATCATAATGTTTTGTCCCTGTGGGTTATAAAAGAAACCTTTCTGTGATTTTGCCTCTGAGCAAACTCCCTTATATTGTTTATTATACTTTACAGAATACATTTAATTTGATTCTAATAATTTTCTGTATTAATCAGAGGTGGTATTCAGCCAGTCCTGACAGGTTCTGGAGAACTGGTAGTGAAAAATTTGAGTAGTTTGGAGAACTGGCAAAGAGGCTGGCCCTGCTGAGCCCGCCCCCACGGCCTCCCAGCTGATCTTCTTTTGTTGCCCTGAACAGAACGGAGCTGGATACCAGGTTAGTGGTAAGGGAATGGGAATTTTGCAGTTACCTTCCCCCAGGAGTGGGGAGTGAATGGGGATTTTGCAGCATCCTTCCCCTGCCATGCCCACAAAGCCACACCATGCCCACAAAGCCACGCTACGCCCACAAAGCCATGCTCACAGAACCAGTAGTAAAAATAAATAAATCTCACCACTGATATAAATGCATGTGTGGCTAAATTAGAAAACAGTTTAGAACAAGGGCTCAGAGCAGGTGTGGGTTCCTGCCAGTTCTAACCTCTTCTATAGAAGAGGTTCCACAAATCTACCGTGCTGTTTAGAACCGGTTCCAGCTTCCTTCCCCCGCCCATCCGCCCATCATCAAGATGAAGAGCAAGAGGTGGAATTCTGGGAGTTGAAGTCCACAAGTCCTAAAGCTTTCAAGTTTGAACACCCCTGGTTCAAAGGGTGAGGGGTGCAAAGGGTTAGGGGTGCAAGGGACTTGTAACTTGACAGCTTTAAGACTTGCGTGCTTCAAATGCTAGAGTTTTTGAGCCAACATTTTGATTGCTAAGCAAGAGTGTTTTTAAGTGAGTTTCACCACATTTTACAAGTTGGCCATGCTCACCCAGTCACATGACTGCCAGGCCACTCCCACTCAGTCACATGGCTGGCAAGCCACTCCCACCCAGTCACATGCCTGGCAAGCCACTCCCACCCAGTTACATCGCCAGCAAGCCACTTCCACAAAACAGGCCACAGCTACAGAAGAGGTTCTAAAAAATTTTGAAACCCACCACTGGCTCAGAGCTAGAATGGGGTGTGTTGAATGGATGGAAAAGCTACAATCCTTTCTCAGAAGTAGAAGTGGTATTGCCAGGTCAAGTGTTACACAAAGCACAATGTCTCAGATTTTGTTGTTATGTAGGCTCTATCTGTTACAATAGATAGAATTATGAGTATGGTAAGAAGTTTGAGATGCCAAGAAATTTTGCTTCTGCAGAAACTAGTATTATTACCCACATATTGGTTGAAGATTGAAAATCTAAAGAGCCTGAATGGCTTCTCTTTAGACGTAATGCTTTATACAATTTACAGGTAGTGAACTTAATTTAATGTCTGCTTGAAATTACAATGCAAAAAGTGATTTATGACAATTTTTCACACTTATGACCATTGCAGTATCCTCATAGTTAGGTGACCAAAATTCAGACAGTCGTGATGGTTGCAGTGTCCCAGGGTCATGTGATCACCTTTTGCAGCTTTCTGACAAGCAAAGTCAATGGGGAAGCCAGATTCATTTTACAATCATGTCACTAACTTAATAACTTAACAGCTAGGAAGAAAGGTTGTAAATGGGGCACAATTCCTTAACAAGTGCCTCATTAGCAACATAAATGTTGGGGTCGATTGTATTTGTAAGTCAAGAGCAAGAGCGTTTTGAAAGGAAACCAGTCTTTCCTCCTTGTATAAGTACTTCTGTTGACTATTGCTATTGTGTGCCAGAAATCAATTGCCGTACTTCATGGCTAGCCACATGATTGATGCCTCATGGCTAGCCTCAGCTGAGATGCTTTACCAACAATCTATGTGATCAGTCTTTCTTGAGCTTGATCTTAAAAATAGCTGTTCCATCTATGCTGGGAGTTAATTTGGTCAAAGAAAACGTAAAAGACCTCTTCCATTCCTGCTTACGGTAATTTTTATAGCCATTATTTGGGCCACTTTCACCATTAGGATTTTGTGACCTTAGAGACCCCAGAGAAACTAATATAATGATCAACAAAAGAGGTTACTTGGTATGTTCCATAGAGCTCCTAGAATTATATTAAATTTAAAATTGGAGAGCTAAAATTAGATCCTTTGGTATCTTGCTTAAAAGCACAATATTGCACCATGAAACTGAAGAGAAGATTGTTTTCTCTGAGCCATTTCCTTTCTAAATTGTCCTTTCTAGAACTGAAGGATAAAACGATAGTATCATATTTTATCTGCCCCCACAAGTCAGGATAATAATAATTTGGGATATATTTCTACTCTTCCTCAGTGCCATGACGCCATCCAAAATATTTCTGCTGTTTCTCTCTAAAGACACTGGGTGATCTTTGGCATTATTTTAAAGATTTAGAACAAAGTTTAGAAGACTCCGTAACAGATTATACATTGGCACCTTATATCACAAGGAACTGTAGAGATTAGACCTTTTATTTGAATGAAGGATTTTTCTTTGGATACAGCTTTTTTAAAATACTTAGGACAAACATTCCCTGTGATGTGAAATTATCTCTCTTCACTAAGAAAGAGTAGATGTCAGGTGGGATATATTATGTATTTATTTTTACTTCTAAAATTCATTACAAATCATCTGGGACAAAACATACACTATAGGTAGTCCTTGACTTACAACAGTTCATTTAATGACTGTTCAAAGTTACAATGTCACTGAAAAAAGTGACTTACTACCACTTTTCACACAACCTTTGCAGCATCTCCATAGGCATGTGATCAAAATTCAGATGCTTGGCAACTGGTTCATATTTATGATGATTGCAGTGTCCCAAGGTCACGTGGTTACCTTTTGACAAGTAAAGTCAACGAGGAAGCCAGACTGAGTTACCAACTGGGTTACTAACTTAACAACTGCAATGATTCACTTAACAACTATACCAAGGAAAGTCATATAATGGGGCAAACCTCACTAAACGTCTCATTTAGTAACATAAATTTTGTGCTCAATTGTGGGTTTAAGTTGAGGACTATCTATATTCAAAATAAAAAAAATCATCTCAGGAATTTATATTTGCAACAAAACTGAGTAAAATTAATCAATCCTTTCATTGAGACACAAAGAAACACACACACACATATTCCAGAATATCACAGATCCTTAAATATTTTCATTTTATGGGAAGGGGCAGAAGAGATAAGTTTGTTGCTGATCAACTAAAAATCAGTTCCATAGCAGATGCATTTTGGCTTTCTACACATGTCTGATTTAGGTAGTCCAAAGGAACAGCTACTATATAATGATGGTCTATACTAGGAAAAAAAACAACAACCCACGGCTTGTGTTATTATATGCAGCAAAGTACAGGCAAGATAGCAGCTATTTTCTATAAACTTATAAGACCCACCGAAGGAATAAAAATAGAGCAATTGTGATGAGAGACCAGGGGGAACCGGGGGAAATGAGTAGGGATATAAAGAAGTAGGAAAACAAGAAAGTGAAAAAAGAGCAAGGGAGATAGTGGTTAAATGAAAAGAATCTGGAAACCTTTTTTCTAAATGGGGGTGGGGGGATGCAACAAGAATGAAAATTGATGAGGTTCACAGAAAGGAAGAGTCCTTCCATCAGCAAATTTGACAGATGAAGTTGGGAGATAAATCACCCACTGGAAGGAGCCTAGGTTTTCAGTTCCTGTACTGGCTGCTTCTTTCCTTCTGTCGTCTGCCTAATAGCCCAGCTTCAGGAGATAAATGGCTGCATCTGAGTCTCAGGCTACTTCCCCTTCCCCCAACTTTTTCATTTATAGCAAAATGGGTCTGGGAAGTTTCCTGACTACAAAAAGTACTGGCTGGCTGGCTGCCTTTACAAATAGCAACATTGTTCAGGCTACATTGAAGGACAGCATTCAGATGAAACATCAGTGGTTTTAATGTCTTCTGAGCAATTTATTGGGAGCATTATTATTTTAGGAAGGGTGAATTTGATGTACAACAAAGGAGATTATAAATGCTATCAGAAGAGATGGTCAGTGGGGTAGAGCTAAGAACACACGGCTGCAAATCGACTTGGTGCACACTCATCTGCCAATTGCCCTCACAGTAAATTTCATTTTACAGCAAAGAGCTGTCTTGATGTGCCAGCATAATTTTGGCTGCTGGACTGACAGGTATCATACAATATTGTAACAACCATGGTAGGCTGAGTCTCACACTGTAGTTTTCCCACACGGGAGAAAAATATGCAATGATGATTCTGAAGGATTTGGACTTAATATAAGCTCTATCACACGCACAATAAATGGTCTACACAGAGCTACATTACCAGATATAATTTTAAATAAATACATAATTGTGACCCAATTGTAACACATCGTCCAAGATTTGCAAGTTTACATGAGTATAATTCTGTCTGAGAAATAAATTAAAAGCTTAGCTGCTTTCCTGATCTCCATAACCCATAAGAGTGTTGAAATTATCTATCTATCTATCTATCTATCTATCTATCTATCTATCTATCTATCTATCTATCTATCTATCTCATCCATCCATTCTGTAGATTTCCAGATATAAGAAGAAAGTGACAAAGTCTTCAGCAACTTCAGGTAATCACCTAATAATTCACAATTTCCTAAAACTATAAAAAATCTGATATTATAAATTAATTTTAAACTTCCTATCTACAGTACCTAACAGAACAGCACCTGTTCTGTCAGTCTGATAGTTATGGAAATTCATCAGTTTTTCCCTCGTATTCCATGTTAATTAAGCATTCAATTTGAGCATTTCAAACTGGTCTGTCTTCCAGTCATGCAAAATATTTATCCTATGGATTTAGTATTTCTATCTATCAGGAAATTGAGTCCAGGCTTAAGAATATAGCAACTGAATTATACCAAAGTACTACTGAATTCTACATTATGTCTTCCACAGTCACCAGATATTTCCAAGAACACCATCAGAAAACATAAATGTAGCCATTTCTTTCTACAAGTATGCCTTTCCTGCACCACTATCTTTACTTTCAGCATATTTTATAGAGAGAAACTGCAGTTAATTTCATTTCTTTGAATTTATCAATGTGTTTTTTTTAATTACTCAACATTTTTATGTGATAAAAGAATGAAAAAATGATCTCAGTCTCTGTATCAATCAGTCCTATATTATCACTGTAATATAAACTGCTTTTTTATCATATGCCCAAGATTTGAGCCATTTTGATAGATCATCTCTAAAACAGGATAACCTTTCTGAGGTGTACAAATGTAGCTATTTCATTTTAAGTCCAATACCATCATTTTGTATTTCATCAAAACCTCAAGCTTTGTTTTTTTTATAACCCTTGGCTAGTTCAGTGCAGAATTGGGAAGTTTTGTACCAATGTGGTACTTCTGAATCCTGAATTTCATTTACCATTTTATTGCCCATTCACTTACTTTGGAGAATAGTTTGGGTAGTTTTTGCAGTTCACTTAGGCTTTTATTATTCTCAATAATCTGGTGTTCTCTGTAAACTTGGCACTTCATTGCTTGCTACAAGTTCCAGGTGTTTTATGAATAAATTAAACATGGTTAATACAAAATCAGATCTGTGGTGGATCCAAATATTTCATTGCTAACTTCTACTGATTTCTACTTACCGTTTCTTGTTCTTTAATTAGTTATTGATTGGCACAGAATGCTTGGAACAGTAAAGACATACTAGATCTAAAAACTGTCCCCCCTTCCTCCGGCCTATATAGGATGAAAAAAGGTATCCTGCCAACTCAGTAAATGTTCTAGTTCCTGGCATCACCCAGGTAGAGTAATTACAAAGGTGTCTTATAAGGAATGTATGGAGCAGATAACAAACAGCTCTGCTAAGGAATTTTCCAGATGGAGCACTGCAAATTAAGCTTTCATTGGAAGCAACAGGTTGTGAGGGTTAGGAACTCTTAAGGGTGGACTAGGTTCCCCACTCTGATTAGCCATAAAATGTTATAGAACTGTATATATTCTCTCTTAAATAGAAGAAATCTCAATCCCAAAATACTGTAGTTTACCTAAATACAACAAAGCCCAATTACACTAGGACAGGAGTGTCAAATTCCAGTCCCAGAGGCTGGATATGGCCTCTAGGGTGCTTAGATCTGGCCATCGGGGCTACCCTAGAAACAGTGGAGGACCAGCCCCCAGTGCTTCTGTTAGTGAAAACGGAGCATGGGAGGGCCGCACATGGCTCTTCCAGATCCTGTTTTCAGCCCAAAGGTCTGCAGGAGGCTGTAGTAGTCAAAATGGGATCCGGGGGACATACGTGGTCCACCCGAGCTCTGTTTTCGCTATCAGAGAGCTGTAGGAGGCCATCACGGCTGAAAACAGAGATTGGGAGCCCATTTTCACTGGCAGAGCTCTTGAGCCACCACAGGAGCCCCTGACATGAGTGATGTCAAGCTGGCCAAACCCAGCCTAGCCACACCCACCCCAGCCCCCAAGGTAAAATATAACCCTAATGCGGCCCTCAATGAAATCGAGTTTGACACCCTGCACTAGGAGCTAAACCTTACCACGAATTTTATATGTATTTTTCCTTCTTTTGTTTAATCAAGTAAAAATAAGCCAATTTAGGTTTCTACTCGCATAGCTGTAATATTAGAAGGAACTATAGAAATCATCTGGTCTAACTTCTCTCTTATATAGGAAAATTTGTCATGCTTGTATTTAACCCAGCTTTTATCTAAAGGCATTTAGATAAAGAAAAGTCCACTATTTCTGAATTAATATGTGCTACTTAATTGCTCGTAAACATAATTTGATCCTCTTTTTCAGAGGAACATAAATTTGCTCCACATTTTATGTGAAAGCTCTTCAAATATTTGACAATCTGGAAACCTTCCAAATAACTTCACTGGAATGAATGAATGCTGACATTGCTGTCAGTCTAAAAGGGTTGGCTTTTGTTTGGTTAGTTTTGGCTACAAGGCACTTTTTAAATGGCTACAATACATCAAGACTCACTTGATTGTGAGATGGATTGCTATATAAATATGACAAATAAAATAAAAAGAATCATGGTGTTGCAACAGTCAGTATGCAGTATTGCAAATTGATTCTGTCCACTGCTAGAAGTTTGATCCTGACCAGTTCAAGTTTGACTCTACCTTCCATCCTTCTGAAGTCAGTAAAATGAGGACCCAGATTGTTGGGGCAATATGCTAATACTATAAACTGCTTAGAGAGTGCTGTAAAGCACTATGAAGCAGTATATAAGTTTAAGTGCTATTGCTAAATAAAATAAAATAATTTCATGCTGCAATGTCATAAATTCATTTGAAATAGTACAAATGTAGGCAAGGCTATGAGTAGGAATATGCCAGTCCCTTGCAGGGCTTTATTTATTTTTTAATGAACAGGCAAGTGTACCTTTAATCCTAAACTTATTTCTCTTGGGCTAAATTGATTTTGTTACCTACACCCCTGAATTCAACCTACTGCATTATTTACCGAGTCCCGAAATATGTTTCTTGTAGCTTTATGTATTGAATTAAACTACTACATGATATCTGCTAATATTCATGACTGCGTCTTTTGAGTGCCACAAAAATCACTTCAGCAGTTCTAATTTGTTTCCAATTTCAGTCTTCAATTTCATATATATATATATATATATATATATATATATATATATATATATATATATATATATATATATATATATATGTGTGTGTGTGTGTGTGTGTGTGTGTGTGTGTGTGTGTGTGTTTATTTGTGCTGATAAATAAATAAAGGGAGACTAGTATAGATCTATTTCAAGCTATTTAGCTCTCATCAGCTATATATATATATATATATATATATATATATATATATATATATATATATATATATATATATATATATATATATATATATATATATTTTCAAACAAACACAAACACACAAAACATAAAACATAAAAACCTCTTCAAATGCATACAGTGTGTTGATTGGTTATAAGCAGTGACGTGCGGTGAGGTTTATGGCTGGTGAGGCACTGACACAGTGGTGGGTTTCAAATTTTTTTAGACTTGTGGACTTCAACTCCCAGAATTCCACAGCCAGGCATGCTCAGTTCCGATTTAAAGCAACAGCATTTGTTTTTCTCCTTTGCGAAAAAGTTTTCCTTCATTCTTTTTCTTCTCTCTCCCCCTCCTTCCTCCCTCTCTCCCTCCCCCCCTCTCAAACAGACACACACAGAGAGAGAAGTTGGATCCCTCTCTCTCTCACTCACTCTCAAACAAACACAAACACAGAAGTTGGATTGGATATATTTTCCAATGGCTTGAAAGCAGCTCCTCTGCCATATCCCCCCCCCATTTCCCTGCTGCCTTCCGATCCGAGCCTTTGATTGCAGGTGGAGCCACGTTGCCTTTTCAAACTTGTAATCAGTGAAGCTGAGCTTATATACTTTTATCCAGCTTTGTGTGTGTGTGTTTGTGTGTGTGTGTGTGTTTGAAAAGGCAATGTGGCTCTGCATGCAATAAAACTACACTTGAGGATGAAGTTTGAATTCCTCCCCTTCCCTCCGACCCACACAAATACCTTTTCCAGCTGTTTCAGAGAGGATTTCAACTCTGCTCTTGCCTGCCATCATGAAAAGAAAAAAATATATAAAAGGAAAAAGGCAAGAGCTGAGGTCAGGCTGAGCTAGTTGCTGCCAGATGACTCTGCTTAGTGCTTAACTGTTTAAAAAAAGCCTCTAAAAAGTGCCCTCTACAGGAGGAGGCAGGAGAACGACGTGCCTCATCTACGTCAGGAATTTTTTGGCTTTTAACCCTTGCATAACTCTGCTCAATTGATCATAAAACACCAGACTAAATGAGGCACGTGGTTCTCCCACCTCCTCCTGTAGAGGGCACTTTTTTTAGAGGTTTTTTTAAACAGTTAAGCACTAAGCAGAGTCATCCACTGTGACTCTGGCAGCAACTAGTTCAGTCTTTTTCCTTTTACATTTTCTTTTCTTTTCATGATAACAGTGGTGAGGCTCTGCCTCCCCTGCCTCCCCTGACTGCACGTCCCTGGTTATAAGGTCTTTTTGTGTCCTTTCCATAATCATTCTCCAAACTTTAATGGGAGTTTCCTTCCATACTGTTCTCATAGAGACTTGAGTACTGGATTTTCCATTGTTAAGATGGCTATTGAGATTGGTTCTAGGGCTTTGTGAATGAATAGACCAGAGCAGAGCAGAGCAGAGCAGAGCAGAGCAGAGCTGAGTAGAGCAGAGCAGAGCAGAGCAGAGCAGAGCAGAGCAGAGCAGAGCAGAGTAACAGAGTTGGAAGGGACCTTGAAGGTCTTCTACTCTGATCCTCTGTTCAGGCACAAAACTCTATACAATTTCAGACAAATAATTGTCCAAATCATTTCTTAACCTCCAGTGATGGAACACCCACAACTTCTGGAGGCAGGTTGCTCCACTGATTAATTGTTTTGACTGTCAGGAAATTTCTTCTTAGTTCTAGGTTATTTCTCTCCTTGATTAGTTTCCATTCACTGATTCTTGTCCTGTCCTCAGGTGCTTTGAAGAATAGCTTGACTCCCTCTTCTTTGTGGCAACCCCTGAGAAATTGGAAAACTGCTATCATGTAACCCCTAGTTCTTCTTTTCATTAAACTAGACATGCCCAATTCCAGCAACCATTCTTTATATGTCTCCAGTCTCCTAATCATCTTTGTTGCTCTTCTCTGTGCTCTTTCTAGAGTTTCAACATCTTTTTTACATTGTGGCAACCAAAACTGGATGCAGTATTCCAAGTATCCCTTATACGGGCATTCACCTGCAGAATGCAGGAGGTGGCAACATGAATTATCTATACTCTCACAACTCTCCATATCCAGTTGCTTCCAAGATCTTTATATATTTAATATGGAGATCTGAACAGAAACTGGAACTGTGAATACTTGGGGCTATCATCAAACTGCATTTTAATCTTTCAAATCTTCTTGCTAAAAATACAAGACCATCTTTGGGAGGAGCTCCACAGGCAGGTATGCCAAAGGCTGAACCTGTGGGCATGGGCATGTCCTCAAACTTCTTTGGTCTTAAACATCTGGAAATCTTAAATTTGAAAAAGACCTCTATTAGCTGTATTACTTCAGAAAGCACTTTGCTAAAAAATTTAAGTACCAAACTACATCCTAAGCTATTCACAAAATGTGGTTTATGTACAAAAGCCCAGGAACTCATACAATAGTCTCCAGATTTCCAGATTCTTTGGCAGAAACTAGACTTCATAAACTACATGTTTACTTGGAGATGAAATGAATATCAAAATGGGCTGGAATAGCTTGATAGGCATCTCATTTGTATGCTTTTTAACAAATAATTTACAAATACTTGTGACTTCTTTTCCCACAGCATAAAAGAGAAAAATATTTAGGATTTTAATGTCGGATGAAAACAAAAAATGTTTTTCTTTTAATTGAGGCTATATTATAAAATAATCTTATCCAATATGGCATCTTCCAGTTGTCTTGGAACTGCATCCTTCTAACTGGGAAAGTCTTGGAGTTGTAGTCCCAATGGATCAAGAGGGTGATGGCTGCTATTCAAATCTGCAGGAAGTATATCCTAAAGAGAGTGCACCAATATGTTTTTGTTTTAGGTTTTATTATTTATCTAATTATATGGTACCCATCTTGCTATTATTCCCTTTTTAAAGAAAAAAATTAAGGTGAATAATATATCTAATATTCCTTCCTTCTTCTATGTTTTACTATAACAACTCTGTGAGACGAGTTGAGCAGGAAAGAGTTACTGGCTCAAAGTCCTGCAGCTGGTTTGCACACCTAAGGTAGGACGAGAACTCACAGTTTCCTGGTTTCTAGCCTGGTGCCTTAATCATTTTTGCTAAGTATGTTTGGACTAGAATAATGTTTGACTTCTAACACTGCTGTGGAGAGTAAGACCAGATGAACAGCAGAAAACTCCTAATTCCCAGCACTAGCCTTCCTCAGATCTGATGAGTACCAAATTGAATGGGCTTGCAAGTTCTAGAATGCCTGACTAGCCCTTTACCCCACTGGTTGTGCTCTGGGAGTAGAAATGCTCTGGAGGATGCTAGTACTTATTATGTAATGATGATGTCTACCCAATGTCACGATATTCTAATATCTTTCCATAGAACTGCTTGGCAGTTTGCTGTTCTAGAGAAAATGCTAAAAGATGAAAGCAATTCCTTTTTGTAAACTAAGGCTGAGCCAATACTACCAACCATTTTCAGGAATCTTACAGTAATGAAACATCTTTCTTTTCCAGTCTTCCTGTAAGATACATTTAGTACCAGGATAACTATAGTCAAATTGGTAACCATATACTATCCTCTGTGTCACATTCATTGCATAACTTCTAATTAAGAAGCATATCTAACTCACAGATCTTTCAAATGACTTTTCATAACAGTTTTCATTTGCTGAAGTCATCATCTCAGGCAAATCCAATTGGCATTGTAATTTCAGGAAATCACTTGGTGCTTTAGGATTATATAATGTCTGCCTGAAAAGCCAAATGAGTAAAAATTGGTGCTAAGTAGCAAAAGTCAGGCAAATCAATGCCCTTGTGTGTATTGACACAGTTTAAGTGAACTTTTGCTCATCTAAATACTACACAGAAAAGAAAACTAAGTATCTGCTTTATCTGAAATTAAAAATTGAAGAATATTGTTGCAGCATATTTTGCAGCAAGGTTGTGGGGTATCACCCAATAGTCTGGTCCACACACACATATTGAAATAGGCATATAAAAGGGACATATGCAGATACTATATAACCGGCTGAATAGCACTTTGCTCTAAATGTTTGGGTTAGATGTTAATGGGGAAAAATATTCTATTCCAGAAAGATTCTGGCCTGTAATTAATAAGCCAATTACTTAGTACTTTGAGGCTAAGGACACTATTGTGATAGAATAATTTCAAACTACTGACACCCCCCCCCCCAAAAAAAAACCCACTGGTAAATCATTCAATAATAATTTGCAAAGGTTCTAGTTGAATCAAAGGTCAGCAACACCAATTAATAAAGTTAATTCTTAATTCTTTTGGCAAAGGTGTTTCTAATGCCTGATAGCAGAATTTTGCTACTCTTAACGTTTTTGCAATCTGAAAAGAGAGTAAAGCATGTTATATTCTATCACTTCTCTGATCTATTTACAGGTGAAACTCAAAAAATTAGAATATTGTGCAAAAGTTATTTATTTCAGCAATGCAACTTAAAAGGTGAAACTAATATATGAGATAAGACTCATTACATGCAAAGCAAGATAGTTTGTGATTTATCATAATTGTGATGATTATGGCATACAGCTCATGAAAACCCCAAATCAACCATCTCAGAAAATTAGAATATTACATGCAATCAATAAAACAAGGATTCTACATAGAACAATATCAGACCTCTGAAAAGTATAAGCATGCATATGCACTCAGTATTTGGTTTGGGCCCCTTTTGCAGCAATTACTGCCTCAATGCGGCGTGGCATGGAAGCTATCAGCCGGTGGCACTGCTGAGGTGTTATGGAAGACCAGGATGCTACAATAGCGGCCTTCAGCTCTTCTGCATTGTTCGGTCTCAAGTCTCTCATCTTTCTCTTGGCAATGCCCCATAGATTCTCTATGAGGTTCAGGTCAGGCGAGTTTGCACAGTAATCCTACAGTCATTGAACCAGGTTTTGGTGCTTTTGGCAAAAGTTACTCTCATCAGAAAAGAGGACTTTGGACCAAGGAGCAACAGGACTTTGGACCACTGTGCTTCATTAAGACCAGGGTCAATGCAGCCATCTACTAGGAGATTTTGGAGTACTTCATGCTTCCTTCTGCAGATGAACTTTATGGGGATGCTGACTTCATTTTCCAGCTGCCCACACTGCCAAAAGCACCAAAACCTAGAGAATCTATGGGGCATTGCCAAGAGAAAGATGAGAGACATGAGACTGAACAATGGAGAAGAGCTGAAGGCCGCTATTGAAGCATCCTGGTCTTCCATAATACCTCAGCACTGCCACACCGCCTTGAGGCAGTAATTGCTGCAAAAGAGGCCCAAACCAAGTACTGAGTACATAGGCATGCTTTTCAGAGGTCCGATATTGTTCTATGTACAATCCTTGTTTTATTGATTGCATGTAATATTCTAATTTTCTGAGAAGGTGGATTTGGGGTTTTCCTGAGCTGTATACCATAATCATCACAATTACGACAAATCACAGCTTGAACTATCTTGCTTTGCATGTAATGAGTCTTATCTCATATAATAGTTTCACTTTTTAAGTTGCATTGCTGAAATAAATGAACTTTTGCACGATATTCTATTTTTTTGAGTTTCACCTGTAGATTCATATAGTCAATTAAAGAACACAGGGTATCTGAGATTTCTCCTGATATGGCTGTGTTTAGGTAGGATTTTATTAAATTGGATTCATAGAAGCTTCACCGCACAAGTGCAACTTTGCAGAACATTAAGGAAATGGGAAGAATTTTACTTTTGAAAATGCTGCCTAACTCTAAAGTTATCAGAGCTGGATTGTAAAAATATGAACAGCCACTAGATGGCAAAAAAGAGATACTTTACTGCATCTGGCAATTGTCTGGATTTTGGTAGCTGAGAGACTGTAACCATATCTGGTGCAGCTGTTAAAGTTTAAGAGACTTGTCAAAAGTTGTCTTATTGTTTAAATTGTGATAAATTTATAAAGTATTTCATTGCATTTTTGGCTTGTTTTTACAAGGAGCCTCCTTAGAAATGTAAAAGGATAGTGGAGTCAGGTAAAACCATCCACCCATTACATCAGGATAATTAAGATGGTGTGAAAGATAAACCAAATATAATTAAGTCTATATCACTTTTAAAAAATACTCAGGACAAATATTTTTTCATGATTTAAAAAAAAATTAATTACTCGGAAAGTGCTTTGAAAAATCAGATATACAGGGTGAGGAGGTATTATATCTGGTCTTCTAAACTTTAGAAAACAGCAAGGAGTGAGAGTTTTCTGTATCTACTATGTAGCATATTTTAAGTTTTTGTATTAGTGTAATTGCTTTTTTTTATTTTAAAAAAAGTGTGCTACACCCAGAGTCACTTGATGAGATGGGCAGTGATAAAAATTAAATAAATAAAATCTGTTTGCTACAATCTATGGTCATCTGAATTTTTACAGCCCAGATATGATAGCCATCACCCCAAGGCATATGGAGATGTGAGGGGTGGGGATGACTGCCCCTTCTATTTCCTCATATGTGCATTTGATCTGATGAATACATAGAGGTTTGACAACTGCCATCTTCACTAATACACCCATTCATTGACTTCAAGAGCAGTGGTGGCACAATGGTTAGAACACAATATGGCAGGCTAATTCTACCGACTGCCAGCAATGCAATCCTGATTAGCTCAAGGTTGACTCAATCTTGGTTGGTAAAATGAGGACCCAGATTGTTGGGGGCAATATGCTGACTCTGTAAACTGCTTAGAGAGGGCTGTAAAGGCCTATAGAATTTTGGAAGAAACAATCCAATTCAGAGAATGCCAAACAACAGATTACATTCAATTTACAATTGCTGCTAAGTCTACATGAATGGAATTTTTAATTCTAAACTAATATTCATTTGGAAGAAGAGGATGACCAAGATTGGCACTGTGCAATGCAAAAGGGAAGGTTGGCATTTTGCAATGGATGGCATGATGCCCTAGTAACAGATTCACACACATATTCACAAAAATTAGGACAATCATAGAATTGGACAGGACCTTGGAGAGTTTCTAGTCCATTCCCTTGTCCAGTGCAGATTCTTCATAACCACCCTGGAAAAATCATTCTTTAATCTTTACTTGAAAACTTCCAGTTATGAAGCATCAATGACTCCAAGAGGCAGGCTGTTCTACTATTTAATATTTCCCACAGTCAGGAAATGCCTCCTGATTTCAAGTTTGGATCTTCCTTTTTAAAACTTCCCTCCAGTTGTTCTTATCTTTTATTGGAAGTTATAGGTCAGAAATCCACACTCTCTGCCCTGTGACACCGCTTCATATATTGAAAGATTGCAATCATGATTCCCCGTGGTTTGTAGGCTTAACAAACCAAGTTCCTCTCGCTGTCCTTAGCCTCCAAATCCCTGACTATTTTTGTTACTCTTCTCTGCACTTCTTCCAGTTTCTCAGAATCCTTTTTATGTTGTGTCAGCTAGAACTAAACACAGCATTCCAGGTGTGGTGTGACTAATACAGCATTCAGCAGTACTATTGCTTCCCATGATCTTGATATTATATCTCTATGTTTGATACAGTCAAAACCATATTGACTTTTTGGCAGGTGTAGCATACTTTTGGCTCATACATACTGGTAATCTGTGGTCTATTGGATAACTGTACCTTTCTCATAATATTTACACTACCTATCTTGTACCAGGGATTTTCTGACTAATTCTAGAACTTCATATTTCTGCCCAGTGAACAATATTTTGTTGGATAAATTTCAATATTCAAGTTGATTAAGATTCTTTGGAATCCTTCTGAGGGGTTAATAATCTCCCTGAGCTTTGTGTCATCTGTGAATTTTATAAGCATCCCTTCTAGCCCCTCATCTCAATCACTTAAATCCCAGAAATTTTTCGTATATTTTTGTTGTTTCTTGTAGAAACAAGACAAAAGCTGATAAATCCATAGCTTCTTTGTAAAGTTTTCAAAACTCTGTTATACTACTATTTTGGCCAGAGCAATTCTTCAACCTTAAATTACACCAGTACAAGGGAAAATATAGCTTAATCTTCCATAGTTTTATAATAACAAACCTGGCAGTTAATAACAGAAACTGAGCCTATTTTTATGTCACATCAATTAATATGATTCAGGAAATATGGACAATAAACCAACAATAGTGGTTGGTTTGTGAAAGTTTGTTTTATGATTGGTGACCAATTTATTTAGAACATATCCAACAATTAATGAAGACGACAATTTGTATAATTTTAGCATGCTGCCACCTATGACTTAACTTCACAGCCAGTTCTAGGTAACTTGTTGGAATAACTTTAAAAAAAAATCTTTAATAGGTTTCTTGTTATCTAGGCAACACTATGTTGATGACTTTTGCCTAGTACCATAATTGCATAATTTGGATTTGCTTTGTTTGAGTACACATGTACACTTTATGTTTGTTTCTCTTAATGCCAATTAAGATCTGCAGCTTTTATATCAACTAGTCCAATGTAGGATATGACTTCATAGGAGCAAAAAGAAGCAGGTGTGCCAGATTCAGAATACAAAACTCCAGATAATAATTAGATGGAAGCAGAAATCTATAGAAAAACCAAGTGGTTGATCAGATTTTTTAAGCCCAGGCAGATTTTTTAAGCCCTACAAAATCTCCAGGGAAGAGAGGAGTAAACTGTAACCTACATGGGCCTTTTGTTTTAAAAATAATAGCTGGCTCTCCATTTCTGCCTTTCTGTATGCATTTCTAATATGATGTCAGATTTGGCTAAATTCCATGCCAGTCCTTGGAGACTTCTTGGTTCTTGACAGTTTCCAATCACAAAGCTGCTCCATTGATGGAGCAGATGGCAAATAGACTGATTGGCGTAAGTACATTAAAAGAACTGTCAGCAGGAATAGGTCATAAAGAAGAAAAGATATAAGTTCAGCTCAGTTAACAAATTAAAGGAGGTAATAAGAAGCCAGGAGTATGGGCTTAAAAACTTTAGACCACCTCTTTTCCACTGAGCTTGACAACTTTAAGTGCAAAAGAGAGCAGCTTGCGTTCCCTTCTCAAGAGATTAGGCAGCAGAAGGAGTGAGTGGGAGGTCAGTCATCGTAACCTGGGAACAGCTGTGCTGTGAATTGCTCTAAACTGGGACAGACTGAGGAAACAAGACCCTCTTGAAACACATTGGCTTCATGGGAAAACATATTTTCCTCAACATCCTAACAGTAAAAGAGAAACAAATCTGTAGTAGGATAGCATGGCAGAAATGAATACTGAATGGCCTTGTTAGGAGCCTGGGTGCTTATTCTGCAGTTTTTCAACATACAATTTTAGAAGGTACGTATTCAATCATGTGATTTCTTTACATAGTATCATAATTTATAGAAAAGCACATGATTTCTTCCCAAATATGTTGATACTGCTCCATGTAGCACTCATACTACACTATTAAGTTGGTAGTCAGAATGGGCAAGTGATTGTTTATGGAGAGCACAACAGATGGCCCTCCCCACTTATCTTCAAAGGGACTTCAAAGTAACCTCAAAGTGTGTTTCCTAACTCAAGTTCAAAGAACATTTTTTTCTCGTTTGTCTCAAACACTCCTGCCCCAACCCAATCCTGTGTATTTTGTAACTAGGCACTACATCAGTTTAAGTTACATACTATAGGAGTTTGTTGTGAGATAAAAAAAACAGAAGTAGAAAACAATGGTTGCCACCCTGAGCTCTTTAAGAAAGACAACAATACATTTGGTTCTTGATGTCAGAAAAAAATAATGTTCTGCTATATCATACAAACTAAGGGCAGTAAAGAAGATGATAACTATAAACTTTATTAGAGGCAAGCAGCATAAAATATAGATGACAGAATTATTGATGAATTGATTTTCAAATCTGAGGTGACAATGAAGTGAACATTTTTAATGTCATTAACTACTCATTTCTAACTGACTAATTAACTAACCAGAAAGAATATATGAATACATATTTTCAGAATGCTTAATAGTATTTTTGCTTGACTAAAATAAATTTTAAAAGCCACACAAACTATTTGATTCTTATTTAGAAAATTACCTTGACCATATAGTATGCACAATGCAAGGCAAAGCTCCAAATGCATTCCTGAGATATTTACCATGCATTCTGTTTTCTTAGATGTTGGCCTAGAATTGGTTTGTTTTTTTTTTGGCTTGCTAACAATGCAAGAGAGAAGGGGACAATCTTTTCACCAGCATGTGATGTGTGTATCTAAGGTAAAAATAATAAACTATGGCCCACCAGATGCTATTCAACTACATAATTCCATCCGTACCAACACCTGGAGGGTCTACCCAATCTTGCTTTGAATGCCATCAATAAATACCAGTGAATTTGGGTTTAATAAAGTTTAAAATAAGATGGAAGTCCCAAAAGTGCTTTTTCAAGGGACAATTGGACTTTCTTTCTTCTTCTTTTTATACCAGAAAGTCCAGTTGCCTCTTTAAAAAGCACCTTTGGGACTAGATGACTGAGAATCTCCATAGACAATGAGATGAAAAAGTAATGGGAACATACAAAATTGTAATATTTTAAACTGACAATTTTTTTCTAACAAGATATACAGTGTCAGAGTTGGAGAAAATCTTTTGCTAATAAGAATTTTTAAGAGACATTTGAGCATCTTACCATTGCTGGATTTAGTGTCCTTCAGACAATCAGGTGTTGACAGCCTGCAAATTGGAAATGGGCAAAAGACCACAGCAATCTTTTGTTCTAATGTGGAACTCTGTTGATTGTAGTCTTTAAAAAATAAACTGTGGATAATGGGGAAAAAAACCAAAGGAATTCTTTAGCACTACAGTATATGAAACAGCAATTCAATCTACCAAATTAATATTACCATTTTTCAACACTTGTATTACTTGTTTACATAGTAATGCTGTCTATAATGAGTCCAGGGAGCAGGATTAACTATATCAGCAAACTCAAAAGTTCGGTTCTGTCTGAAATGCAATCAAAATAAAGCCACTGAGAAATAAAAGGGAGGTATTAATAAAGGGTGGTTGAAGTTTACAGAATTAAATAAAATGTATGTGGAAAACTCTCAGCCTTCTTTCCTATGCTTCAATAGTCCAACGAGGACAAAATATTATACGGCTATTAGGAGCAAAATTGTTCAGGTGTAAACTATTTGCAGCATTTCTCAAAATAAAGCAACCATATTTCAAGAGATTTCATTTAGAATGGAACAAAATATGCTTTCTGTTTTAAGTATTTTGCTTTCAATGTTAAGTGTCCTCTAGAAAGCTTCCAGAATTCATCCTTGTTTCAAAAGCAAAATATAAAAATACATGCATATGTCCAACTGCTATTAGCTAAGGCCTGAAATAATGGATGTTAGACTTGAGCAATGTTTTTGATTTTATTCCAAAAAAGATGGTCTAGATTGCTCAGAGGGACAGCAAATGTAGCATCTGT
This sequence comes from Thamnophis sirtalis, assembly GCF_051295495.1. Classification (NCBI taxonomy): domain Eukaryota; kingdom Metazoa; phylum Chordata; class Lepidosauria; order Squamata; family Natricidae; genus Thamnophis; species Thamnophis sirtalis. The sequence goes on from NW_028261387.1 coordinate 51,799,498, forward strand.
TTGACACTTTTTAAGACAAGGATATAGTTTCCCTGGAACATTTGGCAGATGCAAAGTGACAACCATACAGTGCCAGGAAAAGACACGACTCTTTATGACTTAGGAAGGAGAAGTGATAATGTTTTAATGGCAGATTTCCATACATTATCTCAAACCTTGTCTAACCAAACAGTGCTGCTGAGGATCTGTCTCCCTGTCTGAAGACCGTGGGGGTCTAGATTGGGAAGAAGAGATCTGAATTTGGATTTGGATTTTGTGGCCACTGGGTCCATCATTGATTCTGGAAGGTATTGCTCCACCCCCAACAGTATCAGTGTACAACACTGGGATCTTCCTAGATGTAGGGCTCCTGCATGAAGAATAGATGACAGCTATGACTTGGAGGGGTTTTGCACAAATAAATCTTGTACACTAGTGTGTGCATACCTGGATTGGGACGCCCTACACACAGTCATTCATGCCTTGGTCACCTCAGCTGGTTGTTTACAAGAGACAGAAAATTGTAGACACACATACTAAAAACATCAGGAGAATAAGAGGTAATTGTAGTGATTAGGATATCTGTTGCTCTCCCCTCTTCCCCATGTCATGCCATCCATTCAAAGAATTGCAGATGGGGCAACCAATTGCAAAGGTTATTCTGATTTGTGGATGGTGATTGCTGAATCCAGTATTCTTCCTTTCATTCCTACCATTACATTACAAGCATGTGGGATTTATTTGTTTGGCAAGGGCTAGCAGCTTTAACTTTCCTCCCTTTTTGGTACACAGTGCAACTGAGCTACTGAGATCCTAAATTACATATTGGAGGCTGAGTTCAATGGAGAATTTTAAATGAGACAGTGGACAAATTATACATTCTGTTCATTGTCAAGTGAGATTAAGAAACAGCTTGTATTATCTCATTCTACACTGGATTTGTGTTTTGCATTGAATTAGAGTTCAGACCTATTTTCTGCCCCAGACTGGTACCTATGTATTGCCTCCCAGGGGTTTTAACATGGTTTTAAAACTTTATATTAATATTTTATTCTGCTCATCTGTTATAGCAGTTATGATCACGTTAGCCTTTAAGAGGTTGTTATATTATAGCTCATGATTTGACTAGCTTATAACATCCTTTCCCAGCCTATTGTCTTCTGGCTCCAGAATCATTGGATTTCATCTCTCATAATCCTCAATCTCATTTGGTTCTTCACATGTTTAGACTTGTGTCACATTGAATTCTGTGATACACATATAGGTTTTACTTGTCTTCAATTAATTATGCTCGTTACCCCAAGAACAGGTTATAGGGTAACTACAATCATTCAGTCAAAATCACGATGCTAGGTGAATCTCATAGCCAAACTCAGTGATAAAATAAGTCTTCTGATGCAGCACATAATCTCCAGCACACAATCTCATAATTCGTTCTCAATGAGCAGGTGGCAGTCATGGCTAGGAGAGCCTTTGCATAACTTCATATTGTGTGCCAGTTGCACCCTTTCCTGGATTGGGAGTCCCTGAGTTCAATCAGTCAAACCCTGGTCATTTTATACTTGGACTATGCAATGTGTTCCAAATGGGGCTACCCTTGAAGAGGATCTGGAAGTTTTAGTTTGTGCAGAATGCAGTTGCATGGGCAGTTCTTAGGGCGCTTAGGATGGCCCATTTATATCATTGTTCCATGAGCTGCACTGGCTGCCACTTTGCTCCTGGGTCCAATTCAAGGTGTTGGTTATCACCTTTAAGGTCCTTCATGGCATGGGTCCTGGCCATGTGAGAAACTGGCTTGCCCCAGTGTGATTAGTCCACTCCATTCATGCTGGCAAAAGGGGCATGCTGTAGACCCAATCAGACAAGGAATTTCAGCTGACAGACTCCTTTTGTACTGTGGCTCCTATTCTCTTGCCCTCGAGATCAGATCTGTTCCCACTCATTTGGTCTTCTGAAGACATCTCTGTACCAATTTGCCTGGGGCTATAATGGGTGTATGGCATATTGGAAGTAGCTATTGGCGTAGAGAACATCCCATCTACTTCTTGTGTGCACTTTTGCTTCCTCCCTTTCCATACTGCTTAGTAAACAGAGTTTACTAAGTAGTAAACTGTAGAAGTTTATAAACTTTGGATCTGTTTTGCAAGGGAAGTGGAATATAATTGGTGAAATAACTTTATCAGTATTCAACAGGGAGGGACAATTAATGTGCATGTGTTTTTATGCATTTTTCTTGTTTAATTTTGCTTTGTTCTCTCCTTTTTTCTTTTGGAGTTTGTATTTTAATTGTGGAAATAAAATAAAAAAAATGCAAAAGAAGAAGAGAGAATTATGTCAGAGAAAATGACAGATTGATCCTTTTTTCATAGCCGGCTTTGGAAAGCAAACAACAACAATAACAACCAAACTCTATCACATTGTATAGATTCAGGAGGGATTTTTCCTTGACAAGGAAAATGATATGGAGAATTAATTTTCCTTCTTCCTTTGCATAATTGTCTTGATCAGGTTGCCATGAAGTAGGAAGTAATGCAGTTTGTTACAAATTGTATGCATTATTTATGTTAGCTCTTCTAACTCCAATGGCTGTCAGAATATTTTGGATCAAATTGGATAATATCTGCCCTAGCTTTAATCTCCACCACTTAAAAAGCAATAGCAGAAGAAAAAATGGAAATAGGGATGTCTTTTATATTTGCAAAATATGTCTGTATCTTAATTTGGTTATGACTCTAAAGTCCTACACAGCATCGGACCAGTTACTTGAGGAACCACCTCATCCACATCACATTGTCCCATTCCATCTGGTCAGGCAAAGAAGATATTTTATGGACTTTGTCAGTTGAAGAATTTCGACTGGAAAAATCCAGGAGGAGAATGTTCTTTGCCATTGGCCTTGCAAGAATTGGTCAGCACTGCATGAAGACCTGCATGCTCTTTGTGAAGCATTGGATTGGTCTGTAGCCACTCATTACAAAGCAGTTTTGACATCCTGATGCAAGGAGATGAAACTGAAGACTGATTGACATCTGGCAAAACCTACCCCATAAGATCTAATAAAAGGGGCAGAACCAGGCAACTACAAGCCAATTACCTGCTTACCAACAAACTTTCAAATTGCAACTTTCAAAGAGGAACAAAGCACTAGGTCCTGATTCCCTAGAAGATTTTGGACAACTGTAAGAGAGAGAAAACCAACTTGAATGCAGCTTGGATTGATTAAAAGAAAGCATTCAATTCCCTGCCACGATTGGTTAATTAAATGCCTAGAAATAGCAGGCCTTAACATAGGTAGTCCTTAACTTATGTCCCTAAAGAAACCTACCCATTACAGTACAGTCATAAACTATGACAGCTGCAAAATGACTGATGTGACTGACCTAATTTTATGATCTTTTTTTGCAGCAATTGTTAAGCTAACACTGAGGTTGTAAAATGATTGCCATGATTGTAAAGAGAACACCATAGTTATTAAGCAAACAAATTGTTCACCATGGGCCAATTTTGCCAAAAATCCCAGAATCATAAATTGCAGTCATAAAAACTGGGGACACTGCAGATGACTGTAAATGTGGGCTGGTTGCTGAGTGCCCCAAATGTAATCATGTGACCACAGGGAGGAATGCCCAGCTGTCAGAACTTCAGAATCCAGTAATAAGTACCCCTGGAGAAATCCATCATAACCTCAAACAATTGCTAAGAGAGAAAGAAACACAAAACATTGAATTTTGATGTTTCTGATGATGTTTTCTGATTTCATCAGTTTCTCGCCTTTTGCAATCACTTCAGAAGTAAGAAACTCATTCCATTCTGCCTCTTGGAATTTAAGTGTGTGCACTACTGGAAGGCAGATATTACTAGTTCAAATAGTGTGTTCTTTGAATTTGAAATGCATGAATTAATTTCGGCAATGGAATTGGGAATCTGATTGAAAAAAAGGCAGTCATGGAATTTCAAATCCTGCAGGGGATTTACCCCTAGAGTAATTCTTACATGTTCTGGATCAACTGTTCCATAGCAGTGATTATCAAAGTCTCTGCTACCTAGCTGTTAATCTTGAATAAATCTTCTTAATGAACACCTTCTTGTTTAACATTAAAATATCTATGTAATGAAACTGCAGTTACATTGGATGAGTCATTTGTGGTTACTGCTGACAGAAACATACATTTGTGGCAATAATACCTTTGGCACCATGTTTGAAATAAAATATATCCTTCCTCACATATCAGGAAAGGATTGATGAATCACAGTTCTATAATACTGCAATGTTTTAGTTAACCAAATGGTTTAATTCTGCGTGCTATTGCTCACTAGGAACTGTAGCTGAATGTATTGATCACAATTTTGTAGTAGAAAATACAACACTTCTTTCTTTAGAGTGATGTGTGAACCTTGTCATCATATTTTTTATATTCGGCTATTCCATATGTATAATATTTAGAGAATACAAATGTTTCACTGAATCAAAGAGGTAAAGAGGGATGGGGCAAAAACAACATCAAGGAGATAAGCTTAGAAGAAGCAAACAAATAATTTATATTCCTAGACGATGCAAATACTCACACTTGCAATCAGATCCAAATTATGAAATTTCTCAGTCTATATTATATTAATAAGATGCCAAGATACATAAACAGTAGTTATCCATAATTTCTTTCCATCATGCAGTCTGAATTAAAAAGCCTTCAGATATGTAAAACAGTTTTTCCCCAGCTATGCTTAATTTATATTCCACATGAAAAATATAATGTTGCTGTTTTGATATATTCCAGTACAAGCATAGAGGGATTTCTCATATAAAAGATTTGAACGGAACCCAAAGGAATGTGAATAAGTTGAGTTAAACCTTTCAATTCAGGGTTTCAGCCAATTTCAAGTAAATGATTCCAGGACAGAAATAATGTTCAGATAAAATATTTGCAAAGATATCCATTCAGTTAATTTAGAATTGATCAACTATATATGCAGAGTGTTAAGCAAAATTAAAATCCAGGGAGTGTTCTTGACATGAGAATAGATAGGATATACATATATGTTAGGCATATTAAAAGCAAAGGAGTGCCAGGGAGGGAGGGGACGAAGGAGAAGGAAGCTTTCTTTACATGGTGCCTGTTGCCTGGCAACCCAGAAAAGAGAGAACACTTCCTTCCTCTTTGTTTCCTTTCCTCTCACAGTCAAAAGGACCATTCTCTAATGTGTGGGTAGTAGAAGAAGCCAATGCTGCATCACACAGTTTATTTTCCTGGAGTATACAGACCTGTATACTTATATGAACACTCCATCCCGTCTTTCTTTCTTTTTTTTCCATTCAAGTTTATTTATTTATTTTTAATACAAATTATACATATTATAGGAACAAAGAGTTGTCCGGGTCTTTTCTTTTACATCCTCTCAATTACATAGCCCTTTTTACACCATAGTTTTGTTCTCCATCCCGTCTTTCTGTAGATATGTATAAACCAGTTATTTATTACGGTTTGCAAAGTCTAATATATCCCATATATTTTGTTTAGCCTCTTTTCAATACCATGGCTCAAAAATTATTTTGATTCTGACATTTGAATAGATTATATTTTTTGTATTTTTTAAATTCACAATTTCTAAGTGTGGTCCATTTGTGCCATTTATAAAGAAACATTTTATTTCTGTTTTTTAAAACCGATATACACATCTGCACACACCAAAATGTGAATACTGCATTGTGGCAACATCATTTCAATCTTGTTGTTATTTATTTCAAAATAAGCCCAGTGCCCTTTGGGATTTATTTTTAGGTAGCCATACACTGGATTTTAAAAGCTTGTAGCAACAGAAGATGTTAAATGGGGAAGTAATCAATTTTACCCTTTTTAAGAGTAAGCAAAGAAATGAAGGTGGAAAAAGGGACTCCTTGCTAAATTCTAAACTTTTATAAATAAGCATCATAAATACAAATAAATACTCTTCATCCTGACTTTGTAGTAAAGGGAATATGACTATTTTCAAAAAACAGTATTTCTACAAACTTACTAAATATGGCAAAAAGAAAGACAAGTCTATGGAAAGAGTGCCATTTCACACACTGTTGTAACATGGCAACCAAATCTCCCCCAGCTTTGTTGGGCTTCCTAATCTGTATGCTTTGCTACAGCTTCCAACCACTGGGTTAGTACCATGGCAACCCCATGATCTTTAAACACATGAGTTTCTGCTGTGATCCCAAATAAGACATCAGCAATGATGTATGTGTGTGTGAGAGAGAGAGAGAGTGAGAGAGACATCTTGGTCACTTAGAAACATTTTATTATATTCCATTATTTTATGAATCCCTGTACCTTCTCATTTTTTATTATTGTCTATATTTTAATACATCTGTTCCAGTCAATGGAAATTCTATTACTCCATTTTTAATTCACTGTTGATTTGAACTATCATCCTGATCCTGGTTGACTGTGGCTGGAGGAACAAAGGGAATACGTCATGTAAATCTCAAACCCTAGATAAATCAATTAAAGGTTGAATTCACCTGGATTTGTTTAAGTGTAATTCCCTGGATCAATTAAGTTCACTTTGTTTTGTGAATATTTCCTGGAGACTTAAATGTTCTCTTTCTATTCATGTGAAATAATTTCTTTGAAAAAACTCCCACAAACATCCCTGCTGCACAAAAAAAATACATCCAAAGCAGACACAGATCAGAGCTTCTGCACATTGTAGTTCTTTCACAATTGAATATCTTCCCAGGGAAATGATATGGCTATGAATATACACGTATGTGGACATATTGAGGATTAATTTACAAAATCATTGTAAAAGTATGAAAAATAAGTTTGCATTATTGATTCAAATACAAGTGTTTCATATGTACTCCAGTATGCTGCAAAGCACTTCTTAGAACAGGGGTGTCAAACTTATGTTGTCACAGCAGCATCACATGATGTATCGTGACTTTTGCCTTCACTAAACTGGGCCTGGGCATGTGATGCATCTGACCTGCGAGCCGCACGTTTGACAGCCTTGTCTTAGAAGAATTTCCAGACCTAATCATCCATCCCATCCTATCCCTCCCTTCCTCTTCCTCCCCCTCCCCCTCCTTCCATCTCACCACTTAACATGTGTTCCATTGAACCTATTAGATTATTTCCATATAGCATGTTATTATATGGTGAAGAATACACAATTCTATAAAGCTGTTGCTTCCCTACATAGGAAGTTTTCATTGAATAAACACTGTTTAACTTGGAGCCTTCCAGCTAATCTCCATATTATGCCTTAGGCAAAGATAGCTACATAAGAAAGATTGGTTGGGCTCATAGATCTTTGGTAGTGGTTCCGTGGGATGAGAGAAGGCATATTTTAGATGATTTGTATTTTTTAAAAAACTTCTTATAAAAATTCTTAAAAATAAAAATTGCTACCCAGAATATTTTATTTTGAGCAACAATGTTTAAAAGGCTAAACTGGTCATCAGCAAACCAGTGGCAGATACTGAAGTCAGTATATCTTGGCTTTTGACAACCATACACAGCTGCATACATAGTTGTTGAGGAGTGCTGGTTTCCAAAGGCTGAAGCGATCATTTGAATTTTCTTGGAACTTCTCCAATTTTATTGGAACCATCCCCTAAGTGAGTTTGCTAAAGGGCAAAGCCTTAATGAAGTTGCTATGGCAACTACATATTCTGAGCCAAGTCTCAGCTGCTTCTTTTATGATATTATAATATTGGACACTATATTTAAATGAACCTCTAGCTGTTATGGATGCATTAAAATTAATTTAGAGTCACAATGGTTCTGACAATATTAATTGAAATATGGTCTGGCTGGTATGATTTCATTAATCAATAGACTAAACCAGTGTAACATCTCTGACCCTTCTTTCCCACCTGCATCAATGCTGGTTCTGGTTGGGTTGAAGCTTAAGATGTTAAAAAGACACCTTTCTTATAATTATGGGCACAAATTGCATTACCTGGGAGGAGTGCCTTGGAACGCTTTAATTGCCCTTCACTTCAAACCCTGACATGCATCACATCAAATATTTTCTTGTTTGATGTATCACCAAAAATCTTTAGGGAAAGGGATTTGTTTGAATCTCTGTGAATGAAATGGAGATGCCTGGAAATTCCCTGTCACTGCAACAAAATATTATCTAGAAACCAAGCAGTGTGACAGATTAGTAAAATTATTATTTACATATAATTGAAAAAAAATCATTGAAGATTTTAATGAACAGGTTATCTGAAGGACCATCTCTCCCAAGTTACACCAACCTGACCTATTAGAGTGGGGAAGCAGGGAATATTATGGGTCCCATCTCTTAAGGAGATACATCTGGCCAGATTCAAGAAAAGGGTGTTGTCCATGGTGGCTCCTTCCCTTTGGAACATCCTCCCTGCAGAGTTTAGACTGCCCCCAATCTTAGGACAAAGCCCTAAGACCTGGTTTTGTCAATGAGCCTGGGGAACCCAGAGTGGGATGAAGTCCATCAAGTGGCTTGTTTGACTAATTGCTGTCACTAGGAGTGGGATGGAAAGTTGAGGAGGTTATTATTTTTATGATTGTATATTGGGTTTTTATTATTTTGTAAGCTGCCCAGAGTCATTGAAAGTGAATGGGTGGCCATATACATTTTCTAAATAAATAAATAAAAGATTTTAATAAAAAGTAATATAAAGTAAATTCAAAAATAGAGGTGAAAGTAAAGAAAGTGTAAAAATGCAAAGAAAAATGAGTAATGAAAGAAAAGAAATATATAAAGAAGTGACCTCCAATCTTTAGCACAACAGGGATAAACAAGTTTGATATCTCTTCACCCCTATAAGGTTATAAATAAACAAGCTGTCTTCCCATAACCCATTCCTTACAGAATCTATAAGCAAGTCCAGCAAAAGGTAACCAGAATTTCATAAAACCACCCTTTATTTTAATGTTGATCAAATAAATCAACTTTATAGACCGCCTCCTGCCATTTACCTCCCAAAGACCGATAAGATCACACAGATTGGGCCTCCTCCGGGTGCCATCGGTGGGTCAATGTCGGCTGGCGACCCCCCAGGGGAGGGCCTTCGGTCCCTCCCCCGGGGGGTCCCCTGGGGGTGGGCGGCATACAAATACCAATAAACTTCCAAACTTCCAAACTTATATTCCTTCCTTTTACTTATGAAAATCTTAATCTTTAATTCATTCAAATATTGCCGTAGGATTTGGTGTCTTAAGTTCGTCTTTGTTTGATTGCAAAGACTTCTTTGAGACTTTGAGAAACTTCTTTTCTACTTTCAGTAAAAAAATATATTAATCAGATCATTTCTCTTAATTTAACTTTTGTATTTCCCCTTTAATTTTTAAAACTTCAGCCAGCTTCTTTTGTAAATCCAAGAGAGTCCTTATATAAGTAATTATTTTGGCCAGTCAGTTAGATGGTTTCTGTTTAGTAATCCACACTATTTTTTAAACCAATACTTTTAATTCTACTACTTTGCATCAAGCAGGATTTGTTTCATGTATGTTATTCCTTCATTAATATCCTTTAGATATAATCTATCCATACAATATTTTGATGTTGTAGCTACTAATTTCTGACACCATTTTTCAAAGATCTACTTTAATAGATCCCAATCCTAACAAAAACCAAAAGCAGGATTTTTTTATTTCTTTTTGCCTGATTTTTTTTGTTTCCTCTAGTGTCCAATTAAAATCATAAAGTTTCTAACTTCCATTATGACAGAGTAGACAACATAATGTTCTTACAAAAAGCTGTTTATTTTAGACAGTTCCACAATCTTACAATAAAAATTTCAGTATTCTAAATTTGTCTAGGCCCTTAGGTCATTTATAACTTCCTTGGTTCTAAATCTTACTTAGCTTTTTGCCATTTATTTCAAATTCTTTAAGCTCTTAAACTCATAATTATTATTATTTTTGTTTTCAAAAACGAAGAGAGACTCACCAGATGGGTTTGCAAATGAAAGTATCAGAACTGAGATTAGTGAATTTACTGTCCCTCAAAAGGCTTTGCTGAAGTTGCCAGCTTTGGCATGGCCTCTGAGCCAAGCTCCAAGACATGGGTGGATCATGTCCCATTGGGTGCTGTGCCCACTGATCAGCAGCCACTGAATCAAACACTGACATCCTTTCAGGTCCCTCCACAGTCAGTATTGATCCTTTCATAGTTGACAAGAGTTCCAAGAGGCAGGAAAAACTCTCTTGGCCTCAGAATTCTGCAACCCATCAAAAAAAGCACCTAATGAACAAGTGGCAAGCAAGCCTGGAGCCTCATGATCGACCACAGCTGTACAAGGAAAGCTTCAGCAAATATAAACTTGGCGGAGGAAGGATTTAAACTGGGCAGGAACTGCCTTTTGTTGCTAGAAGTGACTTTGGTATCTGGTTTTGTACTTTATGCATTCTTGCTCTTGAACCCTATGTTTTCAACCTTGGCACATTCCTGTCTCTTTCCTTGGCACTTTTCAAGACATTGTGCTATATAACAATTTTATTAAGGATTCCAATTTTCAGTAATAAAAACTAATGCAAACTTTGAAAAAAAAACAGAGAAGAAAAAGGAAAAAGTATAAAGAAGAGTAAGAGAATAATAAAGGAAAAAAAATAAAGTGGCTGTCCTTCATTACAGGTATAAACAATTTTAATAACTTATCACCATCTCTTAAAATGTCAATAACATTTTCTTCCCCTTTCCTAGGTTTTATTTCTTTATTTAAAATATTTATATTGATTCACATTGTAAGCAATTATGGTGGCTCACAACAACAATAAAACCTATAAATAAAACAATCATAAAATAATAAAAACAGTTAAGCAAATCTTGTGCCTTAATTGCCTCTTTGGGATGTCCCACAGCAGGCTCAGTTGCCCTCCTTCCATGCCATCTACTTATATACAATCCTATCGTCCAAGTCACAGTGACAAGTCACACCAGTAGTGACACCTCATCCCAAAGCAGGAACAGTTGATGAAGTTGTGTTACTTCATTGAAATTGTTTTTTTTTTTAGTATTTTTAACAGATAACTATATATATATGCGGCTGTGAGTTTGAATATATTTATTGTATTTATTGTACTATATTTAAAGAAGGAAAATAAAATGTTAAAGCCCTACATGGTTTAGGACCTGGCTACCTGAGAGACCACCTCCTGCCATTTACCTCCCAATGACCAATAAGATCGCACAGGTTGGGCCTCCTTCGGGTACCATCGACCGGACAATGCCGGCTGGTGGTCCCTTGGGGGAGGGCCTTCTCTGTAGCTGCACCAGCCCTGTGGAATGAACTACCCGTAGAGATCCGGACCCTCACCACTCTCCCGGCCTTCCGTAAAGCCACCAAGACCTGGCTGTTTCGGCAGGCCTGGGGCTGTTGATTAATATCCAGCCCCTCTTGGACAGAATGGATGTTGTGTAAATTTTAATATTGTATTTCTTATTTTAAAATTTTAAAAAACGCTTTTATCTTGCCTGTGAGCCGCCCAGAGTCCCAATGGGAGTGGGCGGCATACAAATTTCATTAAACTAAACTACAAATTTCATTAAACTAAACTATCCCAGTGCCTCGGTAAAAAGTAGGTGTTAATGGCCCTCCAAAAGTTTAGACAGGTGGGTGGGGCTTGTTGAATTGCTAGTGGGAAGCTGTTCCACCAGGTAGAAGTAGCAATGGAAAAGACACACTTCCAAGGTCTGCCACGAGATGGCCAGATTTCAGGGAGGGCCTTAGAGTATGTCTGGGCAGATATCCTTAGGGAGAGGCAGTTATCTACAATATAAACAAATCCATGAAACCTTGACATTTCAGTCCTTAGGTCAGCAAAAGAGTTAAGGGTTACCAGAAATAACATATCTATTTTATCCTTGATCAAATAAACTAACTTTATATGCCTTCCTTTTACTTCTAGCAGTTTTGGTTTATAGTACCTTCAGATATTGTTGTAGACCTTGGTTTCTTTCTTTTTTTGCTACTCTACACAATATTCTTCAAAACTTTAACAAGCTTCTTTGTAAACCCATCATAGGAAAATAATTTAGGTCACTCTCTTGGTTTATTTGTATGTCCCTTTTAATTATTAAGAGATCAGCTGGTTTCTTTTGTATGTCCAGCGTAATATCTCTTTCCATGTAATGTTTGTAGCCTGCCATTTGTAAATCCACTTCCAGCTCAGTCTTCTTCATGTCAGGTAATGATTGTTCCTGTTCCATAGCATCTTTTCAACCCATAGGAGCAGACACTTTGAGGTCCAGTGCAGTGGTGGGATTCAATTTTTTTACTACCAGCTCTACTACTACTACCAGTGGGCATGGCTTGGCTTGGTGGGCATGGCATGTTGGGTGTGGCAGGGGAAGGATACTGTAAAATCTCCATTCCCACCCCCCTACAGGGAAAGGATACTGTAAAATCTCCATTCCTTCCTGGCCAGCTGAGACTCGGGAGGCAGAGAATAGATGGGGGTGGGGTCAGCCAGTGGTGGCATTTACTTTTTCTCTGAACTACTCAAAATTTCCACTACTGGTTCTCCAGAACTAGTCAGAACCTGCTGAATACCACCTCTGGTTCACAGTATAAACGCATTAAGAATTAAGGGCTATTCATTTATTTTACTTCTTCATCTAGATCAGTGTTTTCAAACTTGGCAGCTTCGACATGATAACTGGGGAATTCTGGGAATTGCCAAGTTTGAAAAACACTGAACTAGAAGCATATTGTTTCTGCTCAGACAGAACTTCTTGTAACTCTGTTGTGTTAGTATCTGTATGGAAATGAGAGAGAGAGGATTTTTCAACAGTGATTCTGCATTTATAGAATTCCCTCCCATTGGCTTCATCAGTAGAAATTGTTAAATGGGCTTTGGATGCATATGTTTTTAATTGCTCTTAGATATTGAACTTTCAATTGATTAATGGTTTAGAATGTAGCAGATTTAAAAAAAATAGTTTCATTTTGAACTGAGTCTCTTTTGATTTACTATTAATTAAATGTTTGTATTTTTATTTGACTAGCATCCAAATAAATCCTAATGTGAACCGAATATTGAAATCTTTTTCTTACACTGATATGTTTGTGAATCTGTGTTTCCCTGTAGAGATCACATAATACTAACATTTGTATTGGTTAATTGGTTAATCAAAAACATTTGACAAGAAGGAAGATAACTCAGGATTCTTTAGGTAATCCTGAAGAATACCCAATAAAACAAATTTTCCATTTATGTTAGATGGAAATAACTAAGTAATAATGTAATTATTTTCCAGTATCTTTCTCTGATAGATCACTGACCATATGTGGTCACTATTTAATTTAATTTAATTTAACTTCAGTATCGTATTGACTGAAACAGGAATACAGAAATTTCCCACATTAGGATACTTTGTGTCTAGGAGACCCTAGTGCAGTGGTTCCCAACCTTGGCAACTTTAAGACTTGTGGACTTCAACTCCCAGAATTCTCCAGCCAGCAGAGCTGGAGTTCTGGGAGTTGAAGTCCACAAGTCTTAAAGTTGCCAAGTTTGGGAACCACTGCCCTAGTGCCTACTCTGTCTGCTATCCAAATATTATTAATAGGCTACTTCAAGGCATCTGTTGTTTGTTCCTAGAACTGTTTAAACCAAATTCTGAATGAAGGATAGCTTCATATTTCACAGCCTGACATTGCTGAGGTATGTTTGTATATGTATTAATAAACTATCATGCAACAATTAATTTTGCCCTTTTAAGCAAAATAGCAGATATCTCAATTTTTCAATCAGTGCTGACAGGAAATTGTATAATAAATTAAGACAACGGATAGAATCAATTATTCAGAGTATGGAACAGTGGGGATTGAGATGGTGTAAGAATTTGACATGTATTTTTCTCTTTTTATTTGTGAAATAACAATGGGATATGATAATAGAAGTATATAGTCTATATTCAGAGAGTATTTCAAATGTATTTTCTAGTATCTTCAGCCTCCTGTCTGTGCTTTCATATATTTTCTACGTAACACTCTCAACCATGCAGTAAGCTTGTCACATAATCCCCTATCACATGTTGTCCTGTCCCAGGCAAGCACACACAACTATACAAAGTGGTGGTTTTGTTCTCTTTATGAAACAAGGCTTGCAAACACATGCATTTGCAATATGGAGACAAGTTCCTGCCAAAGTTCATCAAGTTTGGCTTACAAGAGTTCCAAATCAAAACAGCATGCAAGAGAATAGTCAGACAGAGTCCAAGAATCAGAGCTTGTAGCAGCCTCATAAACCTCACCAGGTTAAAAGTCATAGTTACAAGGTCCATGAGCCAAGGCCCATGGAATGCGGGTCAAAGAACAGCTGCCATCATTGGGGCAGCAGCCCTGGTATAGAAGGGTGAGATTCCTTCTATGTGAACAGTCTAACAGAGCCCCTGCTAAGCTCTTGTGTTGGGAGTGGGTAGTAATTTTGCACCCTCATCTTCAGAGAGAACAATGGCTGCTGCGTCTACTATTTGTTGGCCTGCTCCATCTCCTTTGCCTGTTTAGACAGCAGTTCCAGAGGTGGGTTCCTACCGGTTTGGGTTGGTTTGCCCAAGCCGGTAGTGGTTTGGTGGCCTGGGTCGCTGGAACCGCCAGTGACCCAGGCCTGCCACGCCCATGAACTGAACTTCTTTATTCAAAGAAGGAGTTGAACTTGTACTTTTTTGAAGTACAAGTAATAGAAGACAAAAATGTTTATTTGCATAGCCATGAGTTCAATAATGAAAAAAAGAATGTTTAGAAATGAGAGAAATCTCAGACCATTACGTATGAATGAGTCTGTTTTTCTTGCTAAGAATCCTAAAGACTTTTCTGTTCCAGAATCATAGGCAAAAATCATTAGAAAGGTTTAGAAAGGCTGACAAATATACAATGATATGATTATTAATAGAAAAAATATGAAAAAAATGATGGCTTTCTTTTCATTGGTGTGATTTTTGACATTGTCAAACACGCCTCTTTAAAAGAAAAAAAGAATCTTACTGCAGAAGATTGCATCACATTGTATTTTTGGAAGTTTTGCAAATGACTGAGCTCTAATAAAGGATATATCCAGAAATAGTTCAGTTCTACCACAAGATGCAAAACTGCTTTTAGACATTGCCCTGATATCATGAAGCTTCAGTTGTTCATAAGGGGGGAATATAACTAGTGAAACCTTGTGAATTGGAAGACCGCCTAGCTGGGAGGGAAAACTTCAGGTTACGTCCATCTCTTTTCCCAAGAAAGCATTTAAAGGGGGAAATTGGGAAACTGAAACCATTTTGACTTTGTGAGGGATTTCTCTGTCAGCACTGCAAAGCCTTCTCTGTGAATTGGCTCTAACAAATGGAGCATGGGTTCATGACTGATGTTCACTGATGATAGGGTACATGTCACCATGCTTTCAAAGAAAATAGGGATCTTTTGCTCTGACATTGTGTCAAATGAAGCACGTCTTCAAAGCATCTTTATAAAAGCAATGCAATAGACACTATATAACAAAGAGAGAAACTTTCATATTATTTCTAGGGTTTGCCTTCTCCACCCCACCCCCCAATGATAACTGGGTTTTTCTGGAGGGATTTGGGGATATTGCTTTGTGATGTTTTAATGTATTTGTAAGACTGTTGTTTTTATTATGTTTATTCTGGTGAACTTTCAAGAGTCTTCTATGATCACAGCATGAGATAAATAGATACATATAAATAAATTGATGTTTGTTTCCTCATTGTACTTATTTTTATTATAAAAAAGCGTCCTGTGGATTGAATATTTTCTGATATTCTACCATTGGTTCTTACTATAGTGGAAGCAGATTTCTAGTACATGCTGAACTAGAAATTAATCATTTATATTATCCATGTAATACAGATGACAGACTGTTAATCTGGGAAGGTGGATAGAATTCAATAAAGCATTAACAAATTGTATAAACAGAATTAACTAAATATGAATTAAGGAAACAATCTGATAATAGAGGAATTCATAAGAATTATTTCAGAAGAATAGATGGGCAATAAATAAATAAACCAGAATTTTGGTTTAGTAGTTGAATGAGGGATTGCAATAAATGATTCTATGAGCAAAGGTTATCCTCCAAAACTTCTCATTATTGTTGTTGGGTGGTTGGAGATGATGAGAAATGTAATCCATCATGAGGCTCCAGACAGAAGAATCCCTTTTCCACAATCATGAAATTCCAGAAAGAACCTCTGAAGTGAGGGATTTCCAAAAGCCTTTCTTCACAGATGCTGGATATTTTAATTCTCAAGTTGGCATCCCTTCATGGATGCTGAGCTGTCAATTCTGGCTGTGAAATGACATGACAGAGAAAGCATCCTGGTGACCTGATAATAGGTAAAGGACGCTGTTTATGATAATGCCAACAATAAAACCTAGAGATATTTGACAGCCTGCTTTTTGCACAGAGAATAGATCAAAACCATCCAACAGGACTGTCAGGCAGTACCAAACCTTTCACACAAAAAATGCAGATGTGGTAGAGCAAGAAGTCAAAAAACAGAATTTGCAGCATGTTTTGTGGTCTTTTTCTTGGGACTTGGGAAAAGCAAATAGCCATGGATCTAATAAGGACCACAACTCCTTCTTTCCATAGAAGAGATATGGGGAACATATATATGAGGACAACCTGCTAAGTTTATTCCTTGATTGGAAGCAGTTGAGTATCTCTCAACTGAAATCAGGCAGGTTCTTGTTATTTATTCACAATTTTTATTTATTTCCCCCCTAATTTTCAGGTAAATACACAAGTGGGTTCCCTCTCCCATAAGCTCACATTTATTGAAAAATAAGCTGATTCTCCAGATGACTGACTAGTAAATGGTCAAGGCTTAGTGCTATGTTCAGCTATAGCACGGGTGTCAAAGTTGTGACATCACATTGTCATCACATGACGTATTGTGACTTTTTCCCCTTCACTAAGCGAGATGGCATGGCCAGCATATGACATATCTGGCCCGCGTGCCCTGGGCTATAGTGTTAGGCCAATACCTGCCATTCATTAACTGAGGTTTCACAGACTCTCCTTCTTCTCCCAAACCCAAAACAATGGCAATATTTGTATAATCTCCCTATCTATATCCAAATATTGCAATGCTTGAAGGGATCAAATATCAGACAATCACAAAACCTGAAGAAGCTTCTTGGATGAGAAGCAAAACATCTTCAGAGAAAAACCAGAAAATCCAGTTGTCTCTTGAAAAAGCACCTTTGGGACAACCATGACCTGGATGTCTGAGAATCTCCATAGCCAGAAAACCATAAGAATTTATGGGGGGGAAAATTCCACATGATTCCTGAATGCAGCCATTCTTTGCAATTTCTAATGCCATCCTGCTCCCATAATTATATGCTAAGCAATCTTTGCCTCCAGCTTTGGTTTACAATGCTGATCAACAAAATCCATATTTTATCCACTAAGCCAGCATCTCCTTGCCTTAAATAACTCTGCATCTTACATCAGTTCCCCTGTTGGCTATTTTTCCACTATTCTTTCATTCCCATTTTCTCTTCAGCATGTACAACATTCAGAGGATGAAGTGTGAACTAGAATTCTGATATAAGTGTTTATGCAAGAAAAAGGAGCTAGAAGCCAAAATACAATTGTGTAATTTGATCTTTCTACAAAGGCTCCTGGGATTCACAGCACTGTACTGCAATCCCCCCTCCCCCCCATTCATATATCTTTCCTCTTGACAACCAAGAAAAACAAACTTCTGCTATATCTTGTAATCACTAAACTCTCAATTCATTTTAATAGGGAAAGAAGACAGATTCATTATTTATGGCCTAAACAGATTATTTGCAGGTAACACACAATAAAGAAACAATTTCTTTTGCCCTAGGGGAAAATTTTTCTATTTTCTCAGAAACACTCCAGAGGAATTTCTGTTCTATATCTAGCCAGAGGGTGGAGGGAAAGCTTACAAAATTTAATATTAGATAAATTACAAACATAGAATATAGAATAACAAAGTTGGAAGGGACATTGGATGTCATCTTGTCCAACTCCCTGCACAAGCAGGAGAGTCTATACCATTTCAGACAGTGGCTGTTCAGTCCCTTCTTCAAAATCTTCAGTGATGTGGAATTCACAACTTCTGAAGGCAAGACATTCCACTGGTTGATACAAAACTGGTTGAAATGAAAATAAGTTCTTCCTAATTGCCATTAAATGTGTATGCCTTAAATTAAGTGTGGGAAAGTTGTTTCCAAGTGACTTAAATGCTTCTGCTTTTTCTAGCTCAGTGTTTTCCAGATTTCATCTTCTGTTGGTTAAGAACTACACAAATTGAGCAATATAACCCAATACATATGGAAAACCCCAGATCAGAGATGTTGTGCTGTAATAATTTAAAATATTATAGTGTTAGTATTACTGATGGCAGTGATAATGATGACCTTTCATCCTCCTTTATTAGTCCCCTCTCTTTGTAAATGTTCCTGCAGCACTACTTATTCTCATAAGATTTGAAATATTCCAACTAGGATTTATATCCTTGTAGGGAAAACCTGATCTGATGTTGGGGTGGGGTGGGGGAGAGAGAGTGTTTGAATTTTAGCACAAATTCAGACAGCAGGGTGGAATATGATAAGTTACCCATTCTGTGCATGCTAGAGATGGCAGAACTGGCCTAGGCTTCAGTCACTATTCCTTCAGTTAGCAGTCATTCTTGTCAACTGTCCTGATTTACTGATGTTGACTTGAATTTCAAGGACAATGAATGAATGCGGGTGCTTTGTGTTAAAGGCACATTCACATGCTGGAATGGACAATAAAATGTTTTGAGACAAACACTGCACAAAACCACACTATTTTCTTTTGGATAATATTTCTTACCAAAGAAACATTGTGCAATTTAAGAGTGAGCAGTAATCCTACAAAGCATCACATTGATCTTAATCTAGATGACAGTATATAACAACTATACCGTTGAGTCTCCAAATTAAGCAGATACTTATTATCATGACCTTTTAAATGCATAGATTGCCTCCCAGGGATGTGTTTTCAAGCTTTCTAACGGCAGTGGAATGAATCCTGTTACATACAATACACTTCTTGCTTAGGCTAACTCAGAGGTCAAGTCTATCAGATGAAAATGAACTTCATTGACCCCCATAATGAAATTCATTCTATATGCTATGCTGTCAAGTAAGATGCTTAATAACTTAACTAAAACCCTGAGCAGTCTAGAATATACCTCTAGGCTTTGCTTAATGAATTCATCATAGACTGTTCATCCAATGCCAATTAAAGTTACTTAACTGGATCACTACGAGCAACTTTTGTATCTCATTTGGAAACCAAGGACCCAGAGTATGGAGGTAGAATGGAGAGGCCAATCAAGCACAGTAATCCCACGGTCATTGAACCAGGTTTTGGTGCTTTTGGCAAACGTTGCTCTCATCAGAAAAGAGGACTTTGGACCACTGAGCAACAGGACTTTGAACCACCATGCTTCATTAAGACCAAGATCAACGCTGCCGTCTACCAGGAGATTTTGGAGCACTTCATGGTTCCTTCCGCAGACGAGCTTTATGGGGATGCTGACTTCATTTTCCAGCTGCCCACCCTGCCAAAAGCACCAAAACCTGATTCAAAGACCGTGGGATTACTGTGCTTGATTGGCCAGCAAACTTGCCTGACTTGAACCCCATAGAGAATCTATGGGGCATTGCCAAGAGAAAGATGAGAGACATGAGACCGAACAATGCAGAAGAGTTGAAGGCTGCTATTGAAGCATCCTGGTCTTCCATATCACCTCAGCAGTGCCACACCGCATTGACGCAGTAATTGCTGCAAAAGAGGCCCAATCCAGGTACTGAGTACATATGCATGCTTATACTTTTCAGAGGTCCAATATTGTTCTATGTACAATCCTTGTTTTATTGATTGCATGTAATATTCTAATTTTCTGAGATGGTGGATTTGGGGTTTTTATGAGCTGTACACCATAATCATCACAATTATGAAAAATCACGGCTTTAACTATCTTGCTTCACATGTAGTGAGTCTTATCTCATATATTAGTTTCACCTTTTAAGTTGCATTACTGAAATAAATGAACTTTTGTACGATATTCTAATTTTTCGAGTTTCACCTGTGTGTGTGTGTGTGTGTGTGTGTGTGTGTGTATACACATATACATACATACATACATACATACATACACAAACACAAACACACACACACACACACACACACTATATTGCCAAAAGTATTCGCTCACCTGCCTTTACTCGCATATGAACTTACTGTAAGTGATATCCCATTCCCAATCCATAGGGTTCAATATGATGTTGGTCCACCCTTTGCAGCTATAACAGCTTTAACTGTTCTGGGAAGGTTGTCCACAAGTTTTAGGAGTGTGTTTATGGGAATTTTTGACCATTCTTCCAGAAGCGCATTTGTGAGGTCACACACTGATGTTGGACGAGTTTACATGGCCTACCACTTCGTGGCTGAGTTGCTGTCGTCCGCAAACATTTCCATGTTCTTATAATACAGCTGACAGTTGACTGTGGAATATTTAGGAGCGAGGAAATTTCATGATTGGATTTGTTGCACAGGTGGCTTCCTATCACAGTTCCACGCTGGAATTCACTGAGCTCCTGAGAGCGACCCATTCTTTCACAAATGTTTGTAAAAACAGTCTGCATGCCTAGGTACTTGATTTTATACACCTGTGGCCATGGAAGTGATTGGAACACCTGATTCTGATTATTTGGATGGGTGAGCGAATACTTTTGGCAATATAGTGTGTGTATGTATATGTATATGTATGTATGTATGTATGTATATGTATGTATGTATGTATGTGTGTGTATGTATGTATGTATGTATGTATGTATATTGCATATTCATGAAACTTAATGGTTGCAATAGAATTGGAAGAAATCATAGAATTAAAGTTTGTTGCAGCTGGAGTTTGTTAAGAGATTGCAATATAACTTAGCCTATGCTTAAGATCAGAAATGATTTAAACTGTTAAAAGTCAGTTCAGTAAGAAGAAGCTAAGTTCAATCTAGAATGTCATTAATTTCTTTATTTCTTTTTTCTCAATAGATTTTAGACTGTGTTAGTTAAAAATCCATACCGTGTACGGGTTCTGGGAAGTCGGGGGGGGGAAGGAGGAGGGGGGATGGGGGGGTGGAGGGAGGGAGGGGTATACACAAAAAAAAAAAATTGTACCTCAATGTCTTAATGATTGACAAATGATGACATGTTTGTGTTTTTTTTTTAAAGAAAAATAAAAAAGCTCTCTTAAAAAAAAAAAAAAAGAGATTGCAATATAACTGAATCTCATTTTAATGAGTTTGGAGCTCTGACAAGTACATAGAAGGCTGCTGCAGTTAAAGAACCAGGAAGTAGGATCCACAGAGATAATAGGGCAAATAGGCAGAGATCCATTGCTGCTAGAAAAAAAATCAATGAAGAAGGTCTTGAGGGAATCCCTATAGGAATCCGGGAAGCCCTGACCCTTTTGCTCAGAGCTAGCTTAACACAGAGATTGCAGTTAGTATTCTATATTGAAGAAACATTTACCTGCTACTAAACAGCAATGAATTCAACTTGAAACTTGATTTGCATTCAATAATTTCTCTTTTCAAAGTTTTCCGGAGTGATTGATATAACTGTGTAAAATAGTGAATTTATATTTTTTTATGTCAGTGGAAATTCTACTATTCTACTTTGAATGCGGTAATTACTAATTTTGGGGTTGCAAAACAATAAACTTGAATAGCCCTATCACTTGTGTATTGTTGTGCAGGAAGAAGACTCAGCATCTAAAACAGTAAGACATACAAAGAAGTGAACAATATTTTTAAAGAATACTTTATAAGCAATTTCCAGAATGGCCCAGGAAGAAAGAAACGTGCCATCACAAATTGCCACTCTGTCAGAGGCAGGATCTAATAGATGTTCAATGGTCCATACCAATACAATACACATGCTGCTTTGGATAGTAGAAAGCATGACAATAAGTTTCCTTTCTTTGCTATGTCAAAATACTGTAGCATTAGATGAAATTAGAGTTATGCTCAACAGATACACTAAATGCAGTCAACATCTATCTAGTTGTTACACCTGCACTACAGAAAAAAAGCAAGCAAAAATAGAAAATGTCTTAACTTATAGGCATGAAAATATTCTTCCAAATCCATAATCCAACTCTGAGTATTATTTCAGGAAATGGGGGATTTTAGAAGCCTCACCCGTTTTATAAGACTGATAAAAAATAAAAAATAGGGAAATGCTAGTCAGTTCAGCCGATATAGGTCAGCAATGATTTCACTGTGCTTATGGCCAGCTTCCCGGATTTAGTTCCCAAATGCTTTACCTTGAGTGCTTCCCACACTCCTACTTTTGTGTTCATCTGCTCATACAGGAAATCAATGAATAAAAGAGACTTCATTCTGAAGAATAAGAGAAAAAAACCCTCATGAACAAAGATGCTTTCTCCGCCCACCCACCCCCCGCCACAAATTTTGTTGTGTACCTTCACACAAATAAGCTGTACCAATTTGAAGGTAGCTATGGGCTTCTCTGACCCCCAAATGCTGCAGTAATGAACAATTGAGGGCATTTCTTTCTGGACTAGCTGTGGTGTAATTGAAACTCCTGTATACCTTTGTATTTCTTTTTGCAACACTTTGAGATTCTATGAAGCCACAGAGTTTGTCTGCAATCCATTTCCCCTTGAAGGGGGTCTCCTACTTCATTCTCTCATTCATTGAGAGCCTGGGCTTTGCCTGCCTGTTAGGTCCTTCAGGGGAATGGCACTTTTCATGACTGTGCAGTCAGTGTTGCAGTTCAGTGGTGGGATTCAATTTTTTTACTACCAGTTCTGTGGGTATGGCTTGGTGGGCGTGGCTTGGTGGGTGTGGCAGGGGAAGGATACTGTAAAATCTCCATTCCCTCCCCACTCCATCTCCCGATCAGCTGGTACTTGGGAGGCAGAGAATAGAGGGGGGGGGGTTGGGGTCAGTCAGAGGTGGTATTTACCAGTTCTCCAAACTACTCAAAATTTCCACTGCCAGTTCTCCAGAACTGATCAAAAACTGCTGAATATCACTTCTGTTGCAGATGTTAGCAAGCACACACAACACAAAGGAAGGATATGGTTGTGGGGCTGCTAGTTTTGGATTTTATTTCTCTTCTGTGGCGTGGGGATGAGAAATGTTTTTCAACCCTAGGATTTGCAACAGCTGAGTAATGATAGTTTTACTTTCTAGGGTCCTTATTACCAGAATTTCAAGTCAGCACTGCTGGAGATGATTTCAGGAGGCTTAAAGCTGTTTTCCAGTTTGGGGGAACACACATACACAAACAGACAGATGACAGACAATGAAAGAGAGGCAGATGTAAGAAACCAAAAATTATTACATAAGAAAAAAAAAGAAAGTGGAAAAAGACATAGTGGCTAGAAAATAAAATGTCAATAAATAAACAGTGAACTTAAATTATCATAAAATTTAAAATTAATTATTTACTGATTAAATAATTAATTGAATATATAAAGCTAGACTCATATCAGCTTCAGAAATAATTGAAAATCACAACACTCAAAATATTAATATTTATATTAGTATCATCACTACATTATGTGTCATTATTCCTAAAGTAAATGAACATGAACTTGTAAAAAGAAAAAAAACAATGATTTTTGAAATCTCATAAAACAATATTAAGTTCTAACTCATTCTCATTTGCTGCAGATTACATCAAAATATTCATTAATTCTAAAACTGCTTTTGAGTACTATATTTGTATCAAATATTTTCCCTTTAATAACCACACTCTTTGCTTTGTTGTGTGACAAGTAATGTATAGGAAAGACATTATTGGAATATAATAGAATATAAATCCTTCCATCCTTCACCATTCAGTTAGACTGAAGAAACTTCTTGGATGAGAAGTGAAACATTTACAAGGAAAAACAAAGCCCATTTGCCTTTTGAAAAAACACTTTTGGGACCATAACCTGAATGACTGAGAATTCCATAGACATGACAGCTCACTTATTTTTGAATTATCTATTATAAGCAAATGAAACTTTTACTCTCTTACACAATTTAAGAAAATAATTTCCAAGAATCCATTTGAAATGTATTTTACACAACAGCTCCAAGACTGAAGATGACCTCAACACTAAATAGGAAATGTTTTAGAGATACTGAATGCCATATTCTACTTTGTTTCCTATATGTATTTTTATCTAGCTAGCTACACCCCCATAGAATAACATCTGTTGAAAATCTGTTGACGTAAGAATTGTATTCAAATCATTTTCTAATGATCTGTTCACTCCCATAGAGAGTGTAACACTGTGATTTCTGATAAGATCAGCACTTCATGCAAAACAGTTTGATCTTGGAGAATGTGACTGCAGACTAGCATTATTTTAATAGTACACACACAAATAAGTCATTGTATTTCTTAATTATATTGACAATATGTACACTATCGTTTTTTTCATAATAGTCAGGTCTTTGCATATAACCACAATCTTGTAAAGGAAACAGTATGGGCACATATCTCTCCTACACCTACACCTACACCTACACCTACACCTACACACACACACACACACACACAAACACTTTTAAAGTAGTTTAAAAAATTTTTAAGGCTCAAAGTGTAAAAAAATCAATTTATAATACTGAAACATTAGGAAGGTGATCAACAAAACATAAAATAAGCTAACATATTTAACATTTTCATATTGGTCTACAAAAAGATAGCCATATCATTTGGGTAGATGTTTTTTTTAAAGAACAAGAGAGTAAATATATGGATAAAAAGTTGAAAGGGACAATTTCCCTTTCCTTCCCTTCCCTTCCGAAAGTACCACACAGTTCCTCTGAAGTAAATGGGAGGCTCAAAGAGTTCCACTGGGGATTGCAAGTGTTGTCTGTCATACTTGAAGCTGACAGATAAGGTTGCAACCCTGATGAGATTTATGCCCTCAGGTTGTTTCAGTGACACAATAAATCACTGTTCTTGAATTGATAAGAGAAAGCTGCATACTGGAAAAAATTAGAAGTTAACATAGCTTAAGAGAGAGTTTGATACTTATAGGACTTAATATCAGATGCTGCTCAGGACCTCAAACAGGACAATGTCTGGTGTTCAGAATATACAAAGGAACCACAGATCTTTAGATCAAGTGCTTCCAGTTTTGATAACACTGGAATAGTGTTTCTTTCTTGCTGAAATTAATGTTGTTCTTTCATTGCATAATGTTTATTGCTGTTTTCAAGTAATGAAAAAGGGAAATATTTACATTATAGTTCGAAAGAAAACTTTTATGAAATGATGTATCATTGGTACTTGATCCCAGATAGATTAACGAAAATGTATAAAGGGATTTCTAATAAGTGCTGAAAATGTAGTCAAAATCCAGTTCATTTGATCATATGTGGTGGTCTTGCTAATATGTGAAAATATATTGGATAAACATTACAATGACAAGGCAAAAATATTTAAGATACAAATATGAATGAAACCTGAACCTTTCCTTTTAGGTATGAAGGACAAGTCAATTGAAAAACAATTTGGGATGCTACTCCTTCACATGGTGATGGCTGTGAGGATTGTACTTACCAAACATCAGAAAGAAAAAAAGATGCCAACTGTTGACTAATGGATTTTGAAATTGACTAAATTAGCAGAGATGGCAAAATTAAATGCTTTTATTAGGAATAGACAGTTAATGAAAAACTTTCTATGTGCTAAAAGTAATAACAGATGGATTTCTTCTTTCTTCATTCACATGCACGTGAACACACGCACACACAGTGTTTTTCCCCAAAATAAGACCCAGTCTTATATTTTTGGGGGCTCCAAAATAAGCACTAGGGCTTATTTTCAGGAGATGTCTTATTTTTCCCCATTTACAGGAGGCCCACTTCTTCTGCTTGCTCACAGCCACAATGAGGCAGGAGGCTGTGCAGTGTGCCAGTGCTGCCACTGCAAGGCAGGAAGGAATGAGCTGCTCCACATGACCCACACTGGCTTTCCTCAGGTCCCTCAGCCAGGCCATCCACCCCCCAACACCTGCGTCACCTGATGGTGGCAGTTTCAACAGCCCTATCCATCAGAACCCTGCGTGGCCACCAGCCCACTTCTTCTGCTTGCTCACGGCTACAATGGAGCAGGCAAGCTGAGAGATGATGGGATGGAGTGGGTGGCTGGCCATAGGAGGCTCATCTTCACATCTCTTGGCTTTCCTGTGGCCCACACAACACATCGAGATCACCTGCCTTCCCCCTGTGCCTCTGCCTCTATCTGCTGCCAGTGCCACTGCGTGAAGATGAGCCTCCTGCAGCTTGCTGGGTGCTCCATCCTATCAACTTTTGGCTTTCACATGTCCAGCCATGTGCATTCAGATCACATCCCCACCGCCTCTGCCTCCATCTGCTACTGGATAGATAATAACTTACCTGAGCTGTGCAGGCTGCTGCTGCTGCCAGACACTGTTGGCCTCCGTGTCTTTGCCGTCTTTGGTCATGGCCACGCCCCCTAATCAGGACAACCTAAACTAGGGCTTATTTTTGGGATAGGGCTTATATTAGGAGCGGGGTTATTTTTGAAATAGGTGTTATTTGGGGGGAAACAGGATATATGTAGACCCCTTTTTCCTCCTTTTTTGAACACTATTTTTTTCTTGTTAAGTTTGAATGTATATGTTTGTTTTATTGTTTTATATTTTATTTTCTACAATAATTTTTTTTAAAAAGAAGAGAAACATCCATGCAACATTTTATCATTACCACAATATCAGTTCTACATCTGCATGATCCAATACTATTGTTTCTATCCACTAGCTGTAATGTGAAAAAAAAATCATGAAAATGCTATAAATCCGCAAAGGTTGTATGTGGATTCTTATACCACTAGCTGTAACCTACCTGCTTTAAATTATTACTGAGAATAGTTACTGTATGAAGGTGGTTCTTTCTTTCTTTCTTTCTTTCTTTCTTTCTTTCTTTCTTTCTTTCTTTCTTTTTATTAAAGTTCTTAGCTGCTTATCTACCTAATGCATTTTACTTGCATTATATTTTAAATTTTTACATTTCTTTTCTTTTAACATTGTAAATTCATATTTTGGAATTTATATGCCAGGGAGGCTTAAAGAAAGACAATGAAGTATTAACTAAGACAAAAAGACACCCTGTAACTATTCTTTAAAAAATTAAGGAAGTTACCATGAAAACGATTCTGGTCTCGTTTCAACAGCCTCTTTTAAATTGCTAATTGGCTTCTCTGTTGATAGTTACATAAGCAAATGTGTCCATATTCAGAAAGCTATTCATCTCAGTGCCTGGTGTTTTATCAGTTCTCTCATCATTTAAAAACTTCAAAAATTATTTGCCTGCTGTTCTTCACCATTTGTAAGAAGAAAAGTATTCCTTAATCTTATTTGCAAATGGGCACAGACAAACCTGAACAAAATCAAGACTAGATATAGATAGATAAGCAAACTATCCATAACAGTTTTCACTGTTCCAGCTCTTGTCATCATGCCAACATTCTTGATTTCTTCTAACTTCCACATGCTTTACTTTTCATAGTAAAGCAATAGCAACAGCACTTTTACAGCCCCCTTTAAGTGGTTTATAGAGTCAGAATATTGCCCCCAACAATTTGGGTCCTCATTTTACCCACCTCGGAAGGATGGAAAGCTGAGTCAACCTTGACCCTGGTGAGAGTCAATCTGCCAAACTGCTGGCAGTCAATGATCGGCAGAAGTAGCCTGCAGTGCTGCACTCTAACCACTGTGCCATCTTGCAAAGGCCTGAAGGGGGAGCATCACATACATAACCAGGAATCTAATTTCTGCAAAGCAGTCACATATTAGATAATAGCAATTATCAGAATAATTGGAAGAATGAGATAGTCTAATGAAGTTTAAAATATTTTTCTTCAATTTTCAGAATAAGACAGGAAATACTCCTCCCATCCCCCTAGAGAAAAAGGTAAAACAGGAATATAAGTAAAGAAAATCCCAGAAGGTGAGCACTCTGTGTATACAGAAAAGTATGGGGGAGAGCAAATGTGTTAGGTAGCAATTTAAGCCAAAAGAGCAATTGGACAATACTGCAAAGAAGTGTTTTAAAATGTAGCTTAGAAGTATCAAATTAAATGGAAAAAAGGAAGTTATAAAATTGAAATAATAAGCAGAAAGGAATTTAAAGGGAAACATGGAGAGAAGCAAGCAGGCCTTTTCCTTCCAAGAAGCAGAAGAAAAAGAGAAGTGATTTGGGAGGCAGAAAAGTGGTGCAGCAAAGAGGGATCTGGTGGCTCAGTGGCTAAGACGCTTGAAAAATAGGAATCATCTTTAGTGGGAAGGTGAGCCTTCCGTGTTTAGTCATGCTGGTCACATGACCAGAGAGATGTCTTCAGACAGCACTGGCTCTTCGGCTTTGAAACGGAGATGAGCACCGCCCCCTAGAGTCGAGAAAGACTAGCACATATGTGCGAGGAGAACTTTTACCTTTAAAGAAGTGGAAAGAAGGAAACAAAGGTATTTCTCCTGGCAGCAGGTTTGCACAGCAAGCATTCCCCTCTTTAATGAAACAGGGAGGAATACAAAGGAGTGAGTGTTTTAGTTGTCAGTAAATGGACTTAAAGTGAAAGAAACTGGCAGAGTCAGCAGTCCCTGGCAGAAGAACTGGGATGAGCAGAAGAACTGGAGAAAACCAGAGCCAAAAATCAGCCTTGCTATGACTGTCAAGAGAACAAGGAGAAACCAGTACAAACCAAGAACAGCCTGGGTTGTTCATACTGTGTCAGTGTTAAAAGGGTTTTCTATTAAGCTGTTGATTAATATTGGTAGTAAATCTGTATACTATTCATTACGAAAGACAGATTCTATTTTATTTGAGTATTCCAGGGGGGAGCTTGAAATCAAACCCCCAAGTCCCAAGCCTAGGTTTATTTCAAATAAAGTGCTTATTAGCAAGGGAGAGTCTATTAGTCCTTGCTTTAAAAGAGTAGCAATAACACTGATTCAGGTTCTTCAACATTGATTATCTTGTTCTATCTTTTTCACCATAAGAATATGCTCTTCTTTAGTCTGGATAGCCAAATAGTATTAAAGATATCCCCCACACAAACATTATTGATTTGTATTACTATAGAGAAAAATAATCAATTTCTATTTAATTTAATAAGTCTCTTTGTACAAGGCAAGATAGTAAGAGAATGAGCTGTATGCTCTGCGGGGTCTCCTGTCCCACCACAAACTGCTGATGGACACTCTTGAAATCAGATTAGACAGCTATTCTGTCTAATAGCTTGTACTGTACAGTACAACCTCCTAAGCAGAGGATGACATCTAATAGAAGATTGTCTTCTGTTGCCTCTTCAAGCCAAATAAGACATAGCCTTTCTTGACCTTAGGAAGTAATTCTGAGTTTCAGAAGAGCAGAAATATAGATGTCTGATGAAAAAAGTTATACTAGACCAGCAGATAATACTGGATTAATTGACCAGTCCCGTGTATGGAATAGGAAAAAAAAACCCTCATGGGATTTGTTGGACAGATAATATATTGATTGCACATCCAATGCTGTCCTTTCATGAACAGTTTGTCTTGATCTGTTCCTAGACTTGAAAATAGAGAAGACAAAAGGTGCTGCCTTCAGATATTTCTATTCTCAGGGATCCAATATTTTATCAGCCACCAACTAATGTAGGAACTATGTGAACAGACCATCCCACCTGTGTTTAATGATTCCAATTACAACTTGACTAATGGCAATAGAACCACAGGTCCAGGTGTGCCAACATGATAGCATTTTGCACCAGACAAATCAATATGCACTGGGCTCCCTGTTTCAGTGCAGAATTGGAACTTTATCAGAATAACTGTGGCTTCTCAATCAGTTCATTTTTCTATTAAAAATAGAGAAGAAAATGTTGCTCTAGTTTTTCCAATAGATTCACCAGTTTATGTGTATATACATACACTGCACTGTGTTATCAAGATTCTCGGTTCATTTCCACAATTAAGACTCTGAGTGGGATATAATATTTAAAGATGTAATTATGAATTAAAAATTAAATTACATTGAATCATACCATGAATACATTTTGAGCTAATGTGAATAAAAAGCTGGCTGAAAACCAATTTAATAGAATTTCAAAACTATGCTCTGGGTATGTGAATCTCAAGAAGAAGAAATTAAGATTCATTGCAAGAGACAAAGGGAAGTCAATTTTGGCAACCAAAATGTGCTCTTTGCATTTCGCCCTGACCAAAGTCAATTGTCTAGATTAAACTGCAGCTACTTGTGAAATAAAGGAGGACATAAAATAATTTTTTTAAAAAGCACAAAGGTAATTTTTTTAAAACTTCAAGCTTCTTTCTTTACCTCTTTCTCTTTTCATTTGTGACTGAAAAATGACTCTTTGACGGGAGCAATCATCTGAGCTGAAGCTATATTATGAAATCAACATGCCCATATTCTAATTTAAGAGCAACATAAAGTGCTTCACAATGAGATTTGTGATGCTTTCCAGAAACTGTCCCACATCACTGACTCTCAGCTGTCACCTGGGCAGAGCTGACTTCTATAGTTAATTTGGATTAAAAATGCTATGTTACAGTATTTGGGGGGAGGGGATTTGTGTGCTTCTTCATTCAAACAATGCAAGAGCTGTAACATAGTTATTATACACACACACACAAACACATGTATATATATGTATATGTATATATGTATATGTATGTATGTATGTATGTATGTATGTATATATATATATATATATGTATATATGTATATGTATGTATGTATGTATGTATATATATATATATATATATATATATATATATATATATATATATATATATATATATATATATATATATATATATATATATATATATATATATATATATATACACATATACACACACACACACATTATGAATACATAAACCTCTAACAGAAGAGAAATGTTTACAAGCTACCATTTATTTCTTTCCTGATCTAGTAGTTGTAGTCCCTAGGAGACTTTGGCTGATCTCAAAAAAGACCAAGTAAGATTGTTCCCACTAAGAATTTGGATGAAAGACTATAAGAAAATCTCAAGATTCTAGGCTATACTTAGAAATAAGAAAATACCCTGGAAGAATAGCAAACTACATCCATATTCTTGCCAAGAAAACGACATGGATAAACCTAGCTCGTGATCAGAATGTATCCAGAAAGTTTTTTATTTATTTACAATCCTGGCTATGCAGTGTGCTTAGAAACCTCTGCTCCTAAAGACATCTGGGAATAATCCCACTGACTTTATATCTCTTCTGAATCTTGTTTTAAAATGTGCTATTTTACTAGAATGCATTTAATTGTATTTCTTATCTCTATTTTCTTCGTATTTCTTTCTCTGTCAGACACTGTCTTTTCCTCTCATTGTCCTAATTTGCTAATTGAGTTGGCATTCTTTATTACTTTTCTACTTTGTATTTCCAATTAACAAATTAATCAATTTTTATTATCACCCTTCATAATACTTTTTTCTTCTCTTCCTTTAAGAGTTTTGCTCTGTTTTAGTTGACATCTTTATCCATTTTGCTGTTTATTAGGGCTCATTAACTTTTTATACCCCATCTTTTGCAGGAAATGGTAGGGTAGCTCTTCTATCTTTTTGATTGTAAAGTCTCAGACTTCATATTTTTCACTTAATTTTTGAATTAATGTATTTAATTATATTAGGTTTGGCAGGTAATTAATAATTTAGGAGTCACTGAGGCTAAAAAAACCACTGGTCCAAACTGAGATTTCAATGGATAATAAATGTCAGTTTTCCTTTATCATCATTATAATTAAATAGTTGTTCTACCATAAGGATCCTAGCACTGAAAATTTTAATATTTCTTTTTAAAATAAGATTTAGCTTATCCTATAACATTAGTTCTCAATCCGTGGTTCAACAAAGATTTGAAGAAATGTTATATTTAAATCTTGAGTTAAGTCTTGGGGATCCGTGGCCACAAAAGATGTTTAAAGGGTGAAGAAAAAGTTGCAAAGCACTGTCTTATAACTTCAGTTTAGGAAAAGAAAAAGGAACAAATGCAATTTCCAATTGGACTCTGGTCAACAATTGTAAGAACAATCGTCAATCAAAGTAATAGTGATAGGAATTATGTCTAATCTATCTTTTGAGCCTCAAACAATCCAGTAAACTAAAGACTCTCACTGCATTTGTAAAAATAACTCTTGTTACTCAATGAGAATGCTTTATTCAAGAACATATTTTTCAAACATTAGCAGGTTTTAATATTTGTGGATATCCATATTCTTTTGAGTTGGACTTCTACTATGCAAAAATCAACTGCTGAATAATAGGAATAGATATTCCATATTCTTAAGATATTTGCTAAACACTGAAAAAGTAATTTATGGCCCCTATTATTTGCCTCTGCAGGTAGTCCTTGTTTAGCAACTGTTTGCAATTACAACAGTGATGAAAAAGTAACTTTATGACCAATCGTATTCACAATCTTTATAGTCTATTAAGCAAAGGAAGGCTGAAAGAATATCATAACCATAGTCAGTGTTTCACTTAACAACTACTTCAATTGATGGCCAAGTTACCAGTTCCAGTTGGGGTTGCTAAATAAAGATTACCTGTATAATTTTCAGGTTTCTTTTCATATAATCCCTCTAAGACTTCAATACTTATTGTTGTATACTGGCCTGATTCAATTTGTGTGAGATAAGCTGCTATATAAATTTTATAAGTGAATATATAAGTAAATCAATACATATAATTTAAATAGTACTTCTTCCTCCATTTGTATTTACAACTAACCTGTGAAATAGGGATTGTCACACTGAACATCCAGGGCTAAATGTGGGCTTGAATCAGAATTCAATGGTCAGCTCCTTAAACATTATATCACACTAGATTTAAATGTTTTTCAAGAAGTATTCACATTTTTTCCAAAGAATTCTGCAAAACCTCTCTTCTTGAAATGATTATTTTTCAGTCATTCATAACCATTTTCTTTTCCTATAGAAACTGTCAGTTTAGCTTCTATTCCAAATGATGGTTATAGCTTGTTCTAGATCTGTAGAGAACTGTCTGTCATCTGCTTGCAGTCCTTCATCAGCTTCTCCTTTATTTTTATTTTTTTTAATTTTTATTATTTATTTTTTATTAACAAACATGTAAAATACACACACACAAAACTTAGATATACACCACATTTGCACAAAACAATACGAACAGGAGCTTCCTGTTTTTTCTAATAGCAATTATCAACCGATACAGCACACCTTATATTATTTATATTGTATTTCATTTGGATTTCACCATTCTTAACCCTCTTATTTTACTCATAACTATTATTTTTTGAGTTTTGTTATATTCCTTCATTGATTCTTGTTTCTTTCCTCCATCCACCTATACCATTTATCCCATATCTGGTAGAATTCTGATTCTTCTTTTCCATGGATTTCTTTAGTTAGTTTGTCCATCTCAGCACAATCCATAACCTTTCTTATTATTTCATCTTTGCTTGGAATTAATTCATGTTTCCATTTCTGGGCAAAGGCAATCCTTGCCGCTGTAATTATATGTAATATTAAATACTGGATTTCTTTTTTGTATTTCGCAGACATTATTCCTAATAAAAAAACTTCAGGTTTCAATTCTATTTTAACCCCTGTTATTGCCTCCAGCCAATTTTTGATCCTTTAGTTGGGCTATATAGTGCCAATATTTCTGACATGTCAATTATATCATTTCAGTACTTAAAAAAACTAAGCTATTATTATCATTGTATTATCTAGAGTTGCTTCCTGTTTTGGGGCCAAAACCAGAAAAAACTCCAACAGCAGTCTTTTAATGACATCAATATTTGTACACAAAATTGGAAAGTACTGCTGTCAACTTGCCCTATTAACAGAGTTCCTCAGAAATATTAATACTTTATTAATGTGAATGGCTGTATGTACAAATGGCCAAAGTGTTTGAATAGATATGTTTGTCTCTTTACTTCTCATTGTAAAATTCTATTTTGCCTTGTTGCTGTTGTACTCTTGTACTCTTGCCTTGAGCTTCTTCCCAATTTATTTTCAATGTTTTTACTTTTAATTCTGAAGATCTTGCTGGTTTGGGATCCTGATTATAGATCTCTTTGTACTGCTGCATTTTTTTTTGTACTGTACCTAAGTGATTAGAGTTATTTCCATTTGACCACAATTCAGTTCCTGGTTTACCAATGTTTGTTCTTCTTATCTAGGCTAAAAAGGGAAAAAATGGATTAAACTAGAATGCAACTTTCTAAGCACCATATAAAAAACCTCTTATTGTATAAATTATATTCAGTTTTTATTTATAGATATTTAAAATTCCCTATTTCTAGACCAAACTTGAACAATAAAATAAAAAGTTAAATAAATAAGTAATAAGCAAACAAGGTGCCCATTATGTCTCTTCACAACTGACAAAGCTGATTTGAAAATGTTTATGTCTCCTAAGGGACACAATTATAATGGAGTCCTTAAAGTTTGCAAAATACTCTGGATGACTTTTATGATCTCTGTCTTTATCCCCCTATTTTGATTGCTTCTATAAATAAATGAATTAATTAGCTAAGCTAATATTTTCCTACCATCCAGAGGGGAAATAGGACAAATGAATTTTAGAACATTAAAAAAAATCTAGGTCTGAGGTAGCTGAATTTTTAAAGCAATCAACTTTCTTTTCTCCTCTTCCCCAATTATATACTGTTTTAAACTCAGGAACATTACAGCTAATCTAGGGTAGGAAAAAAGTTAGTCCTTCTATAGAGCTGAATTGGTATCACAAAGTTACAGAAACTTATTGACATAATTTGTTGAGATACTATTAATAATAATCAAGTAATTATTATGGTTGTACAAAGAATTTGAAAAAAAAGTTCTGCAATGCACAGGAGCACAGCATATTTCTATTCAGTTTATTAATATAATGCATATTTTGTCAGACTCATAAAGTTGCTAAAGGAACCATTCATGGTTGTGTCTATTTTTGGAAAAGACATGCCTGCTTTAATGATTCCAAGAGAAATGCTTTGTTCATATTTCAGTGGATTATAAATCTTTCATATGCTTGCTGCAGGCCTAATTGTCATAATGGTTGATATTCAGATTTGTCATCAGATAATTATGTCACTACATAGCAAAAAGCACTTGCAGATGGCTTGAAATGAACATACCTATCATATTCGGTCCATGTCAACATTCTCCAAGCAATCCCAATTATTCAGTAGTAGCACCATTATAAAAATATTCAGTGTTTCATCTGAATAGTTTCTTAAAATGGAGAAGCTACTTTGGAGGTACTACTTGTATGCAGTGAGGTGCGGTGAGGTTTATACCTGGTGAGGCTCAGCTGGGCATCCTTTTGCGAAGCAGCTCAGCAGAGCAGCGGTTGGCCTCGGCGGGGGGGGATTTGCATCGCGGGAGCAACCAAGCACCCGGGTCTGCAGCAAAGGTGCTTGGTGGCTCCCGCGATGCAAAGTGCCCCGCTGCCCCCCCCCCGCTGTCCTGGCTTGTGTCCGCTGCTTCTCCAAGCTCCGCTGCTGGAAGTCCCAGATCGCCTCTGGGGAAAGGCTGAGTGAGAAACGGAGCGAAGCTTCTCCGCGGCCTCCCGGCACGACGCAGAGGCTCTCACAGGAGCGCGTGCCAGCGGCCGGTGGCCTGGAGCAGCCCCGGCTGTGAGACAAGGGAGCGCTTAAAGTAGCCGCTGCCGCCGCCACCACCCCACCGGGCGAAGGAGGGGTGGTGGTGCCAGCGGCAGCGGCAGCGGCTGCTTTAAGCGCTCCCTTGTCTCACAGCCGGGGCCGCTCCAGGCCGCCGGCCGCTGACACATGCTCCTGCAAGAGCCTCTGCGCAGCGCCGGGAGGCCGCAGAGAAGCTTCGCTCCGCTTCTCACCCAGTCTTCCCCCAGAGGCGATCCGGGACTTCCAGCGGCGGAGCCTGGAGAAGCAGGCCGGGGCAGCGGGCGGCAGCATCGGGGATGGTGGGGCACTTTGCATTGCGGGAGCCGCCAAGCGCCCAGGTCTGCAGCAAAGAGCCAGCCTCCTCCTTCTCTCCCACTCCTCTTTCCTCTGAAGCACGCCCCGCCCAACGTAAGCGTGCTCAAGAACACATGATTGGCTGCTTCCAGATCAGGAGGCGGGAGAATTAGTGCCTCTTTTCCATCTGAACTTCTTTGCCTTTTAACTCTTTTTTAACTTTTAGAAGGCGAAAAATACCTTATGGAAAAGAGGCCCCGAGTTCTCTCGCCTCCTGCTTTGGTTAACACTAAGCAGACACCAAGCCACTGTGAGCTGGAATCTGGTAGCAACTATCTTGGCTTTAATTATTTAAAAAAAAAATTAAATTTCTTTCTTTTTCCTGAGGAGACTGGTGAGGCTCCGCCTCCCTTGCCTCTAGTGACTGCACGTCCCTGCTTGTATGTAAAAAGATAAAGGAGTCTCTTCAGATCTTACTCCGCTAGTCATTGCTAGCTTGGGAGCGGGGTGCTCATCTGTTTCAAGGCATTGAGCCAGTCTGAAGTCATTTCCATGGTCATGTGGCCAGCATGATCGCAAGGAATGACAAAGTGGTACCTATTTATCTACTTGTATTTGCATGCTTTTGAACTACTAGGTTGGCAGGAGCTGGGCTGAGGATGGGATGCTGGAATGGCACTCAGATCTTTTTAGCCAACAAGCCTAGCATCTTAATCTCTGAGCCACCCCACCACCCACTACTTGTGTGTACTACATAACATTTGGGAAAATATCAAAGATGACAATTTTATGGTTGGTCACACCAGTGGTGGGTTGCAGGCGATACGCCTCAGTACGGGCATACTGGAGCCTGCCCGGAGCACCGGATACCATTCTGGTATGGTGCTCTGGAGAGCCCACCCGCCCGCCCGAGTTCCTTACCATATTTTAAAGCTTTTGGCGCTTCTGCTATAGTATTGCGGAGGCTTGCGGAAGCATCGTTTGCAGCTACAATGCATGCTTGCACCACGCGCATCCATGGGATGCCGGGCCTGTTCCAACCTTATCGGTTGGAATGGAATCCGAAACCCACCACTGGGTCACACCAACCAGTACCGGATGTTTACCCTGGTTTTGGCATTTTTATCCATTTATCAAATCTTTTCCAACAAACTGGGATAGCTAAATGCTGTTGTTTGATGGTGTTAGAGGTATTGCCACAGGATGTAAGCTGTTCCAAATAAAGCTGAATTTTGCAGTTGCATGATAGTGATTTTGTCAATGCCGGTGGTGTTCAAGTTTTGGGTCTACACCCAGCGTGCTTATCATGATTGGTACAATCTTTGTTTTGTTTTGCCATAGTCGTTCTATTTGCATTCATATTTTGTGATTTGTCCAGTTCTTTCTTTTCTATTCTGTTGTCTCCAGATAGTGCCACATTCACTATTCAGACTTTGTTTTCTTATCAACTGTTGTTAAGTCTGAGGTATTATGTGGCAAATACATGTCGGTTTGAATTCTAAAGTCCCAGAGCATTTTAGCTTCTTCAGTTTCTATTACTTTGTCTATCTGGTCCCAGAAGTTCTTGCTTGCAAGCAAATGGCATTTCTTGCAGATATTTCAATGCAGCATTGTTGCTATTTTGTCATGCCATTATTTATAATCAGTCTGTGTGCTCTTATTGCAGCAACATGCTTGGTGGTCCATTGTTTCTTGAGTGTCTTTTCAGACATGGCATTTGCTTATTTATTTTAATTTATTGTCTTTTGAAGTATCAGAAACATTTCCACATGGCTGATGCCATTAATATTGTGTATCTGCATTAAGAACATAACACAGCAAAATAGTTGCCAGCTCAATCTTTTCAATGTAGTGCTCTCTCTATATCATTTCTCATTGTCATATGATATCCTGAGCACTCAGTTGTTAAGGCAATAAAAATACTTGTTTTATTAATCAAAATACAGTATATTGCATATATTGGTAAATATTACAGTCAAATTAGCTCGCAAGACCCAAAAGAAAAACATTGTTCACTGCAAAAATATCTGCCAAGTCCACTCCTTCTATTAAGTATTGCTTTGGTCCAGGTCATGTTTAGTTCAAAATCTTTATTACTTTGTCTTCTAATAAGATAAGAATGTTAAATACCGTAGGTTGTTATCCACACATTTTACATGCTACTTGTAAATGTCAGACTGTATTTTTATCTGCAATTGTATGGAAAGAAGGAGAAGTCTTCCTTGGTTGGATGAAAGGCCTTCCCAAATCAACATGACAAAACAACCATCATAACATTTAGTGGTAGCTTAGTATGAAATTAACATTTTATTAATTTATGGAAAAATATGTCATTTTCTTTTGACTAGTGGAATAATCTAGTTGCTACCACAAAAGCTACTAAAAATTATAGCACTGTATCTAGCTATCCTTTTTTCTCCATAATCTCTAAAGGAACTTCCCTCAGTAATCAGTAAGCAAGACTTGCTAATAATCTTGCTTACTAAAAGTCAAGGCTGAAAA
Source organism: Thamnophis sirtalis (assembly GCF_051295495.1). Taxonomy (NCBI): domain Eukaryota; kingdom Metazoa; phylum Chordata; class Lepidosauria; order Squamata; family Natricidae; genus Thamnophis; species Thamnophis sirtalis. Next base: position 51,837,985 of record NW_028261387.1, read on the forward strand.
ATGTAGAACACTGTGAAACAGGGTTCATCTGCAACATTGTCCCCTCCAGTTACTGCATGTTGATAAATAACTCCATCATTTCAAATCTTTATGGAACTGTGCTGTCACTTTGAGGATTATATTCCAATACATCTAGAAAGTGCATTGGACTGGGAAAAGTTGTCCCTAAGGAAAAAGAGAAACTTAACATTTAATTGACATTTTATGTAGTCATATCTTTACACTATTTTCTAGATTAGCCTCCACTTGAGAAGAATATTCTTATGGAATTGTTTGGAATTTTTTTTAAATGTAGCCTTTTTGTTTAGAGTATTTTCTTTTTTACCTCCCACAATGTAATATACTGTATGAAGATTTCCCTTACCAAATTGGTTTCACCCACACAAATTCTGAAGGAAAGTTCCTGTTTGCTTAAAGTTTTCTAGCACATTCCTCCCCCCCAAAGAAATACAGCTTAATGATGCCCTTTTTAAGCAATTTAGTGCTTCATAAAAATTCCAAGACATTTTTTTTAAAATAAAGTTGATGTTTCATTCTCTTCAGGCTACCAACTGCATGTTTCTATGGAAACAAACATATTTTCAATTATCAAACTCCTGTCATATGGACTGTTCCTGAATGCTGAGTCACACATGGCAGTATATTAAAAGATGATAGTAAAAATGGAATAAATTCTAAGAGAGCTTAGGAAAAAGAATTTCATTCATAAAAGCAGAGTTACCTACACAAAACTCTTTAACTTCTCAGATCAAACATCAACTCCAGAACATCATGAACCATTGTCCTCCCAGCTCTGAAGATTTACCACTGGAAACTATTCAATTGCCCCAGTTCAATTGAATAGTCCAATGCCTATTTCTTCATCTGATCGTGATTCTGTCAAAGGAAGCGAAAGAGAGATAGGACTAAAATTTACATCTTTTAAAAACATTCACTATTTTGTACCTTTTTTCCTGGTGTATCTTCTACAAGAAATATATATATGGGTATATCTTTTTATTATACAACTTTTTCTTGCCATTTTTTTTGTTGAAAATCATAATAAGAATTTTAAAATAGCAGATTTTATTGCACCAGCACATACTGGTTTGCATACAAAATCAGGAGGTATGAACACCAAACTCAAAAAAATTATGGCAAACAAAAATTTGGACCAAGCAGCAAAATCTTAAACTGTGTACTGAGTGCCAATGAAATTTATATAAGGACATTATTTGTAAGAGATTCAGAAAGTAATGCTGCTAATCAGGAAGAACATTGTCTTTGTCTCTTCCATGTGTGTTTAACATACCCACATATGCATACATAATAAACAATATCTTTTTTACTTCTTTTGATAAGTCTATTTAATGAATGTAATTCTGATTAAAGTAATTGCAGGATTATCTTAATTTTATTGTAGAATCAAAATAAAGGCTCATATTTCATGAGTCTAAGAATCTTGAACCAAACATATTTTCCAGATTGCAATAAAATTCCCACTTACAATTTTAGTGAATGGTACATCAAGCTGTTCAAGATTTGATTTCATTGTTATTGAAAATGCTGGTATTGTTGTTGAGTCAAAGTAGGGTAGTATTATTAGCAAATGCTTTGAATGCTCTAATAACAAATTGTTCTCATGACAGCTTATATAAATGTGAATAAAACATATAAATCCAATACAAATCTAGAAATGTAAGATGAGTTACTAGGACACCTGGCATAGGACCTACTCAATGTGGTACTTTAGCTACAGAACATCATCCTCAGCAATTTGTCAAATTAAAGAGTTCTGGTTTCTCATATCACTCTGATTCTTGTTTATTTAGTTTTATTGAACCCTGAAGTAATAGCTACCTTTTATATGTTTATATTAGAAATGTTATAGGACAACAAACCAACTTAGTTCTGATGCACAATAACTTATGTTGCTCATCTTTCTATGCAGTATCAAAATATAGCATTGTTGGTTTTTCATTTTATAGCAGATTAGACTTTACCACCCTTAGTAGGACATGAAAATATATTCAGCATGATAACAATAACCTAGGGTGACTAATCATGACTGCAAATCCTATAATAATTTTTAATCAATCTATTTTTAACTTAATTAGCAATGTACAATATATTAGCATAAATCATGGCAACACATTTTAATCACTTTAATCATGGTACAGTAAAGGAAACCTTATCTAAATTGGGTAGAACTCAATAAATGGACTACAGTACATTTTTAAATAGCTGCTTTTGTTTTAGAAGATTTAGAAAGTTTTTTGAATGCTACTATTAGGAGGGGAAAGTACAGTATTAAAAATAGCTGTTTCCTACTAGCAGTTAATTCTAATATTTTAATACAAACCAAATTTCTTGGTTAACCAGTACCTTAATTTAAGCATATTTATTTTTCTTGCTTAAATAAAGTATTAGAGCATAATAAAAATTCACTCTTAATGTATTGTCACAACCAGTTATTTAACAACAAGGTTATCAACAACACACATTATTTTAAGGGAGAGTTCATTTTAAAATCAAAGTAAGATACACAATTTTATTTGTGGTTAATGGACTGTATGCACCAAGCACTTTGATAAAAAATAAATAATAATGGCAATTCAAAACACATTAAAATGGTGGAGGAAATAGGTCTGCAACTGTCTATAGTATAGAGATTGTCTTGGAATTCAAGAGGACTTGTATAGGAGTAGAATTATATAGAACTGTATAGTAAATTGATTTAAGTAACCATATATCTATTTGTACATCAGTCTTCGAATTCTACATCTAATGTTTGAATTGAAAAGTCTCAAAAGAAAGGTAGATAAATCACCAATATCACTATTTTCTTGCTTTATTCTGTTGATGACTTCATGTAGTTCAAATTAAGGACATCAGATTCTTTGGAAGAAAAGCCATAATAATCTATCAATATAAAATATTGTATGTAATTTTATCCATCTATTCATCACCTGCTTTCAATTTCAACAGAGAAAAGGATTGCCCCTACTTGTGCATGACAGCATTTTAGATAATTGTGTGGCTGCTATCAGATTTTCCCTCAGTTCTCTCTGGAAGCTAAACAAATCCAAGTTTTTAGTTCTTTGTCAAAGGATTTAATTTACAAACCCTATAGTAGTTTGGTAGTTCTCCTCTGAAGTGTTTCCAGCTTCTCCATCTCCCTTTAATGTGCAACACTCAGAATGGGACGGAGTAGAATTAAATTGGAAAATCATTTAAGCCTTGGACTTTCACCCCTGGCTCAATGAATCCACCACCAGATTCTCAGTCCCCACCCCTCAGTCAGTTAAGAGATAGATGAGTGAGGCTAGCCTTAGCTAATACATCCAATTAATAACTGCCAATCTTACATATTTAAAAATTGTAATTCTACCACAAATAAAATTCCCATTGAAAATATTTGTAATGGATACTTTATCTAGAATCCATAAACATGTGTATTTTATTAATTACATGTTTTACATTTCCACTACAACAATATCTGCAACACATTATTTTTAATGAAATTTTTCCCAAATTCTATAACTCCAGACAAAATAATGAGAACTAGTAATCATTACAGGAGACATGGGTGATGGAAGGAACTGAATTATAAGGACATTATTTGTAGGAACTGATAAAATCATTTCAAAGAAAAACAACAATATTCATTGAGAATGAACTCTAAACAGTTATTTTAATTTATATGAGACAAAAAAAACCCAAAGGACTTTTAGATGAACCTTCATCAATATATGAAAACATAATCCAAACAATATCTTTATATATGTGTCTGTAAAAAACAAAACAACTGAAAATATAAAGTAAAATTTCATGCATCGGTAGTCAGAATGAAAATCTACTATAGAAATGGCAACCAAAGATAACACAGCCAGATACAATAGCAAATCAGATTGTACTGATGCCTGTAGACTCTTAATGTTAAACATGGGAGACCAAAACAGCTGAATTAGACAAGGACAATGACTGCCTTTAACTAGTACTGACAATGCTGCTTCTTTCAGTTTATCAAATATTTATGCCTTTAAAAAGTCTCATGTCAAAACTATAGCTCTTTTGAATACAGAAATAGATGAGCAAACCAACTTTGTCAAGGGCAATTTGTGTGTAATGATTTCAACAGGAAAGTACTTTCTTTCTCTGCAAGTTCCTTAACTCTGTTTAGTTCCTAGTTTGGAGTAAGGCAGTATTTTAACAACTGAAATCCTTCCACCAATTCACTAACTGTTCTTTGACTATTTGCTCCCGAATATTCTATGAGTACTTAATACTGGTTTTCTTCCACACCTCTTACTGCTATTACAGGACTAAATAAAATAGATGATACGATGAAGTTAATATTCAGTACATAAAATCAAATAAAGTGAAGGTTGGTTTGCTGCATCTTAAACTGCTATGATTATGATGGTTGATAATAGCATCTGGAAAATTAGTTTTCTGAAATATCTCTGTGAGTCATGCTAACCCTGTCATCCATTATTTAAATGGCAGTACATGCCTAGAGAGTTTGGCTTCTCAGTCATAATCCCTAAATCCTTTCCACTTGGGAGAAGACAATGTAGCTTTGATTTAGCTAATTTTGAGGAAGCGCAACACTATTTCTAATTGAACCCAAGGAAGTCAAGTATACAGCTGATTTGGGGGTGGAAGAATGCTGTATATAGTATATCTCTTCCTTTATAGTTAGTGTTGTTTTCCTTGCAGATAGTTCTGAAGATTGTAAAATGAGTGAAACTTGATGAAATTATGTAAATTAAAGCCAAATGGTTTAACTGGGAAATGATTAGGCTTACTCAATGAATAGTTAAAGGGTTCCTGCCTGTATCCTTCTTGCCTTGGGGTGAGACTGATATTTGTTGAAGACATGTCCATACCACAAAACTTCCACATCAGTAGCAGCCATCAATGCTAACTGAAGCTAGATAATGGATCAACCTTCCATATAATTGAGGATTCAATCCTTCAGGGAGCAAAAGCCCAAGGGAATAAGTGATTGAATGGTTTGCAATTGGCCTGCTGCAACTTGGCACTGCTGCAGTACACCTCCTGCCTCTCCCCCCAATTTTCTGACTGACACCCTATGCCTCTCTGACCTGAGAGACTAGAACCTCATTAGCAAACACAACATATTTTAAATTACCCTGCTCACTTCAATTTTATATTTGTCTTTGAGAAAATCAGAGTAAACTGTTATATTTTATGACATTTTTTCTTAAAAAGTTTTAATCAAGGGGGAAAATAAATCAATAGGCTATGATATCTTACCTGTAAAATTCCAGGTGGACATTCGATAGCAGAAAATAATTCATATTTTATTTTAGTAGATAGCTGAGTTTTAGATTAAACAATATGAGCCTTTTGAGAATGTTGTTTCTTGGTTTCCTGTTCTAACTAGACATGCAAAATAAAATGTGATGAAATAAAAAACTGATGAACAGGTAGCTGTTAAATAATAAATTTTGGCTGATCAGTGATGTTGCTGTTGGTGGGGAAACAATCATATTTCAGTGTCAGCAATGAAATAAAGCAGTTGTCTTAAAACTTTCAAGCAAAGTATCAGACTAAAAGAAAATTGAATAGACACCTCTGAAGTTAAATTACAAAATAATACCAACACCATGTTGTACAATGATAAGAAAGCAGAACAATGAGCTGGAAATAGTTTCCCCATTGTAAATAGTCTTGAAAAATATTTTCATTATCTTTGCAATTTTGTTGCAGGAAATAAATTAGGATACCCATATTTTTCTGGGGACATTCATAAAACTGTTGTGTGGTTTCTGTAAATCCGGCTTTTATTATGAAAATAGTTGGATTTATTGGGGAAAAAAGCCTTCAATCACAGAAAATGAACCTCAAAGAAATGAAATAGTTAACTACATTTCTGCTAGCAATAATCAGAGCTCTAAACTTCTTTAGTTCCATGGAGGAAAATCCTTCCATTCTGTCACATATAATAACTTCAGCTGAGTATGATTCAGCTCCTCCTTTAATGTTTATTCCAGTGTAAAATTTGCAACTGGAAAGACACATAAGAACAATATAAGCCCAACTAAACAATCTTTAAAAAAAACTATTTAGGCCCCTTGGTATTCTTTTTGACATATCTATATTGGTGGTGCAGTAGATGCCACCCAAAATATCTGGAAGGTAGGAACAGATGACCTATTCATTTTCAGTCCACTATGAATGCAATTGAGTTCATTCAGTCCTTACAAATCTTACAGGATCTTTGTGTCACCTGCATTTTTTAAAACTAATAATACAATACTAAGTACAGTTTGAATACTTGATATCTATATTGTTCTTTTCCATTTTTAAATGCAGAAAAAGCAATGCTAACTATTCTCTATCTCTATTTTTTTTACCCATCAATCATTTTCTATACTTACTTTGTCCAGTACACCAAATATTTTGTTCAATATAGTAGCTGCAGTAATGGGAGAAGACCAAGCCAGAAAAATGCTATATGTTCATATAAATGCAAAATAATCTGCCTTGTTGGGCTAACTTTGCTTGTAGTCAGTTTGTGGTTAATATACTGTGAAAATTCCTCCCAAAATAACCAAGTGTGCACTATAGATCAATATATAATGTAAATATAGTCACCGTGATATACTAATTTGCTGATTTGTATTAATTCTTAATGAAATAGGTTCCAACATAACATTATAATTGCTAGGCTTGCACCCAGGGGTGGACTGCTGGGGGGTTCGCGGGGATTCTGGAGAACCTCTAGCTAAGATTCTGTGCAGTTTGGAGAATCCCCAAATACCTCTCCTGGCTGGCTCTACCCACCATGCCCCTCCCCTCCCAGGAGTCCCCATGTGGCCTGTTGTGGATGTAGGTAAGTGCAGGGCATGCACAAAGGGTAAAAAATGGTCCTACCGGAAGTTCAGGAGGGCCTCCAGAGCCTGGGGAGGCCATTTCCGTCTGCCTGGAGGCTCAAGGAAAGCCTCCAAAGCCCAAGGAGGGCAAAAACGCCCTCCTGCCATGGTGCATGAGGCTGACTAGGCCATGCCCACCCAGCAACTGGGCAGAGGATCCCTTGCTAAAAATGTTGAAGCCCATCCCTGCTTGCGCCACATGCTTAATCATAGCCAAATAAGCCACATTGTGGCTTTATGCAATGTGTGAACCTATCCAGAGGTGACCTGCACTTACCTTAACAACTGGTTTGCTGGTTGTGAGCGCGAGTGTGCATGCTTCGTTCACACGGGCCTCTTTGGGGAAGAAACAGAGCTTCAAACATGCAGTTAATCAACTCAGGCAGCTCCGGTGAGTACAGCACTCAGCTGGGCAGTGTGGGCAGGGGGGACGAGCCAGAAAGTTACTTATAAATGGATAGGATAGCCGATGGGAGGGGGGGCAGCCCAGTCAGTGATCACAACTACCGGTTCACCCAAACCAGTTTGACCAGGCAGCAGCCCACCACTGAACCTATCATAGGTTCCTTCCCTCTCTCAAAACATACAGATATGTACATACACTTTAGGGAGCAGATGTGATTCCTCTCCTTTCACATTATAATTTTTAGAAAGGTTGTCTCAACTTGAAAGCTTCAAGCTGAGAGATGGTGGTCAGCCCAAGAACATCCAGTGAACTTTATGGCTGAGAGAAGAATTAGGTTAAGTCAGGTTAAATTCCAGGTACTGCAGCAAATGGTTTCCTCATTAGATGCTCATATGGACAATCGATTAAGTGTAGGAGCAGAACTAATAAAGCCTGTCAGCCATTAGCCACTCAGCCACCATATTTGTGTTCAGGTGAAATGGCACTTGGGTCTGTTTATCTGACAACAAGAATCAAAACAAATTTGTGATTTATCCTAACTTCTATTAACTGGAACAAAGCTTTGGGGTATTTAAGCTGAGATGAGTTACAATGGCATAAACTCCTCTTCCCCAGAAGGCTTTGTTTTATAGGGTAAACTTCATAAAATAGGAACTCATAGAGGCAGAGACCATTCTCTCTTACAGAAATAGAAACTCTCTTAGTTCTCTTCTCAGCTGGCATGCCTGACTTTACTTAAACATGAACTAATTTGAATTAATTGGCAATCAATTAACCCCCTTTTAAAAATAAAATAAAATAAAAACGATGAGAAATATTTGGCTACTGCACTTGGGACTTGCAGAGTCTGAAAACCTAATAACTTGAACTAAAGAGATAACTTTCTCATTTGGCTGGAATAGAGAACGGCATATTTCAATGGACACAAGGGAAAGAAATAACATCCAATTAACACGAAACATTTGCAATCACAGTGCAACTGGCACAGTGACTAAAATAAGCCCAACTATAGTACCATTGTGATGATGTACTATTGGTAGCTGGGGTCTACTATGGACTCATCCTATTCATATTCCATCTGATGCTATATTTTAAGATTGGCTCTCCTCTTAATGCGATACTATTATGCAGCAAAGAAATTGACTTGTCCTATCTTCTAAGAAAAATGTTCAGACTTTAGTATCTGCTCTGGTACACTGTGGTGCTCACTATTTTTTTTAAGGTGGGGAAGACATGCATTTTATAGCACTATTGTACTACTAATTGTTTACATGATCACTATTTGTTGAAGATTTGGAAAGAGGATGGGGATTAATTTCACTTCTATTTATAAAATAACAGAGTTGACAGAAAGGATGCCTCCCAATCTACCGGTAATCTGATATTATGTCACTAGTTAGGTTCGCCAAACATGGCAAGCTATGGTTTAATAGTGTATTGAATAAATCACTGCAGCTAAGTTCAATCACGTGAGATATACTAAGAACCAGTACAATGTTTGAATCCTATTTATTTATTTGTTAAATTTATATACCATTGACACAATATCAATATTGCCAAACAGATTTATTTTAAGAGATGCCTGCAAATATATCATGGTTATTAATATAGATAAAGCAATCAGACTTGAAAGCTGATCCTAATTATTAACAACCTGCTGAATCTAACAGTATCCAACCAGCACAGGCTAGGATACAGAATGACCAGGGATAGTTTAGGAGGAAGTATTATAAATGATGTATTTAGCTGTTTTTTATTTTTCTGGAAATATTTCAAAATATAAAAAGCATTTTCAAATAAATATAATACATATATTATATAATATAAAATGAAACAAGCTAGTAGCTTGTCAAGATAGTAGTGCAATGGTATATAGGTTCCCTGCAGAGGGGGAAAAAGCACTTATTGAGCAAAAAGATTGTTTTAGAAAGAGTTAATTGTAACTCTCACCACTTCTTTGCTTTATATTCCCATTTTTCTTAAAGTGTTGACTTTTGGACATTGTTGCATGTATGAATATCATTAGCCCCAAACTCTCTTTACTTGAATTAGATAAATTGTCTTCCTTTCTAAAAATATGTGTCTAGGATTACAGCTGCAGAACATAATCTTAAACATAAACACTAAGAAGTGAGCCATACTGAATTACATTAAATTCTTTTTCTGGTGAGTATGCTGAATGCTTCATCTTATCCTATGTAGAAATTACATTCTGGTCAGAATTCATTGGCCTGATTCAATACCATGAGTTAAATATAAGTGAAATATTAAATACAGATAAAATATATGTAAATTCCCCAGAATCACCTCGGTGAGATGGGTGATATAGAAATCCCACTGTGCCATTGTTGTTACTTTGTTATGCCAATATGCCAGTAGTCAATCTGCAGTCTTCTTGCAGCAGGTAACTAAGTGGTCCACCAATTCTTCAGCTTCCGTTATTATTATGCTTGGTTGTACAGTTAGCCAGATGCTTAGATTGGATTAGCATTTTATCCAGCTATCAAGTCCTTCCCAAGGACATGAGATAGACAGATGTTGTTGTTCGATGGTGTTAAAGGTATCATTCCGTGATGTAAGCTGTTGCAAGTAACATTGTCTTTTGCAATTGATTGGTGATGGTTTTGTCAATGCTGATGGTTTTTCAATGGTGCTCCAGATGTTTTAGAATTGCACCCAAGATGCCTTTTATTAGTAGAACTATCTTTGCTTTCTTTTCAGAGGGGAGGGACAATCCTGTTTTACATTGTTATATAATGTAAAATGTCCTGGAAGATTTTCATACTGAAAAGTGGATATACTGAATTTTAAAATCCACTTTCTTGGGCTTTTGTTGCTAATATAGCTTGATTTGGTATGTTTTATTTTATTTTTCATTGGGTAACACTTTGCATCCTTCATGAAACTATATACACATACACACATACACACATACACACATACACACATACACACATACACACATACACACATACACATACACATATACACATACACACACATACACATGTATGTATATATATATATATATATATATGTTTGTGTGTGTGTGTGTGTGTGTGTATGTATGTATGTATGTATGTATGTATGTATGTATGTATGTATGTATATATGTTGAATTTGTGCTGATAAATAAATAAAGGGAGACTAGTATAGATCTATTACAAGCTATTTAGCTCTCATCAGCTAGCCATCTAGCCATACTCTTACTGGGATTTGAACCTGTGCTGTATTACATATCAGGCAGTTGTGTCAAATCCCAGTAAGGGTATGGTTAGCTGATGAGAGCTAAATAGCTTGAAATAGATCTATACTAGTCTCCCTTTATTAATTTATCAGCAGAAATTCAACACAAATGTAACAAAGAGAACAGTAAAAATAATGGCTTTCTGGCTGGATTGTCTCTTGGGATGAGGCGATAGACAGAGAAAGGAAGCAGTATCCTTCCTCCCATATTTGGGCATACCAGTGGATGTATATATCCCTCCCTCCCTCCCCCCCTCTCTCTTTCCCCCCTCGCTCCCTTCCTCTCTTATTTATCAGGCAGATTGTACTTAGAAAATATAATGTATAAGCATGACAGTGAATATTGCAGTATTGCCAAATTTGCAGAATCTTTTTGGCTGAATGGCACAAGAATGATGGGCCATGAAGTGCTTTGGTGAGCAATTAATTAGCTACAGATGCATTTGAATGAAATATATCATCCTCTACTTTAGCACAGAATATAGAGGTCATACATCCCATAATGCAGGGTTCTTATTAAAATCAAGCCTACAAACCATTTTGCATATTCATGTAGAACAAGATTCTGTCATATATTCCAATTCTTGGCTGGTTTTCAGAAGTCCCAAATGTATCTAGCTGTATTTAGCCCAAATTGCTATGCCGTAGCTGGATGTCCAATAGATATTACACTGACAAGTTAGTTGGCATTCAGTGTCTAACAAATGCCTTTTTCAATCTAAATTAAATTCTACACTGAAATGCAATTTAGCGTGATACCATGAGTTCATTAGGAACCCTAGCTGAATCCAAAAGGTACTGCAGAGAGTGATAGGTACACCAGCAAGCAGATAGTAAGGCAAAGTTAAAAAGGGGGAAAATCATCATATTATGGAGATGAAGATTAAGTGACAATATTTCCTCCCGCCAACTGAAAGAATGAGCAGGCAAGCTTAACAAACTGTGACAAAATGGAGTGCACCGACACCAGCAGTCAATTTCCTTAAATAAAACTTTTATTGGAAATGATATTTGAAAACAAGCAAGGTACAATAGGAATTAATGGCAATTCTCCCCAGCCAGGCTTTGCCCAGAGTTTTCTGGTGAAAGGAGATCTTACCAGGTAGGTTTCTAAAAGCAAAATCTTGTTATGTAAAACAGATAAACCTAGCAGAGGGGAGTAAAAGGAGTGAGAAGGAACTATTAGTGTTCATTAATCCAAATTAAAATCAGAAGTGAGATGACAATTACAATTTTTGACTGGCTAATTGTTTCCCTCAGAAGCTGACTGTTCTGTGGATTTGGAAAATTAATTGTTCACAATCCTAGATAGATTGGTTTTGAATCCTGCTGAGAAAATTAAACTTCTTTGAGGTAAGTGTCTGCGACTGTGATCCATACATTATAAGCTGGCACAACATAAAATGAAAATTCATAACAAGAATCTGCAAGGAAATAAATATATCTTTTTTTAAAATTACACTGGAAGCAAACTCCTGAAGTTCCATAAATATTAACACAGATCAGTAGCCTCTTCGCACACAAAATCATGCAGTGCAAAAACAAACCACAATTCTATCTCTTCTAGTAAGACTACAATATTGTTAATCATTTCAAATTAATGTGTCCATCTTCTCTATCTCACTAAAAAGCATCATGTGAAAATTTTGCTAGATCACATCTGTGGAGGTTAATACTAATGGATCCATCTGGTGATAACCAGGTCATATGGAAGATTATGATTTATAACATAAAAGGTATCAATAATAAAAAGTATGAATAGATAAATCATGTGAAAGAACAAAAATAATTTGTGTCTCTCTAAAGCTAAGAGATGGGAAAAGAATATTAAATAAATGAGGATGGCCTGATATTAGGACATTGAATTGATGAATACATGCAAGAAAAATGAAGTTCTAGGTTTAATTGTGAATAAAAAACTAAAATTAAAATCAGAGTGTATGCATTGATGTAATGTGTACATTTTAAATTAGCAATCCTTATGTTGCTGATAGTTGTGAAGTATAACAATGTAAAAAATAGATATGGATTTAGGAAACAAAAGGACAATAACATGAATGAATCCAATCCAGTGAAGAAAAAAGAAACAGTTAATTGATATTAATTGTTGTGTGGAACAAGACAATAGAGTACATAGAAAGTGCTGAGCCTTTCAGAGACTAAAAGTGAATATGAATTGTGACTAATGAGAGTTCACTGAGGGGAAAAAACTCTTTCAAAGATATGGTTTAAACCTCAATCTAGTCATACATAGACATGGAAAAGACATTAATATAATCTTAAAAGGATGACCAGGGAGTAAGAGAAAGATATGTGATGTCTCTTTGGTTGTTTAAAGTATTTATGGCTATGTAAATAATGCTTTCAATGATGTCAGAGATATATTGCTGAGGGCATAAATGTACATATACTTTTGTATTCAGTAAATGCCATAAGATTGTCTAAGAGGATAAAGTATATGCATCAAGCATTCAGTTGATTACATGATCTAAACAGATCAAGGTAGTACAATTTGGCAGGAAAAGTGGAATGAAGAATTGCAACTTATTCATAAACAACAAAATGACTGGAACAAAATTTATTCAACTTAAAATGTTTACTAAAGATAGAGAAATGGGTGGAGAAATTAAGATACACAAATGTTGCTGGAGAAATAATGAATAATATGTGGTCTGCTGTGAGGAATGGTTGTTTGCCAAAAGAAGGGGAAATGGTTATGTTTATTGCTTCTGCCCAATTTATTATGTGGAAGTGAAAGATGGCTATGTCAGGTGAAACATAAAAGTAAATTGAATGCAGTGGGAATGAGGTAAAAATGTGTGTGTAATAAAAGAAGAGATAAGGTCAGGAATGAATGGGTGTTGAATGAATGAGGATTGAATACAAAAATGACTAGCACAGAAATTATGTTGAGTTAGCTTGGTCATATATAGAGAATGAATCGAATCAAATCAAATTACCATATGAAAGAAAAATGAATGCAGAGAGGAAGGTGAAGATCAAGAAATTCATGATTGGATAGGATTAAGGATATCCTCAAAAAGAAAAGAATGAGAAGATTAAAGAACAAAGGATAGCCTAGGAATCAAGATATGTATATGGTAGAAGCAAGAATGGATTGCAAATATAGAAAGATATGGTGAATTATAGTGAACAATATCAATGTAAACTACTTTTAGCTATGCTTTTTATTCATTTTCTTATCTCAGATCTTTTCATTTCTTTGATATATGCTTTTAAAAATTCTTTATTGTACTCTGCATTATTACTTATTATAAAAGGAATAGCATGATGGGTAAGTTTGCATATATGTCTGCATTTTCATCTGTGCATTTAGGACTATAAGAAATAAATGTATTTGGGGATATAGAATGCTAATTAAATCCACTTATTTTTAGTTAGGTATTTCTATTTTACTTTTATTAGGTTGGTTTCATTCCATCCCTCCCCTCATTTTTTTTACACTGAATGAAATGAATGATATTCATTTAGTTATTTTATGATAAATATGCTTTTAAATTGTGCATATAACTTTTAAATAAATAGATACAATTTTATCAGATTATTAATTTCAAAAACAATTATCTGCAATAGTGTTGATTTTGCTAATTGAAGCAATGATAAAATACTATAATTTAATTGCTTTATAAACAATTTGCTATTTCATAATGCTTTGCTGTCCCAAAGAATCTAGAACAGATACACCAAATGGCTTATTTATAGAATGACTTCTAAATACAGAACTTAACTTTACTATTAAAGATATATATATGAGGTTGGTCAACCTCATATATATTAATTAGGTCAGTATTTTCAGGCTAAATTATGTGGCAGAAAAGTTTTCGGAATTTACCATTGGTCCTTTCTATGGACTTCCCACCTCATATTTAAATTTCATCTATGAAAATAGGATAATGCTCAACAAAAATAGGTCTGTTTCCATAATTAGTCAAAGACCCCCCTCCCCTTCCAAAAAACCCTAGAACTACAAAAATAAATTTTCACATGGAAAGTTGGAGGCTGCATGAAAATTGCTCTGGGTCTGGCATGTTAAGAAGTAGTCAGGTTATAGCTTCAGAGATCCATAGAAGAAATGGATTATCTGGTCCCTTTAAGTTGGATTTTAAATTCAGAATAAAATGGAGTCATTAAAAGTATTGATAAGCTCTAGAAGGGCTGGGATGGGAGCACTGCAACATTTTGGCCCTTCTTGATCTCTCACCAGCTTTTTATATTCTCATATTATTCTAGACAGATGGGATGGAACTCACTAGGAAAATGTACAATCTGACGTTTTTTTGGGCTTGCAGCTAATGGCACTGCAACTCTTCAAAGCAACCACATCTTTTTCTGGGATGACAACTATATGACTTCCACTACAGATGTTGCTGCATTATGAATCAGTGTTATATTTGCATTCCTGTAAGCTCCAAAGTATCTTCTCCATTCCACCCCCCCTCTTAAATATTACACTTCTTTGCAATTTTTCAGTAAACCTTCCCTGTGTTTCTTCTCTTTAGGAACAATTACTCATTCAAGACTGGATTAATTGTCTCACTAAAAATGCTATGAAGAAGAGTACAACCAATTCAAGTCATTTGCTGTGGTATAATTGTCTGCAGTTTCTGTGCAAAACACATTCACTTTTTCTTTCCCTCTTTCCTGAAATTTTACCAAAATTTTATCAAAAGTTAGAATGGGCAACCTTACAATGCTACCTTACAATGCTGTTACTTTTACAAACAAGTGGAAGAGAGTTATAATAATATTGCAAAGGATTAAAGAGAACAGAAAGAGGAAATATTGCATGGCATATGCATATATTTGTTTTTCTTGCAATAAAAATAGAAGTTTTTCCTGAGAGATGTAGTCTTTTAATTTATGATTTACAGGCTTTTAGAATTTGATTCGTTATAATATCTCCTGATTCCTGAAAGTAGAATTTAAGAAACTCCCTTTTAATCTTGGATTATATTTCAAAAACATTCAGGACTCTAAAACTATTTTGTCACCACTAGTCTTAGAAACAGAGTAGCTATGTTGAAGAGTTTTTTAAACATTTGAATACAAGCATCTGGAAACAAAATTATACATATAGCATATCCCTCAAACATGGATCCTCACATACAGTAATTTTGTTATTTGGCTTCAAGAGATCAGTAAATATTGATCACATGAAATACAGAATACTTGGTGGAGAAAAGGTTTGCACAGGCATCAGAAACTAATAACAAAATTGTTGGCTTGCTATTTGAATGTAGCAATTAACTCTGACTGATTTTGAATCTTAATAGCTGCTAGCATCAATGCAGCAGGAAGAAATGGGAATGTTATTTTTTCCTCATCATGCCAATAAAATGAACAATTCAGAAGATCCATTGGTACTATAGGTAAAGTAGCCATTGTGTTGTTTTAAATCTAGTATCAAACATTGAACTTTCAAAAACCTCTTTGGTTTAGTACGAAATCTAACAGGTAAGAACATCAATGTACTGTATTTATGATGTGATTTGCTAATACAATAGAAATCAGTAACGTTCAGGTATTGCATGAATCATTTTGCAGAAATGATCCTTTTTACTTTTAGAATACACACATACTGAGAGCAGGGGGAGGGGGAGAGAGGGAGGGAGGGAGGGAGAGAGAGAGAGAGAGGAGAGAGGGGGGAGAGAGAGAGAGAGAGAGAGAGAATTTTTTTTATAACATTAAAGTATTAAACATTTCACATACTTTATCTTTACAATCCTGTCTGTATTATCACCAGTGGTGAGATTCAAATAATTTAACAACTGGTTCTGTGCCCTAATGATTTCTGCCAACAACCAGTTAACCAAATTGCTCAGAAAGTTAACAACTGGTTCTCCCAAAGTGGTGCGAACTGGTGGAATCCCAACACTGATTATCTCTGTATTTTATGTATCTCTTCACAGATTGGGTGGTAGTCAAACAATAAATATTTATTAGCTGCTCACTCAATTATGAGTGTAATATCCCAAAAAACTAGTAAATTAAGAGGCTTAGGCTCATACCAAGTAAAAACAAACAGAAAAAGGGCAAATGAATTTGAGGAAAAATGGTGAAATTGGACCAAATAACATTCAAACTGTAATTCCAAAAAAACATTTGTCCATTTACCTACCAATGTCTCATTGGATGGTAGTGACCTAACTTTAAAATATTTGTCTCCAGATTTCAAATTCCATGAACGAGAGTAAGATATCCTAATGGGAAATCTTTGGGTAAATATAGGTGATAACAAATAAAGGAAAATTAAAGAAGGAAAAAAATAAACATTTTTCTATCATATTTCATGAAAGTACTTGGTTGATATTAACAATTTCATGTTTGTCTCTTTATCAGCAGCCACACAGTTCTGTAATGTAATCTATCAATTTTTCAATTCCATTTCATTAAACATTTTGGAAGTAACATACAGGATGTCGAGCCAATTATGTGATTCTTGTCATCAAAAAGTCTTAAGCATCGAAAACAAGAGATGAGGAAAACAAAAATATAATCTGATGCTTGAAGCCACAATTAATATATGTGATTTTTTTTGCCAAATATTTTAAATATTTCCTGCTGCTCTAATATAAAAAAAACCACCCAATCTAAATAGGGTGGTTTTATTTAATATAGACAGGGCTAACTCAGCTATGCAATGTAGTGATTAAGCATGCTTAAATAAATAAAACGTAGAAACATTTGCCTTAAATACAATTTAAAAATAAACTTTTAAACCCTATACCCTCAAGTTATGCTTTATCTAGCACTTATTTACAATTACAATAATGAGTTTTCCCATGAGTGACGTGGAAATGTTATCTGAAAATTGATTAAGCATCTTTGAAGAAAACGAATTTAAAAAGGCATCCACAGTTTTCTGGGCTAAAACCGGAAAAGTAAGCAGAATTGAGTTTGTTTCTATAACAACACTTATTGTGCTATCTTCCTGTTAGATATCTAACACAGAATATGAATCTGTGAACCTCATTTCTTGTTCTCAGCCTGAATAAGTGTATGTGTCTATGTGTGTCTATATATAAAATAAACTATATCAGGGGAATGCTGCAGTCTTCAATGAATTCCTTCTAATAAATCTGAATCCTGAGGAAATGTAAGCACCCTTGAATTCTTACCATTTAGCAATGAGATTAAGATATTTGTTAATAATGTATGGATATTACTTCTGTTTTCTTTTAACTTAATATGTCTGCTGTAGGGAATCCAATTGTATCTTCCAAGCAATATATTGTTTGAGGAATGAGGAAGGACATATCTGAAGTATCCCCATTATTGGCAAATATATTTTTATTTGATTAATCATCCTTCATTTTAAAAGTTGCTTGTTTGCCATTGACTTGCTACATATAATCTATAATTCCTGAAAAATGTATGAGTTCAGCTTTATATCAGCATTCAGGTTATAAAGAGAAAAGTAGAATGGATTTTTAATAGGAAACAGATTGTGACATATGGGAGAACAGATAGTACATTAAGAACCATGTTGCCTAATCCAACATTTTGAATACAATGCCAGCTTAAATTTTAGAATTGTGAATTTACTGTCCAGATCAGATCCATATTTTAAAATGCTGCACAGGTGGCCATAATAAATAAGGAAAGGGTGACCAGTCTTTGAAATGTAATAGTAGAAGAAAGAAACTGAGGTGTTACACCTATAATTTTTTCAGAAATATGAACTGATTTTTTTTAGTTAAACAAAAGCTGCTTTGTGTCCCATTAAGGTTTCTGTGAATGCAATAAAGGAATTTAGGAGAGAAAACAATTTTACCGCTGCCACCATTACAACCAAGAAGGCAAGATACTATATAAAAACAGAAGGCAAACTCCATTCTCTTCCAACATTGAAGTTGTTGCCTAGTTTGATAAATGAAACCTCTGCACGCAAACACAAGCTCAGAGAAACCTAGGATTCCAAAGGAATTTCATACATTTAAGCCCTAGATTTCTTATTTGTTTGCCCTGGTGCAGTATTTCAGGCATCTGAAGGCAAGCTTGACAGTGAAAGCAGATCCTTGTCACTTAATAGATTCTGATGTCGCAGGCAATATCATAAAGCCTTTCAATTGTATGCAAATATGCCTTGCCCACTCAGTTTGTAGATTCCCCAGTGAAGGTAGAAACTACAGGTGGTAGGATTTTAAAATCTGGGCCAATCTGCAAATGTGCATGCCCTACTCATCACTGTAAGCATCAAGAATCCCTACAACTGTATTTGGCTTGGATCTTTTGATTTCCCTATATTTTAATGAAAGTATTAGTTGCAAACTCACAATCCATATATTTAGTGATAACACATTACACTTTATTTTCAGGAATATGAAATTCACTGCCTACAGATTCTGGAGTCCCCTTTCTCCCACCTCTAAACTCAGCAGGGCACTTCCCCTGTCTCGTGGAGAACACACAGAATCTGAGAAACAGCAGATGGTGTCCCTATGCCTTCTAGCAATTTTATCTGCACCATCTCTAAAAGCCTGATCCCAAAGACTGCCTTTATGTTCCACTTTCACTTCCAGCAGGAAAAATTTGGGAGGAATGAAACTGCTGAAATTTGTAAGAGAAGAAGAAAGGCTAGGAAATGAGAAGTAACATGAAAATATCATGCTGATTACAGATAACATCTATAACAGATATCATATATGTCTGAGAATAAGGCATTTACAAATCCTTTATGAAGTAAGGACTGTAGAAAGATATCCAAGATTTAACTCTTTGTTGTGTTCATTCAACTCTTCTTTGGGTTGGGGAAATGACTAGGCTCTTTATTGAGTAAACTGTTCTCTTTATCTCATTTAATCAAGTTCCAGATTTCCTGTTTGTTCAGCTAAGTTCCTAATAGAATTATTGCAGACATCTGAAGGCAAACTTGACAGCTTCATGCTGCAGGAAATAAATCAACTATAATTCCTTGTACCTTTTTCTTTTTGATTTTGTTGCCCAAACTGTGATGCAATGTATCTCACTTTGTCCGTACAAGAAAGGAGGTAAAAAACATAGAGAGGTGTTTCTGAAAATGCCTATCTCCCTTTACATCTAGAGAAATGTATATTTGAGAGTATGTAGAGTATAGATAGATAAGTGAAGGTATGCAGCTTGAAACATTTTAGGGAAATTAATGTAAAACATGGTACTGTGACTTTTTATTCTCTAATTTATCTTCAACACCTTTGGGATCCTTATTTTATTTGAATAAACATATATTTGTGCTCAAGAGATAAACTAGTGTAAAAAAATTGTTCAAGGTCTACTGAACCCCTAGTTCAAAAAATAACAAACTGCCTTATGCAGCAGCATAAGCAATGGATCATTCTGACTCAATCCTAATTCTTGAGCATTGTGCAGAAAAATTTGGGCTCTTCCATTATGTAATATGCAAAAAACAAATACTCCCCAATCTTTATAACCTTTTTCCTCATCAGAAATTGATCATTAGATCATTATGGGAGTATATGTTTCACTTTGGCTGATATAGAATGCTAGGCAGAATCAGACATGATTCATGCTTGGAAGGGGGATCAACCTGGGAAGTCTATTTGTTGTAGATTAGACAGGGTTTTTTTTCCCCAAAAAAATTCTGGAAGGCAATTTCACTTCAGAATACTGCATAGATCTGTCCATGTCAAAAGTATGGAATTGAATCAGTTTAAAGACATATTTTATTTGAAGTTACATTATATATAGTCTCATTTATAAACATGCTAGAACTTTTTTTCTTTTTAAGAAAAGATGGACCATCAAAATAGAAAGGAATTTATGGAAAAGCCAGATAATGAATAATGAATTATAATAAATAATGAATAAATGGAATGTGCCAACTTCCATAAAAATAAATCCAGAGGTTTTCAAGTTAAATGGTCTTTTGATTTTAGCAATTACATGCCCAGATCACTTCGGCAATGTTCCCAGTAATACTTCTTTGCACAACTTCACCCATCCACTTGACTTCAACTCCCTTGGGCCATTGTCTAATATACTAAATGTAAGTAGTGTGTATCAAAAGGGCCAAAATAGCAAAAAGAATGGGACTCAACACTGCTTGCAACAACAGGATGGATTCACACAATGATTCATTGCTTATAATGTGTGGCTTTAAGTTATGAATGATTGGCAGGATTGAAAAATACACAAGACTAAAAAAATTTGTAGCACAACTGAAATGTATTGTCTTCAACAAAATAAAATGTTGGATGTATTGTGCAAGGAAGGAGGTAAGGGGAGTAATGAGAGAAGGGGAAAAAAGGAATTTTAAAATGTATACTGCAGCACTTAGCATACCAAGCTCATAGTTATATGTTAGAGGTGGAGTTCTATGCAGGATTTTGAATTAGGTATGTCCATCCTACCTCTCATGAGTTAAAGCCATTTCAACTCACTTTTTGGACTGCAAATTCATAGTACTAATTCATAGTACTAATATTTATTAGTAATTAAATTATAAACCCTAATAAAACATTTTCAAATATCTCTTCTGAGAGGACTGATAACTGAAAATGACATTTCCAGATCTGAAAAACAGCTGTCTCAATGAGAAAGTGTCTCTAAGAGTAAATTCAGCAACAAATCAAGAACAAGAGTGAAAATCTTCCCTCAGCCCCTTGTTTTTACAGAGGATGTATGTCCAACCAAAACAAATGTGTTTAAAAAATTACACATAGTCCTCAACTTATAACTACTATTGAGATTGGAACTCATGTCACTAGATAAGGCAGTTGTTAAGTGAGTCATATTCAATTTTATGAGCTTTTTTTTTCCTGCAGTCATTAAATGAATCATTTGCTTAAAGGTAACATCAAACTATTTCTGAAAATGTTGCCTGGAAAATTGCATGGACTCGTCTGTGTAATCACCAAGAGCCAAGACTTACTTGAAATTTCTATAAATAAATAAGTAAATCAATAAATACAAATATAAGAATGCCTGCCACATTTTTTAAATAATAAGCACATTTTTATATAAAGCTGTAAATAATAGGCATTTTTATGATGGATTCATTCTTTTAAAATTTCTGGAATTTTGTTACTTCAGACATAAGGAAACAAAATTCAGCAGGAAAAGATTCTGCAGAATAAATTTTGAGAAGTGTAATTTCTTGTGATGCACAGAAAAGATTTGCCTTCATACTGTTTTGAGTAGACCCAAAGCCTGAGCAAGGGAACAGAGTTTAGTGTGGCGCTATCCATGGTGCCAATCCAAATGCTGAGCAAAAAAAAAAAAAAAAAGAATTAGAAACCATTCTAGATCATGCTTCAATATATTTATGTTATGGTAATTAATTGACCAGTATAATGGATTCCAGTCCAGTTTAGGAATTCAGCAAATAAGGAGCAGCAGGAAACATATAACATTTATTCCCAACATCCACATTTTCATAGTCTCATCTACAGAATTTGAAAGTTTAGCAAAAATTAAGCTTCTAAGGTAGCAAAACATTCTTGTAAAGTTGCTGTTTTCTTAACGTTCCATCCCAGGGGTGTCAAACTGGTGGCCCACGAGCTGGATGCATCATGCCCAGATCACATCCACCCCAGCTCCATGAAGGGGAAAAGCACCGCAAAATGTCACATGATGGCGATGTGATGCGTGAGTTTGACACCCATGTTCTATCTATATGTACAACCATTATTTCACAAGAACATAAGAATCTAACATGTGCAATGATGTGCCCATAATAATTTGGTAATGAATGAATATAAATTCATTCATATATACACACACACACTTTTGAACACATTACTTTAAATATACTTAGAGGCTAGGGTGATGACAGCGGCATCAACAAGCTCAATACACTATTCAGTCAAAATGATTGAATAAAGTTCAACATTCTCCTTTTAAGAGCCAACCTGCTGAATTCCAATAATCTTAGAGGAATTCATGGCTCATTCTGAGAAAGGCTGGAATCAGTAAATTTATGACAGGTACAGGAATGGGAACAATAAGTTTGGCCATTGCAATTGTCTTCCTACATATTTTAACATGAGGCCCAAATATGTTTTACCTCATAACAATTCCTGTTGTTTTGTGGAGAAGTTCCCAAAGCAATTCTCAATGGAAAGAATGTTAAAGACTCCAAAATTAAACATTTCTGTGGTTGCTCACTGGAGAGAGATTGGTAAGTGTTCATACGGAAGAGCTACAAAGATAAAGCCTGGTATTAGTGTTATGTTTCCCAGAACTCAACATGTTATAGATGGCCATAGAAAAAAGATAATAGCAAGAAAATATCCCTCAGTAATTAAAAAAAAAATCATCCTAAATTGGTAATACTCATCTGTGCCTATGTGTCAATTTCGTCACCTCTATTTTATGCCAAAGCATAGTATCTCTTTACTGGTGTGATAAAAAGATCAAACAATATTATTCTGGAAGACCAAATCCAATATTTGGTAAAACTGGAAGTATTATATATATATTATACATATTTGTGAGAGGGTATGTTTCTTTTCTTCTTTTCTCTCTCTCTTTTTTGCTTTATTTTTGGTTTTTTTATATGGATGTGCACACATGAACATGTGTGAGTATATTGTGATTTTTTTCTTTTATACTCATATATTATACCAATGATATTAAATAAAAGGGTTATTGAGCACAGCAGGACTTCCAAGAAAACATATGTGGGATATAATATGATTTATATCCCATTTTTGTGCTCACATGATATAAAGCATCACAATCTAGAGCAGGGGTGTCAAACTCAAGGCCCAGGGCTAGATCCAGCTTGCAGGGTACTTAGATCTGGCTCATGGGACCACCTGGAAACAGCAGAGGAACAGCTCACAGTGCCTCTGCCAGTGAAAATGGAGCTTGGAAGAGCCACAGGCAGCATTTGGGAGCCCGTATTTGCTGTGTGCTTCGGCCACCACAGGCACCCCCAATCCAAGTGATATCAAGCTGGCCATGCCCATCCTGGCCATCTCCTCCACTCCCTCCCCACAAGGTGAAACACAACTCTGATGCGGCCCTCAATGAAATTGAGTTTGACACACGTGATCTAAATGTTTACTGGGTTAGATTTTTTTCATGAAATTTAGTAAATTTACTAAATTTAATAAAATTTAATAAAAAAAACTTAAAAGAATAATACATAAACTAACTCCCAAATCAGGTTACAAAATGAGATACCCTTGAATTAATTATTCACATGGATTATTTCAGGATGAGTTACCATACTTCTGGTCAAGAATTCTAGGGCAACATTGGTAGTAAAATTAAAATAGCAGTTGTTGAAGCTTTGCTCTTAGCAACACATATTTATTTCGTGAAGTCTACCAAGTATACAAAATCAAAATCCATATACTCTGTACCTTTTCAGTAGTGAACTCAAGCCTAGCTTGATTATTTATCTTGATAGAACATATAGTAGCATATATGAATAATCAATATATTCTCATCTGCTAGAATGAATATGGATGAGAAATCCCAACATATTGGTTTTCTCCAATGATGTTTTTACACAGATTGATCATTTCTTCTTTTAACCAGCAAAGGTTATCATTTGGATGATGAAGAAAAAGACTGCTCTCGTTTAACCTTATAATTTATTCTCCTCTCTGCAGTCCACTTCCAGGTTTCTAAAAGTTCAGCAGTCCCCTAGGGTGATATTTAAGGGTAGGTAATTGGAACTAATAAAAATCATGTAATTTCACTGATACCCTTTATTGGATCAGAGTCCTTCTTTACTGAAAATAAAGTATTTTATTAAATATAAATTAAAGACGCTTCATTGATTGTAACTAATATTTTTTGCTAAGCAGGGAATACATTCCATTTTACTAAAAAAAATCACATGCAAAGATATTTACCATGTTAGAATGCTGATCTATGGAATTTCATAGATCTAACCATGTTACATCTAAAAAATACATTCAAAGGGGATTTACATTTACAATAGTGCCAAAAAGAAAAAAACAAGTCCCACTCCTCAGAAAGGCTGATTACTCTGGGGTAGATTTTTTAAATTAAAAAAAGGTTTTACAGGAGAAAGGAAAAAGAAGCTAAGCTTTAGAAAAAAACACTGAACAGTTTGAATAAGGAACTTGGCCTGTATAATTTGTATTATCTAAAAATCTCCATTTGCTATCAAATAATGAATCCCATTACAAGAGTTATAATACCATAAATATTATCTTTATTAACTCTAACATAAACAGAATAATAGAGTAACAGAGTTGGAAGTGACCTTAAAAAGATAAAGATAAAGGGCTAGTCACATAAGGGCTAGTCATTCCTGACTCTAGGGGGTGGTGGTCATCCCCCTTTCAAAGCCAAAGAGCCAGCACTGTCCGAAGACGTCACTGTGATCATGTGGCTGGCATGACTAAACACCTTAGTTATAGGAACACCAAGCAGTGACGTGCTGTGAGGTTTATGGCTGGTGAGGCAGTCCTCTCCCCTGACATCCCACTGTCTAAAGTGCTTTCTTTCTTTCACCCGCCTGAGCTCTGAGAGACGGGCAAAAGAAAGAAAGCGCTTTAGACAGTGGGATGTCTCTCCCCCGACACCCCACTGTCTAAAGCCTGCCTGAGCTGCCTGCCTCTGTGTCCGCGGCAGCCACGGACACAGAGGTGGGCAAAAGAAAGCAGCAGCCCATCAGCAGAGGTGGGTAAAAGACCTGCCTCTGCTGGCGGGCTGCCGCAGACACAGAGAAAGAAAGCTGGTGGGCTGCCCTCCCTGCCTCTCTTACCTCCTTCCCTCTCTTCACTCAAACTAACTCTCTCCCAAATCTCAAACACACAGACACAGACACACACACACACACAAACACACACACACACACACAGTTGCACCAGGAGGATTAATTTTGAATTCCTCCCCCTCCCTCTGACCCACATACCTTTTCCAGCTATTTCACAGAGGATTTCAACTCTGCTCTTGCCTGCCATCATGAAAATGTAAAAATGTAAAAGGAAAAAGGCAAGAGCTGCTGAGGTCAGGCTGGGTTAGTTGCTGCCAGAGTCCCCATGGATGACTCTGCTTAACTGTTTAAAAAAGCTTCTAAAAACACCCTCTACAGGAGGAGGCAAGAGAACCACGTGCCTCATCTACATAAGGAATTTTTCGGCTTTTAACCCTTGCTTAACTCTGCTCAAGTGATCATAAAGTCAGAGTAGATGAGGCACGTGGTTGTCCTGCCTCCTCCTGTAGAGGGCACATTTTTAGAGGCTTTTTTAAACAGTTAAGCACTAAGCAGAGTCATCCACTGTGACTCTGGCAGCAACTAGCTCAGCCTTTTTCCTTTACATTTTTTTTCTTTTCATGATGACAGTGGTGAGGCTCTGCCTTCCCTGCCTCCCCTGACTGCACGTCACCGACACCAAGGGTTGTTCCTATTTTATTATTTGAATTTTTACATACTTTCAAACTGCTAGGTTAGCAGAAGCAACAGGAGCTCACTCCATTATATAGCGCTAGGGATTTGAACCATCAAACTGCCAAACTTTCTGATTGACAAGTTCAGCATCTTAGCCACTGAGCCACTGCCTCCCACATCACCTTGGAGATCTTATATTCCAATTTCTTGCTCAGGAAATCCTATACCATTTCAGAAAATTGTTGTCCAAATAATTTCTCCAGTGATGGAACGCCTGCAACTTCTGGAGGCAAGTTCTTCCACTGATTAATTGTTCTAACTGTCATGAAATTTCACCTTGGTTCTAGGTTACTTCTATCCTTGATTAGTTTTCATCCATTGCTTCTTGTCCTGCCTTCAAGTGCTTTGGAGAATAGATTGATTCCCTCTTCTTTGTGGCCGCCCCTGAAATATTGGAACACTGCTATCAAGGGGGAAGAAAGAACTCCTGGAGGTTTCAGAGTGGATTAAAGTGGGGAGGAATGTGCTGACATATTGTTTATTGTAAAAAAAAACATTTTAATTTTTAAAAGTCATGAAATGCAATCAGGTTGCAAAGTTTCAACCTTCAGGATAATTCCTTATTGAAAGAATATTTGCAATGCAAGCTGAGAATCAAAATGCTCAATTATCCCTTCCTCCACCCTACAAAAGATAAATATAGACTGGATGAAAGAAAATGTCCTTGGGATAGTGAGAAGCATCCTCACAATTTTATCTTCTAGCTAATAAGCCACCTTTCCACATTAAGTGAGTGGGAACCACTTCCTTCCCCCCGCAAAAGACATTTGGCAAGAGCAGCTGTGATACACTATCAACATCCCAAATAGTTCCTATATTTTATTCATTAGATTTATGTGCCATCCATCTCATCCATATCTCAAAAATATGCTATAGGGATCTGTAACACCGCTGTCTAGAAAAGCTCTTTGTGTGTTTCTGTTTTAACCTCTGTTGCGTGTGGCTAATCTATTCAGATATGCCCCCCCCCCCTATTTTTAAGGTTGCTACCAAATTTCCCTGCTACAGGTTTGTAACACAACTCAGCTGTTGGGATCTGTAGATTCACTATGTACTGTATATTTGTTTCCAGAAATTCATCCTGCATTTATTATGGCAATGCTGGGGCCAATAACATGACAGACAGGGCAGTATTTATGTGAACTACAACATTCTAACACAAATCAGAAGCAAGGTGTCTGCTGTCAGTGATTCCTCTTGTGAACTCTTTCAGGTGTTACTGGTTTACAACTTCAAGCATTCTTCATTATTGGCCATACTAGCGGTGTGCTTTAGCAACATCTGGAGTGCTGCATGTTGTAATAGCTGCTTCCTTTCCCCCTCTGCCTTGACAGAAGTTACAAATTGATATGTACTTCATAAAGAGTTCGTTTGCATCTGCGAACTGTACTATATGGAATTTATAAAGCTGTGCCTATTTAACTTTGATGAAGAATCAAGTCTTCTTTCCACTTTTTTTAAAAAAGTGTTTCTATCTTCATCTCATTCTTTTTGGCATTTTCTGTTTCTAGAATAGGACAATTTTGCCATGGACTGTTCATAGCAAGAGCAGATTCAGTGATAAGTACCATAGCACAAAAATATTGTTTTTTGCTAAGTAGGAGCAAAACGTTTAAGAACTTTAAGCAAAAGCAATTTGATTTCCTCCAATCTTTCAAACTCTGCTGTTTTGTAACAGGAGCAACTTTGAGATTCACACACACTCATTCTTTTTCCACCGAAAAACTTCATGATCTCTTCTGTTATTTAATATAGCAAATTAGTCACTCAAATAAACCAAAGACTTGAGTCAAGTTTAACTCATGATGACTACAAGGACAAATCCTGATAGTTTTCTTGACAAGAGTATAGAAGGGCCTTTGCCTTCTTCCTGGATGATCTTTGAATTTCCCAGAGTTAAACAGGCTTGAATCATTTTAAGTTGAGGCCATTTTATTTGTAAGATCAACCAAATTTTAATAGATGTGATCATCTGCTACAATTATTTAAACCCTGAAACAGCAAACAAATGTTGTACTTGGAGTCATGTTGAATATGAATTCTAGAAGTTGTAATCCCAACATATCTATATGGCAGCTATCTGGGGGTAATAGAGATAATGCTCTGAATCCTTTTATTTTTTTTTTTCCAGATTTGTAGTTCACAATTAAATATTTCTTTGAGTCTAATCAGGGGCTGTCAGCATTTTTACACTTCCCTTTGGGACATACTGCTATATATGGTGTGTTATTATTCCTATGGGACTTGTAAAAGAGAGAAAAGCTAGTGGTTTGTCACTTTCTACAAGAAAATATTCTCTTCTAATGTTCAGTAAATATATGTAAATCCACAAGGAAAATTTCTGCTGTGACTACATTATAACCTTACACTTGTTCCAATATTGCGATAGTTAAAAAGTGTGAAAAACTCTGTGATACAGATGTGATGGAATCTGTAGCCCGATTTCTATCTTACCAGGACCTTGCCCCAGACTATTTGGCTTTCTTCTAGGAAAAAAAAGTTCATTTAAAAGTTCAAAAAATTAATTTATCTTTTGGTTTTTGCTCTCTTTGTCCCAAAGACGACTTAAGTAGGGTTCTTTTGTGAGCGGGAACCATTTTTCACAGAATAAAATCTGCAAGTGGCTCTTGCTCAATTTACTTTCAGTTTAAAAATGTGTCTCCAAACTTTTATCCAGAAAGAAAACAGTTGTTGTTGCAAAGTCATAACTGAACCATTGCGACCCCATGGACAATGTTCCTCCAGGCCTTCCTGTCCTCTACTATCCCCCGGAATCCATTTAAGCTCACGCCTACTGCTTCGGTGACCCCATCCACCCACCTTATTGTCAGGCCTGCAATTATATTCCTTTTAGAATTTTGGTCTGCCACACTTTCTCTTATTTCATTGTTCTGTTTCTTTAGTATAGTTGATGGAGGGGGGAATAGACAGGAGTGAGATTGTGGAATGTATTGTTTTCATTCTTTACTAGAAGCCAAGGTCATCCTTTGTCTCTGCACCAGTACACCTGAACGGAAGCAGCTGGGTGTGGATGCCAGCGTGGAAGAAGAAGATTGGACCATGTGATGGATTATGGGTGTGGGGAAAAGATCATGAACTTTTAACTAGGTGGAATTCTGATGTCATTTCCAATACTGGGATTAACACAGATGTGCTAAGATGTCTGCTTTATTAAATTGGAACTTTAAGGATCGTTTTGCCTTTGATTCTGATTTAATTCTACATGAAACTTGGAACGCTGACATTATCCCAATACTCTCTTC
The DNA here is from genome assembly GCF_051295495.1 of Thamnophis sirtalis. Taxonomy (NCBI): domain Eukaryota; kingdom Metazoa; phylum Chordata; class Lepidosauria; order Squamata; family Natricidae; genus Thamnophis; species Thamnophis sirtalis. Next base: position 51,867,181 of record NW_028261387.1, read on the forward strand.
AAAATAAATCACCAGCACCCCTCCCTCATGGAGGGGAGGGCTGGTGAGGGTTGCTGTTTTCCCAACGCAAGCCACCAGGTCAGCGTAAAATATCAGTGAACAATTAGGAGCCAGCCTTTTGAGATAAGAAGCTGAGATGAGATGCAACTCTTCAAATCTTCAAAGACAAAGGAGTCTTCTCTTTTAAAATTTATTGCCGCTGGCAAGAAGCCCAGCCTGGGGGGGATGGAAAGAAGAGGAATGAAGGAGCTTATTCTCAACACGGAGAAAGGATGGCCAGATGATCTGATGGAGATCCCAGCCACCTTCCAACCTCTGGAAGAGGATCCCCAACTTAAGGTGACAAAGAGTCCTACCAAGGGGGAGGGGCCTCGGAGGAGGAAAAAAGCAAACACCCTCTGGAAGAGGATCCCCAACTTAAGATGATGAAGAGTCCTACAAAGGGGGAGGCCTCGGAGGAGGAAAATGCTGAAGATGACCCAATGGTGAATGCACCCATCCACCCCTTCTCCCTCCAAGTCAACCTCCAAGTGCCTAAGATGGGGTTGGAGGGGAAAGTTGAAGCAGTTGTGAGCACCAGTTGCGCTCGATGCTTAATCAGCACGTCGATTGTCAAGCAACTAGGCATAAGCAGAAGACCTCTAGCCTGTCCAATTCGGGTTGAGTAGGTAGATGGAATGCTAATTGGAGGAGTCCAAACCACGCTAGTAACTGACCTGGGGAAGTTACAAGTGGGCCGCCACTGCGAGCTTCTCAGATTCATTGTTGCTCCAGAGATGCTGGAAAAAATAATCTTGGGGCTTGCATGGCTTGACAAGTGGAAGCCTACGATAAAGTGGGAAGACGGTGGTAGGAAATTGATGATAGCAATAGCAATAGCAGTTAGACTTATATACCGCTTCATAGGGCTTTCAGCCTTCTCTAAGCGGTTTACAGAGTCAGCATATCGCCCCCACAGTCTGGGTCCTCATTTCACCCACCTCGGAAGGATGGAAGGCTGAGTCAACCTTGAGCCGGTGAGATTAGAACCGCTGAACTGTAGATAACAGTCAGCCTGCAGTACTGCACCCTAACCACTGCGCCACCTCGGCTGTTGTGGATTGTGGATGAGCCAATATCACCGGTGGAGGAAAAGGGCCAGCCAGGGATGATTGAACCCAAGAGCCCAGAACCTGCAGCAGAGACAAAAACCCTAGATGTCCAACAAGCACCCAAAAACTTGTTGGGGGATGTTTTGTCAAGAAAACCGCAGCATGACAGTAATGGAAGCCAGGATAAGCAGATGACAGCTATGAAATTGGCACTCCCAACAGACTAGTCTGGACTGCTACAATAAGTGGCCAGCCCTAACAGACCATGGGAAGAGGTCGCAATGGACTTCATCGTGCAACTCCCAGACAGCAGTGGAAACAGAGTAATCTGGACAGTTATGGACTTGGTTTCCAAGCAGGCACACTTTATCGCTTGCTCAGAGTTGCCGTCCGTAAAGGAACTAGCGAAAATGTTTGTGAAACACATTTATCGCCTGAACGGATTGCTCATTTCAGACCACGGAGTCCAGTTCACAGTCAAGTTCTGGAGCCAGGTCCTGAGATCCATTGGGTTCACACAAGAACTGACTCAGAGGTTCATCCCAGCATGAACTGCAAAGCAGAGAGAGCCAATGCGATAGTGGAAAATACATCCAGTGTTTTGTGGACTATCAGCAAGACAACTGGTCAGACTTGCTACCCTTCGCCGAAGTGGCGTACAACAATGCGGTTCACAGCAGCACTGGATTTACTCCTTTCCAGATTACCAGTGGCATGGAATTTGTTCCTATGCCTGAGCTGCCTAGAGAACCTCCCTCCTCCATGTCTTTGAATGAATGGATGGACATGCTAAAGAAAGGATGGGAGAATATGAATAAGGCTCTAGCAGATGCAGCAGAAGCCTATCAGAAGCAAGCTGAGAAACACCGCTCAATCCAGAACCCCTTTCATGTGGGGGACAAAGTTTTTATGTCTACCAATTACTTAAGATTAGGAATGCCTAGCAAGGAATTTGGTCCAAAATTTCTAGGTCCATTCCCAATAGTGAAGATAGTTAGCCCAGTTACAGTTCAGCTCAGTCTACCCAGTAGTCTAGGGAAAATTGACCCAGAATTTCATTGTAGCTTGTTGAAACCAGTAAATGGGTCTAGTATAAGAGCATCCAACCAAGCTTTCTCTCCTCATATAGTGATAGAAGAGAAAGCACCATCTAACCAGATAGAAGGGGAAACATAATCTGAGGTGGAAAATATTGTAGACTCTAGGTTGAATAGGGGTCGCTTACAGTATTTAGTGCAATGGAAGGGTTACCCTTTGTCTGAAGCCACTTGGGTGAAAAGTTGGAACTTAAAAGTGGAAAAGTTAGTAGAACAATTCCACGAGAAGTTTCCCGATAAGCCAAAGGGTCTCCTGGGGGGGAAGTAGGTGGTTAATTTTTATATGTTAACTTTTATGTTATTCTCTTTTCAGGAAATGCTTTTCTTCTGAGGAGAGGCTGCCTGTCAGGCCTGCAATTATATTCCTTTTAGAATTTTGGCCTGCCACACTTTCTCTTATTTCATTGTTCTGTTTCTTTAGTATAGTTGATGGGAGTGGGAATAGACAGGAGTGAGATTGTGGAATGTATTGTTTTCATTCTTTACTAGAAGCCAAGGTCATCCTTTGTCTTCGCACCAGTACACCTGAACGGAAGCAGCTGGGTGTTGATGACAGCGTGGAAGAAGAAGATTGGACCATGTGATGGATTGTGGGTGTGAGGACAAGATCATGAACTTTTAACTAGGTGGAAGTCTGATGTCATTTCCAGTATTGGGATTAACACAGATGTGCTAAGATGTCTGCTTTATTAAATTGGAACTTTAAGGATCGTTTTGCCTTTGATTCTGATTTAATTCTACATGATACTTGGAATGCTGACACTTATTCTCTGTCGTCCCCTTCTTCTTTTGCTCTCAATCTTTTCCAGCATTAGGCTCTTCTCCAGTGACTCCTTCCTTTTCATTAGGTGGCCAAAGTATTTAAGTTTCATCTTCAGGATCTGGCCTTCTAAAGAGCAGTCAGGATTGGTCTCCTCTAGGACTGACAGGTTTGATTGTCTTTCAGTCCAAGGGACTGCAGGAGTCTTCTCCAGCATCATAGTTTAAAGGCCTCAATTCTTTGGCACTCAGCCTTTCTACTAATCCCTTTCATGGATTACTGCCTTGTCATGGTGAAGGGGCTTGTGTAGCTCAATGAAAGCTATGAGCTATGCCATGCAGGGCCACCCAAGACAGACAGGTCATAGCAGAGAGATCTGACAAAACATGATCCACTGGATAAGGAAATGGCAACCCACTCCAGTATCTTTGCCATGAAGCCCCCAAAACAGTACCAAAAGAAAACAGTACATAATTCAAAAAGCTTGTCTGCATAAAAATCAATTGTGATTCTGCATATTGATCTGAAACATTTTCTATGCCCTTGTTTGCCTTGGCCTAAGAGCTGCCTTAGGGATGTGACTTCTTATGGTCTTGCTTGTTACTGTTGTCTTTCACAAACTGTGGCTGTCCTGTAAAATTGGCTCAAGATCAAAGAGATATATCTCGTGACGTCATCCTGTCTATCTTGGCCTACTGCTTCAGAAAGATAAGCAACAATTTAACACCAGATGCTTTGAATAGTAAATTCTGGTCTATTTACAATGGAAAAGGGGTGAGAGAAGAGGTGTCTTCCCAGAAAAGGAAAATTTTAGCACTCACAAAGGGAGGGCAAATTCCCTAGCAATCCAACTGGGGTGAGATACTTTGTTCCTTTCATAGTATTGCTTAATTAGTGCATCTAACATTAAAGGGATTTGGGGGGGGGTGATGGAGGGGGAGAAGCAAATCTCCAGCTGCCAAAAAGCTGTAAATTACAACAAATGCCAATAAGTCATTAGGAAGCACAAGAAAAATGTGGAGTTGCCATAGCAACTGACATTTACAGCTTTCAGGCAATATTCCGGGGGCTGAGTTCTCTCATTCCTCAGGTGTGTGCAGGAGATAGAAAGAGAAGACAGCTCCCAATTATATGCCATGTGTACTCTGGGATGGAAGAAAAGAGCAGGGAGCATTAATGGTGCACGCTAGAATATATCAGACAGGAAAGAGAACTCATAGCCTTAATGGAGGAACAAAAATAAGCAGATGGCAATTTGTTTTTCCTGGAAAGGCACAAATGAAGGGAAAAAACTTTTCTGTATTCAAATAATTTACAGAAGGATGTCCAACCTTGGCAACTTTAAGACTTGTGGACTTTAACTCCCAGAATTCCCCAGCCAGACATGCATATACATACAGATTTGTAGATATTTAAAGTGTCTACTTTAAGCATAGGATAATATTTCTCTCAGCTTCAAAGTTGTTTCACTGAAAATGAAACAAACAAACAAACAAAAACCCAAAGGAAGGGTAAAAGAAAATACTTGTTTTTGGACAAGTTGAATTGCATAGTTTATTGCCTTTCCCTCTCATTCATAAGAAAGATTTTGGTCTTTGTTTAACTTTAATAACTGCTGTAGATAGATTGGAATTGCAAGTGGTTAACTAAGACATCAATTTCATTTGAAATTTATAACATCACAGAAACGGCACTGTAACACATGCTTGGCCAACCTAACAGCATTCAGATAGATTGGATCACAACTCAACTTACAACCATTTGAGCATCCAACAGTGCTGAAAAACTGACAACTGGTACTCGCACTTACAACCATCACAGTATCCCCATGGCACATGACAAAATTTAGGTGTTTGGCTATTGGCAAGTATTTATGGTTGCAGTGTCCCTATAATGTGATTGGACATTACGACCGGCTTGAGATATGAAAAGTTAATGTGGGAAATTGGATTCATTTAACAAACTATGGTTCACTTAATATAATTGGTTTGGCAACTGTGGCTGTAAAATCGGAGGCGGACTCACTTGACAACTGCCTTGCTTAACAACAGAAATTCTGGTCCCAATCATGGGTGTAAATCTAGGACTACCCGTATCAAAATTACCAGCCATGCTAGCTAAAACCTCTAGGAATTCCAGACCCCACCCATTGGGAAAACACCAAGCAGCAAAGGCAAATAAAGAACATTGCCTTATACAGTATGTTACATTAAATAATGCACTGATGATGCTTAATTAATCACTCTTCGATTAGCAATAACTTTCCAGTATCTTAGAAATAAAGCAGAAAATATATTCCTTTTCTGCTTTATTTCATCCATAGTTCTGTGCTGAAAAAGTGTTTTTTTACTGTTAAAGCCAAATGAATCAAGGATTATGCCTTCCCAAGAATTCAAATGTTTGATGTATATCTGATTTTTATGATATTTGGCTGTTTTATGATCATATTTCTGTTCATGTCACTAAGGATGTTGATATAAAATTAGAAGCAACTCCAATATACAACATTCTGGGGAGTCCTTGGAGTTCTCTGAGTTTCCTTGCAAATGTTTCATTACCCAACTATACAACATTCTGCCACAAGGTAACGAAAAAGAACATTCTGAAATTACATCTAATATTAAAGCAAAATAGACTGAGACTAGCCAGCAGAAGTTTCTAATGACACTCTAAAGGGGGTAAATGGTTTGGACAAAACCTACTTTTTCTACCGAAAAGAAGAATGTGTTCTTGCTCTCCATATTTTTATTTTCTATATTGGCACAGTTATTTCTATCTGATACTCTATACAAAGTGAAATTCTCTGCTGCAAAGCAATGTGTAATACAGATCCCACTCAATGCATGATAACATACCCCAAGCTTTTGAAGAGTTCTAGTCAGAATTGGCTTTATTATTACCAATAATTAGAAAAGAGACTGTTTCCACTTTTATAAGGCTCTTTAGAAAGCTCATTCATACCTTATATTGAGACCTGTGTGACTGGAGTCTGCTGAAATTAGTGGCTGAATTCAGCATTACAATTTAAATGGTAAAGTTTGATATATTTTAAGCAGCATTTGCCAGAGTTTGGGCCAGCTGGGTGACTTTGGGACAGTCACTCATTCTCAGCCCAACTCACCTCACAGGACTGTTATTGAGGGGGAAATAGGTGGAGAAAGGAATATTAGGCATGTTCACTGCAAATAATCTGTAACAGAAGTCTGGGGCCATTTTTGCTTATTGTATCTGGAAGCAATTTCAAAATGCTGAAGATTTATATACCTATTGCAGGAAATGGAATCTGGATCAAAAAACTAAAGATTTAGACAGATAAGCTTTATTCTTGTCTGAATTGGGAAACAAATAAGGCAAGGATCAATGGAGATATTGGGCTTTTAACTATAAGAAATTGGAAGAATTTGGACCATGTATTTTAGATTTGGACTTGTTAAAATGGCTCATAATGTTGTACAAAGATGCATATAGTGCTCTAGATCTGAATTACATTGTCTCACCTAAGCCAGATTGTCACACTATAAGATTCCATACAACGCCATGCAAGGACTGACAACAAGAAGCCACCCCGTCCCAAATCTCTCTCTGTCTCTGTCTCTATCTCTGTCTCTCTCTCTCTCTCTCTGTCTTTCTCTCTCTCTCTCTCTCTCTCTCACTCACTCACTCACTCTCTCTCTCTCTGTATCACACGCACACACACACACCACACAACACACACTACTAGCAGCCAGAGTGAATTATGAAGTTCCTTCCTTCAACTGAAAGAGATGGAATTGCCCTTCATGGGTGAGGAGTTCTATTTATTCTCAGCATTCACTTCCACTTTATTTTAAATTAAACTGTCTTGACTCTCACTAGTTGGAATCTGATGATGAAGGAGGAGCCAGGGGAATGAGCACAAGACCTACCTAGATGGCCCCCTCCCTTGGCCAAGTCAACTTAAAAATTAGCACTCAGGCTGATTTCTATTCAAGCAAACATAAAAATTGGAAAACAGTAAAATAAAGTTTGCAAGTTGAGGCTCAGATTTCTTAATGAAAAATATTTCTATATTTTTAAATAAATCACACATCTCTGTAAATTCTTTATTTATGAACAAATGGCATTTCCTAGAAGAACTTTTTAAGAACTTAAATAATGCTGACCTGGGTTAGAAAGTGAAAAAGATCAATCTTTGTTAATTCCAGCTAATTATAGGGTTTGAATAAATTATTTAAGAAACCACATGAAAAATAAATCTTATGTAGTAGGCAAATTTTATCAGAAATTCAGTGTGTGTATTCAACCTCGTTCAGAATAGTATTTTATTCATTCTTTAAGTATAATGTATGCATGAATGTGAGTACTGAGATCAAGTTCTCAGTGAAAGTAACAAGTATGCCTGGGGCGTTGCTAAGAAATATCAGTTTTTATAAACCTTCCTTTTCCCGACTTGCCCATCATTATGAGTAATTCATTTTGGATATAATTGCCCAAGTACTTACTTACATTTTTTAGTTTCAGCTTTGGACTAAACTCATTACTGGTTTGTTCATTTGATTCTGATCCTTCAAATTCATGCTTGCTCTTTTGAGCTTTGGGCCTTGCTATTTTCAGCTCCTGCTTCTGGCCTACTTGAATCGACAGTTTGTTCTCCCTCTACCTAATCATCCCTTCATTATCATAATCACCTTTGCCCAGAACTGAAGAATAGATATTATACTATTTCAAGATACTAGTATTATGATAGAACTGTAAGCCTTCCTTCATTATCACAGAATATATGAATATGCATGACGATAAGAAGACATTGTAGGGGACACAGGAATCTAAAATACCTTGTATTTCTGAAATTCAACAATCCCAGTATAAACCATTTTAAAGAGGTATATGACTAGATGGATAAAATAAGTACACATACAGTATGTTCACAATTATTGCTCTATATGAGAAAGTATGGGAAAGCATTGACAGATTGAAAAAAAAATGTCATATTTGGGCCCAGTCTTTTTTTTAAAGAGTCAGTTAGTACCTGGACCAGGAAAACGTCAGGGGAGATATGATCCCTGGGTCCTAAAAGATGACACTGATGAAGGAAACCTGGACCATAGGTCATTTAGGTTTAGGTTAGGTTAGGTTTATTGGTTTTGTATGCCGCCCACTCCTGAAGGACTCCGGGCGGCTCACAATAAACAGGGGAGGGAATAAATAAGACAATACAAACAATTTTAAAATCCACAACAGTCACAATTAAGACGGGGCTGGGTGCGTTAACAGCCCCCAGCCTGCCGGAACAGCCAGGACTTAGTAGCTTTACGGAAGGCTGGGAGGGTAGTAAGGGTCCGGATCTCCACGGGGAGCTCGTTCCAGAGGGCCGGAGCAGCAACAGAGAAGGCTCTCCCCCGGGGGGGTGCCAGCCGGCATTGGCTGGCAAATGGAACCCAGAGAAGGCCAAGCCTGTGCGATCGAATTGGTCTTTGGGAGGTAATTGGCAGGAGGCGGTCTCTCAGGTACCCAGGTCCGATGCCATGTAGGGCTTTATAAGTAATAACTAGCACCTTGAAGCGAGTCCGGAGACCAATGGGCAGCCAGTGCAGCTTGCGGAGGATAGGTGTAACGTGGGTGTACCTAGGTGCACCCACAATCGCTCGCGTGGCTGCATTCTGGACTAGCTGAAGTCTTCGAACACTTTTCAAGGGCAGCCCCATGTAAAGCGCATTACAGTAGTACAGTCTTGAGGTCATGAGGGTGTGAGTGACTATCTGAAGTGCCTCCCGGTCCAGTTAGGGTCGCAATTGGTGCACCAGGCGAACCTGGGCAAAGACCACCCTGGTCACAGCCATAACTGGTGATCTAAAGTCAGCTGTGGATCCAGGAGGACTCCCAAATTGCGAACCATCTCTGAGGGGCGTATAATTTCACCCCCCCCAGACTGAGAGATGGAATCATTAGCCAATCTTTGGGAGGGAACATCAATAGCCATTCGGTCTTGTCGGGATGGAGTGCAAGCTTGTTCGTTCCCATCCAGACCCTGACAGCCTGACAGCCTCCAGGCACTGGCCCATCACTTCTACTGCTTCATAGAACTTCATAGGTGATAATCAACACCTTGAATCATATCTGGAGATAGACTGACAGCCACTGCAGTTCACAAAACTGGACAGTCACCCATAGCCCTTGACTGATATGTCTACCACATAGGTTGAGATAGAGATAGGTGATGTAGATTCTCTCTCTCTCTCTCTCACACACACACACACACACACACACACACGCACACGCACACGGACACACACAAACAAACACACCAATTGAGAAGAGAACAACTAACACAGAATAAAGAAAACAAAGAAAAAAGAAGGAAAGAAGGGAAACAAAATCTCTGCAATTTCATCACCTTTATCAACCATTCCACCACTAAAGGTAATAGAAAACCTTTGACTTCTGAGCATTTAAAAGTCTTGCTGTAGTTGCCATATATTGAAAACAACATTTCATGACTATTTTCTAGTTGCCTGCCCATTACTCCCAAAAGAAAAGTCTTTGGTTTTATTAACTTTAATCTTTATAATCTTTTCAATTAATGTATGTATCTTTCCATTTTTAAAGCTGTTTAATACATCTACCAAATATGATAGAATGTCTATTCATGTTGCTGTCATTCATTGATTTTTCAATCCTCTTTGACAGCCATTCAAGCAAACGATTATCACTATGCTTTTTATTAATGACTTCCACAGTTGAATTCTGAACAGCTTATGACCAATTTAAAAAAATATTATTTCATTGCACTAATGAGATAACGTGGCTTTCACCCTACAGTGTCTCTACAGGTAGTCCTTGAGTTCCGAATGTAATGGAACCTGCCCATTACATGCATTACCCAAGGATTGTGGTAGTGAATCTCACAGCTTGAATGGGATCACTCCCTCCTTTTGCCCACACATTCGCTAATTGAATATGTAGTTTGTTAAGTGCACATGAGGTATTTCAGGGTGGGGAAGGCTATGGGGGGAGCTAGTGATGGAACAATCCACCTGCTTAAGGTCACCCAAGGCCTCCCCAACTCACTGAAATACTTCATGCTCCCCACAATTGCTTTCCCCTCCACCCAACCTGCCATGCCAGATCATATACCATGTGAAGATCTAGCAAGCTGCCTCCTCTCTAGCCTTTCAGCTGTGCCCCCCTCTCTGCAGCTCCCTTTTGCTGTGCTCAGGCCTTGCTTGGCAGTTTTCCAGCCAAAATGGAGCATCAGAGAGGTAGGCCCATCCATTTTGGCCTGCAAAATGCTGAGAGAGACCCATGCAGGATGAATGTTGCAGAGCCTCTGCAGTTGTTCATAAGGGCGAACAACTGCTGTGGTGCTGCAAGATTTGTAGTTTTGGGAATAGTTCATAAACACTAAGTGGCACTGATCACATAACTTCAAAAATTCGTTAAGGGAATGCTCATAACCCAGGGATTACCTAGAGTTTCATGTTATACCACATTTTCTTCTTTTATAAAAAATATTTTCCTACCAAAATTTAGAACAATTATTAAAAATACAAATGAAATCTTTGATTGTGATACACATGGATATACACATTTGGGTATGCATATATATATATAGAGTCACAGTGCTTTCTATTGCTTTCAGCCCCATTTATGAGTTATTTCTATTGCCCCTGTTCTAAACACTGAACACTTCCATCATTCATTTTTGAGAAACACTTCAAAAAAGCTGTTTATTACTCTAAATTCTTTTGTTTAGAGAGTCTGATTCTCTAAAAGTTTAAGTCCTTATAATATATATCTTTAGAGCCCTCCTCACATCCAAGGGTGCCACTTCTTCTCCAGGGGGTGAGAAGGACCCGGGCAGAAGTTCGGGAGGATTAGTTCCTAGGCTCGGTGGAACCAGGTGCACACCTTGGGCATAAAGGAGGGGTCAAGATGGAGCACCACCCTGTTGTGGTAGAAAATACAGAGGTCCTCCCTTACAGAGAGGGCCTGAAGTTCTGAGATTCTCCTGGCAGAGGTGATTACCACGAGAAATGCCACCTTTAGGGTCAAGAATCGTAAGGTGGCCATCCATAAAGTCTCGAAGGGAGAACCAGTTAGTGAGTCTAAAACCTTGAACAGGTCTCAGGTTAAAGGCTCCCCTCAAGAAGTGGCACACCATGGAGTGTTGAGTTAAGGGCTACAGCGTCAGAATCGACGCTATCGCTGCTACCTGCCTCCTGATGGTGTTTGTAGACATCCCCCTATCCAGTCTATCCTGGAGGAAATCCAGGATCTGAAGTATTGAAGCCCTTGTTGGGGAGATGAGCTGCCTGTACACCAGGTACAAAATGTCCGCCAGGTTGAGTTATATATGCAGTCTGTGGAGGACCTCCTGGAGGTCTGGATGATCTTAATGATCCTGGACAAAAAATTTCTTCTCAGAGAGTTCCGCTCAAGCACCAGGTGGTCAGCTGGAGCCACTGTGGTTCAGGATGCTCCAGTGACCCCCAGCTGAGGGAGATCCTGTCCCGAGGGATTCTCTGGGGTCAGTCTACCAATAAGGCCATTAGATTGGCGAACCATGGCCTCCTGGGCCAGTGGGGGGCAAGAAGAATGACCTGTGCCTGTTCTGCAAGAACCTTCCGAATGACCCTTGGGATGAGGGGAAGAGGGAGGAAGGCATACAGCAGTCCAGGCCAGGGACTTCATAGGGCATTGACCCCTTCCGCCCCTGGGGCCAGAAACCTCACGTAAAACCTTGGAAGTTGTATGTTGTCTGGGGTGGCAAATAGGTCCACAACCAGGAGACCCAAATATCCCAAGATCTCCTGGAAGAGTGAAGGGTGCAGGCACCATTTGGCATGGCCCACCCAGGCCCAACTGAGCCAGTCTGCCTGTATGTTTGCCACCCCTGATACATGTTCTGCCATAACTGATAATAAGTGTCTCTCCACCCAGAGGCACAGTCTTTTGGCTTCCTGCAGAAGGGTTCTGGACCTGGTCCTGCCCCTGAAAGTTTACGTGGTCTTTGGTGGCCACGTTGTCCATCAGTATGGGAACATGCTTGCCAGCGACTCTCTGTTGGAAACGCCAAAGAGCCAGATGCACTGCTCTGAGTTCCAACCAATTGATGCTGTGAGCACACCCAGCATTCAGCAAAGTTGAACTGTCAGACTCAATGTTTCATCTGCCCACTCCAACTGTAAAGGCTTGCTTTTGCTTCCTATGGTAAAGTCTGTTAATAAGTCTTATCACTGGAACTGAAGACCAGCCTCTATCTAGGGTGGGACTAGGTACTATCTCCACCCTATGAGAAGAGACATCTCAGGTAAGAACCAACACCCTTTCTCTACTTAGGCATAAATTAGAGTATCTTCTTTCTTAGGGAAGAGGAAAAAAGGTTTAGAAGAATTACTTTATTTTTCTATTTTTTCTATATGATACTTTCCCCTTGTGCATGATCTGTTCAAAACAACAAACAAGTGGTAGATATGATTGAAATCAGAAATCTCTGACTATGGGCTGTTCATCTCAACCACTACTGCAGAGTATGTCATACAGTACATACAGTAAGAAAACTGAGACTTATTGTGATACAGCATGCAATCCAAGTGCTTGCCCTGAATAAGACTTTCAAATATTAGCAACAATTTACACCTGGAGCATAGAAAATATATTTAATGAATATATAAATGTATATTTATTTGTATCTAAGCCTGGAAAATGTACATAAACTTATGCCAGGGCACTGATATGTATTAGTTTTATTTTGTGGAACAAAAACATCAGACAATAAAATCAAATATTTTTAAAGAATATTTGAATTTGAACATCATGATAGATACTGAAGGCTGTCTTAATGCTTTCACAAAAATATTTTATGCTTAATTTTTACATATTTGTTTCAATATTGGCAAATCTGTCTTCATATATTTTCTCCCATGGCCTAACTTCTACAAGGAAAAAAAGAAAGAAATGCTGGTTTCAGTTAGCAATGAAATCAATAGAGGCTTTATACTGATTTAGTAGATGAGGATCTGGATCACTGTGCTGCCAAATGGTTTGTTTCTCTCACTCCCTTTCTCTTATTTAACAGGAGGTGACATTGCCCTTTCATCCATCTCCTGTGAGAAATTACAGGCATTACCCTCTGTGTATGCTTTTTGCAGTCATGCAAGTCAATTTAAGTTTCTTCTCACCAACTGGTAGGTTACCTACAGCTGGTTGCAGCTCTAGCCTGTCATTTATTCCTATTTGTTCTCCAGAACAAATTCTCATTTGTTCTCTAGAAATTGATTTACGTTTATATAATTAGCTCTTTTGTAAGCATTTCCTAGAAACGTTGAGAATCACTTGCATTTAGGACTCAACTTAAGCCTATGGCACTCAAAATCTCATACCAAAGTACTGTAGGTTATTTGCTTCCTAATTTGAAGTTCTGTCTCCAAGTTTTGGCTGTAGAGAATTTATACTGTGTTTTGTTGAATGTACCTATGTATTTTATGTCTTATGGTACATTTCTTCACCATTCTTGTATTAAAGATCATAAGTTGATGATTATCAAATAGCAATGGGCTAACAAGATAGATTGTGGCTACAGTTCAGTTTTCCAATTCCATATTAGGTCCCAGAAGGTTTTGGCGATGCAACATTACTGGGAGGGTTGGAAGTTTACTTTTTTAGCCCTTTTTATTTGGAAGGTTTATGACTTGCAACAGGATGCCTCTGAGCAAGTTGAGGGATTTCAGACTAATTGGGTTCTTTGGTGAAATTTTAAAGCAGGTTGACTCTCAAGAGTCTTCTATTCACATTCTTTGCCTCTCTCTCCCATTCCCTCCTTCCACATGTACACATTCTGAAATTTTCAGCTACCCATGAATAACATTGATAGATTGAAGACTCAAGTTTCTTGAAGGAAAGTGAGCAGTTTTAATACCAAGGCCAGGTTCTTCAACAGTGGAAGTATTTAAATAGAGCCCAAGTAGTGAATAACACTATTGGGTTATTATACTTCTATGCTCATAGAATTTGTCCATAACTGATTATCAGCCAATTACGCATGCAGTTTCAAGGTACGTTAAGAAGGCATCAAGAATGCTATTCATTTTATTAGACATTCCCAAGTGTTTCTATTTGGAAGCCATTCTTCACAATTTCCCAATTCTGATTTCAATGTAAATGAAAACATTATTTCATTCATTACTCATACCATGATTAGAAGAAAAAGTACTTCTGAATATGTTATTGATGAGACCCTATTTGAATTTCTTGTCCTGAGTGAGACATTGACTACTACTCTGGTGATTGTCTCCATGTTTTTCTTAAAGTGTTTAAGAATACTTCTTCTGATAAAGGTTGGAACCTTCCTTCCTTCCTTCCTTCCTTCCTTCCTTCCTTCCTTCCTTCCTTCCTTCCTTCCTTCCTTCCTTCCATGCATACATACATACATACATTTTACTCTTCATTTTACTTTGTTCTACTTTTGTTTCTTTCAGTTTTGTATTAGTTTCTTAGTTTTTACTTATAATTTTGATTAGTATTTTAATTATAATTTTGACAGAATTCATTTCTTTCTGCAGTTTATATGCTGTTCAGTGCAAAAAAGCTCTGAATAGCTTAACAGTAATGCAACAAAAATAAAATAGAGAAAATTAGAAGAAAATCCAAATCCCTCCCCCAATCCATTTCCTAACTACCCATGGGAAACAGTATTTACAAAAATAGTTGCATATTTCAGAGAGCAGATCTACCATATCATCAATTCCCCAAGGCTTTTCAGAATAGACAGGACTTGGTAGCCTTCCAGAATGTCAACAAGGTTAGTGTTGCCCTGATCTTGGATGGGCATTATTCCAAAGAAGAGAGACAACTACATAAAAGCATATGCTCATGGTAGTTGATAACAGCAGGCCCTCAGGCATAGGACTCAAAAGGTGCCTCCCTTACTATATCATACTGGACAGGTAAGAACACTGAGTCCAGTATAAATCTGTAGAAATTGCAATGAATCAAAGTAACCTCTCTGCTATCTTGTCTCTTATATTGTGTTTAGTTCTACATCAGTATAATTCTGCACAACTGTTCAAATACTTCTCTCTCAGTTTGTTGCTACTCTAAATCATTGTTTCTTAAAGCCTGAAGTCACAAGGCTCACCCTCAACTTAAGATGATTGCAGCACTGATGTATGTCATTTATATAAATAAAATTCTCATACTGTTTCTGTGCCTGAGGCTAACAAGCCCAAACCGCATTAGAAATAGAATGATTCTATTAAACTTTAAGTTCTATAGTTTGTAGTTCTAAGGAAAAACTGAAAAGTTGTATTGATTGAAGGACACACCCAGATTTTGATTTCATATCTTTACCTCATAACCATTCTAATACTCTTTGTGTATATATGTGTGTGTGTGTGTGTGTGTGTGTTGTAGTTCCTTATCAACTATTGATAGAATTAGAGAAAGAATTATTTATTTGCTTGATTTTTCTTCTGAAGACTAATATCCTAGTTTAATAATATCACTTTGTATAAAATACAGATTTACACAGTTTCACTTTATAATTCATATTTAAAATTAATATTTTCCCTATAGAATATTTTTTTCTTGTAGAGAATCAGTTTGGTGTAGTGATTAAAGTATTAGGCGAGAAACTGGGAGACCATGATTTCTAATCCTGCTTTAAGCACAAAGCCAACTGGGTGACTTTGGGCCAGTCACATTCTAATTTAGGAAGAGGGCAATGGCAAACCACTTCTGAAAAACATTGCCAAAAAACTGCAAAGATTTGTCCAGGCAGTCTCCAAGAACCAGACATGATTGAACAGAAGAAAAAATCTCTATAATTGTTCTATGCTTAAAAATAGAATAAAATTATTTGCATGCAAATTTTTTACCTAATACCAATGCTATATTATAATACTGATACCCTTAATGCAAAAAAGAGAAAGACCAATATCAGTAATTTATCTGCAATGAGAAAAGGGAAAAATATGAAATATGTGACATGCTTAAAGTATGAGTTGTAAGGTAAAGTCTGAGGGTCACAGTGAGTGGAGCAATGATATACATATATACATGTATTTTCATTTATCCCCAGGTATGAAAAAGTGTTTTGAGAGATTTTCTTCATTTTAAAAAAAATACATAAAGCATAATTGTATTTACAGTTAGGTAGTCCTCAACTTATGATCACAACTGGGATGAGAAGTTCCATCACTGAATGATGTGATCATCACATGATCACCCTCAATTTTACTACCTTTTTTATCATGGTCATTAAGCAACTCATCAAGTTGTTAAGCAAATTACACATCCATTAAGTGAATCTGGTTTCTCCCACAGAGGTTGCTTGACAGAAATTGACTGGGAAGATCACAAAGGGTGAACACATGATCCTGGGATGCTGCAACCATCATAAACGCATGTCAGTTGCCAGAAGCCTGAATTGCAATCATGTAACCACAGGTTGCGACTAATCGTAATTATGGGGATTAGTCATAAGTCAATTTTTTTAGCACCAACGTAAGTTTGAATGGTTGCTAAATGAATGGCTGTAACTTAAGGACTACCTTGTCATGCAGTACCTCCCAGAGGCTGATAGTATTAATGCCAGTTTTCAACAATAGTGATTGGAAGAAGTTCTGACACTGCAAAACACAAACAGTGTTTTTTCACTTTTAATGTATTAAATATGAAGACCCTTTAGGTAAAGGTTTCCCTCACACATATGTGCTAATTGTTTCTGATTCTAGGGGGCGGTGCTCATCTCCATTTTAAAGCCAAAGAGCTAGTGCTGTCTGAAGATGTTCTGTGGTCAAGTGGCTGGCATAACTAAACGCCAAAGGCGCAGGGAACGCTGTTACCTTCCTACCAAAGGTGGCTCCTATTTTCCTATTTGCATTCTTACATGCTTTTGAACTGCTAAGTTGGCAGAAGCTGGGACAAGTAACTAGAGCTCACTCTGTTATGCGGTGCTAGGGATTTGAACCGCTGATTGACAAGCTCAATGTCTTAGCCACTGAGCCACCTTTATAATTATCCTTTATAATTATCCTTTATAATGCCACTTATAGGATCCTGGCAGTTCTTTCTCGGGGATGTTCCTCCATTTCCCCCACACTTGTCTCTTTCCAAACTGGCTCAAATTAAAATAGTCCAATGTTTCCCCCATCTAGTCATTCAATCTCTATCTTTAAACAAGAAAGCATATTATTAAGTTTCTCGTGAAAGCTTCAGTGAGGAGAGGGGGCTTGAGAACTTAAAAAAATCACTGTGGCTATTGTTAGGCAGCTAACGGGCAGGGATGAGCAAACAAGGAAAAGGAATGTAGAATGATATGAAGGGAATGTTCAGTGCTGTTCATTTACCTAAAATATAACCACCAGAAAGGAAGAATTCAGCCCAACCAGGCTGGGATATGGGGGAAAAAAGCTCTTAAATTCCTTTTTTCCAAGTTGCTGTTTGATGGATCTCCAGTATCTTTGCTTTCTTCTCCTCTGTATGATAGAGGGTGGCAACCAGAGAGAGGAAGACAGAACAAGGTTTTTGGCCAAAGCCAGACCTAATTATCATGTATCTTCCAACAGCTAAAGACACGATTTCCTAGAGAGATTTACTCCCTGCTCTCATCCATTCTCATTTTCAAGTATTGCAGAGAGTCCAAGGCTAGTCTCGGGGGATTCAACCCACATTCTGAGAGTCTGAATTGAGTTGGAAAGTTATGATACAGAGATACGTATGGGAGAGAAAGTCATATCATTACTAAGAAGGTAAAGGTAACTAGTCATATGTGCTAGTCGTTCTCAACTCTAGTGGGTGTTGCTCATCTCTGTTTCAAAGACGAAGAGCCAACACTGTCCGAAGATGTCTCCATCGTCGTATAGCCAGCATGACTAAATGCCAAAGGTGCAGGAATCGCTGTTAACTTCCCACCAAAGGTGGTACCTATTTTTTCCAGTTGCATTTTTATCTGCTTTCAAACTGCTAGGTTGCCAGAAGCTGGGACAAGTAACGGGAGCTCATTCCATTATGTGGCGCTAGGGATTTGAACTGCTGAGCTGCTGACCTTTCTGATCAACAAGCTCAGCATCTTAGCCATTGAGCCATCGTGTCCCTTCGTTACTAAGAAATATATCTGCAAATGAATCTAAAGTATATGGAAGAATGGAGTTCTACAGGAATGGAAGGAACATACTATTATTTAGAGTGACTTATTCTTCATTGAGATGTTTTCTAAATGTACCACTCTACAGTATTTCCTTTATAAAAAAAAGCCAAATTGATTTCTAAGGACCTCCCCGCAAACACAATTCTCTGCCCTCCTGCTGTTTTGAATCAGAAGCAAAATAATGGGCACCATTTTTCAAATAGCAGAGGAGGTGTTTTTGCTGGTGCTTCTGCATAATCAGAGACGGAGAGTTTGAGTATGTTAAGATATTGTCTTTAAATATAAACAGGACATATTAATTTAACTTCCTTTTAGAGAAACACTATGGGAGAAGAAAATGTAGCACTTTTAAAACAGAAAAAGACAAATTGAATCAAATTAGCAATAAGGAAGGGATGCACGCATGTGTGCATATGTTAAGTAAGACAGGAGTCAATAAAAAAATTAAAATGTCATAAAGATTTCTGGCAAACATTTCTGAAATCTGTTTGTCTTATTTAGATAGCTTAATGAATGACACAAAATTCTACACATGGGAATATTAAATTGAGTAATCTAGATATAGTTTGCAGTAAAAGTATTTGGGCCAGTTTAGGATTAGGATAGCATCAGAAGGAGAATCTGTTGATCTTGGTAAAACTGTAAGGGAACTAAATCCAGATTCACTTGCTATTCCTCAGGAGAGCTGAACTCATAGGATCTACATTTCTCCTAAGCAAGCTGATGAGTAATAATGGATTATTTAGCTTTACTTTCACACTGGTTGTATCAACCCTAGTGTCCTTGACACATGTCAGCTACAAATCCCAGAATTCCCAGTCAATATGTCTATTTTAGTCCATTTCCACATGGAGGACATCAGGCCTGGGGAAAGCTGGTTCTTATGAGATGTTTCCCTAATGTTTTCAGTCCTGTGTGGTTTATTTTCTTACATCTACAAACACAGTTAATACATTTTAAATTAACAAGGCATGCACAAATGCATACTCATACTTTTTGAAGGAATTAAAGCTTAAATAATCCTTTGTTTTCAGAGCTCTGTTTAAGCAAAAAGGATTTTCTTTAGGAATACAATAGTGAAAAAAGAGTTAAATCTTTCATCCATGATTGCTCTGATCCCATTAATTATGAATCCCCCTAATTTGCATTTTTGAGAAACAGATAATGAAAAGTGATTGGACAATTCATAGTTTGGCCTTGAATGAAGTTGCTGAAGCAAAATCAATTTTAAGTTGAAAAGACGTGTATTGGGCTAGCTGCATTTACTACCAGTGCAATCCTATGCATTCTTATTTTTTTAAAAAAAGTCCCAGTAAGTTCAGTAGAGCTAACTCTCAAATAAATGGCCATAGAACTATAATCAATGCCTAAGCAATAAGTAGCTCTCTTGTTCTTCTCATTTATCACTAGTACCATGTTGATATCTATATACAACAAAAAGTCTATATATGACTTTTGAGCTCCATGCTGCTTTTCCATCTTGCTGTCTTACCCACCAATTCAAGTAATACATTAGACTATTTCCCATTTTAAAGTGTGGCTGAAGATGCCATAAATGAATGCTTATGCAAATTTAAGCAAAGTTTTAGTTGAGCAATACTGCTATACAACCTTTTATTGTAACACTATTGATTATGTTGATGGGTGTTTATTTAGATATATATCACAATTATTCTCATTGCTTCAGGTTCATTTCAGACTGCAATATTTTATGTAGAGAATTTCAGTGGAAACTGAAACTTCATTATGGGGGTACTAGCACGGTCTTTATAACATATGCCAAATTTCATTGGAGTTGTTATTAAATGACTGGTTGATTTAATTATTAATTCAATGTATAAGTATTGAATGAAAAGTAATGTCACCACCTCCATAACTTAAAATAGGGATATTTTAATAAATGAAATAGGAAAGTAATTCTTAAAATGAATTAGTTATTTTGTTACCTGTACTTATGTCCATAAAATCATCATCACTTGCGGCAAACTTCTACTAATGATGGATAACAGTGGTGGGTTCCGGATCCTGTTCCAACCAGTACATTTGGAACAGGCCCAGCGTCACTCACATGAATGCACATGATGTGCATGCACATGCGCACACTGCAGTCATACAGCACACCTGCCTGCGACGCCTTTGCAAGCCTCTGTGATGCTCCAGCTGCTTGGTGGAGCATCACACAGATGCGTGTGTGGAAGCTCCAAAGTCTTAAAGGACAGATAAGATGCTCGGGCGAGCAGGTGGGCCCTCTGGAGCGCTGTACCGGAATGGTACCCAGTGCTCCGGGCAGGCTCTGGTACATCCATACTGGGGCATATCGCCTGCAACCCACCACTGATGGATACGCTTCTTAAATCCTTCATGAAAGAATGCTGCACTTTGTTCAGTTAAGTCCTAACAGTCCTCCCCACCTTTTCATTTCAGTCAAACAAACACAAAGATATCCACAAAGATATTCCTTCAATTTGGGGATATGGGGAAATCACATGGCACCAAACCTGGAATATATGGTAGATGGAGTAAGATGGTGAAATCCATCTTCACAACTGCCTCTTGGATGGCTAATGAGTTGTGAAACCTAGCATTGTCATATGGCAGCAAAATCTCCTTGTGTTTCCAAACTCTATTTTAAGTATTATTTTGAACCTTTGAGTAATGCAGTGTAGTGCTGTATGTGAACAGTGGCAGTAGGTTCAAGGAAATCTATGTGAATAACATCATCTGCCTCCTTCCCCCTAAAAAAGCTTTAACCATGATTTTTCTGCCAAATCCTGGGTTTTGATTTTCTACAGGTAAACTTTTGTGAAGATATTTCATGGATTGGTGCTTCACTTCTGGATCATAATGATAAGCCTATGTAAAAGAAAAATCTTCATCTTTATTCCTGTAATACACCAATTGCTGGCAAATCTCAATTCTTACATTTTTCATTTTTGCCATCAATATGCAAGGAACTCATCTTGCACAAATTTTCAATATTGAAAAACACCAATAATGTCGCCCAAGCTGTGGAGTGCTGAGTTTGACAACAATTTATTTTTGACTGATTTGTGGATGGTTCTTAATCAGTTCATGAACCTTTCTTATGCAAAAGTCATTCACACAAATCAGTCTTTTGCACTTTACCATCTTTACATAGGTTTTTTTTTTGGGGGGGGGGGTCCAGTGACACATCATGTCAACACAGTCCTCACCATAAACAAAGTACATTCAATGGTGAATTTCAATTGGAAGGACTGCTTTGGCAGTAAAAAAAACTAACCAGAGTGCATTGCTTAAAGCATACTTACAGGCTTCAATTTCATAGTAACTTAACTATTTCTCATAGCTATACTGTATGAAACAACAGGTACTACTGAATACGGTGGAGCTTCTAACATATCAGAACTGCCATCTGTTGATGACTTATAACACTGGAGGCATGACTTTTCAGTCAGTCCTTGCACACAAAGGGATATTTTGCTAGTAAAATAGTCATCTGCAACTTTAGATAATCCACCCTGGAGTTCTTAGAAATATTGAAAGCATTTATGACTTCCATTACCTTTTATGTTCTACCCTGCTAGCTCAATAGTAGCTCTGTAGTGCATTTTTCCCAGGTGTCTTCATTTTTTGCTTGCTAGTTTTTTATCACTACAAGCTGATATACCAACTGCAACCTATTTTGACAGATACAGCTTTGCTGTTGTTATTTATGGCTCTGGTAACCTCTCACATGAATTATTGCAACACACATTATGCACGGGGGGTACCTTCAAAGATAGTTCAGAAACTTCAGCTGATTCAAAATAGAGTAGTCAAGCTGTTCAGTGAGATTGTCCAGAATTGTCCTATCATACTGCTCTGCAATACTTTATCTGTATTATGCTAGCAGTACTTTATCATCTACTTTGGCTTCCAGCTATTATTTATGTATTTTCTAAGTTCCAGATAAAAAGTCCTCCAGAGTAGCTTAAAAGGCAATATAAAACAATCATAAATAAAATGCAATCAGTATTAATAAATCTATACTTCTATCTACTTTTATCAAAATGAAGAAAAGGGTTTTGTTCTCGCACCATGAACACCACCTTTTTTGGACATGCATGTAAGATCATAATAAACATACAAAATGGACAAGAGTCCAATTTGGGTCTGTCACTGGGACCAGTGGTTTTGTCTTCCGAGCTTTCTGGAACCCATATCTTTAGGGCACTTTTCTCTACAGAATGTGTGGACAGAGCTTGTTTCCCACTGACGTTATGCTACTTTTATCAGACTGACTGCTCTGATCACCCTTCTTCCACAGACATCTTTAAAGAACTGGAGGGTGGGATTTTAAATAACATTAGCTTCTATTCAGGGCAACTGGGCAATGATCTCATATTTAGGACCAGAAAAAAGTATTCTTTCTACGTAAATCCACTGCCAGGATTGTAGCTTCTAGACTTCAGTTCTTGAATTCAGCTTTAGTTTTAGCATTGATCTGCCAACTGGTTTGCTTTCCGTTTGCATCCCTCCTCATACTCCCCTCTGCCCTGAAAGCAATTTATCAGCTGAGTGAAAATAGTATGAAAGATAAGGATCTTGGCCAGAAACCAGTTGGAATATTTCATTTGTTTGTTACAACAGGACATGGGAAGGCCTGAGGCCCATTAGACTGTGGATCAGGAGTGCCCCCTTTCATTTAAAAATCATTTGTCAGCAATTAAGGTTGTTGAAACTTTGTCACTGTTGAATTTTACAAAAGCATAAAGAGTTCTCTGGAGCTAGGAACTATTTCTTTTCTTGCTTTTGAATATTTAGGACTGATTTAACTCAGGTTTGCAGAAAATGAAGAAGGAGGAACAAAACCAATGTGATATAGCCACACATTCTTAATAAAATATAATTTAGGATTTGCCTAGCAACGTTCTTTATCATACATGATTTTATTATACAACAGAAAAAGTTGATTAATTCTAATACGACTCACTAGAGCATGGTTGGGCCTCATACAGTGAAGAGGAATTATCTTGGGACGCATATAGAATACACAATACAGTTAATATATATAAACAACAAACTTCCTTTATTTTTTATTTTTTTATCCTGTAAGGAGACATTACTAGCTGTCTAAGGCAGCTATGAGTTGGATGCACCTGCACTAGAATTTCTATGAAGTCAGATGATATTCAAATATTTTAATTTCAGAAAGAAATGTTGGCAGAAATACTAAGCAGGGGCCATTAATAATGTAATAATTCATGACAAATACATTTTATGGGTATCTGCCACACTTCTTGTGGCATTTATCTGTGTTTAGAAATCAGCACATCACTAACAAGAAATAAAGAGCCCAAGTGAGGATATAATGTTCTCTGGTTTAGGCTAAACATGATAGTAAATTAGTAAAATGATTGATAGTAAATAGATTTAAGAAAAGATAATTTCTTCAAATATTTAGATTCTTCTGTCTAAAATAAGATTTTTATGCATCTCTATTTCATTTTGCATACAGGAATTCCTTGACTTACAACCATTGTTTAATGATCACTTGAAATTACAGTGGCGCTGGTTCTTACTCTTGTAGTCATTGCAGCATCGCTGTAGTCATGTGATCCAAATTCGGATACTTAGCAGCCAGCATATATTTATAATGGTTGCAGCTCTCTATGTGAACACAATTTGTAATCCTTCTAGCCAGCTTTGGACAACGGGGAAAGCTATATTCACAAAGACTATATGATTCTGAAGTGATTTGCCATGGCAAAAAATGGTCATGAAATCAACCACATCTCTCTTGACAACCTCCTTGCTTAGCAATGAAAATTCTAGTCCCAATTGTGGTAATAGGTCAAGCACTACCTGTATATACATTAGAAACATGATGAACAAGGTTTAGGTTAACTTATTGTAAACCGGAGGAGGAGAAATACATGGTTATCAGAAAGGCTGTAAAGACCTGGTTGTTTTGAAAGAGATACCACCTCCAATGTTAAGAGCCAGGAGAGACTACGCTTTTTTGGTCGAAGAACTCAGAAATCGTCAGATACAGTATAGATGGGATGCACCATTTGGCATCATATTTACATTTGATAAGCAAAGGTACCGCCTCAACTCTGTATGGAAAGCCCGAGATTTTTATTATAATATATTGAAGGCCGGACACCCTGCACCATCTGGACCCAGAGAAAGACCACAAGAAAGACAGGATAGACAGCAAACTACACAACCATCAGACAAGATGGAGCATCTTTCTTCTCTAGAAGTGCAAGGTGCTATGGAACCAAGACCTAGCCGCATGACTACTAGACGTATGGAGAAACAAGCTAAAAAGCAACAGCATCAACAATCATCGGCCAGCGATCAAGGATCTACAACAACAAATCTGGAAGCAATGGGAGGAGCTAGACCTAAGGTTAAACAGGCCGTGCAGGAAGCTCTAAAAATGCTTCAACCAACCAAAAATGACAACTAAGATTTTAACATGGAATGTCAATGGACTGAACTCTCCACAGAAGAGGAAGAAAATATTTCATTATCTCAAACAGTTTAAGAACGATGTAATTTGTTTGCAAGAAACTCATATCAAGTCAACTGATCAAAAATATTTGATCAACTCAAAACTTGGTCAACATTTTGCAGCTTCTGCTATGGAAAAGAAGAATGGTATAGTTGTATACTTAAGAAAAGATATGAAAGCTGAATTAATAGAAGCAGATCCCTTCAGAAGATATATTGCTTTAGACTTAATCTTAGAAGGGAAAAAGACATTACTTTTGGGAATTTATGCTCCCAATCAACAGCAAGATAGATTCTATAGAAATCTTCATGCTAAATTAGTACAGTGGGACTATAGTTCCTGTATACTATTGGGTGACTGGAATGGAGTGATAGACACTAAGAGAGATAAGAAGATTTCCCGCCTAAATACCAAGATGCGAGCAAAGTTACCCAAGTCTTTCTTTGACATTATGGATGATTTTGAATTGAGAGATATTTGGCGAGAAAGAAATGCAGAGGAATATGACTTCACTTTCTTCTCGGACAGGCATCAATCCCTTTCAAGGATTGATTTTATCCTAACCACTAACGATTTGCTTTCTAGGGTCAAGAAAACAAAGATTGCAGTTAGGGTCCTTTCTGACCATAATCCAGTTTGGATGGAGTTGGGAAGGGTAGTGCAGGCAAGAAGGTCTTGGAGATTGAATGAAAACTTATTTAGATATGAAAAGTATATTAATGATTGTAAAAAATTATTATCTGAATATTTCGTTTTGAATATGAATAAGGGTACATCTATGGAATTTGTATGGGACGCAAGCAAAGCGTATATGAGAGGAGTTTTGATGAATATAAATAAAACACATAGAAATAAGCAAGGGTTAAAACGAACAGAACTGGAAGAGGAAATTAAGAGAAAAGAGCTGGAGTTAACAATGAACCCAGACGATACAAAGGTTAAGGAAGCTATTAACATATTAAAATCTCAATTTGACATGTTGATCTCTGACCAGGTGGCTACTAATCTATTATATGCAAAACACAATACTTTTTGTAATGCAAACAAACCTGGCAGATGGTTAGCTTATCAGATTAGGAAAAAAAGGAAAACTCGAAATATATCTAAACTGTTTTACAGAGGGAAGGAGGTGTTTCAACAGGAAGAGATTCAAAAGGCTTTCTGGGAATTTTTTACAGAACTGTACAAAGGGGATAAAATTAATGGTTTAGACATAGACAAATATTTAGACAAAGAGAAAATACCTTCAGTTAGAGAAGAACACAGGCAAAAATTGAATCAACCAATAACCTCGGGGGAAATCCTGCAGGTAATTAAGCAATTAAAGTTAGGGAAAGCACCAGGTACAGATGGCTTGACAGCGGTTTACTATAAAAACTTACAGTTAGAAATGGTAGAACCTCTTAGAGAATTATTTAATATGATTCAAACGGAAGGTAAAGTCCCTCCATCTTGGAAGACAGCGTTTATATCTTTGATACCCAAAGAAGAACAAGATACTACTCAACCCAAAAATTATAGACCTATTTCATTACTGAATGTAGATTATAAAATTTTTACTAAAATATTAGCAAATAGGTTAATGTTGGTCATTCAACAATTGATACACACGGACCAAACAGGTTTTATACAAGGGAGACAGATGAAAAGTAATGTTAGATTAATTATTAATGCATTAGAATATTTGGGAAAGAACAACCAGATCCCTGCTGCGTTTATATTTTTGGATGCTGAGAAGGCCTTTGATCGAGTTAACTGGCAATTTCTGTTGAAGATACTGCAAAAAATGCAGATAGGAGATAATTTTCTACAGTCAATTAAAGCAATATACCAACAGCAAACAGCACAAATTATAGTCAATGGAAGTCTAACAGACTCTTTTCAAATTGGAAAAGGTACAAGACAGGGCTGTCCTTTGTCCCCATTATTGTTTATTATAACTTTGGAAGTATTGTTGAATAAAATACGGGGCTTGGATGGTTTAAAAGGGATCAAGATTAGGCAGCAAGAATATAGAGTCCGCGCTTTTGCGGATGATTTGGTCATAATATTGGAACAACCGCAGGAATCTAGTATGGTTTTAATGAATATGATTAATCAATATGGTCAAGTGTCGGGCTTTAAAATAAATTTAGGAAAAACCAAAATATTAGCTATAAATATGAATATTAAACAAAAGGAAGAATTAGGAGTGATGCTAGGATGTGAGGTAGTTAAAAAAGTTAAATATCTTGGAGTTAACATTTTAACTTCAAATGGGAAATTATATAAGCATAATTATGAACCACTTTGGCATAGCATACAGACAGAGATGAAAAAATGGGAGAAATTGCACTTATCTTTGCTGGGTAGGATAGCGGCAGTGAAAATGAACATTTTACCAAAATTTTTATTTCTCTTCCAAATGTTACCTATACTTAAAAAAGATGCGAATCTTTTAGAATGGCAGAAGGGTATCAACAAATTTGTGTGGGCAGGAAAGAAGCCGAGGGTAAAGATGAAAATAATGCAAGATGTACGTGAGAGAGGAGGATTGAAACTACCTAATTTAAAAATATATTATGATGCAGTGGTATTATCTGTAATTAGTGACTGGATTCACTTAACCAATGATAGAATATTGAACATTGAGGGACACGATCTGGTATTTGGTTGGCATGCTTACCTGTTATTCAACAAAAAATTGGATAAGAACTTTAAAAGTCATATTTTAAGAAATGCTTTATTGCGGGTCTGGAAGAAATATCAATATAAATTAAATGACAAGATACCCATGTGGGCAATTCCTAGACACGCAATTGAAAATATGAATACAGCACAAAAACAGGACAGAATTACCTACAGACAGCTTCTTACCTCGGAAAGGGGGGTATTACAATTAAAATCTTTAGAGGTATTAAAAGAGGAGAAGGTAGTTCAAACATGGTTCCAGTATGGGCAATTACAGGCTAGGTGGAAAATAGATCAAAAAATTGGTTTTATTCAAGTTGAGGATAATTTGTTTAAACAAATAAGAGATCAAAGCTTAATGCATATAAAGAGGATATATAATGTATTGATACAGATGGATTCGGAAACAGAATTAGTTAAAGATTGTATGATAAAATGGGCTCAAAATATTGAGGAACCAATAATGTTGGATACATGGGAAAGAATCTGGGTAAGAAATGTGAAATTTACACAAGCTCAAAATCTGAGAGAAAATTTTTACAAGATGTTCTATAGATGGCATTTAGATCCTAAAAAGTTGGCTTCTATGTATCCGAATGTACAGCCTAAATGTTGGAGATGTGGTTCTCTCGATGCTACATATTATCATATATGGTGGACCTGCCAAAAGGTTAAAGCATTTTGGATAAAAATATGGTGGGTCATGCAAAATGTTTTTAAAAGAAGTATAAAGTTTAGTCCTCAGTTATTTTTACTAGGTATATGTACTGACTTTACAGTGGTAGAGACCAATTTGACTCTGCACCTGATAACTGCAGCAAGACTGTTGGTGGCGCAATATTGGAAGAAGGAAGATTTGCCTACAATTCAAGAATGGACATTGAAAGTAACAAACTTAGCTGAAATGGCTAAAATATCGGCATATCTCAAAGATCATTCAAATGAGAGATATAAACGAGACTGGAAAAAATGGATTGACTATATACAAAATAAATACGGGACTAAGAAATTCCAGTTAGCCTATGCTTAAGATCAGAAATGATTTAAATTGTTTAAAGTTAGTTCAGTAAGAAGAAGCTAAGGTCAATCTAGAATGTCATTAATTTCTTTATTTCTTTTTTTCTCAATAGATTTTAGACTGTGTTAGTTAAAATTCTATACCGTGTACGGGTTCTGGGAAGTCGGGGGGGGGGGGAAGGAGGAGGGGGGGTGGGGGGGTGGGGGGGTGGAGGGAGGGAGGGGTACACACACAAAAAAAAATTGTACTTCAATGTTTTAATGATTGACAAATGATGACATATTTGTGTTTTTTTTTTGATTGTTTCCTGATTGCTTATTTGTATCCTATGACTATTATTAAGTGCTGTACCTTAAAAAAAAAAAAAAAAAAAAAAAAGAAAGGCTGTAAAGGTCTTGTTTTTAGCTCTCAAAACCTTTCTTTTTGTTTTAGTGGATCCTATTGCTAATGAAATAACACTGTGCCCATTCTACTTCCTTTCATGAATGTATGTACTGGAAAGGTCACCTCATTCAAATCATTATCAAATTGATATATACCATCAAAAAGCTGTACCATCATGTTTCGTGTAAATATTTTCCAGAAGATATACAGTATCTTTCTATATTAGGCATAAAACAATCCAATTCGTGTCAGGTTTTTGTCACTAATTACTGGAATACACTGGCAACCACAGTTTTATATTCCATCCTCATGATAATGACCTTCAATCATTTCAAGGTAAGATTTATGTATGCTTGTTGCTCTTATTGAAGTACTAAAACCCTCAATAACCTCAGTATATAATGAATCAGTAGGGAATCTGGCATTGTCATTCACAGCAAATTGCAGTGATGCCAAACTGACCTTGTTTGTATCTGACAGAAGTACAAATATCTTGACATTTTCATGAATATGTCATGAGAATGTTGTCAGCAATCATCCACCACCCCAGTGCCCATAGAGTCAGGACAAGGCACCATGACTCTGAAAGCTATATCTGTTGTTATGATTCAACTTAAGAATCTCTACTGATGACATGCTTTTCATATTTCTTGGCTCTGGTACAGCATCAGAAATGTATCTGTTTTCTTCCCATTCATTTGGCTTGATCAAAGTGGACCCACATAAGCCTAACCTTATGCACAGTTCCGGCTTAGATGTCCATTAGCAAGCTTTTATTCTTGATATTGATAGCTGAAACGCTCTTTTATTTATATATTTATTATTCACTCAGTTGATTTTTATCTACATTTTCTCTATACGTTTCCTCTATACAGAGTGGCTCATTGAAGCACTGAAATATATCTCAAAGCAGAACATCCACTAATTAACTTTCTTCATGTAATAAGCTTCTATTTCTATCTCAAAGCACAAAAAACCCTAATAGATCAGTCCAGTGGCCTAACTGGCTCAATATCTTGTTTCCTGCAGCAGCTACCCAGGTGGAAAGCCAATAAGTTAGACATCAATACAATAGCACCCTCCTGTTCAAATTCTCCAGAAACAGCTGTTCAAAGAGACATAGTGGCTCTGATACTGGAGGTGATAGATAGCTATCATGATTAGTATCCATTGATCACCTTATCCTCCTCTTTGTCTGCACTAGATCACTGAATGTGAGAACGAGACATTTGGTGCAGGACCTTGAACACACTTCAATCCCTTTGATTATCATTGATATTCTAATTTTATGTTTAAGGACAAACCTCATTATATATGAATATTTGCTTCATATACTTATCTCATAGTATCCAGTTATATTACTAGCTGGATTTAAAAGATGCAATACATTTTTTTAAAAAAAAATCCTGAACATCTGCCATGCATGAACAGAAGTGGCTTTTGCTGCAAATGAGAAGGTCTTACTTGTCCACTGTCATTCCTTTCTGATAATGCAAGGGGATAGAAAAGAACCCCATTAACTCCAATGCCTGAAATGCACTGCAGTGCAATTGGAGCAATTTTCTTGACCATTTATTGCCTTACTAAAAACCACTCATTGGAACAACCTTTCACACAACCTGCAATAAATATATTTATCACAAAATACTCTACCCTATCAACAACCTCCAGACCTGCACATATATTTCATTGCCTATAAACTGATTGATGCCCTGGAACTATATCGGGCTTTTAAACAGTTTCCCCTCTCTTGCTTCTTTGGCCTAGAAGATAAAACAAAAAGAAGATTTAGGAAAAGGTAGAAACCATAATGGCCTGCATCATAGAAAAGTAAAGTGGACAAGATGGGAATGAAAAGGAATATTTTCTGTAGATATCAAAAAATATATCCATTCATTTAAGTGATGGCAATAATGTAATCAGTGATGAAAATATTTATTATTTTATTCTGAACAGATTAAATGAAATGCTTCTCTGGAAATCTAAGTGTCTACTTAGAAGTAGGTTTTATTGAGTTGAATAAAATTTATTCTTAAATAAATCTAGATAGGATTTCATGTTAAAAAATTATCAGTCTGTATGAAATTGTTTTTAATTAGAATGAATAGTCTTCTTATTTTTAAGTAGAGTCAATGGTCTGTAATTGAATTTCTGGTACAGAAGAATGAAACTCTGGATTTCATTTTATTTTTAAAAGGAGAACTGAGTGAAACTTCCATGCAAGAATCAAATCTTGGCTACCCCAATTTCAGCAATACATTTTAATTGGATAATGGATTTTTGGTATTTTTCATTAAACAATTACTGGTTTATAAAATATACAAAAGTATACAAAGTCTTCACATTTCTCTCTTTTTTAGAACAAGGTGCTTTTTAGGAGCACTAAACTATTTTGTACAAATCAAATCTTTATTACAGTCAAGACCAGCGTAGGCTATTTAGTTACACTGGTTCAGGGGTGGGTTCCTGTACCAGTTGGTACCGGTTCCTCGCTCGTGAGCCCGCTGCTCATTCCTCACGCATGTGCAGTTGACTGTAATTTGTTCTGTACATGCATAGAAAAATGCCGGCAATGGCAGAACAGACTGGGGAACCAGTTCGGGGGCGTGGCCAGCTTGGGTAGCTGCCAGTTCTGTGACCCAGGTCGAATCACCACTACCAATCTGGCCGAACCAGGCCGAATCGGGCCGAACCAGGAGCAACCCTCATCTGCATTGGTTGCTTCTGTTCCGAGTGTCAATATTACCCAGCTTCTCATTACCTGTTATAGAAAGGTAATGTGTGGGGTAAGATCCCTTTCATTCTCCAATGTTGGTAAAAACATGTGGGACAAATCCAGGGTAAAAGAAATTATCCCCACATCAGTGTTCTGGCACTTGCCTTAATGAAACTAATCATCTCTCAGTATAGTTATTGCTTGAATGGAATATTGACAGAGACTGTCACACATTTTGCCATGAATGCCACAGAAGATTAGATGAACTGTATAAATATAATGGCTTAATAAGACTGCCACCTCTA
This sequence comes from Thamnophis sirtalis, assembly GCF_051295495.1. Lineage (NCBI taxonomy): Eukaryota > Metazoa > Chordata > Lepidosauria > Squamata > Natricidae > Thamnophis > Thamnophis sirtalis. Next base: position 51,898,833 of record NW_028261387.1, read on the forward strand.
TTTAGTGCTTTTCCAGAAGAAATAAATTTTTAGCATTTTTTCCAATCTTTATTAGTAAACAGTTTGGGGATGCGGGGGCTCAGTGGCTAAGATGCTGAGCTTGTCAATCAGAAGGTTGGCAGTTCAGCTGTTCGAATCCTTAGTGCCACGTAACGGAGTGAGCTCCCATTACTTGTCCCAGCTTCTGCCAATCTAGCAGTTCAAAAGCATGTAAAAATGCAAGTAGAAAAATAGGGACCACCTTTGGTGGGAAGGTAACAGCATTCCATACACCTTCGGCATTTAGTCATGCTGGCCACATGACCACAGAGATGTCCTCCGGAGGTTTCAGGAAGCTTCCCTAAAGACTCCAGAGGATGAAAAACAGCCCTACAGGCAAACCGGAAGTCAGTTCCTGAACATCCGGTTTGCGTGATGGGTGTTTATTTGCCCTTCCAGAGGGCGAAAAACAGCCAAAAAAGGAGGCTGAAGTCAGCTGGCCAGTGGGCGCATGCATGCTGGAGCTGACAGGGCAATGCCTCGCATGCCCTAACAAAGGGATATTACAGCAGAATAAGAGAAAGTGAATATCAAATTCTGCTTGTCAAACAAACAAGGATATAAGATACTATCAATCATGGCACAAGTGGCTCACTCTTCTTCTAAGAGTCCAAGCGTAACATAGGCACAAGGATTGGATTGCAAAAGCAATTGACTACAGCAAGCTCTTACATGTAGGGAATTAATTAATAAGTTCTAGTGGAAAGGCCTCAGGTATCTGCAAACCAAAAAGTAAACAATTGGCTAGGAACAGACTTGAGCCAACAGAAAATCCTGTATAAGTTTGGTTAAATGTTACAAAATCACAAAGTTCCATTTTACCCAAAAAAGCAACCTTCTAGTGAGAGGATTATTTTTCACTAAACAATATACCCAAGGAATTTTTTACATTATATCAAAGTGTAGAACTGAATTTCAGAATTTCATGAACATTTAACATTTAGTCATCAGTTAAATGAGTTGAAACAGGTGAACCACATAAGGAAAGCTAAAGAAGAGGACTGTGATTTATGCTCAAATAGAATTTGCTAATTTTTAAATATAAATGTAGAAATAATAATGATTATTTATATATTTATTTTACAGGTTTGTAATCCCATTCAATAACTGAAGATTCTGCATATTAAATAATAAAGCAAAAATATAACAGAACACACAATAAGAAAATATAACTGTAAACACCATATATATATATGGTGTTTGTGTGTGTGTGTGTGTGTGTGTGTGTTGCATTTGTGCTGATAAGGCAAAATAAAAGATGGCTTTCTGCCTGGATGGCTCCTAGGGTGAGACGAAAGACAGAAAAGGGAAGCAGTATGCTCTCTCCATATTTGGGCATACCAGGGGTTGTGACACCACACACACACACACACACACACACACACACACTTTTGAAAGATAAGGGAGGAGACCAAATATAGTCGCAAAAGAAGCTTGTCCCAGAGCACTGAGACTACCATGGGAAAAGTAGAAATAAGAAATAGAACATCTTACCACAGCGACTACGACTATGGCAAGGTACCCTAGGCACCTGCTTATTCAGTCTTTCATCCAATGTCCCAAGGATACTATGGAGGAATATATCATCTCTTAGCCAACATCTCAAATTTCCGGCAGACAGACATATCTCTTGGGTAAAGTAAAAAATCAGGTTAAATTATTGGATTAATGTCATTTATTTTAGTTTCTGTATCTGGATTCCAAATTATTTCCAGAGGAAGAGAGAGGCAAACAATTGCATCTTCACAAAAAAAAAATATTCCAACAGAATAAGAGAAAGTGGTTATCACACATTCTGCTCATAAAATAGGATACAAGAAGATACTATCAATCAGGACACCAGTGGCTCCCTCTTCTTCACTTAAAAGAGTCCAAGAGAAGCATAGACCTTCACTGTGTTTCCAGACACAAGGTCTAGGTTGCAAAAGGAAGAAACCACCACCAACATCAAAATGGTTGTTTCTCTCTATGGTTGCCTTAGAAAATTATGTTCCCAAATTTGCAATTCAGAAAGATTTTTCAAATCTGAAGTCTATTAATGTTTATGGATGTCTTTCAGGCAATATATAAATAATCATAATACTAGATATGATAGCAGATTTCAGTTGCAATATTACCACATATTTTTGCTGTACTAACCAGTATTTTCTCAGCTGCTGTGTATTTATTTTGTACTGTTTTTTTTAATTATTTTAACCATTTAACAGTTAAATACATGCCCAGAGTCATGCGATTGAGATGAACGGCTATAAAAATTAAATAAATAGATATGACAATTGTTACCTGATCTCCTTAAATGATAGCAGCTGTATTTAGCTAGGAATTTCCTGTCTTCTATTTCCATTAAGTTATATGGGCTGGCACAAAACAACTCTTGGCTGTGATAATTATTCCCACTGAACTCAAAAATATTTATTCAAGATTAAATTCAGTTAAATAAAGTCTATGGAATTTAGGGGCCTTAGTTCAGTGACATTATAGAGGCATCGTTTAATGTCACTCCATTTGCATCCACCTCTGCTCCAGCTACATCACATTTATGGCTTAAAAATAAGATATACGTCTTATAGTAGTACAACTTTGTGGCATATACAGTCAGTTTTGATTAGCCTGGCTTAACCTTCATTAAGTGTTATTGGTGGTACTAAAAATATGAAAGCTAGCTCCTACTGCACAATGAGAATCCTGAGAAAATGATTGTGACAGTTGGGTCCCTTAGTTAATTGAGTTCCAATCATAGATAGCCATATTCCTTTACTTTTACTTCTTAAGTATAATAATTATAGAATATTCCCTAGTTATTTAAGGTTATTGGCTTAGAAGTATAGCTATCTAAAAAAAGAAACACATTGTAACAAATTGCTCTATGTGAAATACTTTTTTAAAAAAACTCATCAAAGTGTAGAAAAGAACATTTTATCCAAAAGAGAATTATCTTTTAAAGAATAGAATAAAGAACAAAACTTGTTTTAACATAGGATCTACCTATACATGAAACAACAAACTAAAGTATTTTACTTTAGTAATATATATCTCATAATATAAAAATACTTGCATACATAACACACACACACACACACACACACACATACACACACACAAACACAAAACAGTGAGCCTAGGTACAGAACATTAAAAATGTGAGGGAGGGAGGGAGGGAGGGAGGGAGGGAGGGAGGAAGGAAGGGAGGAAGGAAGGAAGGAAGGAAGGAAGGAAGGAAGGAAGGAAGGAAGGAAGGAAGGAAATCTGAGTTAACAAGAATGTTTCAGCTGGATACAAAACATTAATGGCAATATTTTCACCATCTTACCTCCATGGGTGTGTAGACAGGGCATTACATGAAACTGTAATACTCGCAATCCTTTAATGTTAACAACAACAACAACAACAACAACAACAACAACAACAACAAAAGCCAGACCACCACAGGAATTCCAGGAACATTATCTTATTGCCATTTGAAAGGACAGTCTAAGCCCTTTTTTCATGCTTTCTGTTTTCACAGGACTGAGGAGCTGTTTCAACTTTTATCCCTCCTCCTCAAGGCCAGCTAAATTCCTCTACAAAAAGATACATTGCACGTATTATAGAATAGGTCCTACACTATGTCAGCACTGTGACTAGGAAGCCTTAATTCTACCTCTGTTGTACTTGGGCTCAATATAACTGTGTGTATACAATTATAACTTAACACTGTATGCAAAGCATATTCATATAATTACAAAAATAATCATCATTTGCATTAATAGTGTCTTTCTCACATCAAAGTTCAGAGAGATTCCAAGACATTAGAGCTATTTTACATGCGCACACAGATACCCTCATGCACACCATACCCATAAGTAAAAATCTTTCTTTAAAATGTATTCTTATAAAAATTAATTCTTATATTATTTCCAACATATTCATCATACCATAGTTTACATGAGCATATGTAAAAAAGGCAAGTGTCATATTTATTGAACTAAGTAGAAGTGAATCTTTCAGAGAAACACAGAGCTCTTCTTGAGGCAAAAAATCAGTTATAATTACACTCATTAAGATGAATCCATCTAATAAAAGTCATCATCCTCTTATTCACAACAGAGTAACATCACAAGCTATATATCCGATAAAGTAGCACAGCACTTGATTCTTGATGAATGTATTTTTTCCCTTTTTCTTTTATGTACACTGACAGCATATGCACCCAAGACAAATTTCTTGTGTGTCCAATCACACTTGGTCAATAAATAATTCTATTCTATTCTATTCTATTCTTATTCTTATTCTTATTCTTATTCTTATTCTTATTCTTCTTTTCTTATTCTTATTCTTATTCTTATTCTTATTCTTATTCTTATTCTTATTCTTATTCTTATTCTTATTCTTATTCTTATTCTTATTCTTATTCTTATTCTTATTCTTATTCTATGCTATGCTATGCTATGCTATATTATCACAGCACAAAAGAGAAAGTATTATTGACACTATTCATGAAATTTCATTCAAGCTTAGATTTATTTTCATTTTCCTGCATTCCCTAAACACCTGGAATGAAACTAAAATCTTACATACTGGACTCTATTTGACATTTACATATCCATCACTACTGTCCAATGTGGACTTTGCTTACATATGTACACATACACATATAGCAGCTGGATATGTTATTTTGAACTATGGCATAATCAAAATACCTAACCATGCGATCAGAAGAACTTTATGTAAATGCATATGAGTAAAAACCATTTTCCTTTTTGGCTGAACTTGTGATTAGAAACAGAGCCAATGTGTACAACCTTCCCTCCCTTCTATATGATTGACTATAAGGTGAGAAGATGGTTAATTAATAGCTGGTGCAATAACAACTGTGTTTCCCTCAGGCTCAATTTTGGAAAGGGTTCACAACACAAATGAGTTAATTTGGGCTCTGTTTCACATCAACCAAATTAAGTTCAGTTAAGTTTGGCTTCCTTCCAGCTGAAGGTTCCATTCTCCTCCTTATAACAGAAGTAGTAAGAATTTATTACAGAGAGGTTTTGCTTTAAAACTTCCACTTGACTGTACCTAAATGCAAGTATTCATGGAAAAGATCATTTCCATGTCTATGGATGATATTATTCTCAGGGATCCTGTCATCTCAACAGGAGTATCAACATCTGTGCAAAAGACTTGTCCTATGGATTCTGACATCAACTGCCAATTATCTGACAGATGACTAGCAGCAATATTTTTCAGAGTCATTTTTAAGGTGGAGTGGACAAACTAAGGTATTTCTATCTTATAAAAGGCAGATGCCCAACCAGTTTTAAAAAGGACTCAATCTCCAAAAGGAAGTTATCCTCAAATTGCAGTGGATTCATGATTTCCAAATTAGAAAAACACATTTCTTACAAAACCAATTTCTAATTTTTACAATATACTTGTCAGTCGTGAATCAAGACATTTTTGGTTCACATTTCACCTTAACTATACATGTTTGTATAGTTAAATAAGGGTAAGCCATTCATGTCCCTTATAATATATAATATGGAAATTGATCTATCCAAGAAGGCTAAAGCAAGTATTGCTCAAATAATATATGTAAAGTGCGTGTACACTTGGATCCATGTTCAATAAATGCAGGATATTAAAGGCCTGTGGAACAACTTTGTTTATATACATTGTCTAGGGCTGGGAAATCTATCAAAATCACAACATGAATACAATAGATGTCACAGCTACTCTGTAACTATAAGTCTTTGCATTTAATAAAGCATTTGGTTTACTTTTTTCCCTGAAGCTAAATTTCATAAAGTTCAAAAGCTTGTACAATGCTAATAGTAGGAGGCATTGATCAGTAGTCCTTTCTGTATTGTGTCATTGTGTCATGAAATGTACTGAAAATGTAATAGCATTTTTTTATTTTGCTGCTTTGAATACCCACTCCAATGTATTAATGAATATTTAATGTTCCTATGGCCTGTCTTGCCATAAAACCATCACACCTGCACATCAACCTTTAGCTGAGTTCACATATAGATTTTAAAATGTAAGCTGGTACTACACCCACCTACCTTCATGTGCATTCATTTTGCAACAGTGCAAAAGCACTACTGTTTATGACTTGCTTTTAATAGTCGTAGCAAATGAATGTAAGTATGAATGTAAAATATATAAATCTATGCCTCCAGAAGTTGTGGTGCTCCAACATTGGCAGTTTTTTAAAAAAAGAGATTGGATAATCATTTGTCTGAAATGGTATAGGATTTCTTGCCTAAGCAGCGGTTTGGACTAGAAGACTTCCAAGGTCCCTTTCAACTCTGTTATTCTGTTAGGACTATAGTACAGTTCAGAAATAGATCAGCGGACAGGATATAGTTTCCCCAAGGTGAACAGAGAAATGAAGTTAAAAAGAGCACTGCAATATATCACTATAAAGTGGAGCAAGGATTTGTTAAGCATTAGGGTTAGGATGCTTTGGTGACTAGATCACTTTCCAACTGTCAAGCAAAGATAACATTCAGAAAACAGGGGCAGTTAGAGAAAAGAAAAGAAATTATTTTCTGAAACTAAGTGAATCTAGTTACTGGGTTTTTCTGGTGGTAGAATCCTTGGCCATGATGTCCTTGCTTTTTTCTTCAGAAAAAAAAATTAACGGAATTCTCTTCCTTCAGGAGACTAACTGAAGAAATGTATGCTACTTGATGGAGTAAAAACTCAAAGTTTCAGATTGAAGTATTATACCTATTTGCATAGCACAGTGTTATGTATTTGCCATTTTAATGCACAGTCTTCAGTGCCAGATACCAACTAATTAAATGTGGAATGGACGAGAGTGTTAATGGTTTTAAAGGGAACTCCTTTTATACAACCTTTGTGTTACTGGACACTAAATATAATGTGAATTGAAATATAAATATCTGTAACCCCATACATGCCTATTTTTTCTCTCTCTCTTCCAGTATTGGAACCAATTTCGTTGTATTTAAGTACAATGACAATAAAGATTATACTTAACTATTGCAAGAAACAATCCTATAAAAGGAATATTAATAAACAATGTATTACATTTTGTATTCCTCCCAACGCTCAACTCAGTGGTCAGGTTCTATTTTTTTAATAACTGGTTTGCTCGTGTGCTTGCGTGATGCTTCTGCGCATGTGCAGAAACATCCGGGCGGGTGGGTGGAGCCTCCCCTCGCTGCCACTACCGGTTCGCCCGATCCTGGCTGAACAGGGAGCAACCCACCTCTGTCTCAACTCATTCCATTGAGTTTTGAATATCCATGTCAACCCCCATAGTGACAGTCTGTCTTGTTTGCTGATACTCCGATCATTTACCATGCTCTGCATGATGTTTGGGGGCTTTCATGCCATTAAAGCCCTAGACCTCTGTCCCATTGCATTTCTAATTGCACATATACTTTTTGAGAACACTCATTAAAAATGAAATGAAAGTGCAGGTTTCAAGTACACTGTACCGAAGCTTCCGTCTAAGTAGCAATTTCCATTTAAATGCCTGTTCTTGGTCTAGGACCAAGCCCCTCCTTTTTCAAAATATGTAGATATTTTACCTGTGAGTCACAGGCATTTCTTCTGCCAGAACAAGAGTAGATGACATCAAGTCCGAGCTGAGGACAGAGGACAGAAGGTCCTTCAGAGACCTGATGAGCATTTGACAAAACCTGAATAGTGTCTCCCCCCCCCCCCCATACTTATATAGGATACGATGTAAGGTTCTGAAAGTCATCATGCCGACAAGTGGATTGAATTATAAAGATTAGGTCCTTATAGGTAACATTTCACAGAAAGGGAAGGAGGAGAAGTCTAATATATACTCTCTCCTCATATTCACTTCTTTCTTTACTTAGGATCTGGGAGTTTCAATATTTTATTGAATTAACCAATTCCGTTGTATTTAAGTACAATGACAATAAAGATTATACTTATACCTATCCTTTAAAGGTACATATTTCCGAAGTGCACACCCACCCAGGGACATGACAAAACAAGTGCAAGTTGGTTAAGCGTTTATTCATCCCAATAATGCCCACAAATAATGCCCAACCCACACTAGTATTCATACGTGCATATATAAAAATCTGACTTACAGAAGCAATAGAAAGCTAATGTAGAATTTAGGTCAGTTTCCTTCTGTTCTGAACATTATATTGGGAAGCATCCGCTACATACATATTCTCTTTGGTTAAAAAAAAGAGAAGAGGATCATGCGATCCCTTGTGTCACATGTGGGAAAAAACAAAAGAAATTTCCCAGAATGTATAACAGTTGTCTTTAATATTCACATTTCATAGCAAGGCTAACTAAAGGATGAAATAAAGAAAAATAAATCTCTGGAAAGAAAAAGGAGGACAACTGATCTGACTATCATAGCCAGAATACAGATATATTTATGGTTACTAAGGAGGTTTGTTTCATAGCCACCGGGAGAGGTTCGCAAGATCAAACAGTGAAATGAAGGGAAAATCTACAGATTCTGACAGATTTATTATATGTGAAAGCTCCTGTAGGTAAACTCCCTCTCTGTTATGCTGTGTACATGATTACACAGCTTTGCTATGATAGGGTGTAAAGTAGGGCTGATAGAAGCAGGAGAAATGAATGGCAACAGAGCTGTTGGGGATTGCGAGGGGGGGGGATAAGGGCACTTTGTAGGAAGACTAATGAGCTTTTTTCAACATTCTGTACTTGTTCTCACTAGTTCTGCCAACTCTTCAGTCGATTGGACCCACTGCCCACCCTGCTTTCTGCTTTCTGTTGGGCACCTCCACCTTCATGTTCACAACGTGGCTCTCTATGGGGCTGGGATGGTGATAGGCAGCCATCACCAGTGTTTGTTAGCTTCAGAGATTGCTAGTGTGGAAGCTAAATCAAAAGGCAGGTCTTTGGCTTGTTGTCTGCATCAGCTGATGGCCCCTTATTACCAGTACTTTTCTTTCACAATTTACTCCTCTGCCAACATTTCTCAGATTTTTGTTTTCTGCTTCTATTCTTTTATGTTGCCTCTGGATGCCTTGACTTCTAGCACCACCACTCTTCCCCCCCCCCCGTTTTTTAAATGGGGGCTCTCCTGGGTCAAGGATGGAAGTAACAGGCTAGACTACATTGTTCAATGCAATCCTCCCCCCCCCCCGCCTTGGATCCAAAAATCTCCTCCAATGTTTAGAGACAAGGGGTTGATCCAAAAAATTGGATGGTACTAAGCAAGCCACAGCCGATGTGCACGAAATTCAAAGGCTGTCCTTGATTTGCCAGGATCTGCCAAAACCCCAGAGGGGCTGCTGGCTCCAAGAGCTATTCCAGGATAAACACCAGCACCCTCTAAGCCAGATCGCCGTCTGAGGAACGATTTTGCACCCCGACCTCCCTCCTCGTCACCAGGCTCAGGAGTTTGGCCTTATTGCTCGATGCGAGTGACACACCTGGTTTTACATAGCAGCACAAGAACCGCCGCGAATGTCAGTCTTCCACCTGCATTGATCCCGGAGGTTCACTTGGGAATCTCTGCTGCCAAGCCCGAAACCGCATCCCAACTTTCCCCCAATCTCTCCAACCTCGTGAACGTCGCTGCCGCCAAGACCACCCCAATCAGACCAGCCCTGACGGCTCTCCCCAGTCAGCCGCGCACCATCCCTTCTCTTCCCTTTCGGCCTGACTCGAAGCGAGAGGAAGGCGGCGTCCGACACAGCTACCCCCACCCCCATCCCCACCTGAGGGACACAAGCCCCGCTCGTCGCCCCGCATCGGGGATACACCTCGCAAGAGCTCAACTTACCCTTGGACTCTCCTCTCGCCGTCTCAGCACCGCAGCTCTTAGGTAGCGACCTGCTGCCGAGCCCTGGAAGCACGCACAGCTGTCTCCGACTGAGCCCCGGAGTTGGCAGCCCGAGCGGAGAGGGCGTCGTTTCGCCAGGACCCGAGGAGGTTTCCGACGACTACCCTGCCGCTGAGGAGACCAGAGCTGAAGAGCGCCCGCCGCCGTCCAGCCCTTCTTTCCGCGCTTCCCTTTCCTGCCAGTTGGAGGCAGCGGCAGGGAGTCGCGTCCCTTTCCCCGCGCTCACAGCTCAGTTTGTGACCACACACACAAACACGAGCGCGCGCCCTCGCGCGCGCAAACGCTTAGGCGGCAGGCGTTTGCTCGCCTCCCTTTTCCCTCTCCGCGGCTGCTCCCCACCGCCACAGCCAAGAGCGCGCTCCCCCTCCCCTCGAGAAGCTCCCCACCTTCCCAATGGAGGCCCGGCTCTGCAATGGGCCACCCACCTGAATCCGCTTCTGCTATCTCGGCCGCTTTAACTCATGAGGCACCGCGGAGCTCGGTGGTAAACAACGGGGCGGCGGAGGGAAGGGGCGGCGGCGTTGAGCGGTGCCTGGCCGAGAGCGATGAAGGAAGCGACGGGGAGCAGCTTGCCTGCCTGTAGAGAGGCTGACACTTCGGGGCATGCAGTCACCGTACCTCGAAGTTGCTAGTCCCGGGATCGGTGATGCTTAGGCAGAAAAGCATCTGGGGACGAAGCATTCAGACCAGCCACGATCTGACTACGACAAGAACCTGGTCTGACCTTAAGTCATTTAGTTGTATTCAATTTGACAAAACGAAACATAGACTCTCCCCCGCCCCCCCCAGCCGTTTACAAACAATTTTCTACTGCAGCCAATGCTTTTGTACAAATCTTGGGAAGTGGGAATAAGTTTAGTTGATATTGAATGGAAATACTATCTGCACATATTTCACACACATACACCCACATCCGTAATAACACTCAGACATATGTACCGTTTCACATCCCTCCTTAAGCAGTTTATAGAGTCAGCATATTGCCTGCAACAATCTGGGTCCTCCTTTTATCGATCTTGGAAGGATGGGAAGGTTGAGTCAACCATGAGCAGGTGAGAACTGAACTTCCGGCAGTCAGTAGAATTAGTCTGCAATACTGCATTTTAACCACTGCACCACCACGACTCATCCACAATGGTCTAAAACAGGGCTGTCAAACTTATGGCCCACAGGCCAGATGCATCACAGGCTGGCGACACCCAGGCCCAATTTACCAAAGGGGAAAAAAGTCACAATATGTCATATGATGCTGCCCTGATGATGTAAGTTTGACACCCCTTGTCTAAGACATGGTTGCTCACTCTTTTGGCTTGCCTGAGCCACATTGAGTAAAGAGGAATAGTCTTGGCTCATGCATAAAATATATAATATACTTAATGTATATAAATAACAAACTTCTTTTATTTAATTTTTTATATTGTCTTACTAGCTATCCAAGGCTAAGCTGGTCCCGCTTGATCTAAAAAACTTTCTCAATCCAGGTTTGGCAGGATAGTTGGGATTCCAAACAAAATCAACTTTGGCAGAATGATTTATGATCGGGTGCAATAATTTGGAGGTGCTCAGGTTAGGAAAAATTGAAAATACATAGAACATTGAAGGACAGATAGGAGTTACACATACTCATGTAAAAGGCAAAGCAATCAAACGTTGACCTCATGGGCATGCCTATGTGGGTTTTTCAAGGTCAATAAAATGAGGACCCAGATTGTTGGAGGCAATATGCTGACTCTGTAAATCACTTAGAGAGGACTGTAAAGCACATTGAAGTGATATATAAACCTGATATTGCTATTCTTGCCCACAAAAGGGGATAGTTTCCCCCTCAATTCCCATCCTAGTCCAGTTTACATTTTGTAATGTTTTGTTAAGTATTTTCTGGTTCAATCCTACATAACTTTTTAAAATCAACTAAAGGTCAGATAAATGCTGTTAAAAGTTGCATCTGTTTATGTCTGCATGATCTCTACTATTTGAGCTGCCCAGTTTGGCAGAATTCTACTCAGATCTTACCTAAGCTGGCCTGAAAACACTGTCTGGATTTGTAAAAGGATATGATGAGCAAGTAAAGCCTCAGTGTAGAAATATCGTGTGCCAATTATGCAGGCAATTCAGCAATGGGTATCAGACTATGGAGGTGGGTGAGAGAAGAAACTGATGCCAAGGCATTGGTGCATTTTTTTTTATGAAATAAGAGGAATGTGAAATATTTTCATTCATGTAGACTCAGATAGGAGAATCCTCAAAAGCAAGAGAATGTATGTTATCACAACACAGAACTAGTAACACCAGAAAATATGGGTAATTAAATTCCTTAGTTGTATAGAATGTGATATGAGGGAATGTGACTTTACAGTTAGAAAAGTGATACATGTAGGAAATGTAGCAATGCTGGTTGTTGAGTCTCATGTGGAAGGAAGAAATGTGTCTTCTGTTAGTTGAGCATCTAACTTAGTAGTATGTTATCCAGTGTGGGAATAAGCAAAAAAGTGAGAGTGAGAGCCAGGGTGGTGTAATGGCTAAAGGAATTTGATGAAGAGTTAGAAGATTCATTTTCTAGTTCAAGGAGCCAAGCTTTGGAGCCTGTTATTCTTTTTTAGTCCAAACTACAACATAGGATTGTTGCTATTTAAAAAAAATAGGAAAAGAGAACACTATGTACACTATCTACAGTACATAATTAAAAGACAGGATATAAAATAAATAAATACCAGTTTAAAAAAGTCTTGGTCACATAATAGTTCCTATTCTGTTTTGGCAACAAAGCATAATAGGAGTTCTGGTCATATAAGTGTGGGAAGAAGTGTGGGAACTAGTCCTAATCTTATTTTAACATGTTATATTCAAATGGGCTAGATAGCATGGCTTGTGCTGGAAAATGCTATTAAATGCTAGTTTCAAAAGGCAATTGGACTTCCTTTATTTTTCCTTGAAGATGTTTCCCTTGTCATCCATGGCCAGAACCAATTAAGCTTCTGAGATGACAAGGGAAACGTCTTCAAGGGGGGAAAAAAGTCCTGTTGCCTTTTGAAAAACCATCTTTGAGACAGTCATGATCTAGATGACTGAGAATCTCCATAGATATCTAGAAAATGCTACTTTAGAAGCAGAGCAAGAAAGGAAGCAAAGCTGCCTTAATTGTGAACTGGGGGGTGGGTAGAAGACTAAATCATTTTTAATTAAGCTTGCCTATGGCTCAGTGTGTTGTTCTCCTTCCATCTAGCCTCACTATATCTGTAAAGAAGATCTGAAACATAATAACAGTACAACAGGTTGATTGGGTAGGATTATGATTACCATGTTTCCCCGAAAATAAGACAGGGTCTTATTTTCTTTTGCCCCCCAAAATAAGCACTTGGCCTTATTTTGGGGGAGGTCTTATTATTTTTGAGGTACAGGAGGCAGCGAGCATGGTCACCTCATGGCTGCTGCTGTGTTGCAATATTTTTTGGGAGGACTTATTTTGGGGGGCGGGTTCTTTTAGCACATGCGCTCCAAAGCCCGATTGGGTTTATTATCCAGGAGGCTTTATTTTCAGGGAAACAGAGTACATAAAATGAATACAGCTCAGACATTTGTAACATTGAGGAATTTTGATGGAGGAAATGGAGAATCTCACAGTAACACATTCCTAAACCTTCATAAACAGAATAAATCAAAATACAGTATATTCTATTTATATAGAATATATATTTACTATTTGGCGTAAGCTGTTTTATTTGTAGGTTTCACAAAAATAGAATGTTCTCTGGGTTAACTTATAAAAGAAAACAATAATAATAATAAGCCTTAACTGATAAAACAAAATCCCCAAGCAGTAAAATACAATATTACTTTATCCCTATAGATGACATTGCTGATTCAGAATATCTGCTGCCAGATAACACCCCTGTATATCAGTGTTATATTCTTACTGATTTCATTCAAACTGTATTACTATAATAGCAAGACTTTAGCTATTACTAGGATTGGTTTGGCTGACCCTTCAAGGTCTATAATGAACAAAATATGAAATTGAACAGATCCTAGTATTCTGTGTTTATAGTGAGGATTGTAGGATATAAAGTAGAAAGATATTTGGGATGATTTCCAATAAGTCCACCATTATTAGATGAGGATGTACTGAAGATTTGAGACTCCTCTCCTCTCCTCCTCTCCTCTCCTCCTCTCCTCTCCATTAGTTTATCTAGATAGATAAAACTATCTGCCACCATCAGGGATGACACAATAAGGATTCAAGTACCATGAATCTGATATTCAACATCACACAGAATCAAACCTCCTGAATCTTAGTTGCACACCATCCCCATCCCTATTTTTACTCCTTAAGCTCTCAAAAGCAGCCTGATCATCTTTCTGCTGGGCTAAAAATTCTGAGAACAAGCAGAAAATATCACTAGCCAATCAGTTTCCCTTCTAACTACTTATTAAGACAATGCAAGGATTGAATTTGCTTGCTTGAAACATTCCAAACTATCATGGATTTGAAAGTAACAAAAATTTCATCTCTCCTCTCCATAAAAAGAAAAGATTAATCATTACTGCTACTACTACTCTCTTTCTGCATTTTTATTAATATATATGTTTCTGATGGGACACAAATACATTGGCTTAACTCCTGAAAAAAGCTAAAATAAGAAAGGATAGAAACTCATTTCTGACCTGTTGAAGGACTTTATGTGGAATTTAGAATTAGAAGGAAACATCGAGGCTTGCCAAACCTCTGATCCATGCAGAAATCTATGGCAGATGGCTATCTGGCTTCTGCTTTAGCACATCTAGTGAAGGAGAACTTAACTTCTCTCTGGATAATTTGTTCCTCTGTCAATCTGCCTAAACTGTTAGGAAAAGTTTTCTTGATCTTCAACCAGAATCTTCTTTCCTGTAACTTAAAAGTTTGTTCTGTCCTGCCCTTCAAGATGACAGACAACTGACCACCTGATGAATGATATTTTTTCAAACTGTTAAAGAGTCTTTTTATATTGTTGCTTAGTTTTTTTCCTTCATAGCTAAATATTCCCCAACATTTCCAGTCTTCTTTCTAGAACTTAGTCCACTGATTATTCCCTTGCATTTCTTTCAGCCTGACCCAATTAATATGAAATGGAATCTAACCAAAAGAGAAAATAAAAATATTTCTTTCTATATTATAGGTACTATACTTCTGCTGATGCAGCCTAAAATTGTATTCGTCATTTTTAAAGTCATATCATTTGCTGACATATTCCATTTGTAATCAACCATTACCCAACAATGTTTTTCACAAGTGTTACTGCCAAGCTATTTCCCCATTCAATATCCTCAGCTGATTTCTATTTCCTATCTGCATAGCTATGCATCTGTCTTTGTTAAATTTCATTCTGTTTCTCTTACCTATCAAGATGGTTTTGAATGTTATTTTTGTCTCTGGATATTAGTCATCCTCTCTCCTGTTTTGTTATCTGCATTTTGAGCCATTCCTCAAATTCTTGGTTTAAATCACTAGTAAAAATATTGAAGAGTATAGAGTCCAGTACTGAATTTGGTAACATCATATTCACACCTTCCTTCAATCTCATGAACATCCATTGTGCATCTACTTAATTGCCATTCCATCCAGTTTAACTGACTTGTTCTCCATGAGATACTTGACAAACATTTTACTGAATTAAAAATATGTTACAACTAAACATCCATTTATGCTGAACCAAATGGTAGCATTTAACTGGCCAGTCTTGAAAAGTTAATTAAGGTCAGAACTAATTGAGAGGCGACTACCAGGATCTGTAACATAAAGATTACTTTGCAAGTGAACATATGTTGTCTGCATCCCACCAACTAGGAGATGCACACAGTGTGCTGATACCCTTGGGATAGTAGCATACACAGGTAAATTAAATTGATTTAAAATTAAATTAAATTAATTTTAATTACATTAAATTTTAATTAGATTAATTTAAAAAAGACATATGATTTGTCTAACAAAATTTATTTTAGCAAATCCATGGTGACTTCCGATGGCTGCAATATATTTTTTCACAATGCTTACAGACTGACTTCACTTTAGGAACTTTTCTAAAATTCTCCCACATAATGATATTAGATTGGTCTATAATTTTCAGTATCTTCTTTTTTTTCCTCCCCTTTATGCAAGGGACAGCATTCACCTTTCTCCAGTCATTTCACTCTTCATTCTTTCTCCAAAATTTCTGAGAGATAAAACATTATAAAGGCTTGGTAAGACCATCAATAAGATCCTTCATTTCCCCTAAAGGTACAGTTCAACTATTCGCTTATTCAGTTTATATTCATCACTTACTTTTGTGGTGAAGTTCCCCCAAAAGAATGAAATGTTTTGGGGAATATTAAAAAGACAGGATAGAATATTTCCCCTAAAGGAGAAATTAAAAAAAAAAACCTTAAGGGAAGAAGAAACCAGGCCCAGTTTCCCTGCCCCAAGCAGAAACTGAGGAGGCCAGCTTTTAGTAATGCAGATATGGAAATCCATTCAGAAAGATTGGGTTGGGCAGAAACTCAGATAAGCAACAAGCCAAAAGTTGACAAATTAGCTCAAATAAACACCATGGATTTGCATTTCTCCCTTTGCCTATAGAGCCAGCCATGACCCCTACATGACCACATAGGAATCCAGAAGGTGTAAAACCCACCCACTCTAAACTCAATTATGTCAGTTGTCCCAGAATCACATTTGGTGGTGGTTCTGCTTCATCAATAAAGGGAAACTTTCATTCCAATTAGCCTTTAGCCTCCATTTTGTTTCCAGTGCCTTTCTCCTGGCTTGGAACTGGACATGGATTTTTCTTATAATACTTTCTTGAAGATATGGATATATGCTTTTTTGAGCATCAGCTTGGAATTGTTTTTAGCTGTCTTACTAAACTTTTCCACAAATTAGCTTTATAAAGTTAAAAGAAGCTCTTTTATTCACTCATCCACATGATGCATATTGTAATTTATGAACAATTGGAAAGGTGAATATTATTAACCTCAAGATTGTCTGACTCATTTAAAGGATGAAAGTTTAAAGCAACCTGGGTGCTTAGATTGACAATATTCTTGGAGACTTCTTATATTTAGGATACTTTAGGACATGTCTTCTCTGTCATTGTCCCTGCCCTCTGGAACATTCTCCCTTCAGGATTCAGGATGTCCCGAACCCTGTAGGCCTTAGATCATGAAGACCTGGTTATGTGCCCAGGCCTGGAGCCTTTAGTATGTAAAGGGCCCTGTTTCTTGGCTATGTTGGCATCTATGGCAATAGTTTTACTTGTCAACAATATTTATTTATTTTCTATTATTTTAATTGTTTTATGTTTTATGATGTACGCTACCAAGAGTCATATGGGCAGCTATAGAAATCAAATAAAAAGTAAATAAAAATAAATAAATAAATTCTAGATCTTGTTTTTGACAATGATAACAGAACCTTGTGAACCAGTTTTGAAATTACTTTGAGGTTGCATTTTTCCTCTGATTTGGCTGGTTCTGATGCCTTTTTTGGAGAATTGAGACCTATAGAGCACATCTTATAGATTATTATTCTGCTATCCACCACTGCTGGAGCCATAACATGGTTTGGATTTTTAGTGCATCAGCCATGTCCACTGACTCCTTATTTTGTAATTTCCATGCCACATTTTAAAAAGTAGATGGGAATACATGACTTGATCTTTTAGGCCAGTGTTTCTCAACCCTGGTCACCTGAAGATGTGTGGACTTCAACTCTCAGAATTCCCCAGCCAGTTCTGCTGGCTGGGAAATTCTGGGAGTTGAAGTCCACGCATCGTCAGGTGGGCCAAAGTTGAGAAGCACTGTTTTAGGCAATATTGCAAAAAGACCATATGGTATGCCAATGTAAATGGTTGCTTCCAATAAAGTTAGTGATGACATCTAATAAGGGCTATACAAATTAACTTTAGTTTTAAACATTCATTTTCTCAAATGCTATTATAAATGGAAATGGTACCAATAAAGGAGAATATCTGTAGCTCAGGATTGAAATGAGGGGTCTTTAGTGTTCTCTCAGCTTGGTTGTTTTCTGCAAATATTTCCTAACCCAGACAAGGTAATATCATCAGTGTTAGTAAGGAGTGGGTTTTGCTCTCAATTGATATTCTTAGTTGCTTGCTCTGTCAGTGTTGGTGGGGGTAGTTCCCCAATCAAGGAACACCCAAACAAGTCAACAGTAAGTAGTCCAGCCAAAGAACTCTAAGACCACACCCACCAAAGCCCTTAGAATATAACTTGAGAGCAAACCCCACTTCTAAATATTTATTTATTATTTTATTTTATTTATCAACAAGTACAAGAAAACAGGTATCAGTATAGACATGGACACATGAAAAAATGGCACAAATAAATGGATATAAATAAGCAAAACATAGCCATAAACAAATAAGATGAGTACTTATAAATAGGGACAGTAAGACAGGGATGATAGGCACGCTGGTGCACTTATGCACTCCCCCTTAGAGACCTCTTAAGAAATGCATAAGGTCCATGGCAGACAGCTTCATGTAAAAGGTATGGGGGTTAGAGGAACTAACAACAGGATCAGGTAGAGTGTTCCAAACATTTACTACTCTATTGCTGAAGTCGTTTTTCCTGCAATCAAGATTAGAGCAGATTACATTTAGTTTGTATCTATTGATAGCCCTGGTGTTATTGCGATTGAAGTAAAAGTAGTCATTAACAGGTAGGATGTTAATCAACTGGCACTGATGATGTTACTTAGTTTGGATAATGAGAGTCTGCAAGAAAATAACCAAGCTCAGAAGCCCTCTCAAACAGAAATAGGTTTTCAAAGCAACAGGACATACAGATAAAATATTATGATCTCTGCCTGGAGATTCACACAAAAGTTTATGCACAGTTGTGGCCCTGTGAAAATACTTTCCTTCATCAAGTGCAAGAGAATTTGCAAGAGCACTCATAATGATCTCTTTTTATGTTTTGGAACAAATAAACCAATATTATTGTGACATGGTTTATTGATAATTGTAAAAAGATTTGTTATTATGGCTTTGCCTTAAAAACCATGGCTAATCAGAGGCTGAAAATGTTCCTTAATGGTCATTTGATTGTGAGCATTAATTATTTGAAGGTGAGAACTTGATATGAAAATGCTTTAGAAAGAGAAATGAGGTTGGGGGAAACATTATATTCTATTTTTCCCAGCTGGATTAGAGACTTGATTGGGAAAGCAAGATTTTCTTTATTCTTAAATAGTTATTGAAGCAGTGGGGAATCACTGTTTATATTCCTTGCACACATTCATAGAAGAGCCATACCATTCATGAATGTGCTAGGGCTCGTCCACATGGACTACTTGCTCCAGCAAGAGAACAGACATTTTCCAATTCTGGAGACAGGAACATATATTGACATTTTGCTATATTCCTACATTGCTGAGAAGTGTCCACTTGTCTTTTCTTGATCCTATGTTTCCCAATCTCTGCTGCCAAAATCAGTGCTTTATGATTAGTCAGAGTACTTCATTCAATTGTAGACTTCTGCTCCTATTGCCTAGAGTGGACTGTAGTGGGCTTTCCATCTCCTACCTAGTTGCTGACCAATGTCCTCCATAGTCATCATCTTTGGCTGCTGGCCTAAGGTAAAAGTGCAATTATTCTTT